>NC_136792.1:28939922-29659922 GCF_951216825.1 Electrona antarctica
TCGTTTACTTTAATACAATCGGATGGGTCTTTTCTGTTTGGATGTACATAGGACTTTTCTGTTTGGATGTATGGGCTGCCAATGGTTGGTGTTGCAACTCTAGATTCAATGTACACAGTATAAATGATGATTTTTATTCTCTCTGTTCCAGATGATAGTGATCTTCCAGAGCTTTGAGATGGTCCTTTTGAGGACAGCCAGTGACCTGTCACACTTTAGCATGGTTGGCACCACTATTGTGAGAAAGATAATTTCCAGCTACATGAGTCTCATACAAGAATCTATCCATTCTAAAAATTACAGGTACTTGTAAAGGGCACTCAACACTATATAGTACTTTAAATGACAGATTAAAGCATTTTCAATCAAACAAAAGGTTGAAGCTCTATATTGTGTTTTTCAGTAGCAGGGGTTCAGTAACAGGGGGTTTCCCGATCTCTCCAGCTCTTTAATAAATAGAAAATACATTTTCAGGTGGGTGGTCACATTTCAGCCAATCAGGAGAGAGTACCGATTTATCAACTTAAATTTATAGTGTTCCAGTTCCAAATTTCTCTGCTCATTAATTGTGTCATCACTTCCAATTTCACTTATTTATCCTTTATCCTATATAAGTCCTTATTGGATAAAATTGGTATTCTGACCTGAAAATGCATTTTCTGTTTTGTAAAACGCTGGAGAGACAGGGAGACTTTGTTTTATGAACAAACACTATAGCAATGTTTATGATCAGAATATAAAGCTATTATTATTATTTATTTATTTTTTAAATTATTTTAAGATTTATTTTTTGTGCTTTATATGCCTTCATTATTGGCAGGACTGTAGGCTGACAGGAAATGGGGAGAGAAAGGCACAAAGGCTGTTGGGATTGGGACTATAAACATAAAAAAATAACCTTACCTTACCTTAGCTTTAAAACGTTTGTGTGTGAATCATCAACATCCATTTAAATCTGTACTAGTTTAAAGGTTTGTGTCCTTGCTCCTGACATTGTTCCTGTATTCATAGGCTTGTGTGTCAGTGCCTCGGTCTCCTGTCTGCCATGGTATCTCAGGGTCAAGATGCTGCCAGAGAGGTCTTCACTCTGATTCACTTTAATAAAGGCCTGTTTGCATTGGCAAAGAAAAAGAAAACAATGGTGAGAAATTAAGGTTTAGATGGAGATGCTGTTTGTTCTCTGAGGAAGTAAAATGTTCACTCAGGTGCTGAGAACCAAATGGTAATCAGCACAAACTAGAAGATGAATCCTTGCATATTAAAGGTGCAAGTTTAATAAAACAATGAAGAAAGCACAATGTATTGAAACATCTGCTTTTTCACTTGCAACCTGGAGTTGGTTAAATACAAAACATTTTGTTTGTTCTAGAAATGTTCACCTTCTTAATGTAGAAATTCACCATATGACGGAATAGATACTCCTTATAAACAAACATTCATCTACTTACATAATTCATATCTAATTAGTCTTTTTTTGTGTGGTCTTTTCTAGGGAAAATCTGATGTCCGTGTTGCTTTTATTCGGTTTGCACTCTCCTTCTTGGTGTCCGGTGACAGTACAACGGTTGGACAGCTATTAGAGATCAAAGGTAATACTTTGATGTGCATTATAATTTACACAATACAGAATAATATTACTGTATTTTGATTATTTTCATTTAGATTATTTATGTCATGCAAGCAAGACATTATACAGTCAATTCAAACTGGTGAAAAAAAATCCAACAACAGTTAACCAATTAAATCCTAGCATCCCTATTCTGAGTATTTCATAATTGAGCGAACATTTGGCAAAAATAGAAGATCTACAAGCTTGTGAGCTTGTAGATCTGCAACAAGATTTGGTTTAGCGGAAAAAATACAGAGCCCTGGAGAACCCTGGTCAACAAAGTATAAAGGGTTTAAGTCTTAAGGTATTAGAGTAAACCACAATACAGAACACAGTAAACTAAAATACATTTTCTAATGTGATTATTGTATGTGTTAAGAGTTCCTGCCAGAGATCCTAAACTCGGAGCTGACCAAGGAAAGGATGTCCATTGTCAACCTGATTTTGTCAACGCTGAGCACTGGAGTAAGTTTTTGAATGCACTTGAGGCTCTATGTAATTTAGATTGTTGTTAGGATTCTAAATCTTTATTTTCTATTGCAGGTTGTGCAGAACAAAGGTCTGAGTAAAACACAGAAAGTGCGCTTTTTCACACCGTCTGTATTAGCCAACATAGCATCTCTATACAAATGGAATGGGATTTTGGATGCAAGAACAGATGAAAGCAAGGTATTTACTATTTTTGTCTTTTGATGTATAGGCCACAGAAACATCACATCTGTATTCACACCAGGCCTAAATCTCATTTTCTTTTTTCAGACTGTGGAGAACCCAGAGGAGGTTGGGAAATTGGTAGTTCGTGAACTTGTTCACAAATTCCTCCTGGACTTGTGCTGCTCCCGCAAACATGGAATCAACTTTTATGACCCCAGCTTGGGAACAGCTGGCAAGTAAGTACTTATAAGTATTGGGCTTTTATTTATTTTATTTCTGGAAGCTCTCCCTTTATTAACCACTCACCCTATTTCATACTTCATCCTACAATGGTGTTCTATAGCATTTTGAGCTTGTATATCTACTATTTTCCTTTTTGAAATAATTTTAGTTTTCTCCTATAATGACATGCCCAAAATAGGGATGCCAGGTTGACAGTGGTTAACTGCTGACTGTGCTTTCTGTCCAGGGTTGGTAACGTTTTGTTGCTTCAGTTCCTGGTGGGGTTGAAACAGGCCACAGAGGATGAACTGGTGGCAGAGCTGGTGGTCAGCATACTCAAAATTAGCCCCGATATTCTGCCTAGATACTTCAAGGAGACACAATATTCATTCACTCCTCGCCTCACAAGTGCTTGGCAGGCCAACGTCAAGCTGTTGAAGAAGGTGATAATGATTGCCTGTTATTTTTATTATTACCTTTTTGTAGTGGCGACTAATGCCGTTTTCCCCCCTTTTTAATTCTTTATATTCTCTACATTTCAGATCTATGAGGCTCAGCCAGAAGTTTCCAACGTTTTCCCGACTCAGGAGGTTGTCCCTGTATCTCGCCTGCTCTCAATGATTATGGTGACATCTTTGCCTCCAGTGTGCAACAAGGCTTTCTTCACACAGGGCCTCAATGTGAGACAGCAATTCTCATATAGATGTAGATTCATAGGTTCAATGTCCACAGCACAATAAAAGGTTTGATGATGTATTTTGATAAAGTCTTCTCTTGCTGGTATCCAACAGTTTTCCAACATTGCAGTTCAGCATACAACCCTCTCTATGATGTCCTTCATCTTGAATAGAGCCCATAAGAATATGGAGTACTGTTTAGAGAAGTCTGTGTGGCAGAGCTCAGACATATACTCTCTTGATATGATGGAAGACTTGGTGCTGCAGTACAGAGAGACACTTAGCAAGGTAACTTTGGGCTAACAGAAAAATACTGTCATAATTTAATTATCCTCACCACATCTCTGAATAAGATCACCAGCTCTTTTTTATGCTCTACTCTAGACCTTTCCAGATATGACAAATATATTGTCAAAGTGGCAGTCACTGGCGAACAAGAACAAGGCAGAGAGTGGAGAAAAAAAGACTGAGAAGGAAGGGAGCTCTGAAGACAAGGATGCTAAAACTAACGTCCTGGGTAATGACATCAGCATTAGCATGCATCTTTCTTATTCTGAGTGGTGCTGTTAAACAGAAGGAAAAATGAAAGATTATTGATCAAATCCTGTGTATTTTTGTTGTGCAGTTGCTGATACAGCTGAGGTCATCCTCCTGAAGGCTCTCATTCTCCAGGTCATTTGCCTTTATCAGAAGGTAGTGCCACATCTGGTTACCCAGTGCAAATTCGACTTCAGCAAGCTTTTAAAAGGTAATAGTCTCTGTATGTTGTTGACACAGTTATTGGAACTAAATCTTTCAACAAAGTAACTGTTTTTGTTTTTCACACAATAGGGATCGTATCAGAGAAGGGCATGAGGGAAGAAGTTCCTCCTGTTCTACAGTATCAAATACTGCAGCTGGCTTTGGATCTCCCTGCTAGCAAATTCTCCTGGTTCCGTATTCAGGTGATATTACGTTTTGAATGTTTCAGAGATTGTGTTTTCTTAAGAATATTAATTAACTTTAATTATATAATTGTACAGGATATTGTGGATCCAGAAGCAACATCTGGGGAGAAGTCAGTGCTTTACCTGCTTCTCAAGATGTTTGTTAGTAGCAATAACGGCCACCTGAAAACCTCCACTCGGAAGCTGGTCCTCAAAGTAAGGAAATGTTCTCCCTGGGCATTGACACAATAGTGGTCAGTCTGCATCTAGCCAACACTGAGATGCACGATGATGCTTTCATATTAGTTTGTAATGTTTTGCTGAATTACAATTGTAGGTACCTGCTTTGTGTGCATGCTTTTAACATCAACGTATCAAGTCAATAACACATGGATTAATCACCATTTTTGAACTGCGCAAATTATAATAAATCTGTTAATGGAGATGTTAACAGTATTATTTTTATTATAAAAAAACAACTGTAAAGCTAATTGGGCAGTATTAATACATTTAAAATATTTTGTACTTTGTATGAAGGTGCTAAAGGACAGTGGTGTGTTTGAGTACACCTGGATGGAACTGGAACTCTGGCTCAACCACTTGATAAGACTGGAACCAGCACAGCAAGAAGCTGTCATCCAGTTTCTAGAAAGAGTGAGTATCTCTTTTCTTCATTGACAGTCATTGTTTATCTTATAATAAATATAAATATTGTAATAATATACTTACACAACATTGGTGTAAGTATATTATATATTCCTTAATGTAATATTTTAGAGACCGAGTGATGCCAATACAACACATTCAACAAAAGTCAAAACAAACAATCCAGTCTTACTAAATTGATTGTAGATAAGAACTGATTGACTTGAGTATATTTGAGATACTTGAACAATAAATAGCTTATTAAGCCCAAAACGCACCAATGATTCGCCATGCAACTCCTTAGTTGCAGCATGCAACTACTTGCAACCATTATCCCCAATGACAGTTGCAAGGAGTTGCATTGGTGCGGTTGACCTTACAACCTTTTTGTTGCAAGTTGTTACTAGTTGCATTGGTGCGGTCTGGGCTTTACGCTACTTTGTATCAATTCCATGATATTTGTAATACTAACACTATTATTTATTACTGTATTCTTCTTGGAATTCTTAGCTTAAATCAGCATGATGTAGAGACTGTATAAAACAAATTGCAGCTTGCTAAAAGCATTGTGGCTGCAATTTTACACATTTGCCATTTCTGTGGATAAATAGAGTGATCTCTCTGTACAGGTGCTGGTGAGATTAGTGTGCAATCCTCACACCTACACAGATAAGGTTGCCAGTCTGGTACAGGAGGCAGCCTACGTACAAGCTAACCTGAGTGGTCAGGAGGGAGATGCTGTCAGTATACCCATCTCACACATAGATGGTAAGGGTCTCAAAGATGTAATGTCTTCCCTTTCTTCCTTTTTTGTTTAAAGACCTAGTGAAATGAAAAACATGTTTTTCACACTTTTAAACCATATCCGTGGTCATCATATAGGCATACCTAACAATAGATGCCAAAACAATGGGAATATTTCCACCTTGTGTATTTTTATTTTTATATCAAAAGTCCATACAAATTTTAATTACTTCCTTTGAATGAAAACGTGTTGCGTTATGACGTGTTGTGTTGAGTATTGCATAAATATAACTGAAGCTTGATTTCATTCACCTGTTTGATTCCCATTGCTGCAGTTCCTCCAAACAGCTGTTGTTTACAGAACTATTCCGTTTTTAATCTCATTCAAGATCACATCCAGACAGTGTATTACTCGTTTTAAACTTAATCAGCATGCTAAAATATGTATCTGAAAACATTGGTTAGAAATAGCCTAGGTCACATAGCAGCAAACTGGTAGAGCTTGCCGACTGTCTGACTTGTAAATAAACAAACTACATGCATCATGCGTGTAGCAGAGGCTGCAGAGCTACCGTCCCATCGCCTGAAGGGATGCACCGCTCTGATTGGTTCAGAAACTTACAGCCTTCCGTTTCAGACTCAAACGTCAAAATAAAATGACAGAAATTGTCATTGCACCAGGTCTTTAACCTCTTGTCAATTAGTGGCATTTCTACAAACCTGCTGATGTCTTCTAGATATGCTCGACATGGTGGATGTAATCATGGATGGCAATGAAGGAGAGATGGAGGACTTTGGGCCATGTCTGAGTGATGACCTCATCATTCAGACCTTCCCCTTCAGCCCTGTGGTGCCTGCTGTTCTTGAGGCCCGTAACAAACTGCCCTTGGCCTTCAAAGTGGAGAATGGTAAACCTGCCTTGGATATCACATCAAACAATGTCTTGGGACGGGAACCCCTTTTGGTGTTTAAAACATTATGTTATAATTTAGCTATTGAAAAATAGCAGATCTACAAGCTCATAGCGTGCCACCGAGTGGTGCGCTACGAGCTTGTAGGTCTGCTATTTTTTTTAAATCGTGAAAATATTTATTTCAGAAAACTGGAGGATTTAGAAGAATTATTTTAAATTTTGAGGTCGGGCCTAAATGGGTTAAGTTCATGAAAAAAGATGTTTTAACTGTTATTATTATTATTTTTAATAAAGGTGTGGTTTACGAGTACATGGCGGCAGTGCTCTCAGATGTGCTCCACTGTCAGAGAGATCCTCTGCCTTTGTGTTTGGCACTATTGCAGTACGATAAAGAGATCGTGTCCTCTGAAGACTCTGGTGATCCTCATGCTTCCGTCATACACTTTCATCACTACTACTCTAAGTGGATACCGCAGCCGAGCCAGGAGGAACTGGTCAGTGTTAGCCTTACTTGACGCATCGATCAAGTAATAGTAATAGATCATGTAATAGTGGAATTGACAAATAATTCTACATTTGGATAATGGTTCTCATAAGGTTCTGCTTTGGTTCACAGTTCAAATCATCTGAATGCAAGTGCCCAGGCTTGCCAGACCCTTCTTCATTCATCACATTGATGAAGGCTGCATATAACCAAGGCCCCTCCATCTTCCTTGAGGACAGCTTTAAGAGCAATGCAGAGGCATCTCTAGCTACCATGGAGATGACTGAGTTTCCTGTGGCGACCAGGCAGATCTTGCTGTACATCAAATCCACTGTGGATAACTTTGGCACGGTAAGGGGGCGTGTCCACAGAATGTGTTTTACTGCGTTATTTGCACAAATAGTTTATCTGAAACAACATAAGCATGGATTATCATGGTTGTGGTAACGGTTCAACGTCAGCTCGTAAATTATCAAGTTCTCATAAACAATCAGGAGGATAAAATCACTGGCACTCCTCTCCAAAAGTGTAACTATTGTCTGCTTGATGAGTCCAGTGCACTCTGCCAAAAATCGCTAGCCGCCAAGAGCGCTGACATGCCAGCACGTCTTTACTATAGAAATGCATGGCAGATAGGCAATGCCAGCTCAAAAATGCTTCATGTGGATAAGAAGAGCTGAAAACAACCTGTATTATGGAAGTTGCATGTTAATCAACTCAGGTCTAACTTTGTTTTTCCTGTTCAGCTTTCCAAAGACGTATGCACCCCAGTTTTAAAGACCTTAATGGGAATCCTCCTTGACATGGTGAACAAGCTTAAAGGTATTCAGAAAGCAGCAAATTCAGAGTCATTGGAAGTTGACTTGCAAGAAGGATCAGACCTCTTTTTGGAAAGCAACCCGTCTGCAACAGAGGCCAACAGAGATGAGGTTTGAAATAGTGACTTGATTCTTGTTCTTCTTCTTGTTCTTACTTGGGGGAATTATTTTTTTCCTACCTTAATGGTGTGGTTGAGGAATCATGATATAAAATTGTGTATTTTGTTTGGTACTGTATGTAATCACACTATCTTATTTAGATCCTCTTGGCTGTGCTGAGCTCTATCTTCAAACATCCATGTTTTGAGCAGTGGTTTTTGGCTTTGGAGGTGGCTGCTTTGCCTCCTCACAGCCTGAACCCTGTCAGACTGAAGCATCTATGTGGCCAGCTGACTGATGACCTCCTGGTCCTGCTGAAGACCTGCACCTCCCAGCTTCGAGACCTGGGCCAACTGGAACTTTTCAGTAGCTACATGACCGCTGTTGAAAGAGCGGTGCTCCGAGAGCTGGAAGATAAGAGCTCTCAGGCACCAAAGAGCCAATCACGGCCCATACAAGCCCTCCTTTCTCTGCACGGCTACATGGACCCGTCTCATCTGAAAGAGGTGGTATCCACCTTGCTGCTACTCCCCCAGCAGAGCCTCATCACCCCCAGCGACGATGAGACGCCAGCCGACCTCAGTGTGTATGGTCACGCAGCACTGCAGATCCTCACAGAGAGCAACTCGAATCATTCCACAGATCACCGCCTTTGCCTGACGCAAGTGCACCTTCATGGTTTGGCCACACTGTTTCTTTCTTGCTCTAGTCCTGCGCTGGAGTCCTTCCTGTTGCAGAGGCTCTCAACCGAGCCAGGTGATGCCAAGCTTATCCATGAAGACATACTGCTTCACTGCCTCCAGCGGCCCCTGCCGGCTACACAGGCTATTTGCTCCCTCCTACTGCAGAACTGCACCACACACCGCCTCCGCTTTGAGCTGTGGTGTCTTGAGCCTGCAAACTTGGAGCAGCTTTCCTGCCAAACCGAAGCCTTCCTCCCCCTGCTCAACACCTACCTACAGGCAGCAAGCAGGGAAGATCCGGCCAGGCCCAAAGATGGTATGAGGAATTGAACTTCAGAAATACTGCAAGGGGGGCAAATCTTTGTGTGATAGGAACTTTATTTTTTATTTTTACATTAACCACTTTAACCCATGCATCCCTATTCTGGGGGGAACATTTGCCGAAAATATCAGATCTACAAGCTCACAACACGTGCTTGTAGATCTGCTATTTTCGGCAAAGAGGTTTGGTGTACAGGGGAAAAAGATCAGACCAAGTACAGAGCCAAAGGTCAAGGCCAAGGCCAAGGCCAAAGTTTACAGATTATTGAGGGTTTAAGTTGTTAAATGTCTGAACACACATGAATCCAATATGTAGAAGACCCCTGATCTAGGATTATATCCAATGTGACTATACTGTACTACTACTCATGTTCTGTGCTCTACTTTCCTTGTGCATTCCTTGATTTTTATTCTGATTCTGTTTGACAGTGCAAAGACAAGTTTTAAAAGTCTTGAAGCAAGCTCTGCTGGACAGATTATGCCACTCTGTGCTGGGTGATGACAAGACGGAAGACTCTGTGGTCCTACAGGCTGAGACTCTGGCCTGCCTGGTCAAGTTGGCTGCCGATGTTAAGGATATCACGGACTTGATCAACAAGTTGCCCTCAACCCTTCACACCGTGGGCCATTTTGAAAGGTAACATTGCTAATACCAACCACTAATATTGACATTATATAGTAAATCGATTGAATCTGCTAAAATGATTGACTTATTGATCTCCTTCAGGTGGCAGCTGGTAGATGTTGTCAGTGAGAAACTGGATGAGTGTCCAGAGGAACACGGACCCTGGAGGAAGTCTGTCATTGCTGCTGCTGTTAAGTGGTTAATCTCCTCTTACAACTACTCTAAAATTCAGGCCACTCCATCAGCCCAGGAGGAGAGTGTCCTGCACAGACTGCAAAGACTTCTCGTGGGTTTTTAAACTCCTCATACATACTGTACATTTGTGGCTTTTTCTGTATAGTCATTTCATAATTTATCATAATCTTATCTTGGTGCAGACCGCTCCTGAAGATATCACTCCATCTGATTGGAACAGTTTTGTCAAAAATGGACTGAAGTAAGATGTTTTTGATGATGTGCCACATTTCATCCATTTTGTGAGTTTTGTGCTGTACACAAAATCTGATATCCAAGGATAAGCTCATGAAAACCTTCTCCCCCTCAAGATACCGGTACAAAGACCACCACTTCCTGAGCATGTTGAGTGACTTGTTGGAGTTGATGTATAGTGGTGGTGCTGCTGCTGCCAAAAACGTACTGCCCTTAGCCACCATGCATATGATGATCAGCAGCCACTCGCTGTTCCTGCCCACCATGCTGGACTCTAAGAATGATCCAAGTGGAGATCTTCAGAATCTACAAACCAAAGGTAAATATAGAGTGATTTCCCCATACCCTATAATTAAATTGGAGGGGAAGTTATTTGTTGACTTTCTGTTTTTGTAAATGATAACACACATGTTTTGTGTTCACCCCAGAGGCTGTGGTGTGGCTTCTTCTCTGTCTGGTTAAGAAATGCCCAGTGGTCTGTAACGTCAATCACTTTGTTGTGCTTTTGGGAGCGTACGGAGCTACGCTGAGCACTACAGGTAATGCAGGATTGTGTGTGTATGTGCATGCACATGCTTGGCCTCAGTGTATGTGTTTGTTTGATGGGCTTCTTCTCTCACGGCTCATTTTGATTTGCAGATCAGAAGCTGTTACTTCTACTTCAGGAATATGAAAGAAACAACATCAGCCTGTTGAAATTTCAGTAAGTAAAAACATTAGGGTCTGAGTCAAAGCAATAACTGTTTCCTGTTTGATTGGCTCTTAAAATGTGGCCACTTATTCAAACATTACCATCTTTTACCGTTAATTGAGTATAACAAGTAATACTTATAACAAGTAATAGAGTATAACAAGCCATCCCTTCTTATGTGCCTCCATGCAACACTTCCCCAAATCTTCATAGGTGTTGTGCTGCTCAATGAAACTGGACGTGCAATGATATTGGTGACTGTAAACTATAGGTTAAAGTTCAAACTATTCCAACTTGACTGAAATTTTGAGTGGTGTGTCATGGATGCACTTAACTCTTATAAATGAATTTGCTCTGGCAGATTCATCTGGTTTCCAGGCTAAAATGCACTATGCACCCAGGTACATCATTGCTGAGTTGGTCACACCCTCCATAGGAAATTAATGGTTGACACTGACACTATGTTCAGTGCTTTCACCGCTTTGACACTGATAAAGTGTAAGCCGTCTCCACTCCACACATGGCAGCCCCAAGTGCTGGGGGTGGATCTTAATGAAATGTCCTGTTGATGTGTCAATGATATTCAAGGCTACACAAGAAAAACAAATAATTCGGGTCCCCAGAAGCTCTCACACAAAATGTCCGTGTATGTATGGGATTGACGGTCACGGCTGTGAATGAATTGTGTGTTTTGAACTCCAGATCTCTGTTGTGGGGTCCGGCAGCAGTGGAGCACCACAAGGCCAGGAAAAGCCTAGGAGCTTCTTTATGGCAGCAGGCTAGTTCTGAGGACCTGTTGGCCTTGCTCAGTAGTGAGAGAATGCTCCACACCATTGCACACTTCCCACAACATCGTCGGATTATCCCTCAGGTGGGCACATATTGTAGTAATGTAACACGCTTTAGATTTATTATAAAATAATTAATCACATTTTGCTCTCTTATAGGTTGGTAAAGAGCTTTACAAAGATGCTGAAGTGAAGGATGCTGGGAACGTGTATGATCCCCGTTTCCTGTTGCCCTTGTTCAGTGCCATGCTGCGGCCAGGTGGGTGTACAGTATGCAGTCGTTGCAGTGGTGGAAAGTAACTTTTACTTGTACTCCACTACATCTCACTGATCTCAGAGGCAAATATTGTACTTTTACTACACTGCAGTAAACTACTCTTTGTAGATTTAGATTACAAAACGTACATGGACCAAAAAACAAAGTTAAAAAAAATAAAACGTACATGGACCACTTCAGCCCTATATAGTATATACTGTATATTTCGGCCATTTGAAAATAGGCAATCTAATCTGTGTCGCATCGCGACTCATTGTGAGCTTTTAGATCTGCATTTTCAAAAAGATTTCATACATTTGAAAACTTGTGACATGGGACATTCTACATTTGGTACTTTACGTACATTTTGATTTCATACATTTGAAAACTTGTGAAATGGGACATTATACTTTTGGAACTTTACTTTAATTTAACTTTACTTTAATTTTGCCTACATTTTGAATTCCAGACTTTTACTTGTAACAGAGTATTTCTACATTGGAGCATTGATACTTTTACTTAAGTAAAGAATGCAAGTACTTTTTCCACTACTGACGGTACCACTGTCATCACTGGTCCAAATCAGCTTTTGTTATTGACGATAACAACTGCCTTTTTTCTCCATCCACATGACAGAGAGTGTAATTGACTGTCTAAAGTTTGTATCCAGCCATGCCCTTGGGTTGACCTTTGTGGCCCTGAGTAGCAATGACTCCAAAGTGCGTGCCGCAGCCTACCATGTACTGAGCTCCTTCTACCAACACCTAGACGGTGCTCGCTTAAAAGAGAAGAGACAGGTACTCTAGTGTGAAAGGTTGTGTTCACAAATTGCAAAAGGAAACTGGTCAGATCAGTGATATATTTCTTTCTGTTTTAGTTGCTGTACTTGATGGACACTGTGAAGAATAGCATTAGGCAACAGAATCTAAGACTCCCCTTTGTGCTGACTACATATATTGCCAAAGTCACCCAGCAGATGCTTAAACCTGGTATGTGCACTCAGCCCACTGAAAAACATTACATAAACCACCCCTGACCTATGGCATTTGGTTAAGTGTTGTTATTTTTGCTCGAATCCCCAGAGGACCACATGTACGCAATGGTAAACAAGTTCCTGCTGTCCCATCACAATCTGGACTTCAGACGAGTCCCAGAGTTTTTCAAGCTCTTCTACAGTTTTGACATAGAGGTATTACTGCTATTTGCATCTGCCCTTATAAGACATTGTTTTATGATGTATTCTGTGAAACATTAATCACAGAATCAAACGGATCGTATCCTGTAAAATAAATAACTGTCCAAACAGACAGCTTATATCAACAAGTGCCAGCCTTCATCTGTTTGTTTTTTAACTGATGTTATCCCTCTCTGTATAGAGAGACTGGAGAAATGACCTTGATTGTGTGACTAATGTGACTCTCCTTGCAGCACAAGGTGGAACGGGAATGGATCCTGGCTGTACTGGAGGACGGTCTGACCGATCGTTACTGCTACGAGTTGTGTGACCAGCAGGGTATTTTCCAGACCCTGCTGGCATTCAGCAGTAGCCCCTTGTGCAATGATTACACCCAGGTATGCAGAGATATTGTCATAGGTGAAGTCACTACAACTGAATGTTGTAGAAGATGTCTTCTGTGCATATGTTCACCCCCCCCCCCCCCCCCCACACACACACACACACACACACATTTACTTAAAACCTTGGAACACATTGAGGGAGAACCCTCCTTTTAAGTGGTGCCGGAAGCTGATGTACAGACATACAACAAATGCAGACACAATGCAAATATATTGGCAATAGAAGAAGAATACAAGGCTATATAAATATGAATTAAAACATCGAACCACAGGACTGACCTAGGCCAAATTTCTTGTGCACACTGCCAGTAGGACATAGAATTACCTTTTGAAATATTTACTTGAATATTGTAAGAGACATGGCCAAAGCAATCCGGGGGTCCCCAGCCAAACCCAGAACCCCTGTCATAGATAACTGGGGGAAAAAAATAAGACTGACGTCAGTCACGTCACAGGCTAGCCACAGTCACATTGGAGCCATGTTCCCATGTGGATGGATCCTGAGATCCACATACGATCTGTTTTTGTGATTGTCCTATTTATCTCCAGTGATTAATCTTAACTCTGAGTCATATACTGCATCTAAAAGTTTGAGTGTGGAAGTGGTTGCGTGACTATAAATACAATCCCCTTTAGTTCAACACAAAGATGAAAACTGCTTCAGCAATTCTTTTTTTTCTTTTCTCGAAATGGATTGATTACTACTTTGTCTGTTCGATGCCAAAGCACAGCGTTGCTATGAGTAGAGGTGTTTCTTATTTCTTTGGTTTAACACTTATCTACAATCTATGTTCATATGATCTTCTAGACTCATATCATCAGGGTTTTGCGCCAAGCTAGCCGTGTGACCAGAGCTGCTTATAACCTCACCAAGGTCTCTGGGCTATTAACCTGGATGCTACAGGTGGTCGAAAGAAGGTTAGCGTTACTGTAATGTATTGGATTTTTTTCTTCAGTATTTTCATTCAGACCACTACAGTGCTTATATTCTGTATCCTCTTATCTTATCCTGCTGTTATCTTGCAGGAATCTGGATCTGAACCTGCTCAGTGCAATCATAGATCTGCTCCATGTGCTCTGGTTTACCAACCTGGGACAGAAGGAGAACCAAGTGGATGGAACCACCACTTCCTTATCTGCAGGGGAGAGCCCTAAGAGCACGAAGAGGTGCCTCCCTCTCCCACTCATCAATGAATTCCTGTGTGTGGCATTCAGCGTCATTAGACACCTGAGGTAAAATGTACTCACTGTTTGGTTAATGTGTGAATGTTTACCTGGGAGTGCAAACACTAATCTATTTCTAGTGTCTTGATACTGTAACAGCATAAATACATCTTAAAGGTAGGTTGACGGGTAATAACTTTGATATTTACATAACATAACTAGTTGTGTTCTCATCCCATCAGGATGGGTGTGAAGGCTGCTCACCTCAGCCTTTTCCTGCAGACGCTACGCTCTGTGCTGAAGCATTGCAGGATGGCTCTCAGTATGAGCGAACAGGCCAACTGGCTCACACTGATCCCCCAGCCCCTGTCCTGTGCTGAAGCCCTCACTCTACTCCAATGCTGGGCCTCACTGTCCCATAGTGCCTCAATCCTTTCCCAGCTACAGTCTGTGGCTGAAAAACACAGGGTGAAGGATCTGCTGGGTGAGTGCTAGAACATTCTTTGTTTACTATGCCTGATAGTTTTACATTAAACAGTGGAAACTTTACCCCCGTCCTCGGTTCATAATTTAACTTGCTCCATATGTCTGATAAACACAGCTCTGTTTACCTTCCATTTAGGGATGGGGAAGGACAAGGCCAGAGGAAAAGGGTCCTTCACCCTAACAGGGGACCTGGGAGATGACACTGAGGAAGAGAAACGAGAGCAGGCTCTTCTGAATGAGTGTAAACCTTATCTCAGCGGCATCTTTGTTCACTGGGAGCCTGTTTGTACCCCCACTGTACCTCAGAGCAGTCAACTGAGCCAACCAAGTGACAAACAGGATGCTAGGCGGCTGGTCAACGATACAGCACATCTGCTCACCAAATGGTCCTTGCGTGCATTGGCGGAGGGCTCATTTGATGAAAGCAGAATCATAGACTTCCTGCAGTGGTTTCACAAGGTTGTGATACCACACAAAGACATAGTGGAAGTTGTGGTTGGTGACACCGGCATTAAAGCTGATTTCCTCGCACTCTATCATCAGGCCTTTGAGTTCCCATGTCAGTCTCATAGTTCATCAAGAGTGGAGACACTCCATCTGTTCACCACCATCATGATAAACCTGCTAGAGTCCCAGCCCCACATCTCAGATGACCTGCATCAGGCAGCGCTCAGTGCGTGTTTGTTAGATGCCACACAGGAGCAGTCCAAAAGAGGTACGAATTATTGTATTTAATTATTGCTTAGGTGGAATATGCAGAAGTAGAATTGTACAGACACATGTAATGTAAAATTGGGTCATACTTAAATATATGATCATATCTATCATAATTTCATTCCATATTCCACATTTGAGTGCGCTCAAAAATAGTTCAGTGGGACATGTGGCTGTGGTGGACAATAAACCTATGACATTTACAGTTACAACTAGATTACTCTTCAGTGTCTTGTCAGTATACACTATGATTTGTTATAGCAAATATGAATGCCATTGCAATGACAGTCCCATGCCTTTTTTCTCCTCTGCAGAAGCTGGGCTGGTGCTTTTGTCGTTGTACATACATGAGCTGTGGAGTGGTGCCCAGACTGCACAACTGTTCCTTTTTCACGCCAAGCTTGTGACTGGTGCCAAGTTCAAGGGACAGAAGTCGTCCAGACGTTCATTGACTGAAACGGCAATCGGAACCATCTGTAATGACATTGTTTCTACAATGAAACCTACATAATCATTACAAAGAGTGGACATTGTACTTACATTTCCTGCAGAGCTGTTGCTCACCAGAAGCAAGCCATCTCTCAACAGAGGTTTGCTCATTGACAAACGTTAAAAGTAGGATAGAAATGAATCCCAGGTGGTACACTGTCTCGTAGGACCAGTATTGAAGGACCTGACAGAAGCAATTAAGAGTAAACGAATATTACCTATTTTTTAACTCTCAGAGCGATAACCCATAATCAGAAAATCGATATAGACAAAAGTCACACCAATGACGGCAAGCACCAGCCAATGGTGTGGCCTGTGGCGACACCTAATTTGCATAGCAGGAGCTATAGCACACTTCTTGGGAGAAACAAAACGTCAGGCAAGCATATATCACTGATTTTATCATGTTTGTAGAATAACTGATTACTGTTTGTAGAATAACTGATTACAACTGTTAATTCTAATTATATTGTTTGATTTTGTTAATGCTTGCTTTATTATTTGGTTGGATCAACACCCATGGCATAAAATAAAGCCTAAGCATAGGCTACTCACATTCACTTTGACTGACTCACCAGCACATCTCAGCTGTCTCCTCGTTCCCAAACAGTATCCACACAAGCATTTCAATTATTTTTTTATGTATTTATTGTGTTTTAATTACATTACATTTTTATAGAAATCCCTCATTCGTTTAAGGCCACAAAGGTCAAGCATCAAATGTTGTTTGGCTACTTGTTTGGGAATGGCGGGCCCTGCACAAAAACAGAATATAATTTCAATCAGCAGACTGTGTATTCTAGAACTAAAACATTTTCAGTTTGGTCATTATGAACAGATGCAATATCTGAAATTAATTTGGCTAATCAAACCAATGGAAATTGTAAAGTTAAATAATACTTACCGGTACTTTGGAAATGTTTCAGTCCGAGACATTAGACTCAAAATGAGGAATAGAAATCCCACAAAGGCAGCCAGTGTTATCCAAAATATTATAACGATAGAGTCTGCAAAGGAAAGGTGCTGTCACTGTTATTTATTATTATACCACAAAGTATTGAGGAGGGGGTGGGGGTCAATGTTCTTACATTTGTTGAACTCCAGCTTGCTCTCATCCACAATAATGGGATCAATGTAAGTCCAATAGTATTCATATTGAGTAGGGTATGTGGTAGAGTTCTCCATTGTGATCTTCAGTTTAGTTACTTAGTGGAAAAAAAATCAAGGTCTTCCCATCCTTTCTTAATAATTCAGTACCAAAGTAAAAAAAATGATTGAATGAATGAATGGTAGGCTATTTCCAAAAGTCATGAAAACTACTGGACCATGTCAGCAGCCTCCCAGCCTTATATATGGTCGACTACTAGATCTAAAGTGGGGTATTCCAGCATGCAGTAATCATGTGCGGCCACAAGAGGGCCCAGTGTTCATCGTATTTCCAGCCTGATTAGCTACGTTCTGTGAATTTGTTTTGTCAAATGCAACTGCCCTTTAGAAACAACAAGCCCAAAAAACAAACCAATCAACAGCCAATGAAGGTCCCCAGGAGCCCTTTTCGGGGCCTCAAACCCAGTACCGCACAGTCCAGTTTCCTTGAAGGCCAAGGGCCCCTGGCCCGCAGACCCACCGGCCCAATGGCTAATTTGGCCATGTGTCAAGACTCAAGGAGCCCCAAATCGGTTTGACCTGAATTAGGTTACGGTCCCCCATTTCTATCTTTGCGAGTCTGGGACCCCAATGTATATTGTAAAATCAAAGTTAATTTAACTGAGTGTACACAGACCCATAAGTTCCATGGTTCCTAATCCTAACTATCATTTACCTTGGAACTCCCTCAAGGACCCCAAGGGGTCCCCGGTCCCCGGACCCCACTTTGGGAACCACTGCACTTGTATCCTTGCGTCACCAGGCTTTCCTGCACTCTAGCACCCAGCAGAGCCGAGTAAGTTCATGGGGCCAGTCCAATGCATAGTCTCCTACATAGACTTCTATTGAGAATGGGGACAACAAATAGGGACAAGTCCTGGACCGGACCCAGGCAACAGCCCAGCTTTAATGATCTTAAATCCCTTTATTTTAGATTGTTTTGTAGTAATCGTAATGCATAAACATTACAGATACTTTAGTTGTTACTGTACAATACTTTTAAACAGTTGGGTCCATGAACAACGCTCGGTTTCTCTCCCCTCAATATCCTCTGGGCTTTCCTGGGTGCCAGAGGCCCTGGGTGCAAGAAGCTGGCACCCAGGAAAGCCTATGGGAATTTGGGAAAGCCTGGTGACGCGACTCACGCGAGTTTAGCACATTTACGGCCCATGACGTCACGGCGCACAGTCACGCACAGCACTCTGTGGCCTGCACTAATGTGTATGTCTGTGTGTGGAAAAGATCAAAGGAAAGGAATAGGAGAACTATCTGTGTTTGTAGCATTATTACTTAGCACACAAGCAGCTGTGGACGACGTTATGTTTATAAACATCGCCTGAAGGTTGTCACCACTGTAACGACTAACGAGCCGCCATGGATGCAGTGAACGCGTTCAACATGGAGGTAAAGTTGAAGAACGAACGAGCGCTAACAACCCGCTAGCTACATGGCTAACGTGTTCGGTGCTAACCGTGGCTTAACAGCAGCGGAGCAGCCAACTTAACAAACGCATAATATTAATAATAAATTACGAGGTTGCATAGATGTTATGAAGATAATCTGTACCTTATTAATGTAAATGCCAAACTGTACGATTGCGCCATTGAGTGAATCAATGTGGTGAATGTTGTCAGCGTGGTGTTTAGCGGGCCCGATCACGTCAGTGGCTACATAGCTAGCTAATGTTATGTTTAATGTTGATGCTTAGAAACCAAACATCCGACTAGCGTTAACGTTGCATATTAACGTTTAAATGTACTGTCTGCAACTCTGCAATACATTATACTGTCGCACGACCGTGAAAATACGTGTTTTTTTCATGGGGGGGGGGGTCATCGATACTTAAGTGAAACTACGCCATCCCCATTTCGTTTCTCGGCTCGCAGTAAGCGGTGGTCAAAGGTTAGTTGACCAAGGAGCGGTTGCATGATATCATGTCTTGTTCTTCCTCAGTGAGATCATGAAGAATTGCAACTAAATTAAAATGAATGAAAACCAAATGGTATATTTATTTGTCAGATGAAAATTAAAGAAAATAATATACGAAGCTGGACAGAGGCCGATTGCAACGGGAGCTGATCCGAAAGTTTGTGAGAAGAGAACTAGTTCCACAGGTTCAGTGTAGCCCTTTTCGGGACCCTCGGTTACCTTTTCTAAATTTTGGACGTACGGTACCCTAGGGTTAACCTGACTCCGCCAGATGGGGCAGCAGAGAGTACACTGGGTTCCCCTCTCCTGCTCCCATCTGGGAACTCTCAGGCAGACTTGATGCCCGGCCACAAAACGGCCTGGCCAATCAGCAGCTAGAAGCTGCTGCTGATTGGCCAGGCCGGCATCAAGTCTGCCTGAGAGTTCCCAGATGGGAGCAGGAGGGGGGAACTCAGTGTACTCTCTGCTGCCCCATCTGGCGGAGTCAGGTTACCCTAGGGTCCCTGATAGCTTATTCCACTCTCCATAGGACGCATATTTACCCAGTCTCTGTTCACGGAGAGCCACGGCGCCGCTTGAGTGTTGGTGAGATGTTTCAAAGATGCATAACACAGCTATAGGAGACAACGGAAACATGTGCGAAACTGCATTAACCGCCGATGCCGTTAAATATTTTTTTAAATATTTTTTTAAATTTTGCTTCGCTGAACTTCTCTCTCTTCCTTGACTTCCCCTTGTACCGCCTCCTGCACCAGGGCAGGGTGGTCGGTGCGAGGCAGTAACGTAGGGACACGCAGCTAGCCAGTCGCCGCTCGGGAGGCGGTACAATGGGAAGTCAATAAGGAAGAGAGAGGAGAGAGAAGTTTAGTGAAGCAAAATTTAAAAAAAGGATTAAAAATACTTAACGGCATCGGCGGTTTATGCAGTTTCGTACACGTTTCCGTTGTCTCCTATAGCTGTGTTATGCATCTTTGAAACATCTCCCCAACACTCAAGCGGCACCACGGCTCTCCGCGAACAGAGAGTGGGTAAATCTGCATCTATGGAGAGTGGAATAAGCTATCAGGGACCCTGACGTAGTACCGTACGTCCAAAATTCAGAAAAGGTAACCGAGGGTCCCGAAAGGGGCTAAGGTTCAGTGTTGAACAACCGTCCTTAATCAATATCACTGAATTGACTGTATGATGCCAAATTCTGACTATGCACATTTTAGGCTATAGTTGACAATAACTAGATGGTAGGGGTAAATATGACATAATCGGCTAATTGCAGTTATTTGATTATTTGGTCATAATAGTTTCCATGTTGAAAGATGTTCATACCTACAGTCTATGGTTCATACACTAAAACAAGCAGGAATTGCAGATCAATTAGTGGAACTATTACAAAAAAATATTTTGTTAATAATAGTAATAATAATAATTTGTTATCTGCCCTGTGCACTTTTTCTGTTTGCCTAAAAGGCAAACAGAAATGTAATTTCTATTCATAACATGTTCCAATGCCAAAAAAGCGCTATAGAAATGCAATCTATTATTATTATTATTGAATAATCGTGACAGCCGTAAGTTATGCTGAACTTACACTTACCTGTACTGCAGACTTGGCTGCAATTTACAATTTACAATTAAAATGTATGCATTTAGCAGACACTCTTAATCCAGAGCAATTTACAGTAAGGGCCAATTCATACTCCTATTTTACCGCTGTTTCGGCGCTGTAGTGCCGAAATGATTTCGGCTCGTCAGAAATTTTCAGTTGCACCGAAGAGCCGACTTTAGGACGGTACCCTCCCCCCCGAACCAATGACGTCACATTGTAGGCTCTACAGAGCCGAACCGACTTTTATTCGGCTCTAAAATAGGAGTATGAATCGGGCCTAAGCAAGAACACCAGCCATTGACAATCCATTCATCCAAACAGAAAAGTCTGATCTGCTTGTATTAAACAACGTTAACTCACAAACATTGCAGCTGTAAGGAAAGCTTGAAATCCACCGTAGACATGTTATGAGATACTTTCTGTCAAGAAATTTGGTGCAGGTGAGTGTTGGGAGTTTGGAAGTGCTCACTGGAAGTCGCTCAACGGCCCTGCAGTGCTTACTGCGTACCACCTGTTTTGAATTTACACATAATGCAGGAAGCAGCAGCACAGTGCGTTAATGAAAGTGCTTCCAAACTCCAACACTTAGTTCACAAAAATGATCACCGGCACTGATTTTCTTGACAATGCTTGAAAATGTGGTGCCATACATTGTCATACACTCTGAGTACAGTGAGTAGGTTATACTAATCTCTCTGCATCCTTTGACACATGCTGTGGGTTTACTATAGTAATGCAATATGTAGATGAGACGACTAGAATGGAGCATGTAACGTGAATTTATTTGTTTTGCTTTACATTGTGCAAGTATTGATTGACAATTTGCAACTAAGAAAGTTCAGCAAATGAAGTCAACATGTGAATGCATTGAAGTGTGATCATGTAAATGTCATTTAGAAATGATTAGTGATGCACCGAATATTCAGCAGAAAATGGCTAAAAATGCATTTTCGGCCTGTTTGGTTTCGGCCCAAATATATCACCGAATAGTGTATGCAATTAATGCATTCAAAAGAGATGAATAAATGTTTTATGGACCCATAATAGTGATTATTATTTAAATTAAGTTTTGCCATAACCATTTATTTTGCCATAAATCAGGTAGCTTTAAAGTACGGCCATGACGACAATGGTAGGAAAAAAGATATATAATATTAATCATATTCGGATATTCGGTATTCGGCCAACTGTTTCCTATATTCGGTATTCGGTTTCGGCCTAGAATTTCCCTTTCGGTGCATCCCTAGAAATGAGATTGCATAATTCATTCAACCTTTATTTAAATTCTCGGAGAGACCATTGAGGGAATCCCTCATTTACAATGATGCCGAGATTCCATAAAAAAAACAGTAATACAACAACAATATTAGTTACAACAAACCGTATAATACAATTATATATTCAGCAATCAGTTAAAACGGCAACATACAGGTGATGGACGGTTATTGAGTAAATTCCTAAAATGACCAATTGATGTCAGGGTATTAAGTTTAAGTTCTTGTTGCAAGAGATTCCAAGAATCAGGTGCACCGATGCTGAAAGCAGCCTTTCCAAGTTCAGAGTTGGCACAAGGTACCAGAAGGCCTAGCCAATCACTGGAGCGAGTTACAATGCGACTAGGTTTCTGATGTAACATGGATGAAATATATGATGGTAATTTCCCGACCAGGGCTTTATATATGAAGAGGTGCCAGTGATTATTGCGTCTTTCAGTCAGAGAAGACCAGCCCACATTATCATATAGGGTACAGTGATGAGTATCGTAGCTGTCTCCAGTAATAAACCTCAGAGCTGAGTGGTAAACTGAGTCCAGAGGCTTGAGTGTGGAGGCAAATGCATGAGTCAAGATTGTGATTTAATCATGCAGCCCTATAGAGGGTATGCGCGTGCATAAAGTCAATGGCAAATCGAGTTGCAAAGTGAGTTTAACGTTGTTTAATACAATTTCTGTTTGGATGTGTGGGCATTGGATGTATGCGCGATTGCGCGTGCATAAAGTCAATGGCAAATCGAGTGGCAAAGTGAGTTTAACATTGTTTAATACAATTTCTGTTTGGATGTGTGGGCATTGGATGTCTGCGCGTGCATAAAGTCAATGGCAAATCGAGTGGCAAATTGAGTTTAACGTTGTTTAACATTGTTTAATACAATTTCTGTTTGGATGTGTGGGCTGTCAAGGCCAGAAAGTAGTTTTTTGCCACTCTGTAGGCATTCCTGCATAACTTCCGGGTATGATGAGGATATTGCGCGCATACCCTCTATTAGCAGTTTTACAATCTTCATAGAATGTTTATCAAGGAAACTGAGATTCTTTTTTTCTCCCAAATTCATCAGCTGTTCTCCATGATTGACTTGAAGCCTCCAATATCCCGTGCTAAGATGATGTCTCTAACAAAATCGGCTATAAAAGCTATTAAGGTAAAGTGGATATAATTTTTGTTTTTGAGAGTGAATTATACGCACATCTAAGTATTTTCTATGGCTGTTATAGGAACACGTGGTTGTATTGGTGAGATTTTATAAAACGGATTAAACACAACATTTCACAAACCAATGAACAAACCCGACAATACAATTCATAAAACAATTCGAGGAAGATGAAAGCAGCCAAAGCACTTTCCTTTCACAAAACAATGCAGAAAATAATGACATTTCATGGAAGATAGGCTGTTTATTGGACTCTGTTGATACTACACATCACTGTCTTAAAGTATTGACATTTGAAGGAGCAAATGTATATCATGAGATATAGATGAGAATCTACTGTAACTATGAATTCCTTTGCCAAAATAACATTTAATTTACAATGTGACCAGAACTTTACCTTTTAGTGTGAAATTGGTGGGAGTTAGATTCTACCTGTTTTCAAGGCCCAATTCTGGGTAAGCACTATATGGAGGAGTGTCAAAAGCAAATTTTCTGGTACGATACTACACATTTCTTAAGTACCACTTATTTTGGGGCAGATTTTACACTCTTATTGATAAATGAGGGCCATTAACTGTATATATGATTTCGGATGTGACAGTACAGTAGATGAGTAGAGGGACCCCCTGGGAACCCCCACATGCTAACTCTGTCATTTCTCAACCGTTTCGGGCGGCTCGCCGGAACCGGGCCGGCACCCTGGCCGCGTTCCTGTAGGTCTGGAACTTCCGGGGACCCCCTGGGGACCCCCACACAGAGTTGCACCACTCACTTCACACAGGTGTGATTTCTTTTTTAGTTTAACATTGATTTTCTTTTCTCCATTAGCTCTACAAGCATGTTGTCCAGATTGTTGAAAAGTTCATCAAGAAGGTAAGTTTACCGGCATACCCCATCAACAATGGTGTCACACACTTTAGATTTCAATATGCGGTGTAAAAATGGATGCCATGAGACTCTTTAATCTTTTTCTTTTCCTTTTTCCATCAGTGTAAGCCAGATTTAAAAGTGCCTGGGTTGTATATGGTTGACTCCATTGTTCGACAGTCCCGCCATCAGTTCGGTATCGACAAGGATGTGTTTGGACCCAGATTCTTGAAGAACTTCATTGAGACTTTTCAGAATCTTTACCTCTGTCCTACGGATGATAAGGTAGTCTATTCTTTTGATGATTAACTTAAAAGGAAACTGAACACTGATAAGAAATGTCTTAGTGTGGGTATTGTATCTTTTCTTTTCAGAACAAAATTTTGCGTGTCCTTAACCTGTGGCAGAAGAATGGAGTGTATGATATGGATGTCATTCAGCCTCTATTGGACATGGAGAATGGTTCCTTTGTGCCTGCACCGTCACAAGCAGCTGCAGGTAAAGAATTGTTTAAAATATTTTAAATTAGGGCCAGGACCTTAACAACTTAATTAAGATTAATTAATTGCAGACAAATTATCGCGTTAAAACAATTAACTCATTTTATGAGTCGGACAACAACAAACCCCACACGCAAACATGAATTAACCACCAGATGAGAACGCGTTGCTTGGCCCTGTTGATGGGACATTTACATTTGCATTGTGCATTGTGCATGGAAATCCATTTGCTCAAATGTATTGTGTACATGTAAAGCCACTGAGTTTACAAATGTTCCTGTTTGTTTCCTAACAGTTTCAACTACTGCACACATAGAGTCACAGCACCCTACTACTGCTGCCTCCACTGTGGCTTCTGTGTCCCAGCTGCCTAATGCTGATGCCTTGGCTGCAGTAGCACAGCTGTTTCAATCCTCACAGGGACAGGAGGTGAGCCAGACATTTGTGTTTCGTTGTTTCATTGCAACTGCTACCACTAAATGTCCCGTTCGTTGCCTCACCTCTTGTTCTCACATTAGTTGCAGAAAATGCTTCAGAACTTCCAACAAGACAGGTCCATGACATCTACCCATGTAAACAACATATCGGCCCATGACCAGATGCCTGCAGTCCAACCCATTTCCAACAGCACACACACAGACCAGAAAGGCTCTTTGGCCAAGGTACCAACCAGTCTTAACACTGTCGTGTGTGTGTGTGTGTGTGTGTGTGTGTGTGTGTGTGTGTGTGTGTGTGTGTGTGTGTGTGTGTGTGTGTGTGTGTGTGTGTGTGTGTGTGTGTGTGTGTGTGTGTGTGTGTGTGTGTGTGTGTGTGTGTGTGTGTGTGTGTGTGTGTGTGTGTGTGTGTGTGTGTGTGTGTGTGTGTGTGTGTGTGTGTGTGTGTGTGTGTGTGTGTGTGTGTGTGTGTGTGTGTGTGTGTGTGTGTGTGTGTGTGTGTGTGTGTGTGTGTGTGTGTGTGTGTGTGTGTGTGTCATTTTGCTCCACTTCAATACTTGCTTAAAACAGTGAACGAACTGCTTTGCCAGTTATACATTTGTGTTGCTTCTCCACTGGCCAGTTATACATCTGTGTTGCCAAACGTATTAGTGGACATTTTTAATGAGCAATACCGTGTAAAAGTTGCAAAAAAAAAAAACTCAATTTCATATTTACTGTACCTTGCTGTTTAATATTTTCTACTTCTACTACTATTTACTTTTCATGTAAAATAATTAATTTGTGTTTTCTTAGACACTACTTGACCATTTTGATTACGATGATGAGCCAGAGGATCATGGGAAAAATAAAGAAATCAGTGTCCAACCTCAGTAAGTTCATAAATATAACCTCAGTGCCAATACTACGTGGGTGGCTATGTATGAGAAAATGGCATGGGCAAAAACTTGCATTTAAAATTGTTGCCCACCTTCTCTACTATAAGATCATTATTATATTATGTAATAGAGAATATAATGATCATGAAAATAAATAAATACAAATTATTCTTTTGACACTTGTGTCATTACAGGGCAGTCCCAGGAAGTGTTTTCAATCAATTTCCCGGACAGATGCCAAACAACATGGAGAATTTTCATCCACATATGGGAGAGACTGCCAGTAATGAGGTATTCAAATTGTTGCTCTGACATGGCATGAAATGTAATATCAACATAATTCTTACAAAACAATTCTGATTTGATGTTCTGCTGTTAACCCCCCTCTGATAAAAAATATCACTTAAATCTACCTGTGTCTTGAATTCTCCACAGCACTCTGGACATATGATGCATGATGTGCCTCAGATGATGCAAGATGGATACTCGTCTATGAATAAATCATATTCACGCTCACCGGTAAAGCTTCAGATTTATTAAAGGTTTTGATCTAGTAATGTGAGCTTCTCTGTTCCATCATCCACTTGAACCCTGGCGTTGCCATTCTGGGGGCAAACATTCAGTGAAAATAGATGATCTTTAAGTGCTGTGAGCTTTTTTCAGCGAAGATATTTGGTGTAGAGGGGAAAAAAAGAGCGGACCAAGTATACAGTAGAGCCCTGGGAGACCCCAGTCAATTCAGTATATGGGTTTACCTCAGTAACCCAGCCCGCTAAACACAGAAATTGTTTGTGTATATTGTTACTGTTGGTTTTTTTTGCACATCCTCTCATATAAAAGTATTCCTTCATAAGCATTCTTAAGCGGGTACAGGCTTTTGTTCCCTATTATTATTATCACTATTATTGGTCCAACAGTCATAAGACCGACAACCTACCTCAAACCCTAACCATAACCACAAGCACGGGAGCAGCGCATGTTCGAGCGCTAGTCCGATCGTTGTTCCCGCATGCCGGACTAATCAGAATTACCATCGTATCCCTTAAGCTTTATGGGGTAGAATGTGATGTGTATTCCTTTTCATTGGCTCAATAGGAGGGTTCAAGAGAGGAGTCCGCGAGGAGGGAAGGCATTCAAGGCAGGCACAGAGGATATGGTCGGCGATCCAGGTCCAAATCTGGCTCCAGGTGAGTGCCTGTGCAGTCTGGCTCCAGCCCCTGTCACAGCCATTAACCCATTTTGGGCAGGAACCCCTTTTGGTGTTAGCATTATGTTATGCTTTAGCTATTGAAAAATAGCAGACCTACAAGCTCATAGCGCGCCACCGAGTGGCGCGCTACGAGCTTGTAGGTCTGCTATTTTTGAAAAATCGAAGAACAACTGACATAGAAACATAGCCTTTTCAGAAAACTGTCAGGATGTAGAAGACATTTTTAGAATCTGATCTCAGGTCAAAATGGGTTAAAATAAAATATTATTTCGATTCAGGGCTCTGGTGACTATATCAAAGGCAGAATTTTCTTGTTTGAATATCTTACCAGCAGAAAGAAGAAAAATAAACATCTCACCGGTCAATCACCCTCCTGATATTTCAAAACAACAATGCCGTCAATGTTGTGCTTTGAATGTGCTTTGAATGCGACAGATTGCAGAAATATCGCCCAACATACTTTTACCGTGACTGGTTAGTTAGCTGGTTAGCAACATGGCAAGCTAGCTGGCCAGTGCTAGCCTCAGGCATTGAGTGGCAACACTGAAAACCTGATCACAAATGCTCCCCAAGTAGGTCATACTTGACAATGATATTGCATGATTTACTATTGTGATTGGTTAGGGGCATTGGCAGTCAATTAATTAACAGACTGATGTATCCTTATGAAAAGTAATTACTGCAACAATGTTTAACACTGAATCAATCACGGGTTATGTGCGTAACGTGCGTCATGGCTTAACTTCCGCTCACTCGAGCTATTGAGTTATAATATAACTTCCGACAGTCTTCCGGTTGCTTCAAAACCCCACTGAGCAACTTCCATTGAAATGAATAGCAGGGGGGGGGCGAGGCTAACGCTCCGGTTCGGTCTCTATCCTTTTATTACTCTATGGCCTATACACATCTAAATGTGACGCGTATGTGATTATATTCACAACTCCTCTACTCTCCTCCTCCAGCTTCTATGTTGTTGGTACCCTTCAGAGTTTTCCACTTCTTCACTACTGTGATGTAGACCAGGGGTTCTCAACCCGTGGGTCGCGACCCCTCGGGGGGTCGCCAAATTATTATTATTTTTTTTTTTTCACGATTTTTCAAAAATAGCAGACCTACAAGCTCGTAGCGCGCCACGAGCTTGTAGATCTGCTATTTTTCAATAGCTAAATTATAACATAATGCTTAAAACACCAAAAGGGGTTCCCGCCCAAAATGGTTTAAGGTTATTGTAGCAGTCAATTTATATTGGGGGTCGGGAGGGGCGGGGCGGGGGTCCCGAGTCATTGCCAAAGCATTTCCGGGGGTCCCCGGCCAAAAACGTTGAGAACCCCTGATGTAGACAACGCAATTGTGTTGGGCCCCAGAGTCATTTGGCATCCACGGCTGCCCACCTGTGCCGTCTGTAAAATAAAATTATATACAGAGATGCAATGACAGTTGAGCTGACCAAAGTTTGGCGGAGCCCGTTGGTGCCTGCTAGCACTCAAGTGCCCCCCCGAACATCTCTGGTGGAAGGGAGGATGTCGGAAGAGGCGAGCCGAGGGTTCAGTGCAGTGTGCTGCTGTACTCGCCTGGCCTCCGCCGCTGTTTATAGAACAAAACGCATTTTGGTTGGTCAGAGGTAGGCCTGTCACGGTGTAAGCATTTCTACACCGTTTTCACTGATGGCTTTACCATCGGTAATATTGGTAACACCCTTTTCAACCACTAGATGTCCTTGGAGTCAACACACCCAGGTCAAAACTTCATACTTCAACTTCAATAATATCATGACTTTTCATTCATTAAAATACTTTCATTTCATTAAAAAAAAACACTAAACTATTAAAGTGTAACTTCTCAAGTGATCAATCAAAATCCTCTTTAACTTTATGTTAACGGTCATTAACATAACAATGAATCCACGATCGCATCACATCATTCTCATGCTGTAATATAGCAGACTTGCATAACACACAGTCACACACAACGTCTTAAACAACTGGCCTGCATACTGTGCAATGTGCATATCCAAGTTAAGCCAAATTAATCTTAAAGAGATTTAATTAACGGGTGTAACTATATTCTTTCCCCACCCTATATTCGCCCTTTTGGGATGGCATGCTTCAATTCACTCCGAATACTTTTGTAGGCATTTGTAATTCCTTGTTGATACCTCGTACTGGCAGTCCAATGTGGCCAACATGTCTTTGAACTGTGCCGAATGACGCCATGTCTTCGCATATGTACCTGGTCACGGCATCACCGCACACTGTCCTTGTTTTCGTTTTTATTGCTCCAGCAATGGACGGCTGTGTGTGTGTGACTGTGAAGCAACTGGCATGGATTTACGATTAGAGGTGTTGCCTCCAGAAGCTGCCACTTCAGCGAGGCACAGTTTACAGACAACCTCGTCGACATTCTCAGGTTCCCTATCAGCATTGGGTTTAAAACCAAAATGACGCCAAACAAGCGATTTTGCCTTGGGCTTTGACACCAAATCCACCGCACTAGTGGTCTCTGCCATTATTGTTTGTTTGTAGTCTTCTGTAGCGTGCCCTAAACCAACCCAACTCAACCTCCCACTCTCGTCACGTGATACGCTTCTGTCTGTGGCTCTGTGACTGGGACGCAGTGCCTGCTGCAATTACACTGCCGTGAAGAGCAGGTGGTGGAGACAAGTTTGTACTGTCTACAGTCCTTCCGAGCGACATTGCATAGTTTATCGGTGAAAAAGAAGTCTTGAGAACTCTAGACTTGAAAATAGCTGTTCTGCAAGGTCACATCGTGTCATAGATGCGATGCGTTGTGAGCTTGCAGATCGGATATGTTCAGCATGATGCAACACATGAAAACAAAACTTAACACAGCGCTTCCCGATGCAAAAATAAACAGTTTATATATATGGTGCATTATCATTTCAATATATATCCATGTTAGGCCTCATGGATGTTTATTTGGGGACCGTGTTTGTGCCATGTTTGGTGCAGATTCTCTGAAATGTGAACTAATGGACATGTTCAATATGGTTTGTTCCAGATCTCCCCGGAGGAGAAGGTCAAGGTCCACGTCTCGTTCGAGGAGGCCACATCATCGACGTTCTTCTCGTTCCCGTTCTAGAGAACGCCGTAGGAGATCACCCAGGTCTCGTTCCCAGGAAAAGAAGGATAAAGAGCGCAGACAGAAAGGTCTTCCTAGTTTAAAGGACCAGTCACTCAGTGGTATGTACCAATGTATCAATAACACTACATACAAAATTGCTCCCTGTGCTGGCTGGTACCTTGCATGGCTTCCGCCGCAATCGGTGTATGAATGTGTGTGTGAATGGGTGAATGTAATGCACAATCTATGTAAAGCGCCTTGGATAAAGGCGCTATATAAATGCACCATTTACCATATATTATGATAATATTACGTGAAAAAATATGTAGGTGGCAACTGGATATTCAACCCAAAATGTACTTGGTCAGAACAAATTTGTTTTGGCTCAGGTGAACTTTCATATCATTTATAGATAGATTTCTTGTCACTGATTTCTTTGAGAAAGCATTTTGTGCATCAATGCTTGTCTTCTTTATTAGTCTTTTCTTGTTAAAGTTGCCTGAAAAAAATTTAAGCTGTACTATGTAACGTTTTTGTTGTGATTACAATGTTATTTTGTCAAATCTGTGTATGGTGTTAATATAATATCACTTGTACTGTACAAATGGGGTGGTTGTAGTTTGTCTCCCTGCTCTTCTATTGATACATTTTGATCCTGGGTCTGGTTTGTCCCCCCCTGATCAAGCAGGCAGGCTGCATTAGCTTATTTGTTAAAATGTCAGCACATGAGACCTGGGTTCTCAGGGAAGTTATAGAGGGTAGCTTTAAACTTTCATCATCTATTTCATTATTATTTTCTTATGTAAACTAAAGCACTTTCATTTACCTGTGTATGAAATACATGCTGCCTTACCGTGTCCTGCTATCCTAGGCTGCTTGCGGTCAGTTATCTTGGTATGCCCTGTAGGCGTTCAAATATAATTTCTTCCCTGACTTCTGAAATGTTTGTCCTTTTTTGGTAGTTTGCAGCACTACACTGTGGGTAGGACAACTAGACAAGAAAACGCAGCAGCACGACGTGATGTCTCTTCTGGAAGAGTTCGGCCAGGTTGATTCCATCAATGTGAGTTTGACATTTGAAGTATATTGTTCAATTTGCAGGGTTAAATAAGGTTGAGTTGGCGTTATCCATTCCCTCACTGTTTTTATTCACTCTTGTCTATTCCCTCACTGTTTTTATTCACTCTTGTCTAGATGATTCCGCCCAGGGGTTGTGCTTACATCGTTATGGTTCACAGACAAGATGCCTATACAGCCCTGAACAAACTCAGTAGTGGGTCATATAAAGTCCATCAGAAACCAATCAAGGTACATACATTTCAGTACACTGATTTCCACTGCATATGTGTATTGACCAAATGTTTGGGAGCAACAACTTAATGATTATTGGATATTTCATTCTTCTTGCCTAGATTGCTTGGGCTTTAAACAAAGGTATAAAGTCGACACACAAAAAGTTCTGGGATGTGGAGCGGGGCGTCACCTACATTCCTTGGAGCAAAGTCAAAGTTGAGGAGTTGGAAAGCTTTCGGGAAGGAGGCATGCTGGATACAGAAACATTTCATCCAGGTAAGCACTGAACCATTTCCCTAACTAACCACATGCTCTTGTGTTTTGATGGCATGTTGTGTTCTCCCTCATTCACTGATTCTTATTTTCCTGTGTGCACAGAGTGGAATATTGTTCTTAAGGACCTCAATAAACCAGCTGTAAATGGGGCTTTGGAAGGTGAAAAGGCAGATGGAGGAGCTGCAGCTCAGATTCAGGTAATTCTAATATGGTTTTATATTATTTACCTTACAGGTACATTCATTGTTTATTGTGCTGGCTAGATATTGATTTGGGAATAGGCCAGCTCTCATGGATATATAACTATCATATAGTTGATTTTTAAGTTTTAAGCACACAATGATGCTAAAATTGCTTGAAAGGCCACTTCTTTGACTGTCTCTTTCTATCCAAGTGTCAGACTAAGTTGCAAGTCCTGTTGAATAAAACATTGTGGATCACTCTGTCATTTGAGATATAGTTCATTTAAGAAATGGCGGTATGGTTCACAACATTTTAAAGTTTGAAATACTTAATACTACATCATTATCAAATAATATCAAATAAACTGTAATGGTTTCACAACAATGTTTACAATTCTTAATTGATGCTATTTGATAATGTAGTACTTCTGGTCTCCCACCACTAGGGTTTTCCTTGTGGGTGGATTTGTCATCTCAGCTGTAGTTACAGGAGGTAAAAGGTATTGCCTTTCCAGAACGTAGTGTAGTAGAAGTGACGACTAGGTAGCCTTTGCTTGAATCATAACAATCATGTTAACTTGCACACACCACTAGATTGAAGTGGAACAAACGGAGTTGGTCTTACAAGATGAGAGTCAAGCTCCTAGGGGTGGGACGATAAGATTAACTCACAATACGATTGCCATATTTGGCGATGTTGCCTTTTAAAAGTCTTCTTGTGCTGTGCTTAGTGTGACAATATCATGTTCCAAACATAATATCTTATACATTACAATTCATATGGAGTGCGGATTATCGTTTTGGTGAGCATGCATATTACAAGAAAACGAATGGCTTGCAAACAAGTTCTACCTAACTGAAAGGATGATGCGTAGCCACAATGCTCTTGTGCCTCGAGTGGAATTCCGTGATACAGGACACCTACTTGTTGAAATAAAACAATGATACTTGGTGCCAGTGTATCGATAACGTATCCCGAGAGGAAGTACGATGACATATCGCAGTAGTATTTTTTTGTCCCACCCCTAACTATGGTTTAAGCCTCCCCCCAAAAAAAAAACATGGTACACAGTTTAACCGTCAAATTAATGTTAATGCGGCCAGCAGCCGCATTATGTGGTCAAAATGACAGCTGTTAAATAATCAGACTGCTATTACAGTCTATTGCCACGAGATGGCTCCTTTCCATAATGCACACTCGAGTCTAAAGTGAAACATGTGTAACAACTTATTGACTGGGGCATACAATGTTCCCGCACTTAATTGTATCTTAACTGATTGATTCTGGTTATTTATGTCACAAGTCAATCAATGTGAATTGATTTGAAATGTGAGTTTGCTGCACCACACCGTCACTTTTCCAGTGGGCTGGACAGGGCAGGATCGTTGCCATGAATGATGCAAACTGAACTGCGGTAGGCTACTCTCTGCTTCAACTTCAATGTGTCTCCTAGCTCTTACTCTAGGACCTGGCTAAGATATGTATGCACTTCATTTAGCAGAGAATATCTCAACTATTCTTGGCTACTATGACCCCCGCAAACAACTTAGGAACTGTGAGAAATTCTCTATCCGGGGCGAAATACCCGAAGATGACCACAGCCTTTTTAAAATAACCGCCACTTAAAACATGCCTCTATCTTCTAAACGGAGCTACAGATGTTCTGAGATGCTCAAAATGTTCAGAATTCTCACGTTTGAATACCCAATAGAGTAGACCATATGCACACATAAGTTCCATAAGTTAATGGCAGGGTGGAAACTAGCCACAATTTGCCTTTGACCGCCCATACATCCAGACAGACAAAGTCCTATCTAATTCTATTAAATTACATCAAACTCACCGACATTGCAGCTGTACGAAAAGCTTTAATTATCCTCTTTCTATCTGCAAAGTGTTTGTTTAATAAAAATCCATGGTAGACATGTTATGAGTTACTTTATGTCAAGAAATTCCTTGCAGGTGATATTTTTCTAAGTGTTGGCGTTTGGAAGCGCTCACTCAACGGTCCTGCGTACCACCTGTTTTGAATTTGCACATAATGCAGGAGGCAGCAGGATGTTGCTTTATTGAAAGCGAGCGCTTCCCGGATAGAGAATTTCTCACAGTTCCTAAGTTGTTTAGTCATGAACATTTGAGATAATCTCCGTTAAATGAAGTGCATACATATTTTAGCCAGGTCCTGGAATATCTAGCTTTAGTCCTGATAAGAATGTCCGATGGAGTGATTATACAATTCTTGATCGTATAAACACGTTTGTCAGCAGTACATTTTACCGTGGGACCCAGGTGTTTGGTATTTGATGACAGTCACACAGTCAACCCGACTACAGGCTATAGCCGGATGTATACGTCGTCATAGGATGGGGTCGTGCGCCAAAAATAGCAGATCTATAAGCTGACAGCGTGCCACGGGTTTGAGTGCATTGTTTGACATGTTGCCGTTTGTGCACAACTGGCACATTCCTGATACCGGTATCGGGACCGTTCTAATTATTTAGATGGTGTCAACATTAGCTACAAGCTGGCACAAATGATGCTTTTCAATTTGACTTTCAACCTGAGGGAGCATAAAACGTGATGTTTTTCTGTGTGTGTCAAGGATGAGACTATTGTGAGCTGACTGACTCAGTTGGTACTGGTATTTCTAGGTTGTTACTACATCCTTTCCCACTTGCTGGAGTTGTAAAGTAACATTCCATGGTTGACTAAGATAGTCAGAAATGTTGTGCGTGTTGAGTGTATTGCCCCAAAATATGAATAAACACTACTTTGACTTGGCCAAGAAGGATAATCAAAGCCAAGCAGTCATTGAAAAATAATGCACTATGTAGAGGCAAATATGTCTGCATCATGCATTATTTTTGACTATCCATTACATGACAGTTGTTTGAGATGGGAAATATCAATAGGATAATTCATAAGCAACTTAAAGCAAGAACAAAAAGAAAGGATAGAATGAAACTATTCTGACAAGCTGTCCCTCTTACGCCCAAGATTCCTCAACTAGAAGAAAGTTGTAAAGCTTTCTATGTTTCCTAGACATTGAGACTTGCTGTCTTGTGAAACAGCTGTGGCCATTGGCTCGGAAGGTGTGACTAAATAGTTGTCTATACTGAGTCGTCGGATATCAGTACATCTCATCTTGCTTTCCTTTAGCTCAGATCACTCTACAACACTTTAAACACATCCAATTAAACAACACAACTAGTTAAATGTTTCTCTATTGAATAAAAATGTTTTTGTGATGAAGGTATCAATCAGAATGAACTGCCACAAAATGTGCCTTGGAGTGCAGACCCTGCTCGCACCATCATCTCTTGCTGTGAACACCTATCCCAGAGACATGACCGGCTATGTACTTTTGGTGTTGGTTTTGAGATATGCTCACATTTACATTGAAAATGTTTACTCTATGATGTCATTTGATACCACAGTGGGACATCATGGACGGCAAAGGATTACATCACTTGATTTAATTCAATCAATCCAATGCATTAACCTCATCTTTCTTCGTCTCTGTCCCTGAAATGATTTCTTATGTAATATTGACCTTGAACTTTTCAACCCAAACCCTGATTATTCCCGTTGGTCCATTAATTACTTTTCAGGGCCAATACCATTAAATATCTAAATAGTATTTAATTACAGTATTTGTTTTTATCATTGTTAAAAGATAGATTCAAGTATGCTTAAAGGACAACTTTAGTTTTTTTCAACCAAGGTTCATGTTTTAGGTTGTTATTAGAGAAAGTATACGATGAGTGTTATTTTTCTTTCTTTCGTTTTAGGGATTTTAGCGGCTTTTGACAGGGGCGGGGCCATTCGAGCATGGGGCTAAATATGTATTTCTTTACAAAATATTATGGCGATTTATTATTTTATTTACTATAGTCCTAATATACCCCAGGAAATTACATCTGGCCACAGAAGATCACAGGATCTACTGAATGTGAAGGTAGCCTACTGGGGGGAACCCACACTGTGTGTTATAGGCTCAATATGCAGTTTGACACATTCAGTAGATCTCGTGATCTTTTGTGGCCAGATGTAATTTCTTGGGGTTTAGTAGGACTAGAGTAAATAATAAAAAAATAAATCGCTCTAAAAATTTTTTTTAAAATACATATTTAGCCCCATGCTCGAATGCCCCCGCCCCCCTGTCAAAAACCGCTAAAATCCCTAAAACGAAAGAAAGCAGCAAATGAAGAAAAATTAACACTCATCTTTTACTTTCTCTAATAACAACCTAAAACATGAACCTTGGTTGAAAAAAACTAAAGTTGTCCTTTAATACAAACTCTCTCAAACATACACCAACTACAATTTAAATTATTTTGCATGCATTTCCCAAGAGGATAAACTAGACAGATTTTTATCAGCCAGCATATAAGCCCCAATGGCCGATTTCTGTTTTTGTTTTGGAAGAATATTTGATCAATAATCGGCCCAGTTGATAATCCGTTGACTCCAACCAGTAATCATGAACACATTAATTTTGTTCAGACAACTCACTCGCACAGTAATGCCAGCCGGGTAAAAAAAAGGTGAACCTCAGCTGGGAAATACGGGGTAGTGCTAGCTAGATCAAGCTAGCTTATCCAACTTAGACAGACAAGCTAAGGTTAGCCATCTTACTCCAAGAAAAGCAACTTACAGTGACTATATGACTGACAACCGATGAGACGTGAGTTTGCAATCAGAAGAACCATCCCGAGTTGGGCGAGAAGGTAAGCCTACAGCATTGTGAGCCTACGTGGCTTAACTCACCTGCATTTTCATTGAAGTTGGAATTGTTTTTTCGGAAGACTAAAGGTGTCTCACTAATGGTTTTACAACAGGGCTGTGCAATTCTGGATGCTGGTTTAATGACCATCAAAACGATTCATGGCATCCGTCAACTGATCTTTAAAGATTGTCCTTTTTAATGGGAAAACACATTTGAGTGGTTTTGCATTTGAAATATTACGTGGTCGGATATTGTAGGCTCGTGTGACAGCCATGATGCCTTTCCTCAGTGTCGCACTGTTGACAAATAAATGGAGGGCAATATTTGTGGTTCATTTGTGGGTTTTCTTCTGTCGCCATCAAAAAACATTATTGTACACCACTATTAAAACGGCATTGCATTAAAATTGTTTTAGTTCTCTGCGACATAGATGTAAAATACAAATGTTTATCATTTCTAAAAATAAGTCTGCGTAGTCAGTTTTCTTTGGCTTTAGTATCATGTTGGCATTAGGAATAGCACCACCAATAATCACGTTTTATGACTGTTTGGCTGCATGAGCCCTAGCATACCTATTCTGGGGCAGAAATTTGGAAACGGAAAATGGATTTGCAAGTTCAAAAAGTTGTGAGCTTGTAGATTGGCTATTTTCAGCAACGCTATTTGGTGGGGAAAAAGGAAGGGGGCCTAGCATAGACACCTAGGGGAGTCGGGAGTATTTAGGGTGTAACTACAGATTTTATCAAAATATATTGTGTTAAACACTACATGGGGGGGGGGGGGGGTGCGTGAATTTATCCTAATAAAAAATAAAAATCATTAAGCATTTATAGCTTGCTGCTTAGCAGAAATGGCAATTAAAAAATAAAATGTAAACATATTTTAATTAAAATGGAAATTGCAGCGTCCTTACTTGGATTTTGGGATAGTTCCACACTATATAGCATTCGGAGATTGTGGAATAGTTGTCTGGCTACGCGAGACTACACCTTTACCAACATGGTTGCAAAGTGCTTTACAGACCAGTTAAAAACATCAAAATGTTTAAAACGGCATTTATAGTCGGCTGGTAAAACAAGTTAAGCAATCAAAGCTTACCTAAGCACGCATCATTAGGAGAAACACTTGACATACAAATGTGTTAAAAGCGTTTTAAAAGACCACTGACTGCTAGCCTAAGATCCAAGGGCAGGGTGTTCCAGAGCAAAGGTCACAAACCGTGAAACTAAAAGCCAGTCCATGTAGTCCAGGGCTTTAAATGTGATCAATAGTCTTAAAATCAATTCTGTAGCTCACAGGCAGCCAATGTAGAGTAGCCAGAATAGGTGTAATATGCTCTGTTATCAAGAACATTACCTAATATATTCATATTTAGGTAATGTTCTTGATAACAAACTATTATATGTAGATGTCAACACCTTTTTCTAACTGTAAGCATTGGTCTTTGTTATGACTTTCTGACGTCAAGACTCATCACACCATCCAACACCAGCCATTGATCCTTTTCCTCCCCCAAGAAGGCAAACAATATTGGTATCATCAGTAAACTAATATATATCTGTCCTTCTTGCCGCTGTGACACACATTAAGTCTACAAGATGTAAAGAAGTGGTTGAGAGGCTACCTTGAGGGGAACCAGTAGAGATGAGGAGAGCTGGTTTGAGAGAGCACTCGCACAGTGACCTACCAGCTAATTCAATATAATTTAGGATAGATTAAAATTACAAATTAAACAATCTTGCAAGCAGGAATGGCTGGTTAATGAGTGTTTAAGACAAAGATTTTAGCATGCATATTCGGCCCTTCAAATGCTGCTACAGAACATTTTGCAATGTAACGACACAATCCTCCACTCTACCCGATCAAGTCATTCCTCGAAATGCATTAAAACCTAGTTTTGATAACCTTCGCAAATGACTTCATAATTGTCTCCACCAGGCCCAAGGCATGGGGAGAGAGTATGTTTTGCACGTCCGCCCGTGTGTGTGTCCGTCCGTCCTTCGGTCTGTGAACAGCTAATCTCCGGCACCGTTAACCCGGTCGATGCCAAATTTTGCACACACACTCCCTGGATGCCAACGATGAACCTCTGCCCCAAAATTTCCAGAACGGCCTGTTATAGCGCCACCAGGAGGCCGCTTTGTGCAAAACAAGTTTTTGGACAGTACACCTACAGATTTTGTCCAAACATCACGCAAATTGGTACACAGTCTCTCTAGAGCCATTCAACGAAACAGGTCTTTCAGATTTCTCAGACTCCATCCTGATTGGCTAAGATTGGCTTCCAAAGTTCGCAGGAGTGCTCAGTTTCAAACAAAATCCTGCAAATCATGAACACATCGTGTGATTTCCGTGAAATTGTGCACGCACATTCCCACTAGGCCGAGGAAGAAATGCCACATGAACATTTTCAACTCATTACCTCTAACTGCACGGATCTGTGGATAACTTTGTATGCCAACTCCCTAGAGGCCAAGAAAAAACCTTTGCCTGGAGTTTTTCACATCTGCTCTTTATAGCACCACCAGGAAGCCGACATATGTAAAACACATTTCTAATATTACTCCTTCAGATTTTATCCAAATTCCACGCAAATCGGTACACATGCTCTTCATAGTCATGTGATCAAGACGGGTTTGTTTGATTTCTCATAATCCACCCTCATTGGCTACGATTGGCTTCTAAACTTTTCAGGAGTAGCCCTCTTTGTACCCGTTTTGTACAAATCGCCACAACTACTCAACGCAGCATCCGATTGTGGTGAAACTGTGCATGCATATTCCCACTAGGTTTTGGAAGAAATGCCACTTGACAGTTTTCAAATCAGCCTCATGGTGGCGCTACAACAGGCCAAGCCACGTCACACACACACACACACACTTATATTGCTCCTAAACATTTTGCCAAACATCACACACACTCTCCTATCCTCCTGGTGGAGACCTGTGCCCAGAAGGGCACTTTTTCTAGTTTAAAACTAAAAATGTCAAAGCTACTGGCACAAAATCATTTATTGCAGTAGTATGTATCCTTGGACAATGGAATGTTTCCAAAGCTTGGCGACCTTCTGCAGCTTAATAGATTGTGAAGTATCTAAGTTCTTGATATGCCTGAAAGAGGATTTACCACCCTCTTCATATATTAAGCACTCCTGTATGAAATATTCTCATGTTACAATTATGCTTATAAGTCCACACCAATGCAGCATTGACTATTTTTTTTCCTGCTGCTGCTGCCTGAAGAGTTGCTAGATTGCCCTTCAGTGATGGTTTGTTCCACGCTCTCTTATTCCTAACTGTTAATTATTGCAGGCACCTGTCATTACATGCAAGCCATTAGGGAAGTATTTTTTTCTGTACCATTATGTGAGCATATGTGTTTCAAAGTTTCAGCACATTTTTGCATTTCTTGTAGTGGTACTGTATTACAGACATCTTTAGATGAATATTCAATGGCTCTTGGCCTTCACAATATGATTAGCAAATCATTGTGTTCTGTGGCCTGCATTCAGAATGGGAATTTTCAACACACTATATATTTTGATATCATGTCTAGACAATATTTGTCTTAGTTGTTTTTCTTTTTTTTAATTGGATTACATTTTGGAGCTAAATCTACTGAAGAATTGAGTAAAAAGACCTCAGCATTTGCTTACTGAGATTAGATTACTGTGATATATTCACAATGCAAGAAGTAGTACTATTTTAGAGCTTATAGGTATTTTAATTTATTGACTCCATGGGGAAATCCGCCTCTGTAGTGTATTTGATCTGTCCCAACTATTAGGAGCAGCTACTCTGCATCACCTGGGCTCAAGCTCAAAGTGCCTTTGTCAAGGGCACTGGCTGGAGGAGTGTATCCCTAACATGCATGTCTTTTGGTGTGCAACTCGCATGAGTTAAATCAAGGACCCGAGGACCAGTATGTTGCTTATGCTGCTGTGAGAATCACTGAAATCACAGAACCATCCAACGGCCCTCCAGGAGAACACATTTCAAAGAAACCTCAAAATAGTGTCTTTGCTATCATCATTTCTTCCCAGAGTAAGAAGATTGCTTTGGAATAGGGTGAGTCTCACTGGGCTATTATATTTCATTGATATGTAGGACCTGGTGACTGTAACATGATGTCCAACATGTCACTTAAATACTCCCAACATAGTGCAAGCATGAGACTGTTTGCCATGGGCCAGTTGGGCCATTGGCAATTGTCTAATGAGCACATTTATGCTGTAATGCAACATTTTGGGTTCAGGGCACCCCTATGCATAATTCTTTTTTTCTATTGCACCCCAAAATTACACTATTTTTCACTCCCCCACCTTGTACTAGGCTCTACTGTACATTTTTGTATCGTAATTATAACTATTATAAGTTGCTGATTGTGACCTCTAAAATTAACACACGGGGGTACGTAAATTAGTATTTATTTTGCTCTGAAATGAGTAAAATGATTACAAAAAACTAGTTAGAAATAACTACTTGACACAAGCTGATAAAAACTCTGCAGCACACCTGTACTGGCGTCACGGCACCATGGTGTGCTGCGGCTCCCTCTTTGAGAAGCCCTGCCCTAATGTTAAAATCAACATCCAAGTTTGGACAAATGTGTAAGGAAGGAGGTAGAATCACGTGATGGAAATTATTGCTATGTCCATACGTCCACTCAGTCGGACATATTTCTGCCATGGTTGACATGGAGTGGTTATGTAAAAGATTTTTTAGATTAAGGATGCAAACAGATTTATTTTAAGAAAACATCTTGATACTGCACATACAAATTAGTTTTATGTTGTAGTTGACTTGATGGGTGAAATTATATAAAAATGCTAGGTTAAATGTCTTAATGGCTCAAAGATCGTATAGATCTTAAAAGATGTGTAACATTTAATGTGAGGTCAGTGATTTACATTAGACGTGCAAAGGACAGGTAAAACAGTGGACCTGTATTTGCCACACAAAAATTATATACAGTATATTGGTCGCTTGTACAAGTCCTATACAATTAAGACTACCGGTATCCTCTTTTAGATGTGTCAATCTAGGAATCTTCTAGCTTTATCCCCAGTGATGGTAAGAGTATTTATTGCTGTAAATGCTGCTTTTTCTACCAGCTGTGTGGACTTTATTATTGTTTGTCCTGCACCGTGGCATTCAGAGTGGATCTTTTCATGCAAGAGCTCTGCTATAAGGACATGGATAGCCTTCCCCCTGTGGTTGTTGGAGACATTACATGTAACAGTGTTCATGCCTTCAAGAAGAGGCTGAACAAACACCACCTCAGTATGTGACTGTAATCCCACTAAACTCAAGGACTGTCATTCATCCAACATTCAGTTTAGACATACTGTACGCTTGACTGACTGAGTAGCTGCAGATCACTGATAGGCTCTTTGAATGTATTAATTCTCATAGCCTGTATCTGCTTAAGCTTAATTAAAAAAAAGTGAAGTCATCCCATACATTTGTTTGGGTGGACATGATTTGGAAAATGAACAAAATTAGGAAACTAAATAGATGTTCTATTTAGATTCATAACCTACAATGCAATTTCCACATTAAAGATTCTAAATCATCAGCCTTATCAGAAATGTGAGCAAATTACCCAAGGCCAGAAATGACCAGTAAATGGGTGTATTCTCTCATTCTGCTCGATAGGCATGTAGCTTTCAAACGAACAATCCATATTTTGTCTTGACATTGTAGATGTAGTGTCAGCCTTCATGGTTTAAGTTCTAAAGTTTTGGGCTGTGCCAGACCACAGGCTTAAAGGGATAGTTCAGCATTTTTTAGCTTAAGCTGTATGAAATACTTGCCATTTATATAGTGGTTGCAACTGTATTTATTGATTGCCTGAGTCCCGTGGTGGGAGTTCTGCTCTGGTTTTGGTGAATATTAAGTAGTTCCAGTCATTTTGTGGGGGGCACTGGGGCCACGCATTGAAAGGAAATTAAACCGCAAAACTAGGGTCAATAGTATTGTTGACCCATTTCTAAAATATTAGCGCAACTTTCTTCAACTTTGACCCCTCTATCACATGGAACTATTTTTGAGCATAGTGATATGGACACACAAAAATCATAGTTCCGTGTGATAGAGGGGTAAAAAATGAACGAATACAGTTGCAACCACTATTAATGGCAACTATTTCATACAGCTTAAGTTAAAGAATTCTGAACTATCCCTTTAAGATGCATAAATTCCTAAAATGACAGAACTTCCAATGTCAGTCATTGCTAAATAGACGTGAAAAGAGAAGTTTAATTTGCTGTGAGATATCCCTTATTTTATAACAACCATGGTATACAGATGTGTGGGGAACATCAGACTCACGAGGGCTCACCATATTGAGTTTTTGTGGAGATACTGGTGTATGGATATTGGAATATCCCTCTCTTGGACAATATTGATGAGCTCTGATGACAGAAAGGTAATCGGGCACTCACACCCATGTGAATAATGGACTTGACTGAATACTACACCTACCACCTTTACTCTCTGGACAACCTGATGTACTTTGTCAGGATTCTCATGAGAGCTCTCATATCATATGAGTGGTGGGTATATTAAACAAGAATGTTTTCAATGGGTCAAAACTGCCAAAAGTATTTCTTTCTTCAAATTTGAGAATGTGGATATATAAATGCGTTGATCCACTCCGAGATTGTGGCTCCTTATCAGAAATGCAGTGTACAGGCTTTCCTCAGTGAAACGAACCTTCAGGAGTTTGGAGGAGCAGGTATCCTGAATTCTCTACTGATTGGATCAGAAGCCAGGGTAAGAATAGACACCCCTGCTGCTGCTGCTGCTGCTCCCAGAGTATGGCAGCCAAGATATAACAAATGTGATTGTATACAGTGGTGGAAAAAGTACTCAAACGTTTTACTTAAAGTAAAAGTATTTCAGAATTCAAAATGTACTTGAGTAAAAATGTACTAAAAGTACCAAAAGTAAAAGTACTCATACTCATTTCAAGTTTTCAAATGAAAATAGCAGATCTAGAAGATCACAATGCGTGTAGATCGGCTATTTTCAAATGGCCAAAATGTATATAGGGCTCAGGTGGTTAATGCATGTCTTGTAATAATCGAAGTAACTAGTAACTAACGTTTTCAAATAAATATAGTGGAGTAAAAGTACAATATTTGGATCTGAGATATAGTGGAGTAGAAGTAGAAGTATTGTAAATTGGAAATACTCAAGTCAAGTACAAATACCTCTAAATGTACTTCATTACTTTACACCACTGATTGTATAGTATAGAAACAGGACTGCATGCCTGTACTTAAGCTGGCAGTAAAGCTTTACGTTTGTTCCTAAACAACTTAAAATGTTCTTGTTTTGTGTACTTAATTATTGGAGTTTACATTCTGTGCAAGCCTTGTGCACATTGAGAAGTGATTGCAACATCTGCTGGTGTGTCTTAAATAATTCAAAGTCTTATTCCTAAATCGAACATGTGTTACTATTCATATACAAGAAGCTATTGCGAATTTAAAGTTGGATTGCATAAATAGCAGCACTACATTTGAATAGTATAGACTCCAAAGTAACATTTCTTTATTTTACCATGCAAACATACAGAGTTTAGGAGACTCTTTACACTTGAATTCCTTTAGTTGACTCATCCTCTTCAACTCACAAAGCACCCTCCTGCAGTGAGCATGGGCTAAAGTGTGTGTGTGTGTGTGTGTGTGTGTGTGTGTGTGTGGGGGGGGAGGGGGGGTGGGGTTATGGGGGAGAATTTTGAATTGACAAATGCAGCTCATGGTAAATCTAGTGTTCTAGGTCTATTTCATAAAGGTGTTTGTGTGCCAGCATGATAACTGCAGGAGTCTTATACACTGGTACACAGTAACAGCTACTGTAAATGATTGACAAAATGACCCACCCAGAGTTCATGTTATTACCTTCAGCTGCATTTACCATGTACAATGTCTGCTACAGTAAGTAAAGGATCCATATACATTACTCCACCTCAATATGCGGAATGAATTATATGTGTCATACCATTGGCAAATGGTTAAGAAAAAATCAGTATAGGTTAGGAATAGATTAATATATACAGCTCCATCTCAATGAATTAGAATATTGTGTAAAAGTTCATTTTCTTCCGTAATATAATTCAAAAAGTGAAACTTTCATATATTCTCAATTCATTGTGCATAAAGTATTTAAAACCTTTTTGTTTTAATCTTGATGATTATGGCGTACACTCCGTACAGCTAATGAAAATCCTATCTGAGGATCATAGACTGAACAATACAAATTAATTACGGCTGTTATCAAAGCAAACCTGGGCTTCCATAACACCAACAGTGCCACAGGCTGATCACCCCCATGCCATGCCCCATTTATGAAATCATTTGTTCAAAAGTAGCCCAGACCAAATATTAACCGCATACATTAATATACTTTTCAGATGGTCGACATTTCTCATTTAAAAATTCACTTTTTAAGTGATCTAGTAAAATATTCAAATTCATTGAGATATGATTTTATTTTCCTGAGCTGTACGCCATAAGCATCAAGATTAAAAGAAAAAAAGGTTTTAAATACTTCTCTTTATGCACAATTGAGAATATATGAAAGTTTAAATTTTTGAATTATATTACGGAAGAAAATGAACAACTTTTACACAATATTCTAATTCATTGAGGTGTGTGTGTGTGTGTGTGTGTGTGTGTGTGTGTGTGTGTGTGTGTGTGTGTGTGTGTGTGTGTGTGTGTGTGTGTGTGTGTGTGTGTGTGTGTGTGTGTGTGTGTGTGTGTGTGTGTGTGTGTGTGTGTGTGTGTGTGTGTGTGTGTGTGTGTGATCTATGGCTGCTCAGTATTTCATTTTATTTATTGTTCGGTTCACTCATACCTCCTTTCCATTCCAAACACTGTTTCATTCTCACTGCTGTCGCTGCTATTATACCTGAATTGCATTCCGGGCATCAATAAAGGTTTACCTTATCTTTTCTTAATTATTACAAGTGTTTTGTTCACTTGCCTTCTCTTGGAGTTCAAAATGTACTATTTACACTGCACGTAGGGGACTATAGCCAAACTTTATCACTGCTCTGACAACTGGTGCGATATCCTAGGACCTAGAGACTAATCATATTACAGAAGAGAAGGGTCGCACTCAGAATGGCATGGGTGAGTTCACTTTTATAGTTTTTTTCTATTAGCCTAAAGACATTGAGAAGAAAACATAATTAACTCGCTCTTGCCATTCTGAATGTGACCCATCTCTTGTAATATGATAGGGGACTATAGCTGTCTCTCTCTTGCCTTGTGGATGTAGAGTGATGTTCACTAAAGGTAATGATAGGGGACTATAGCTGTCACTCTCTCTTGCCTTGTGGATGTAGAGTGATGTTCACTAAAGGTAATGCATGCTTACTGACCTTGTGATTCATTGTTTTACTTCATCATCCTAGTTAGGGATGGGCAGTATATTGATTTTACATCAATATCATATATGATATGATATGATATGATATGATATGATATAGTACTTTATTGTCAGTTCACACTGAAATTTGTCTTGCGACCCAGCAGCCATGTATGCAGAACACATATACACATTTGACAAAGCACAAAGAACAAAACAATATTACATTCCTAAAGACATGAATATGTTATCATACGTGGATGTATAACGTTTCTGAAGTGATAACTATAGATGTATGGAATTTTGGATATCGTAATCTAATTATTTTCTGGATTTAAAGGCTGCATTACACTAAAGCGATGTGATTTTTTAATTTACTTTAATGTTTTAGTTTCTATTTGTCTTTACCCAATTAGATATTATATGGGCATGAGTGATGATTTTTTATCAAAAATTGTATTAACCACATGAACCCAATGTCCCTAGTGTCCCTACTCTGGGGGCAAACATTTAGTGAAAATAGCAGATCTAAAAGCTCAGAAAATCCTGCTTAGTGAATTCACTAGGGCATTTGCACTCCCTAAGCTGTTACGGAGTTTGCAAACTCCCTGGAATCTTACTATAACCTGTATGACGTTACGCTGCACATTCAAAACCAAAAGCCCCAATGCAAAAATATAGATTTGCTAAATGACACATTTTGACCTGTGTGTGTGTGTGTGTGTGTGTGTGTGTGTGTGTGTGTGTGTGTGTGTGTGTGTGTGTGTGTGTGTGTGTGTGTGTGTGTGTGTGTGTGTGTGTGTGTGTGTGTGTGTGTGTGTGTGTGTGTGTGTGTGTGTGTGTGTGTGTGTGTGTCTCTGTCTCTGTCTCTGTCTCTGTCTCTGTCTCTGTCTCTGTCTCTGTCTCTGTCTCTGTCACAGACACAGACAGACATATGTGTGTCCTTTCACCAACATAACATAGCCATGTAAGCCGTGATTGTATTAGAATACTGAGTGTGAGGTCTGTTCAGGAGGGAGACAGAGATGCAGAGGGGGGATTTTGAGAGAGAGAAACATGCTAATTATATTAAAGGGAAAGACTACTTTTACGGAGGTTTGGGTTGTGTAGTTACCTTGCCGTGATGTAACTCCAAATGTGGACAATAAATTATAAAACAATTGCTCCAGTGATTATTATATATTAAATTGATAATTCAAAATATGCTCCTCATTGACTTACATTGTTTATGTATCGGTACTGAAAGAGTGACTTTGAGAGCTGTTTCAGCATACAAACACAAAGTTGATTCAGACAATATAGAGCATCACCAAAACTCATGTGGTTTTATTGAGTGGTGCAACCACTCCAAGGAACAGTAATGTCCCTGTGTCCATCCCTATGTCTGTATGTCCCTAAGTTTAGGGTACCAACTCTTGCACCACTAACTTCAGACAGGTCTGATTTTATTTTAAATACAAATGTTAACTTCCTGTTGATTTTACAATTTAAGATCTGGATCCGGATCCATGGATTTGTTTACGTACTAAAAGAGTGACTTTGAGAGTACAATGTAAATCAATGAGCATATTTTGAATGATCAATTTCTAATCACTGGAGCAATTATTTTGTATTTCTTGTCCACATTTGGAGTTACATCATGGCAAGGTAACTACACAACCCAAACCTCTATAAAAGTGGTCTTACCCTTGAATTAAAATTATGTTGAAGTGGTTTACAAACTGTTTCAGTATGCTTTGTATTTTTCTTGAAGTTGAAGTGGTGTATATATATATATCCACAAAGATTCCTTAGTGATGGAGCTTCACAGAAATATGGCAGCTTATGATGAAATAGTCACTCTGATATTAACCACATAAACCCTAGCATCCCTATTCTGTAGCAATAAGACGAAAATAGCTCAAATGCATCGTGATTCGCGATGCCTTGGGGGAAAAGGCCTTGAGCGTACCATGTGTAGAGATCCCGGGCATCCTGGTCCACTACGTATAGGGTTTAACTGGTTTAAATATGTCTTACATTTAGAGACATCAATGGGGTGTGTTAACATCAATGGCTTCTCAGTTCAATCCCTGGGTCATCCTGGCTGTGTGTAAAAATGTCCTTAAACAAGACACTGCACCCCTAGTGTCTGTCTCTCGAGCCAGACTGTTGCCTCCCACAATTTTGTGGAATAGTTGTCTGGCTAGTGGCTACATGAGACTACTGAACCCCTGACTGCTCATAATGAGCAGGTTGGTTATCCTGATTATCTGTTATATATATACATTGTAACTTTCTAAACTCCACAAAGTCCTTTTTTAGATTTTTATTTTATTCTGTTTTTGTTTCTTTGTTTTCTTAATCAACATTATTAGATTGTTGTTTTTTATTTATTCTAAAAGATGGAGGTATGTGTATTTAACATGTGTATTGGTGTGTGTTACTGTGAGTAGTATGTGTGGTTTGTAGGGATGCACCGAATATTCGGCCACTGAAACTATTCGGCCGAATAGTGACAAAAAATGCATATTTGGTATTCGGTTGGTGATTTTAGAGCCGAAACTGGGTTAACTTTTGTAACCTACTGTTTTGTTGTGATGATGTGATCAAAATGTAATGTATTTTGCCATAATCATGTTCAATCAACAAAGGTATGGCCTTGACAGCAATGGTACACAAACTGGTAAAAGAAATAAATGATAAATATAACATTAATCATATTCTGTTTTCGGCCAACTGTTTCCTTTATTCGGTATTCAGTTTTGGCGAATAATTTCCCATTCTGTGCAACCCTAGTGGTTTGTCAAGCGCTGCCGGTATATTAATGGAGTCCATTTACACTAAGGAGTAGCTCCTGATTGAGCTCATGAATCACCCATGTAGTTTATTTGCCATCAACACATAGTGGCTCAAAGTGTTGTTTCTTACTGATGATCATTTGATCTGTTTGTGTCTTTCAGGTGCCAGTGGTTCCACAGGCCATGCCCACCGCAGGTCTTCCTGTCTTTCCCAGCCACATAGTTATGTCCCCTACTTCCATCCCTCCTGGGGGCACCCCATTCATCCCTGCAGGGTTCGACCCTACTAAGCTACTGCCTGGTAAGATTCCTAATGGGAAATTAAATCATATTTGAAGAATAACTTAAATGGAAAAACAAATGTCTACAACATTCTTTGCTTGGAAGGTTCAATATGTGGCCTTGAGTATGTGAAAAGATGTGTATCTGCGCTGTTGGGCACAAAGATATTTCATCTTTTTTTACCCCCAATAAATGAATGCCCTATTTTATACTTTGTTGTACGGCATAAAAAATAACCAATCAGTCATTTTAAGTAGGGATGCACAATATAATCGGTAGCATAACGGGAACCGGCCATATTGGCCATAAAAATTCTATATCGGTATCGGAACGGTCTCGAAATAGATTATTTAATCCGTTTTCACCAGCATAAAGATTTTAAAATGAAAAATGTGGGATACCTGATGAAGGTCGTTTAGACCGAAACGTTGTCATTTTAATAAAAGTGCAGCTCTATAAGTGAAGACAGTGTGCGGGACCCTTTTTTTCTCATGATTCGCATTTGGTTGCCGGCTCCGACGCACCTGTCCTTGTAGGAGTGCACAAGGCCTTTTCTTTACAAAATTTAAAATAAAAAAATTAATCAATGAGTTCAATATAAATCAAACGTTTCTAGTACCTCTAGTCTATACCAAAAGCCAAATCAAATATGATGTAAAATGTCATGATCGTGCAAGCCTAATTTTAGGTCATCTTGCTGTTTGAATATTATGAATTTGAACAACTGCTATATTCTATCGATATGATGTATTGGGATACAGGAGTATACATGGGTTACTCTTACCTGCCATACTGTACCCAATTAGGGCGGCAACTGTTGATTATAAGTGATTATTCTATTGATTACTTTTTTGATTAATATAAAAAACAATAATTATATTATATATCCACAAATCGATTACGCACTTGAGCCCTATTTTGTACTTCGTCACACAATGGTCTCATACAAAAATTGTTGTACAAGCTCACAACGCATTGTGGAAACGTCATAACTAATCCAACCGACGGATTGCTAGCGCTTTTTCATTAATGTCAAACGAGAGAAAAAAATTCAGATTTTGATTGTACTTTTACTTCAATAAAAGGAGAGATCACAACAATATGGAAAAGCGAATGTTTATTGGAAAGATTTTGGCAGCAATTTAGCAAGCAAAAAGGTAAACGTTTATAGCAGAAGATTATTTTGGCGATTAGACTTTATTGAATAAGATTAGCTTTAAATAGGGAGAACCCCCCATTGGAGCATTGGAGTCTAGATGCTGGTGGTGGCAGCTGAGCAGATGAACCTCCTTCCTTCTCAACAAGCCCTTTCCACACCTAAGCGCAAAACGGTCAACAGCCACGCACTTCTTAAGCTCTGCGCAGCTTAAATTCCAATTTTTTTAGACAGCTGGTGGATGGAAAAGAAGCTCCACCTCCGCAGACTTTTTGCGCGGAGGAGAGCGTTTCCGGGAATCTGGCCGTCGCGCAAAAAGTCTGCGGAGGTGGAGCTTCTTTTCCATCCACCAGCTGTCTAAAAAGCCGAGAACGTGCGCTGCTCTTTCCATAGTGTGGCAGCACCTACACTGTCAGAGGCAGTGATATTTAAAGGCGGAGTCAAATCACCTGATTGGCTGCTGCAAAGTGCTCATGCTTGGATTTGTAAACAGATTTTGAGAACGGAAATGACGAGCTATGATAGTGCTGAAAGGCCGAATGAAGCGTTGGTTAAGTTCTTCCTTATTGAACCTTCACTAAAAGCTAAATTTCACTACAATTATTTGAAGACTTTAGTTACTTATTACTTTGTAGAGTTTCATTTCGACCATTTGAAAATAGCCAATCTACACGCTCACAATGCGTCACGACTTTCAGGGGAGACATTTGATCTATGTAAAGCGCCTTGGATAAAGGCGCTATATAAATGCACCATTTACCATTTACATTAACATACTCTACCATACAGATTGGTCAAAATATAATTTTATTCACTAAAACAAGTTGCATAGTTCATACATTCATGGCACCAACCTGCTCATCGGGAGCTATTAGGGGTTCAGAGTCTTGCTCAAGGACACTTCGACACTAACTCTGGGGGAGCCCGGGTTCGAACTGGGAACCTTGCAGTTCCCATCCGGCCACTCTACCCCTGAGCCACCGCCCTGTGTGTAGCTATGCTAAGTAGAGAGGTTAAAGGGATTTGCGCTGCAGAACAGAGCTATTTGAGCCACCTACAGTGGCCAGTTTGTCGTGAATTGTGAATTGAATTGTGAATTTGTAGTGATCTCTACAAAGGCTTGATGTACTTGTGCACTTGTGTTTTTGTTCTGCAGGTTTTTCTCCAGAACCTGTAAAAACTAAAGAGGATTCGTCTAAAGATAGTACAGCAAATAGTGGTGCATCCTCAGATGCAGGCACTGACAGCCAACTCGGATCACCAGGCGCACCAGTGATGAGCCCCCCAGGTCCAGCAGGCTTACCAGGTCCCAGACCTGGTATGCCACCCATGCACCCCCCTCCTGGCATGACAGCCGCTCACCTACCTCCATTCTTCCCACCTCCAAACATGATGCCCCCTCATATGATGCCAGGGGGCCCAATGTTTCCACCAGATAGGTTCAGAATGCTTATGCCCTTCCCTCCCCGTGGGCCTCCTTTCCCACTAAGGCATCCTATGGGACCAGAGGGCATGGAGGGAAGGCATTTCCGTGGAAGACCAGGATTTGGAGGCCCATACCAAAGAGGAAGATGGTAATGGTTGACTGGAAGGAACTACTCTGAAGGCTACTAATGATCTGGTTCTCAAGGACTGCTGTACTCTGGGGATGGAAGGATTCCAGAACTTGTGGGGAGAGACTGTGTTTTGCACCCTAGGCCTTTTTTCAGCATCATAATAAAGTACAAAAGACAAAACAACCAGTGGAAGTCTAATTTTCAATGCGGCCCTTGCTAATAACTTTCTGCTTTGAAATCCAGCAGGGACAAGGCTCTATAAATACTGCACATGTTTGTAGCTGTTGATAATGCTTTTGTATATATGAGAGGTCATTTTTTGGTTGTGCTGATTAGTTTGGGGGGTGCAAAAAAAGTTGAAGTATGTTTTTTTTTATGCTTTGTCCTTAATCACATTTTTTTGTGTATTGGAAAATAAGTAATCAATTTCTTAATATGTTTCATATTTAATTATTTTGTTTTTAGTATTTTTGTACAAATCCAACTTTTCAGTCCTGAACAAGTAGCAACAGATGAACATCCCCAAGACAGATGGAAGATCCTATCCTACCAGCAGAGGGCAGAGTAACCATTGGTACCATGAGCAACCTCTGTTGTTCCATAGGTCACACCTTGTTTTGGTGGGTAGTCAAAAAAAGAAACAAAAAACTTGAATTGTTTCTAATTCAAAGGAGAATAAAATAGGAGAGGTTACCCTACCCTGTATTATTTACTTGAAGAGGATTGAGTTATACATTTTTGGTTAAAATCAGTATTAAATAGCTCTATATTAGTATAGTAATTGCTATAGTGTTTGTTCAGTAACATGAATATATCCAGAGACAACTAACTGAAGTGATGAAACGAATGAGCAGGCAGAAAAGAATTAGCACTGTACAATTGAAGCTGATAATATGCAGGTATCATAAATGTTGGTGACGGTCTGCACATATATTTTTCAGTTTATTAAAGAGGCGGAGAGAACATGGATGCCCCGCTACTGAACAAACACTGGCAATGATTATTATCAGAATATTTTTTAACAATTTGTTTAAAAAAAGAAGAAAGAAATCACAACACCTTAAAGTCCTACACTAAGTTAAATGTAAGGGAGAAGTCTGACAACGGTGTTCTTCTGCCACCTGCAGTTTGAATTATACATTGACCATGTAGGATTGTTATATTATTCAGCATAATATGCAATTTTCCTCCCAGTGTTGTGTGGTGAACATGGTCTTTTTCCCCCGTTGTAAACTTGTATATACTTTAATAATCCGCATGATTACGTTTATTGTACCTAATGTGTTGAATGTTAAAACAATCACTTGTGTCACTATTCACCATCTACACACATTAATAAACGTTTATTTTGCTATGTAAGTAAATGTGTCGTGACTCGTGTGTGTATTATACTATCTGCTAAATAGATTGGATATAGATATTTAGTATTAGATTTAAGAAATGTGGCCCGAAAAGGTAAGCTGTAGCTGATTGGCTTGGGGAATGAGAGACATTCTCACGATCCATTCTTCGCGCGCCCGTCTCCAGGGGAAGCGTGCTCCTCCCCTTACAGCGGTGTAGCAACAACATGCACGGTGTGGACGCACCGACCTCGGAGCGGCCGCATTCGCTGACTTGGACAACTCCAACCTGTTAAAATGGTTTTATTATTCGATCGGCAGCAGTGGTTTGTTTACTTGAGAAGGTGATAGCAGGTATGTGGCCTATTCATTGATACAAGCTGTCCCCAAATGAGCCTGATGTCCGATGCCTCCCCAGGGTCCTAGTGCTGAGCAATTGACCGTGCGTGTCAGTCAGTCAGTCAATCATGCAAGTTTATAAGAGCAGACAGTGCCGCACTGACACATTCCGCGATATAACTGTTTCTCGTGTTGTATAGTGTCATGAATCGGAAGCTTGCTAACAGTGATGGGTGTCTCAGCGCAGGCATCAGTGATTAGGCCGGTTTAGTAATCATATTGATATGGCTCATGGCTGCACACAGTCATGTATGATAACGTTTAGCTATTCGTTATTTATTTATTTTTTTGGGGGGGGCAATACGTTAATGTCTGCCATTCATTCATACACCTCACTTAGCTGTCTGAATTCGAATTCACCAGCCGCGTATGACGTTGGCAACATGCAAGCGAGACGTGCAACGGTGCAAGATAACCTGTCTGTCCGCGTTACCTTGATCCAGAGGTGTTTTGATGCTGCTCTGCTCAGTCATGTACACACACCGTGCAGCATCCAGTGATTGAAGTCAACGGCATGGCATTTGATTTTGCTCCGTGTGTACTGTGTTGTTGCATGGCAGTGAATATGTGAATTAATTATCCAGTCTTACGCAATACGCCGTGTGACAGCTGCACTCGCCAAAAAATATTGCAGCATCTTTACACCCACTAGTAAACAGGCCATGTCGTGAAAGGCGTAGCTCGTCTGTGCATAACACTCAAATGACCTTGCTTACTTGTAGCCTACCAAGTTTGTTGCAGTATCGTTACAATAGGCCGATTGTTGTAATATTGTTGGACATAAAGTAGTAGGCTATGCTTGCAATGTTCTTGCTGTCAGTTCAAAATCAGATCAGCTACTACAGCCTATAGCTAACAGGTAGGCAAGATACATGTAAGGAGCCCCTGCATGACTAACTGATGGCTAATATTTTTGAGCGGTGCCTAACCACTCTATGCACTGCTATGTGTGTATGTCTGTCTCTGTGTATGTCTGAGCACGGACAGCTGCAACACCTGGGCAATACCGCTGGATGGCACTGTTGAGCAGCGTCTCACACACAGGCCAGGGAGGTGGGCTTGTACAGTACAGTACGAGTAGTACAGTACAGTATTAGTACAGTACAGGTAGTACAGAGTACAGTATGTGGAGTACAGAACAGTATGAGGAGTACAGTACAGTACGATTAGTACAGTACGAATAGAGGGTATGTGCGTGACATCATCAAACCTGGAAGTTAATATGCAGGAATGCCTACTGAGTGGCAAAAAACTACTTTCTGGCCCTGACAGCCCATACATCCAAACCAGAGGCGTATCTACAATAAGGCGAGGGCAGGCCTGTCCAAATCCATATCTGGCCTGGCCAAAAACCATACAATGAGAAAAAAGAGGACAAAAACAAGACCTGAGAACTATTAAAATGGACAGCTGATTGGCCGTTGCGGTCATAGAGTATATATATAATAGAGACTGAACTGGCGCGAAGCGCCGCCCCCCCAGCTATTCATGTCAGTGGAAGTTGCTCAGTGGCGTTTTGAAGCACCCGGAAGACTGCCGGAAGTCCCTCCCCGGACCTCAACTTTGAGGTCCTGGGTGACGTAGGGCAACCGAGCGCTCAACGTTAAAGCCCAGCTGCACGGGGTTTCCCGGTCATGAATCCACGGGTCCGCCTGTAGTCCCTCCTCCTACCACTACGACCCAGAGCTTCAACGTTGAATAGCCTCACTGGCCCCTTGGTTGCGGTAGAGCGCGACCCTCAATCACCCATTGGAATGTAAATGAAAGCCTTTCAGCCTTTGTATGATTGTATCCCACTCGTCTGGCAGGTATATCTCTTTGAAAACCTTTAGTGCTACGATAGTGTGCGGGGAGACGACAATTAACATATCTTGCCTGGCCAAAACGTAATTCGTGGATACGCCACTGATCCAAACAGAAAAGTCCTATCTGATTGCATTAAACAATGTTAAACTCACTTTGCCCATTGCTTTGCCACTCGATGTGCCATTCACTTTAAGCATGCGCATACCCTCTATAGCACAGTACAGCACAGTACCCCCGTGAATTACAAAAACTCTTCGTCTCTGCAGTACGAGTACCAGTATGGTGCCAGTACAGTATGAGTACAGTACTGTACTGTGCTGTACTGTATGAGTACAGTCTGTACAGTACAGATTACAGTTTTTGCGTGGTGCTAGTCACTCCAAGGAACAGCAATGTGCGTCTCCATATGTCTCCATGTCCGCTTGAGTACGGAACAGTAAGAGCAGTACAGTACAGTACAGTACGAGTAATACAGTACAGAAAGTATAGTTGCACTGCTCAGTTCACACAGGTGTGTTTTTTTTTTTTTATTAATTAATTGGTTGTTCATAGAGTAGTGGGATCTAGATCTAGAAAACAACAAACAAAACAAAAATAGGCCTGTGCAAACAACCCAATGGAAGACAGACACATAATGGCATAATGTACATCACTGCTCTTACATCATTCAAAAAAGTGGATGTTACAAGAAGCTGTGTCAACTAACATGCAGCTTGAAATATCAGCATGGGTTTATTTGTGACTCTCACATACAAGTTCAGACATGTTGATGATGAACAGGTTTGGCTGATAAACGGTGAGGTTCCTTGATTGAAACTTAGGTCAGTATCCAGTAGTGCACCTCACACCAAGGCCAAGTTGTGTTGCATAATGCTGCATAGTATTACTGACCATCATGGCTCACTGATCACTGTCCACTGATCAGCTCATTTCAAATTTGGCCAAGCAGCCTGGTCATAGATTTCAGTCTTTGATCAATACAAACTTTGCAACTTGAGTCAGCTGAAAGTCGATGGCCGGTCTACAAAATCAGGGGCCTTGAGCCTTTTCCTATTAGGATCATTAACACAGACCATAACCATATCAGCCTCAACTGGTTACAAACTGCAATCCAGTTTACAATCTGTATAATTTGCATCAATTGAGAAACAAGCTTTAGATGTAGCATGCCTTGCTTTTATATTGCCATAATAGTTACAGTCGTAGCATACGTTAATTTAAGTTTATCTGTGGTTACTGGTAGTCAAAAACTAGGCTGGTAAAGCTTTTGACTACCAGTATGGCATTGGTTACCATTTGCCAATATACGTTTGCCTGGATCAAAGTAAATGTTTAGATAAAGTAAGAACCATGCAGTGAATCCAACAGAATTACTTCAGTGTTATGATGTCCTCAGGGTTGTAAACTGAGCCCACCTGATATGCTCATACAGAAAACTCTCATTCTCTCTGTGGATCAAAGTGGAGCTAGTTCAGCTTTCTTCTGATTTGTGTAGGTAGGTCTTTCAGATGACATTTTCTATCTCAAAGATTTCTAATCTATAACATCTTGAGGCATTGGGTAACTGTTTTGATCGGACAAAAAAAGAATGTCCACACATTCATATGGTAATGCATTGGCTTTTTTGTACAATTCATGACTTTGTTCTTTTTGTGTAAAGATATGTACTACCAACCACAGATGATTACTTGAAATGCGCATAATTTAGATCGTTAAAAGTGTTAGTGTGCTGTGAATTATTCATTTCCATCCCACATTCACACAAATGTTCATTCATTGGCAAAATGGTACCAAGTAAATACTGTAGGCAGCCTAATGTTTAGCTTTGTGCAGTAAATAACATAGGCACTGGGCAGCCAACTGTTTTCAGTGTTCTGTGGTTGTTTCGCCATCCTAGTTAATGCAAAAGACAAGGAATATGCCTCTAGAATGGCCACTTCTTCAACCAAGGACCTTAAAACACAGAGCCAGAGACACACAGGTAAATGTAGACCTATTTTTATGGAAATTAATGGTTATCAGGGTAACATTACCAGGAACATATCACAACTCAGCAACATGATCTACACATAAGCCTGCTTTAATTTAGCCTAGTTTGTTTTTCTACTGGCTATAATGTAAACAGCGTTTACATTATTTATGAAAATAATAATAGGCTATTAATAATAATAATCATGAATGATATATATCCAGCCTTCATCAGTGTGGTGATGGTGAAGGCTGGATAGCCGAAACCTCATCTTTAATTCACCATGCAAGAATAAAAATTAAAGCAGTCTTGGTGTGTGCGACGCCGACCCATCACCTATATTTCCATTATATGATTTGAACGGGTAACGCACCTTAAGTCAGAGCACGGTGGTCACAAGAAAAACTAACAGTCACAAAACTTGAAATCTTGCCATGATGAAAGTTGTCTCTTTCCTCAAGGTAAAAGGAGATATTCTTGGTGTTGCAAACTAGTTCTATATTAACTATTCTAAGATCACCCCATTTTATTGGATTTCACAGATGACACTGGGAAATTCTAATCTGTCAGATTCTACTAATGATATGACTGCCTCTATAACATACAGTACATTTGATTATTGAACACTATCACACACGCACACCGCACGCACGCGCGCACACACACACACACACACATACACACACACACACTTTTTGCTGCTGTTCAATGTGTGAGCTGTTTTGTGTGTAACTTATAACGATAGAAGAGTAATTTGAAGATGTAATACTGGCAAGTGTATTTATCATTTTATTTCCTAATACAGGTGTTCTCAAACTTTTTTATGCCATGACCCCATTTTATGAGAATTTTTTTAGTTTAGTTTTTTCCAACCAAGGTTCATGTTTTAGGTTGTTATTAGAGAAAGTAAAAGATGAGTGTTATTTTTTTTATTTTTTTTGCTGCTTTCTTTCGTTTTAGGTATGTTAGCTGTTTTTGACAGGGGGCGGGGGCATTCGAGCATGGGGCTAAATATGTATTTTTTTACAACAGCGATTTATTTTTTAATTATTTACTATAGTCCTAATAAACCCCAGGCAATTTCATCTGGCCACAAAAGATCACGAGATCTACTGAATGTGTCAAACTGACATATTGAGTCTATGACACACAGTGTGGCTTCCCCCCAGTAGGCTACCTTCACATTCAGTAGATCCTGTGATTTTTTTGGGGCCAGATGTAATTTCCTGGGGTTTATTAGGACTATAGTAAATAATAAAAATAGAAATCGCCATAATATTTTGTAAAAAAATACATATTTAGCCCCATGCTCGAATGCCCCCGCCCCTCTGTCAAAAACAGCTAAAATCCCTAAAACGAAAGAAAGCAGCAAATGAAAAAGAAAATAGCACTCATCTTTTACTTTCTCTAATAACATCCTAAAACATGAACTTTGTTTGAAAAAAACTAAAGTTGTCCTTTAATTATAGTTTCAAACTGGAAATGAAGAATACCGGTATCTTAAAATAAAAGCATACGTTTTTGGCCTTATGAATATGTAATAGACAATGAAATTAAAAAGTGATTCCTGCAGATTTGTAAGCCTATCTTATCTATCTTATTATCTTAAGGAATACATAATTTGTAGTACAGCCCCAAAACACTAGCAACTCAATATTACCTTTTTCCTATTTAGTCTTATTTCTTTATTTTTTTTATAATTTTTATCCCACGATTTTGTAGCCCATTTTTCACCCCTGTGTCAATATCTAATGTGATCCTGGGCTCTACACACGCTCCGCCATGGGGAGAGCAACGGACTTGAACTCATGCTTCCTTCATGCCTGAGTGTCCTAGTTGCTCCTTTACACCTGACAGGGGGGAGTTTCCCTGGTTGGACGTTGCGCGTGGAAGGAACACGTTATTCCAACCAGTTCCTTTCCCCTCCATCAGGTGCCCCGGCTGGCCAGGGGGAGGCAGTTTAGAGAGCAGTTTAGGGGACATGGGGAGAACATGCAAACTCCACACAGAAAGGCCCTTTCGCTAACCCCGCCTCGGGTATGGGCACTGATGACGCGGAGGAGGAAACACGCCGCCAGCACCCACAGCGTCCCCAGCGGGAATCGAACCCAGGACCTTCTAGCTGTGAGGCGACAGCACTACCAACTGTGCCACCGTGCCCCTTATTTAGTCTTATTTCAGGAATAGAATAGAGATACCCCCTGTCCTGAACATATCACCATATGTAGGCAGAGTGCACTACCAACTGTACCAATAGAATAGAGATACCCCCTGGCCCTGTCCTGAACATATCACCATATGTAGGCAGAGTGCAGATATACTGTGTCAACAACAGGTTGCAATAGCATAATGGCAATTGACATTGGCATTACTGTTTTGGCAATGACATTTTCTGTACGGCAAAGATGAGGAGAGCTGTTGAAATGGTGAAAAAGCAACGTAGCAACATATGACACAGGTGCATAAAATATATTTTAGGAATGCATTTTTAAACTTGCATGCCTGGTTTTAAGCATGGCTGTGTGAGCTGCTATTTTGGCAGGCTTCCCAAAGTGCTTATGGGAATCCCTGGATAAGGATGTGGCAAAAACTCTTTTCAAAGCTGGCACACTCTTCAGCAGATTGAGGGTGAAATCATGGGAGATGTGCTGCATGTCATATGAATTAAATCTGGATTTACGGACAGAAGATCTAAGCTTTCTTTTGGATTGTAGATGATTACTAAACCTAGTGGGACTAGGAAATGAGAAGGCCCTGACTATGAGTGGCTTGGACCTAGCTGTGGAAACAAGAAAACAAAGCTCTCCACAAATTGAGTCAACTGGCCTGAGCAGTGGAGTATTGACTTGTGCTTCAAAGGCTCCTTTGAGGTTGTGTTATTCTGAGCAAAAGTGATTTCTTCAAAGATTCTCTTCCAATTACAGTCAGTTAACTATTCTACTGATTGATATGGGTGCACTTAGTTTAGAGAACTGTGGATGGATTCAGAGCTGACACTTGCTCTGCATAATAATGGTCATGGGGTTTGGGGACATGGCAGATGAGCATGAAAGCTTTATCAAAACTCAGTTCCTATTTCAGAGCTATCGGTGGCAACTCATGACCAGCTGTCAGAAATGCGTAGGGTGATCATCGGATTCATGTGGCTGATAAAGCAGTGTGGTTTAGATGAATAATAGATTCCAAGTGCTCTAAACTGCTGAGGTTATGACTCACTTTGGGGTGGGTGGAGTGGAGTAGGCTAACTTTACTGTGCCATTAATCATGAGAAAAAACTTCCTGAACCCATATATTTGGTCTGTGGTGTTTGATTTTCACTGCTGTTAAGACTGGACCTTACCTGGATTTAATATCGTATTGTATATTAATACACTCAAAAGCTCTCAGTAACCAGCATGAACAATAAAATCCTGTTTTAGTTGAGCTCTCAGAAACTACAAGAACCTATAAATAACTAATAAGAAGGTACCTCTACTCTTCTAAGCCAATCAGATTCAGATTTCTTGCCATTTCTACATTATTTTACTTTCCATACCAGTGCCTTTGATGTTGACTGTGGAGAGGCAGCCCACCGCTGAGTTTTCCACTAATGATCTCTACCAGCACAGGGTTGGGGTGACTGCTTTCATGGGTTGTGTAAGAGTTGCCATTTTCATTTATAGTTTTCCATCATATAGAGTGTTTCTTTTCAGCAAGGTGTATCATCTGCCTTGTCTGGAGTAGGACACCATGGGGACTATTTTTAGTGTGTGGAGGTCTTCAAGAAAATGCACATGGGATGTATGTTGCAAGGCTGCAACATTCTAATGAAAAGACTCACTATATATTGTGTATGACCCTTCAAATAATGGAATACAGTTCAATGTTGTGTACTAGGCCACATGTAGCCATTTTGAAACAGATTGGTAGATGTTATCTGCAGCATCTTGAATTGCATATTTTATGCTAACTGTGAATGTAAAATAAAGGATTGCACACACAGGTTCACATGTTACATTACTATTGCTGTAGAGCCATATAATGTGGTGTGCAGACAGTGCAGTACACTACACTGAATGTCAAGTATTACATTTACATGAATTGGTTCAACACAACTTGCTCATGCAAAGCAGTACTATTGTGATCCCAGATAACCTGTGTATCACTTACGGTTATGCCTTGATTCAGTTGATCGTACATGCATCCTCTGCTTAAATGATCATAAATGTTATTTCTTTGCATGTATTGTAGGCCATGAAAGCCACCTCTTTAACAACACAGACTCCATGCGCAAACTCATATCAAGTATTTTTCTCTCAGAAACCGTCGGAGCTACAGTCACAACACTTGGAGGGGAGGTTAATAATAATTATTAAAATTAATGTAATAAATAATTACATCAGTCGGCCTCATGGTGGCGCTATAACAGCTCACTTTACATTTCGCCTTATAACTCTTCGTGTTGTCGGACTAATGACTGTAGGACTGTTGGTATGTCTAATCAATGTATGCACCCCACGGGCAAGTGCCTCTGACACCAGACTGATTACACCTCAAAATACATACATCAATAATAGGATCTATTACATCGCTGTACCCACACTGTACATCATTTGGTGTTCATATATTTGAACGGGTAAGGACCTAGTTATGTATAGTTTATAACTGTTCTGTAAGCATTGCAGAGTGATGTACGTTGAGGGTACTGTACGAAAGCTGTGGTCGCATTTACCATGAAATCGTACATTTTGTCCGTCAGGGTATCACTCAAAATCACCATACATCCCCATATATGATGACCAGGTTCTCGTGACATCACGTGACATCATCAGGGATCCCTGATGTCATAGTAAATGCGACTTGCTGTCGCAATTAAGCCCATATATGGAGATCCCTGATGTCATCAATATTGGCAGCAACTCTACATCTGACCTCAAACCCTTAGATCTCCATATATGGATATATGTCAGAACCTGTTCTGACATTCCATATGTTGATAATTCCCCATCCATCTTTGATGTCTCCCTTTTGACTGATACCTGTCCATTCAAACTCTAGACGGGCCTGCCCCAAAGTTATTAGTGCAGCCACGACCAGCAGCCAGTGAAAACTAGAGTTCTCAACAGGCCCGAAATTTAAGGCCCGGCCCTACCTGGGCCCTCATCAAACCCTGTACACTCAAGATACTGCCCCCACTGCCACCCTTAGATCTCCATATATGGAGCTGACCTGTTCTGGCATTCCATATGTTGATCTGACCTCATCAAACCCTGTGCACTCAAGACACACTCCATATATGGCCAGTACAGAATTCATTCCATATGTTGACCTGACCCCCCCATGCAAAAGCGTCAGAGCTCGCCCAGCAGTCTGCTGTCACCCAGGCGGATATGTTGATCTGACCCCCCATTCCAAAGCGCCAGCGCTCGCCCATAGTCTGCTGTGACCCAGGCGGATGTGTGCATGCAACCTTGCCCTTTAGGGCGAGGTCGCTTCTCGCCCTCAGATGTCTTACCGATAATAGTTTTCTGCCCTACAGTGATGATATCACGCTTTAACCAGCTTTTTTTTTCCTTTTTTTTTTTTTTAAGATTTATTTAATGATAATACAGACATCATCATTTAAAACAAGGAATTACAGAATCAAGATTTTTTTTTTTTTTAAACAAGACAAGACAAACTAAAAAAAAAGAAGACAAAAAACAGCAAAAACAACACCCCCGACCCACCCCCCACCCCAACCCCAGAAAGGTAAACTACACAGCTCTCATTACTCTGTATTGTAATTTGTACCCAAAACCACTTGACAACATCAACTCGGATAAATAAATAAAAATAACAATATAAATAAAACTAGCTTTAACCAGCTTTAACCAACCTTTTACCTTTTTGTAAGGAGCCACAATAGGGAATTGCTTGCCTATTGCCAACCAATTTCCTTTTCTTACCTCTGCAGCTATTTCACTGAAGGTGCTTGGTAGTTACAGTATTATAGTAAACTGTGACACCTGGACAGCATCAGCATGTCTGAGGTGTTGCCGTGGACATGTAACCATAGACTGCCAAAATCTAACTGCTTTGAATGGACTGTCAATGTGTATTGAATGTCCAATTCAATCAATCCCTAAAATATTTGAATTAATAGTCTTGCGGTGGTGATGAGAAAGCAGAGAGTCATTTCTATTGTGTGGGTCCATGCCAGCAGGCAGCGTTCCTGAAATGCTTGTGGTTGACGGAGATTTAGACTCAGCATTAACGTGTGCATTTCATTGATAGGCAGTTTTATTGTGGTGCAATCAGATCTGGAGCATACTGTATACTTGAGAGAAAAAGATATCAACTTAATACCTTTCTATTTGTTCGTAAGACCCCATAAACCCATGTGGAATGCATACATACACATACAGCATGTATGGCTACATGCTGTATGAAGTGTGTGCACTGTGCATATATCCAGTCTTTTTTCAGTACATACATTCAGTATGTATGCAAGTAGTACATGTCTTCATTTATCATGTTCCAATCATAGATAAACAAAGTAAATAATGGTATTTCATTGCATGACCTGAATCTGTTTCTTTTATCTACTCCTGTGGCTTAGTGTTTCCAGTGAATCTTAATGAAACAAATAGTCACATTTATCTGCAAGCCGAGATTGGCGCTCTCTGATGGGATAACTCCCAGAACAGAGTGTGTTTGTGTGAACTTTCCAGCAAATTTGGCACCAATCCCAGCAAAACTCGGAATCAAATTTGTTACGTAATTACCTGTTTGAAAGCCGGTCCAGTCGTTGATAAGGGCACAGATTAATATTGTGTCTGGTTGCCTCTGCAGACCAGACATTCCTTTCTTTACTATGAAAATCCAATGGTTTAGTTTAATGTTGGGTCACGACCTTGGCTTCAGATGCAGTCACATTGACAGGAAGCCAGCCTGACCACAGCAGTTCTTTTTTATTTTGGTCGTAGTAATCACAAAGTCTAGACATGGCAATTCTTCCATCCAATCTCCTGGACCTCTCTCAGACAGACAGAGCTACTTCTCTCTCTCTCTCTCTTCTCTGCTTGGTTATCAGGGAGTCTAAACGCAGTGCAGCCTGGGGCTTGTTGTAGCATCGGTATGTATGCAAAGCTGCTTCTGGAGAACACTGTCTCTTGGCTGTATGGCATTCAGTTGAACAGAATAGCAGGTCTGTAAGGTCTCAATGCATCACAGATGTGACACATGTGTGACTGTAGTAATTTTATGTTTTTAGGGCTCTAACTGACAATGATTTCCTAAGCAATTATTCTATAGATTTGTTTATTGATTAATCAATTAATTGTTTTTAGGGCTCTAACTGTCAATGATTTCCTAAGCAATTATTATATAGATTTGTTTATTGATTAATCAATCAGCTAAATATCTTCTATCTACATGTATCTATCTATAAATGCACCAAGTCTCTGTCTGTCTGTACGTCTGTCTGTGTGTAATCCATGTAACTCAAGAACCGTTCGCCCCACCGACTTCAAATTCAACACACCACCGCAGAGGGTGCAGTGGCCCGTGTCAAGTCTGTCGGACCCACGGTTGTCCAGAACCACCCCAAAAAGGCCTCTGCCCGGGGTCCATATGGAGCTGGCCTGTTCTGACATCGTTATGATGTAGAGGCCCCACGGGCACCTCTCAATATATAGGAGGCGCTAGCTCCTCCTATATACAGGGACAGCTTCAATGTTTGTCTTTCAAGATGCTTGTTTAAGTTTGTTTTGAGGACTAAAACAAACATTAGCACCCGTTTCTTAAACAAACATTATGTTGTAATTGATGTTGTAAGATGAGAGCGCCCCTCACTTCACACAGGTGTTATTTTTTATAATCAATGAAATCAGTTACTTTTGATTAAATGTCGCACCCCTAATGTTGTTGCCCTCGGTCCTCTGTAACCTCTGCCTGTTTCATCATGTCAAAATGAAGCCAGACACGACTTGTCATCAGTGACGTTATAGCCAGCCACACGACATCGCCTTTGCTATGACAACAATCTTCCAGCCTTTGATTCATTCACTGGCCTGTATAGCAGACCATGGTAGGATGTTACAAATTATGTCTGCAACGCATTCAAACATTACCTTTCAAACATTTTTTATATAAATGTTGCACTGAAATCTAGATAAAACATAACTATTTTTCTTTTTTAAGCTATAGATTAAGTTGTCTCTGTATACGCCTCAAGGCAAGGCATATTTGCTTTGGATGTGATGTAACCTCTGCGTCTCCATGTGCCAGCAGAAGAGCTTTTAACATTTTAGTGTAAATTTGATGCTTCTTACTTGGGAGACGCAATTAAGCAGAGGGGGAGGGAGGAGACATTCCTGCTGGCAGTCAGTTTGTAGTTGGTGGTGGGGGGTGGAATTAGAGAACGGAGAAGGGAGTGAGAAGAAGGGGAGGGAGCAGAGAGTGTGAGAGAGTGAGAAGGGGGGGGGGGGGGGGTTACAAACCGGCACTCAGACACTCCCCCTCTATCCCACAGTTCTTGAACTCATCCTCAGATACAGATACAGTACACTACTACAGGAGTCAGTCAGTCTGTTCACTACTACAGGAGTCAGTCAGTCAGTCTGTTTTAAGACTTGAAAGAAGAGGCGTATCAATAATCCATTGTATGGAGCTTGTCAGCTTGATTTTCCTTGCCTCTTGCCCTTGGTGATGTTTTCGACTTTCTCTGGGCTATCTGGAATTGGTGCGTGGCTGGTTACTTACTTGCAAGGTAAAGCATTTGTTTTTGTTAGCAACATTGTGTTTTGGGCTGTGTTTAAGAGAAATAAGAGATAAGGCTGTTCAATTTCAAACCCTTTCCTCCAATAGAGGTTTTTAAATTAGACATGTGCAGCCAAGTGAGTTGCAAATTTAGCTTTTGTGAGTGGGATTTGCTTGGATGTTGATATTGGATTTTATATATATATATATATATATATATATATATATATATATATATTTTACATTTTGCCATTATTTCCTTGTTGTTTTTTGGTGGGGGACCTCAAAGCCTGTTTGGGGTGGATGTTTATTTACCTCCTGCCTTTACCTGTAACACCCTGTGTATATGGTACAACTTTACATTACCGTATGACTGCAGGCAATAAGCTATTGTATTGCTCTTTAGTCACTAGCAGACACAAACAATACTGCTGGTGTCTGCATCATTACAATGACAAAGCAGGTGGTGGTGGTTTTGTGATGCTGGGAAAGGTAGGTGATGAATTGCAAATTAGAAGATGGCCAAAGTCAAGGAGAATTCCCAGAGCGAATCCTAGGGGTCTGAAGGACTTTTTGGTGTGTGAGTTCATTTAAAATCTGGGCTTGCTTTGTGTTAAAGCCGGCATGGGTCCTGCAGTGAAATGGTCATCTGGTGTCATAGTTATGGAAATGTATTGACCGTCCTTAGTCTTACTGAGACTGAAGGTCAGGCTTCGTTTTTCTGCTTTAAATGGGCACAATGCTCCTATCATGACTAGAGAGAAAAAAAGCTGAAAAGGAACTGTGGTGACTGGTGAGTTCTTCCTCAATGGGTGATATGAAAATCATGTGTGCTGGAAGTGTCAGGCCTAGATTTCTTGATACAACATAATGATTCTAGTGAATGAAAACTCAGTAATTATGATCACAGATTTGTATTATTTTGTATCATAAGCTAGTAAACAAAGTGTTTATTGTTTTGTTAATGGCTAACAAAGTTCATCTGAGATCAGGTGGTCTCAAATAGTTGGCTTGTTGTGAAAGTCATAATATGCATGAAAAATTTCTATGGCATTACACAGTCTAACTTTTCCATCTATTTTGCTACCACAGCTCTTACGCCACAGCACGTGGCTTATATTAGTTCTGCCCTTGTCTTGTGTATTGCTTACAAGGTTGTGCTCACTTCTAAGTAGAACATTTAATTTGCAATATACATTATGTACCACATGTTTAGTCCAGCATTGCTTACCCTGCATCAAGACACTGTTATGTAATTAGTTTGCGCAAGCAGGGCGCGCAAGTACTGTGGTCATGCTCGTACGTGCACGTGTATGCTCGGATACTGATGTCGATGGTGATGTAATTAGGATATGTTTCAATGTCGGGAGTCGGGTTATAACTGGCTGTTGATGGTGACGTAATTAGGATATGTTTCAATGTCGGGAGTCGGGTTATAACTGGCTGTCGATGGTGAAGTAATTAGGATATGTTTCAGTGTCGGGTGAATTAAAGGTAATGTCTGTATGTATACATGTATGTAATCTGAAACCTATATTACGTCACCATCGAAAGCCAGTTATACCCCGGCATTGATACATATCTTCATTACGTCACCATCAACATCAGTATATATACCTCCGAGCATACGCACATAAAAGCCAGCCGACCACAGTATAGTACACAACATACATACATGTATACATACAGTACATACGTTACCTGTTACCCAACCAATATTGAAACATATCGTAATTACGTCACCATTGACAGCCAGTTTATAACCCGACTTTAGTATTTAATTCCAATGTTTTACAGAGAGGCTGAGATTTGAAAGTTCCTAGCAGCAAGCAGAGCGCACAAGTATTGTGGTCGTGTTGGGACGTATGGGAGGTATACTGGACGTTGATACCAACCAAGCATACGTACAACCAAGCCAGCCGACCACAGTATAGTACTTTCAACTTACATACATACGTTACCTTTTACCCAAACAATATTGAAACATATCGTAATTACGTCACCATTGATAGCCAGTTATAACCCGAGAATGTTATTAGATATCAGATTGTATTTGTTTTTAATATGTAATCTTCCTACAGAACATTAAACACTCACACACACACACACACACACTCTTATCATCATACATCATCTCACTTTCCGTCTTCACTTTTCTGTCATCACTTTTTATCCTCAAAATGTCCTTTGCTCACTTGCTCAGCCAATCAAATCATCGCTATGGGGTGATCAATGGCTAGGTAAGGGGTGGCGCAAGATATAGCCCCTCGGCTCTAAACAGTTTACAATGCAATGTACTAGTTGGATTGCACCTGGGCCTCAGGCAGTAGGCTCTTCCTGCATGGGTTAGGGTTAGGGTTAGGGTTAGGATTGCACCTGGGCCTCAGGCAGTAGGCTCTTCCTGCATGGGTTAGGGTTAGGGTTAGGGTTGCACCTGGGCCTCAGGCAGTAGGCTCTCTTCCTGCATGGGTCAACAGTTAACATTTTGAGATTCAAATTCTTCAGACTTTAGTTGCAGTGGGGGGCGCTGTAGAAGAAAGACCTTTCTGGCTGCAGGGCGTGCAGTGATTGTTGTGGCATCACAACAACAGGGTGAGGGGTAATAATTCCACAAAAGTCCTTTCCAACGCATGACTGGTATCTATATTATGGGCATTTATTAGGCAAATATCAGGCAAACGTTGTGCATAAATAGGGCATCTACAAGCTTGCGAGCTGAGTTTGTAGATCAGCTATTTGTTGAGGGGAGAAATGAAGGGGCCAAGGATAGACCCCTGGGACCCCAGTCAACTAAGGGTTTAAGATGTTAAGTAACTTTATAACAACTACAAAAAGCCCTAGCCATGACCCTTAAAAAGCAATTATATTTTAAGAATTAGTTTGCCAGATATTGTTGACAGCTTGTCCTGAAGGCAGTGTCCAGGACTACTCAAAGCAAGCATATCAACTGGGGTTTGTGTAGTCATGTGTGACAGGATCCAGTTTGATGATGCCTCAGTACACAAAGACATGTGTGGTGAGCTGGGAAGTTAAGGGGGTGCTCAGGGATGAGTTCAGTCAGGTAGGTTTTAGTGTAGAGTAGACAAACAACTCGCCTTAACCCATTTAGGACGGGAACCCTTTTGGTGTTTTTACCCTTCAAGATGGGAACCCCATTTTTGGTTATTGTTGCTATGTACAGTATAGCATCATGACATTTATTAAAGTTTTTCCAGAAAACTTAGGTCAGTATTTGGAAGGCGTTTTTGGAATTGGCCTCAGTCCTAATTTGATTGGAGAACGCATAAGTGTCTTTTTGTCTTCTGAAATTTGACAAAGATGTTGCTAATGGATCATAGTCTAGCCCTATTTAATCAAAATTGTCATGAATATTGCAGCTATATTTATTATTATCTTTATAAATGTGTCATTCAGCCATTTACGCACGCACCATTGCAGCTCGTCAATGAGTGTCCTGGATTTGGCATAACGTATGCCCAAGGCTGGGCCGGCTGGCACCGTGGGAAAAACAGCGCCTTTAAATTTAAGCTGTCCACTCCACACAGTAGCACTGGCTGTATATTCACATTCATTGACCTGGAGGTAATTGATCACCTCTATGAAAGAGAATACCAGGTGAGTAAGATGAACAGCAGAAACATTTGTAATATGTGAGTGCTGCAGTTCTTCACCATCCATGGCATTGTGCCTGTTCTGTTGCCAGTGAAGGGGCATTCAGGCAAAGCCTAGCCAGCTGCCACAGTGAGATTGGTAGGTGAATGGCTCACCCAGTGGAGTCCTGGCCTCTTGGTCTTAATACACAACAGCAATTCAGTCCTGTTTATGAGGGCTTTACAGATCTGCAGTGGATGGAGATTTGGAGTCACACAAAACAGTATATTTCTCTCACTAATGTGAGAAAGAAAGACAGACAGAGGGGGAATCAGCCTACTGCAGAACAGTGGATGAAAGGGTCTGAATGCTAATGTATATTATTACACTGCTTAAACTATTTTGTGTCAAATGATTGATTTAGTTCATAAGTAGCCGTATAATAAGTGGGATAATAATCTGCCGATAAAAACCTTTAGGGAGAAACTGGACCCTGATTGGCCCTATCGTGGTTTATTTTTCCAATAATGGCTGCCTCATAATACATCATACATGTAGCCTTAATGTTCGCGTGACTTTAGGCTTCCCTGTCCAGCCATTGAAGACTGAAGCTCATCTGCTTCTCGTGAGAGAAATTTGTCTGCTGAGTGTGTGTCAGGCGTGAAATAGTCCAATCTGAAAGTCTGGAATGTGAAGCATGTAAGAGCAGACTAAAGTCGGCGACTTGTGTAACTGTTGTCACGGGAGACTTCTTCACTGACAGCTATGAAAAGGTCATCTTATGAAATTCTGTTGCCATGATATTTTGTTAGAGAGATGTGGCCTAGTTCATTCAAACTTTTTTTTCTTTGCCCAGACAAATGATGTGTGACTTTAATTGAGCTGGCTGTCACCACACCATGGCATAGCATAATTGATGAACTCAGTTAAAAACTTGTTGGTACTTTATAACAAGTTGGAGCATGACATTTATTTAACATTTCATGCCTTCAGAATAACCATAAACGTATGCATCAGGAATCTTACAACCAGTAAACTATTCTAGCAATAGCCAAACAATTACAATATCTAATGTCTGCGTCACTCACAATTATTGAAAAGTCGTTAGGGGCTGCTCCCTAACACAAAACAAATGTGTGACAAATTGACCAACCACAGATGTCAATTACAGCCCAGCTAATCACAGGCATACCTGACCTTTTCATGGCAAAAGCTGGACTATGATGATTTGTGACTCAGACCCCCTGTCACTGTAACTTAAGTTGTAAAATGGTGAGTTTGACCATGTGAAATTAGTAGTAAACAAACAACAATGCATATTATCTAGCGCAGGAGCTCCCAAACCTTTTCAGCTCGAGACCCAAAAGAGAAATTTGGTGTCCCCCGAAACAAATAAACATTACAATACAATACATTACATACAATGCTGTTTGTAAAAAACAATGAACATATTGTGTTAAAAAGAAAACAATAAATTGTGCTGCCTGTCAGCACCTTGATAAGAAACAGCACTTTCATGTTGCCTCAAATCCAAACCCTTCAAAGGGTGGTAGTTATAGCATCACCGTTTATCTCTTACAATAGCGCTATGGTTGTAGCTAAATGTGGATGTTTCAGTGTTGTTAATTAACCTTTCATCTGAGTGAGTGAGGTTTGCTGAATGCCTTCTTTTTATGGTCTTTCTTTTTAACCAAAAACATGTACAGAAACATGTACAGACTTATCTGCCAGTGCTTGCACCCTATCAATTTTTGAGGGGCACAACAGTAGAAATCCCCTACTCACCTCACAGGCCACCCGTTCCTCCACAGAACCATTATCTACCCCCTCTTTTGTCTCTGCAGAGGTGTATGTCTTACAGTATATTAGTAGGTGTTACACAACTTCAAAGGCTGCCAATGAGAGGCTAAGCAGGAAGCAGGACCTTCTTGATTTCCCTACCGATTGTGATCTTGCGGGTCAGCAACTTGTTTAGCATCAGTGGCAGTGATGAACAAAGCATGCCACCAAAACATGCAGTGTTTGTAATGCAGTGTTTGTAGACCGTACAATTTGATAACCACTAAAACACTGTGAACTCAATCAGTGAGCTCAACGTGTCGCAACACGCTGCATTGTGGGCTTACAGATCTGCTGTTTTTGGTGAGGAAGATAATTGTTGTTTGCATGCCAGTGCCATGCACTGAATAACCATAAGTGCTAAAACTTAGACTAGGACAAACACTCCTGTACGCATGTCAAGTCAAGCAGATGAAGTCAGCAGCCAGCATACACCCAGTAGTGCCCTAGAGACACTATTGATGGGAACATAATACAGTAGGCCTATACACATTTACTAAAGCTGTGACCAGGGTAAACATCACAAGCTGTTGTATACTACAACAGAATCTAAACAAGTAGTCATGCAGCCATTTTACAATGTAGTGCCTCAACAGTTAGACAGTTGGAACAGAACACAAAACAACTGAAAACAAACAGCATTACCAGATTTGCCATCCATATAGGCCGGATACAGTATCAATCTCATAAAAAGTTGGGTGACATTATGTCACAGCTTTATTGAAGAAGACAGATACTCGACTTTGCTAAAATGTAAACTGGGACTATTGGCTCAGCTAGTCCTAACTTCCTAAGGCTTGAATTCTCCAGTAGAAATGCCATGAGAAATTCAATGTTGAGATAATTAAAATTATATTTCTTCTATCAACAGTATTGGGGAAAATAATGTACCAAAGTAAACTCTATGTTGCTCTCCCTTTAACCTGTCTGATTTCAGTAAACAGACATTTAATCCCATGGAGGTACATTATAGAATTGTATTGAGCAAGCTTCAGAGAATACAGGACAATTGGTGCAATTGGTGCTACACAGATTATTGTGGTTACACACTTATAGATTGTATTGTGCGCACATAAATTAAATTATATTGGCAAACACCTCATTGCTGAATCATACCAGCTCACACAGGTCTTATGGTCCTCGTCCACAGTGTTTTGTAGAAATGAATTATTTCTTCCAGGCCGAAGGCCGAGTTTTGGCCCATGTCCGTCCGTCGCTCCATCCGTGTGTGCATGCGTGTGTGTATTTGTCCGTCTGTGTACAACTAATCTCCGGCACCGCTGGACTGGTCGGTATGGAACTGTGCATGCACACTCCCTTGAGGCCAGATTAGAACCCAAATCTTTCATATCACCCTACAGCACTACTAGAAGGCCAATCTTTGCAAAACACATTTTTGCCAGGTGTTTGCAAAGCACCTGGATTACATTTGCTAGTACCTCTACTAACGACGACCGCCCTGGACACTTTTTCATGATTGTCTGCCTCTAGGCTGCCTCTAAGCCAATGGGAGACTTACCCATGAAACCCATAGTCTGAATGGCATAAAAACCCATACTCTGAATGCACCTGGCAGTTATGACTGGGTCATTCTTGTGTTATATTACTCCTACAGAATTTGTGCAAACACCACGCAAATCGGTACACATAATATTTAATCTCTAGGGCTATTCATGTGATCCAGACAGATCTGTAAAATGTTTCATATTCCATCCCGATTGGCTAGGAGTGGTCCGTTCTGAACGAAATGCCTGAAATTAATCAATGAAATTATGAACGCAGCATCCGATTGCCGTTCAACTTCACATCGGTCTGTACAGTGCCACTAGGAGGCGTATTTTACTATTTTTGCAACTGTTGGCAAAAATACAGATTTTGTCCAAACATCACTACTAATCGGTATCGGTACACATTATCTCTAAAGTCGTCAAGACAGACCTGTCCAATATTTCATCCTGATTGACTAAGATTGACTTCTAGTCTGGCCTAGTTCCTCAATGTAGCCTCCTGTGCTACCATCCAATGGCACTGCATGGGCTAGTATTCCAATCTTCCTGTAATTAGTTTTGTCCCATACGGTCATACCAACAGTAATGCTAGCCATTATTCAGGCTGATATGGGTTGACATATTTCTTGGGGTGCTGAGCTACATCTGAGTGTTAATTTAACTCTTCAGAGTGTATACATTCAATGTATACACCCTAGGAGTTAAATGAACACTGACGACTTTAGTGTGTACACATACTACACACGCTTCCCACCTGAGCCTTTCACAATGGGGTCAGACAGGTCACAGCTCTAGCCTTTCCTCTGTCTGGAACATAAAACCAGTCCTGCGTTTTATGAAAATGACTGGACAGTAAGGCCTATTGGTTTTCTGCTCTGACATGGTGAGATTAATATCCCTTTGTTAGTGATAGCCTACTACATGAAACTACCTTCACTTCTTAATGTTATTACAAAATACCATGATTTTAGGGATGAAACTCATGGATGATCTTTTTGCGCCTGTTCAACCTCTCTGGCCAGTAGAACCGACTAGTGATATGTTTTGGTTAAAACAAAAAGATTCTTGTTAAAAGGTTAAATCACTATATTGTGATAGTAATCATTGCTATAGAATGTTTGTTCAGTAACAGAGGTCTCCCTGTCTCTCCAGCTCTTTAATAAACAGAAAATACATTTTCAGGTAGGTGACAAAATTTCAGCCAATCAGGAGAGAGTAGCTATTTATGAGCTTAATTGTTCCAGTTCCAATTTTGTATGCTCATTAAGCTCATTAAGATAAGTGTCATCACTTACCATTCCATTTATTTAATCTGTATCCTGCCTGCGTTCTCAATTCTGATTGGATAAAATTGGTATCCCAGTTTCTGTTTCGATTTCTGAAAATGTATTTTCTGTTTATTAAAAAACTGTTAAGAGACATGGGGCAGTATTATGCGTGTCTTAAGTACCAGGTCTTATTACTTAACTTAAGACCTGGAGGCGTGATCAATGCCATTTGGCTATTCTGAGTGGCCAAACAGCATTGACCACGCCTCCAGGTCTTAAGTTAAGTCATAAGACCTGGTACTTAAGACATGCATAATACTGCCCCATGGAGACTACATGGAGTTACTGCAACTAACATTATATAGCAATGAGTACTATCACAATATGGAGCTTTTTAACACTTTTAACTAAAGAAAATCACTTACACTACCTTTAATTCAGTTTGTTGCCACTAATGAGGAGTTTAGCTGAAATATGTAGGCTGCATCACCTCTTATGGATGGTTAACATTTAGCTGGGCGATATGGAAATAAATATCATAATAATAATATTGATAAATGTCACAGTATCTGTTTGGAAAATGTCAAAGGAATGTCAAAGTGTCTTGTTGATGATCATCACATGGAAAGGCTGTCATTCTCAAGTATTTCAGATGCCTTACTTAGTAATTGGTTTGTAGTCTTAAACCCCAGGCTTTATATTTTCCTTCATATTTTTCTCGCTTGTCGGACGAATGCTTGAAATCAACGAGCGTGTTTTGTACACATTACACAACGGTTCACAATTACATAAAACCAGTAAGACGCCTGAGGGGCAAGTTCGCGTGCACGCATCCGCCTCGTTGGCGGCAGACTGCTGGGCCTGCCCCAAAGTTATTAGTGCAGCCACGCCCGGCAGATCTCCATATACTGTATGGAGCTGACCTGTTCTGACATTCCATATGTTGATCTGACCTCATCAAACCCTGTACACTCAAGACATGCTCCTTATATGGCCAGTACAGAATTAATTCCATGTTGATCTGACCCCCCCATGCCAAAGCACCAGTGCTCGCCCAGCAGTCTGCCGTCAACGAGGCAGATGCGTCCCAACAACATTTCACTGCTTATACCTGTATACGTTTGTGACAAATTAAACCTTGATTCTTGATAAATATTGAGGTATTGCCCAGCCCTAGTGGAAACTTGATACTTCAGATTACATTCTACGCTGCTACTTGCAGCGCTGCTACTTGCAGATGCCTCAGGCTCCTTTCATCACCATTTTGAAGCCTCTTTCCGGCTTTTTCCTATTCAAGGTTTCTAAGGTTACAGATCAAATTTAGTAAAATTCTCAAGTCAATAGACACTTTTGGGCACTACTCAGTGAAGAGTTGTCTTATTCATCAAGTAACATAATGAAGAACTGTTCTAAATAGAGGATGTGCTAAAAGTAAGCTGTGGGGATGTCCCCCTCTGGACTGACAGAATTCTGAATGCACGCTTGTTCACACTTGGAGCATTAAATGAGTCATGGGAACTGGACATAGGTCATTTGGCGGTTCCACTCACATGGAGGCATATGACTTTATCACAGTGGGGAAATGTTGAATTGTCAACAACCTGAAGCCAGTGAATTTGAGTAACCCCCGCACGCACGCACGCACACGCACACGCACACACACACACACACACACACACACACACACTCTTCACACAGCTACCTATGTTATTATCTCTAGTGTGGAGTGTTCAGATTACAGGGTTTTGTGTTGGAGCTTGTAACCAGTTGTCCTATGCATTCTTGCCTTTCACCAGTGTAGTTAGGTTAGGGGACAGGAATGTGTTTTGCAGGACACTTCACAATAGTGAATTTAAAAACGGATTTGTGCCTGTATCTCACCTCTTTTGCAGAATTGGGAGATGTATCCTCAGATTTGCTTAAGAACTACAATATCTTTGCACTTATCTTGCACTTAACATTCCACACACTCATATGTTGTGGAATGTATAGCCAGGTGTTTCATTTACTTTCAAGTTCTACACCAAATTGAGATCCATAAGTCAGTTTTAGCTGTAGGGCAAGCATGTCATCATTTCCTCAAATGATAAAAAACACTTGACATTTTTGTCCTTGGGGATGTAACGGAGACATGGGACTGGGACTGGGGGCGTTGGAAATATTTGCCCTGCTCCTGTCCCAACAAGCCCAAGTATTTGTCAAATATAAGCTGTGCTTTTAAGTGCTCTTTAATAACAAAGAGCCTTAAATCTTACCTATGACATCGGGATGAACAAATCCTACTGGACATGGGATGACATAATGCCTCACATGTCCTCAGTTATATTGGTTCTTTAAGTAATACTGTTGCGTAGATGTCTCATATTCATTTGTATTACCAATAGATGTTGTTGGCCATTCTATATTTTAAGCTTCAGAAATGTAGGGGAAAGAAAACTTTAGGCTAGTTATTTCAAAAGAAAATGAGGATCCGAACTTCCAGTGGAAGAACCAAAAGGTTCTAATTGCAAGCGAGAGGCAGCATGTGGGAGAAAATGAATGCCCTTTACCCTAATATTAATTGGAGATGTGGGACACATAATGAAGCTTGAACCTTGCTCTACCTTTGAGGTACTCGGTCGAAGACTAATGCATTATAATGGCCAACTTGCCTTATGGGGGCCACTCACCATGGCTCCTACCATGGTGAGTTTCATTGCTATTCTGATGCTTCTGTGTTGCTAATCTAAACCCACAATGAAGTTATTCTTCCTTCAGGTCTGTGGGTGGCTGGAATCTACTGTGGTTATGTATTTCATTAAGGGCTCTTGTAATGGATGACTTGTCTATGCAGTAGTATGCACATTCTGCTGCTATGTGCTCTAATGTAGCCCTTTGCTTTCTGCTATGCTTCTTAATGAAGAGGAGTATTCCAGTTATCTGGTTGTGTCATACTGGCAGTTTGCCAGAGGCAATTTTACAGTCCAATGTATTTATTCATTTCACACATTGTTTTGACCGAAATAGGAAAGTTGAAAAGATAACAATGCATTATAAATGTCTTGTTTATATCAGCGCTCATTGGGTGGTCTAGATGGAATGGCTTTCCTAACTTTGACTTCATGTATTAATAAAGCATAGCTGATAGAGTCAGTGCATCTGCAACATTGTGAGCTTTGAAAAATACAGGGAAAACTCATTTATCCAAATGCACTCCTGAATTGAGGTCATCTGAACCAGTCAGTTACATATACTATACTATACTTACAATACATTGAAAATTCTACTTGTCTGGAATTTATTCCAAAACACCTTTATAGGAGTGCATGTGAGTGCATGACCACACGACAGAGAAATGTGTTTCTATTATTTTAAAACCAAAATCAATTCATTGAAATCTATTCAATTGCGGAAATGTGATAACCTACTTGTGTAATAGGGTGTCAAAACCCTCTGTCTGCTGGTGTTGAGGTGTGTGGTTTTAATGTAAAGCAGGTCTGCTGGCAAGGTGTAGCAGTTTACACATACCAACCCAATCACAGAGAGAGCAATCAGATCAGTGAGAGCGGCCAATACACAAACATTGTGTATACAACAGGTCGATCAGACAGAAATTCTTGGTGCACTGGTTTGAAGTGCATTGTTTTTTACATTGCCACATATTTCCGTCATTATTAAATCCCACTGGTAGACCAGTATCTTTAGATGTCTACGATCTTAGACATGTAAGATGCTACAGAATTGTACAATAGTTGCCTTTAATCTCCCTTTAGTGTGATATTCATTGTGAAACCACAGATAACTCAAGAAGTCAAGATGATACAGCACTGTATCACTTAACAGCTCTTATGTTTACATAATAGAAACGTTATCCAAACAAAGACATTCATTAAGCAAGCAAACAGTTTCATTGTATTCACATTTATTTCAACCCTAACAGGCCTAGCAGGCCAATATTGTTTAGTTTTTCTCTGGGTTGAGATTTTCCCATTAACACAATTTAGGCATTTATAATTTAGGCATTTAGCAGGCGCTCTTAATCAAGAGGACTTACATTAAGCAAGAACAAAAACATGGCGATACATCATATACATAAAGATTAGTTATCATGAATCATACGTAAGCTAAGAACATAACAGTGGAATATCTATATAATGAAACTATGCATAATTGCATATATAGTATACAGTACTATATAGTGCTACGTCTACATAAAATGCTATCTAAGTTACATAAGTTGAGCCTTTGCATTCGCTTGTAAGGTTGTTGGGCTAGGGCGAGTGCTACGAGCCAAGATGGAGTCTGAAGAGATGGGTTTTCAGACTACGGCAGAAGATTGGGAGTGAGTCTGCAGTTCTGATTGTAATGGGAAGTGCATTCCATAGTTTTGGAGCCAGAAGGGAGAAGAGTTTGGGGCGTGTGGAGCGTTGTCCCGGCGTTTCTAGTGAAGGTACTTCCAGCTTCCCTGCGTTGGCTGATTTGAGTGCGCGGAAGGGTTTTGTAGGGTTCGATCAGTCTTGTCTGGGTTCAGTTTGAATACAGAAACACACAGAGAAACCGTATGGTATATCATGAAGCTTTATGTTATGACTGCCAGCATTTTGTAAGGCTAGTTGAGCCCGTGAGTGAATACAGAATTAATTTAAATGAGTGCAGTGGCATTTGCATCATCCTCTTCCCCCCCTATCCTCATCACAGTGTCAGACCTGATTGGCTAAACAGCGAATCAACTGCAGAACCATTCAAAAGGGAAAAGGACACAAATAAATTGGGTTGATGGAGTATCAGATATTGTGCAGTGTAGTACCTGAGAGAGAGGATTGATGACTGAACAGAATGAAGAGCAACATGAGGCAGAAAAAAACGGGGTCAGACCCAGCTTATGTAACACCCCCCCACCCGCTCACTGTAAGCTTGAGTGCATGTGGCAGCATAGGGCTGGGCTCCCACACATCTGCGTCAAGGGCATGGAAAACACAATAATGTATCCCCCCCAATGATTCTGTCCTAAAATGAAAACAGGGGAGGGGGGGTGGTGGGGGGGGGGGGGCATCAGGTGGAACAAGCTCCCCATCTGTTGATGGTCTCAGGCATGGAAGGAACAGAACCTTCTGAGAGAGAGAGAAGCAAGCAGCCTGTCCAGCCTAAAGGCAGGTAGATTGGTCCAAATGTTCAATGTGGTGGAAACTTATGAGCTCACTTCTATGTAGACGATCCCCCCAAATGCAGGAGGGGGGGGGGGGAGTGCTTGGTGTACAACCACAACAGCACTACATGTAGGGGTCGGTGTTGTTCACATCAGCTCTGAATAACTCAAGCTCAGTGAGGCTTTATGTCCCCTGTCATGGTACTCACTGTCGTTACTTCCCCTCCACTTAACAGGATCCCCACTGCATGTTGAAAGGGGGCCGAATGGTCTGCTTCCTCTGTCAAAGCGAATAAAGTCTTTATCTAGCTGGCTCGATCAGCGTCGGCTGTTGGGGAGGTGGATGTGATTGTGGAGATGTCATATAAACAAGGATGTCAGTGGTGTTCTCCGTTTTCTTTGCATGGTCCAATCCAAGTCAGATTTTTGAGCTTTGCCTCAAATGTCTTCATTTGAAATGTCTTCATTTGAGGCAAACGCTAATATAAGTGTAGGCCATCCTTTACAGCAGTGGCTTGCAACTGCTTTGCATTGCAACCGAAATTTCACCCAGCCGATGAAATCTGGACTCGATAGATTATTCATTCTTCCCTTTATTAAAGAAGTTCTTTTTTTTTTTGCTTTTGTCCTACTTCTGTGTTCTGTATCCCGCCCCACTGGAATTTCAATGTTAGGGCTACATAATACATTATACACCAGGTAGCTGTGTTTGAAAATGGAGAATATCTAGGCTTTTGTTCAGATTATTGTTCCAGTGCTTATTCAACTAACTTAAAGGACCATATAGTATACCAGCGTTTTTTACATGGATTTGGCTCTTTTGTGTCATTCCTCAAAACCGTGTTTTGTTTTGTTTGTTTTTTTGGTAATTTGGAATAATTGGTGTGATATGTTTTCTGTGACTTTTTGTGACAACAAATACTATTCTGATGTGGGTGTGTAATTTTACATCCATTATGCCATATGCACAACAAACACAACCAGGTGGCAATTCATTAAAGGAGAGAGGTCGCATACACTTTGTCCACTGTGTCTGTCAACAGAAATGGTGAAGTCACTGAGACAAAAAATGTCAAAGCATGCTGGAGAGTGATGTCAAAATCACCACAGACACATCTCAATAAGTTGTCCAAAAACACCTTTATTTGAAATGGTTATTGTGATAAATATACCAGTGAAATCTCATATAAAAATTGTTTAATTGGACAAAGTTACACAGAAGTTTAGATCTGACATTTCTGGACAAATGATAACTGCTATCTCAGATCACAATGCACCTGGCTGTTTTAAGCAGAAATGGTATCATCACATTAAAGCAAAGTACTCATAATATTCCATCTTAGTAGAGACATTAGTAAGCACTTGAACGGAACTGTTTGGATGATATGTCCTGTTTTTTTTTCTTCTTTAGAGCTTTGCAGATGATACCAGTCACCTCAGGACAATCCTATCTGAGAGATCCAATGTTGTTCAGCATGGCAGAAAAATCTATACTATCTTGCAGGTAACAGTCATATTTCAGCCGCATTATTAGATTTTTTGGTCAGGTTTTGTGTATTCCGTTATATATCCCATGCGGAGTGAGTAAACCATGTCTCCTTTCCTCTTCAGCTTCTGAATCATGGGGAACGTGGAGAGTCAGAATGGGGTCCATGCCCTCTACGGTAACCAGCATGGCCATTTGTCACGCAAGCACATGTCTCGTTCCCTCCGCGTCTCCAACAAGCAGGCCAGGCGCTCTCGACATGCCTCATCGGGGAAAATAGAGCACAGGAACTCAGAGACGAGCACCCGCTCCAGTAGCACGCCAAGCATCCCACAATCACTGGCCGATAACGGGCTGGAGCCCTTCAATGAAACCGACGTCCTCTCTGACTTTGGCAGCCCTGTATGGGTGGACCGTGTGGCGATGAACCTGCGGCCCATGTCCTTCCACAATGACCTTGGCAAACAGTCGGTGCATGCGGAAACTATGCACATAACTTTACCAGGCCCCGTTGCACAGAGAGCACAGGAGAGAGGAGCGCACGCAGGTGAGGTGACCTACCTCCAGAAGACGAGGGATGGCCCCAGGGAGACGGTGAGCTTCAAAAAGAAGAGGTCTAAGTCTGCTGACATGTGGAGAGAGAACAGCTTGGAGTTTTCCCTGTCAGACCTTAGCCAGGAGCATCTCACCAGCACAGAGGAGATCGTAGACGCCAGTGAGCGGCACTTCACTGACTGTGACGGCCAGTTACAGTCCTGTCCCAAGGCATTAGAGGTGCTGGACTCCGGCGACAGGGCAAACTCTCTGGATGAGCTCTACAGCCAGAAGAGCCCTGTCCACAGACCACCCCATGGCCGCTACACCAAGTGGCACGATGTCAGCAGGGCCGCCAGAGAGGGCGAGGACGATAAGATGCTCTCCCCCTCAGAGGAGGACGGGGGTGGCTACGGAGCGTACACACTGCCCTGCCGGCGTTCCCATTGCCTGTCCGAGGGCCTGAGCAGTCACCAAGCTGCCATGTGTGCCAGTATGCAGGGTAGAAGGGCACAGACCATACAGGTGAGAAGTACACTTCAACTCGCTCCTACTTTATGCAGCTGTCTGGGCTGCAATTTAACCACTTGAACCCTAGCATCCCTATTCTGGGGGAACATTCACTGCAAATAGACGATCTAAAAGCTCACAGGTGCTATTATTAGCAAAGAGATTTGGTGTAGAGAGAAATACTAGTGGACCTAGTATGGAGAGAGCCTGGGGGGCCCTGGTCCACTACGTTCATACGTTTTAATTGGTTATTATGTCTATTACACATAATTCCCAAAAATCACACCCGTGTGAAGTGAGGGGCGCTAATATATTAAAGTCTTGTTGCTATGATTAGATGATGTAATGGTGATGTAAAACAAACATGGACAAAACAAACATAAAATTCTCTTTATTGTCAATGGCATTTAATGTTTGTGTTAGGGACAAGATGACGTAAATTTCCCTTCATTGTCAATGGCATTTTTAATGTTTGTTTAAGGAAAAACAAACATTAAACCTGTATAACGCCCCTTAACAAACACATGCATAGGCATATTTCCTGTGCATATCTGTCATCTGATGATTACTGATGATGTATGCATTTCATAATCTCTAACTTGGTAGCGTGTCAGGGACCTGAAATGCACACACTTATATCGCCACCTTCACGCTCTTTGCAAGAAATGTACTTCCAGCTTCGAAAACACAATCCTTTTTCATTATTTGAATTGTGTCTGGAGTATTGTGCGTCCACTCCATTCACCAAGCTGCTAATGAGCTCCAAGAAGCAGGTTGTACGTAAGAGTAAAAACAGCACAGCCTGCTTGTGCCAGGGCACCAATGGGCCATTTGGCTGATGGATGTGTTGTTGTCCCGGGGAGGGAGACGGCACTCTTGTGGGGAGGGGGGCTTGAAGTCACTCCCTGTTTGAAATGCCTCAACCTTTTGTTATGGTAATGAAGGGAGGCCCTGCCGTGGAAGAGTGTAACAGTAAAGCGTGTATTGGTGGGGCTCCACGGCTAGCGCGGGTTAACGGAGCTCTGGAGCGCATGATTTGGGTCATGTGATTAGACGGAGATGCCGGGTTTGGTGTGACTCCCTTCATCTCCCAGGAGCCCACTGGCCGGCTATGAGTGTAGGAGAGGGCAGACCCCATCCCATCAGTGCCACACTGGGAGGGAGGACACGGAGGCTGTACTCGTGTAGCAAACGGTTAACACTGCTGTGCTGTGAGGAATTCATTTTAACAGGAGCCCCAGGATTAAGTATCTCATGGACACTGTGTAAGCTACACAAAATAACAAAAAAAACAACATGTTGGCCATGCAAGCACGGATGTATCCTGTATATTTACAGAGACAGTATGGTGTTCATTCAAGGTAGGAGTTTTGTTTGTCTGGCTGTGTTGTTGTTGTGGTTGTGGTTGTGTTGTGATGTATGGAAACCTGGGTCCCTATGCCGTCTTACGCCTGTTTGGTGTTGCAGGATGTCACGGCGGGCGAAGGCAGCGAGTATGAGGACAGCGGCATCGACGGGGTGACAGCGGAAGCGGAGCACAAGTCCAGACGCTACAAGACCATGTCTGCGTCCTTCTCCGTGTGCTCAGCGGCCGGCAGGAGCATGTTTGCCGGGAGTGACAGCGCCAGCAGCAGCAGCGGCGGCGGGGCCAGCGAGTGCGTGCAGGGAGTGTACGAGAACTTCCGTCAGGAGCTAGTGAGGAGCTCCTGTCAGACGGAGAGCTTGGAGGAGGCGGGGTCAGCTCTCAGTGATGAGCAGAGCACCATGAGCTCCACCTATCAGTCGGATGCATTGCTCAGCGTTGCCCAGGGAACCGTACGCAAGGCTGGCAGGCTTGCCGTCAAGAATTTTCTGGTTCACAAGAAAAACAAGAAAGTAGAGTCGGCCACTAGACGCAAGTGGAAGAGTTACTGGGTTTCCCTCAAAGGTTTGCCCAGCATTAAATCACTCCACACACTGCCTTAATATATAGAGCATCACCTGTTCTATCTGTTGTTGTATAGTTTCAGACATACTTCTTCATATTTAACCTGTCACACTATGCTCTGTAAGCAGCATAAAATATCAGTATCAATATTGATGACAGCTGACTTAACTCTAAACATGAGCAGAATTGAATTGAATTAGCAAATCAGGATTTGTATTATTGGTTGTATTGTGTTGCAGAGTTTGGAACATATAAGCATTTATTCTTACAATTTATTTTCCATTATTATTAGTAATGAATTATTTTGTTTTCTCAGGTTGTACACTGTTCTTCTATGAGACTGATGGCCGGTCAGTGATTGACCACAACAGTATTCCTAAGCATGCTATCTGGGCAGAGAACAGCATTGTCCAGGCTGTCCCAGAACATCCCAAAAAGGACTTTGTGTTTTGTCTCAGCAACTCACTGGGAGATGCTTTTCTGTTCCAGGTAAAATAAAACAATCCAGCTGGTTCAAAAGCGAAAGAAGTCAGCTACTGCTGTGATGCAGCCTTTTTATTGACCGGTACAGACCTTTCCTGTTGTAGTCGTGCCCAGTGGTGGAAAGTAACATTACAACAAAGTACATTTACCAAGTACTGTTACTTGTACTCCGCTACATCTCAGAGGAATAGATTGTACTTTTACTCCACTACAACCAGTAAGACGCCCTGAGGGCGAGAAGCGCATCCTTGGTGACGGCAGACTGCTGGCCGAGTGCTGGCGCTTTGGCATGGGGGGTCAGATCAACATATGGAATGAATTCTGTACTAGCCATATATGGAGCGTGTCTTGAGTGTCCAGGGTTTAATGAGGTCAGATCAACATATGGAATGTCGTCAGAACAGGTCAGCTCCATATATGGAGATCTAAGGGTGGCAGCGGGGCAGTGTCTTGACTCTTGAGTGTACAGAGTTTGATGATGGAGCGTGTCACGAGGAGTGACGGACTGACGGCCATATATGGTGGCGTGACGGATTGACAGGTTTTCATAGTAATCTGCGACCTACTGTCGCAATTATTTGAAAACTAGTTACTAGTTACTTTGTAGATGTTGATTATTATTCCAAAACACACTAACTACTTCAGCCCTACATATATTTCGGCCATTTGAAAACAGCCGATCAATAAGCTTGTTGGGCTATTTTCAAAAGATTTTCTATACATTTTGAACTTGTGAAATGGGACATCCTGCACAACGAGTTATTTTACTTTTGGTACTTTAAGTATATTTTATACCAGTACTTTTGTACTTTTACTCAAGTCATTTTTTAATTCCGGACTTTTACTTTTAACATAGTATTTCTACATTGCAGTATTGATACTTTTACTTAAGTAAGAAATGTGAGTAGCCTACTTGTTCCGCCACTGATCGTGACTGACCTCTGAACCTTGGCCGTCTGTCCCACAGACCTCCAGCCAGACAGAGCTGGAGAACTGGATCACAGCAATCCATTCAGCCTGTGCCACTGCCGTCGCCCGCCAGCACCACAGGGACGACACTGTGCGACTGCTCCGCGCCGAGTTCAAGAAACTGGAGCAGAAGATCGACATGGACGAGAAGATGAAGAAGATGGGAGACATGCAGCTGGCCGCTGTTACCGATAGCAAGAAGAGGAAGACCATCCTGGACCAGGTAAAATATTGAAGCTGACGTCTTAAAGGGGAAAACCACCCATTTTCAACATTTTACTATGTCATTAATATACCTTAGAGCTGTTGTGTGGAAATAATAAAAAAGTCCCCCCATTCTGTGTTTCCTAGAACTGTAATTATGAAAAAAATCACACCCGTGTGAACTGAGTGGTGTAAGGTTTTATATAGCATGATCAGCTGTGGTCTGACGTAATGTCTGACGTAATGAAATAAGGTAAGGTATTATGTAGCCTGATCAGCTCTGATCTGACGTAATGAAATCACACCCGGATGTGATTTCACAACTGGCTTTTTCTGTGCAGAGAAAATGACCACGGTTGCTACGGTCATCCAGTTCACCCGGGTGTGATTTAATTACGTCAGAAATTATTTTGAACATAGCAACCATGGTCATTTTTTTATGCACACAAAAGCCAGTTGTAGGAGTGGTTTACACCACTCAACAAAAATCATTAACATGGTGAAACACATCTTGATGATGTCATCAAGATGTGTTTCACCATGTTAATGATTTTTTTCAGACCTCTAGTTCTAGTAAACACAGAATGGGGGGGACTTTTTTATTATTTTCACACAACAGCTCTAAGGTATATTAATGACATAGTAAAATGTTGAAAATGAGTGGAATGCCCCTTTAACACCAGTTTTTACACCATACTGCTGGATTTTCTCTCATACTCAAACACTGCTGGGACACTACAGCAGTCTTTGAGTCGCGGACATTGTGACGAGGGCGACGCATAATGATGACGTAACCGGAAATCGGCCTATCCACTGGCTTGCGAGGGCTTCTGGGAAAATGAGTTGCAAGTGAACAGGGTTTCACCATGAGATCCCTCCGCTATTACTGTTTGTTGTTCTTCCGCACCATTGGATTATTTTTTCGGATAGGCAACAAGTCATGGGACTATTTTCAAGGGGATTTTCATGGACGAATACGTAGCTTGCAGATAACGTCCCATGGGGGGGGGGGGGGGGGATAGCGAATATACGTAGCTGGCAAAAAAAAAGATTTAACCGATTACATGCTGCCATCGGTGGCTAAAATCGGTGGTGTTGCCAGAATCCTGCAGAAAACGACATTGTTTTGACAGCTGTGAACTCGTTCATTGAACTGGAAGTGATTGTGTGACACATAGCTTCAGTCTTCTCTCAGTGTAAACAATGGTTTTGCGAGGTCTGATTAAAGTTTTATTAAAATACAAGTTGGATATTTGAAATGACGATTGATGATGATGTAGCTGAGTGACGGGGAAGGAAGATGGTCAGCCGCACCACAGATGGACTTTAACCACTAAGGCCCGATTCATACTCCTATTTTAGAGCCGAATAAAAGTCGGTTCGGCTCTGTAGAGCCTACAATGTGACGTCATTTGAGGTTCGGGGGGGCGGGTACCGTCCTAAAGTCGGCTCTTCGGTGCTACTGAAAATTTCTGACGAGCCGAAATCATTTCGGCACTACAGCGCCGAAACAGCGGTAAAATAGGAGTATGAATCGGCCCTTACACTCTACAGTACTTGACAGTGGTCCCACAGTTGTTTATCCTTGGCTACTCCCCTTTTCCCTTTATTTCTACACCTAATCTATACTTGCAGATCTGCTTTTTCTGCAGAATGTTCACATGCCAAGAATAGTGACACTAGGGTTCATGTAGTTAAGAAACAGCAAAAATAATAGTGACACTAGGGTTCATATTGTTCTGGTCTTCATAATAATAATAATAATAATAGCTTGAATTTATATAACGCCTTTCATTAAAAGGACGCTTTACAAAATGAACAACCAACCAACAAAACAACAAACAACTATATGCAATAAGCCTAAGAGTGTCTTTTCAAGGCTGTTGGAGCATGGGCAGGGCTGCTCTAGTTGACTACATCGCATTACATATGTGAATATGTCCTGATGTTGGCACTGGTCGCATTCATCCTGCCATCTTCTCAATTAATTGCAAAGCTCATATTGTTGTTCACTGGACTGTTTGCATGAAAAGAGATCAAATGGCCATTGTCCTGTTGGTTTAGGTAGTGCCTGGCTGGAGCAGTCTGTTTGGCAGTGTCAAGTTTCACATTGTGAAGACCTGAATGGAAGCAGGGTCTGCTCCTTAGTGACTGGGACCATTTCAGCTCTCTATCTGCCAGTGGAATATTTAGCATTGTTTCTGTGCGGTCTCTGGGCTACTTGGCAGTGATACAGAATCCTCTGCCATGTTGCTAGACGCCCCTTCCAAAGACTAGCGCAGGACCATGACAGGGAGGGGACACCCCAATGAATAACCTCAATGTCCCGCTCTACTGCCCCTGTAAACACCAAGCCATTAGGCACAGAGTGCAGGTTGGCAGTTCTTTGAGTATACTGGTGACAGAGTCTCTGACGACGCAGAAAAGGCACCATCTTGACATGGAGGTCACGGATAAAAGTCAGAACAAGCGGCACACGCACGCACGCGCGCGCGCGCACACACATGCACACACACACACACCTTTTTACCAAACCTGTGGTATGGGCTCCAACCTGCATGTGGTTGACTAATTAACTGGGTGTTTCTTTTTGTTCCTCTCATCCAACAGATCTTCTTGTGGGAGCAGAACCTGGAGCAATTTCACATGGATCTGTTCCGCTTCAGATGCTACCTGGCCAGCCTGCAGGGAGGAGAGCTGCCCAACCCTAAGCGCCTGCTGGCCTTTGCTTCCCGCCCCACCAAGCTGGCTATGGGCCGTCTGGGCATATTCTCTGTCTCCTCCTTCCATGCATTGGTAAACGTCGTCTTTTTTCCATTTAATTTGTAATGCATTGCCTCTACTTCTAGTGCTTCTTATATTCAGTTGTATTTATCATCACGGTAGGTGTTTATTCCAAGATAGACATGATATGGACAAAAATATATATAACCCTCGGTCCAATATACCTTGGAATCATGCATAGGTTGGTACCTCTCTTGAGAGGAAATTGGTTTAGAAATGAATCAGTGCTGTGTCAAGGTGTGGTTTGATGACTGCTATTTTGGAGTCTGGGCCAGTATGTAAGGCACCTGTTTGGAAGGGTTTGCTTACAAGGGATGTCCTCCTCCACAGTGCTGAGGTGAGTAAGCACAACAGCACAACAGGAGAGTAGTGCTGGCAGATCTATAAGGTCCTTTTTTTTCATCTATCCTGCCACCTACGCAGCAGACTAGTGCAGAGCAGGTGGTTGTTTTATGCACCAAGACAGCAGGATGGAATGTAATTAAGGCATTATCACAGGAATAATCCTTCCGTCTGCTCCCTGCATCACTTTCTCTTATTTTTTTGCTATTTGTTATTCCACTTAAGAGTGCTCTTTAATTGCCACAATCAATGTATTTATTTCAGGGCCATTTTACTGACCAAATACTGACTTTATTGGCCGCTTATGTGGCCTAGCCTAAAACTGTCATGTTGTGTACAAGTCAGCATAGGTAGGATTGTTACTTTGGCACATTAGGCAGTGTGAACCATTATGCTGTTGAATGTGAACGCTAGGGGGTGGCAATTGCCATCCCCTGGAACCCCAAATCACGCCCCCGCACCTCTGTAATGTTACAAGATGTAATATATGATGGTTTCCTCTGTGCGGTGTTAAAGGTGGCTGCTCGCACGGAGAGCGGGGTGAGACGACGTACACAGCCCACATCACGTTGCAACAGCAAGCGTAAAAGCAGGTTCTCGTCCCTCTGGGGACTGGATACTACCTCAAAGAAGAAGACGAAAGCCTACCCCACTATCAACCAGGTCTGCAAGGCTATCTAATTGCAATTAAACTCAATTGGAACATATCACTACGTGTTGTGATCTTGTAAATCTCAACATTTTCAGCCAAATGTTCGTCTCAGAATAGGGACGCTAGGGTTCAAGTGGTTAAACTGTAAAGTCTATCTCTCAAAGCACATATTGTTTCCTTTGTTTTACCTTCTGTTTCTTCCACAGGTCTTTGCTGATGGAGATGAGCCAGTGAAAAAACCGATAGAGGGCATGTATGTTGATGCTGCCAAGGAATCCATGGTAAGTCAGCATTATTCTTCCATACGGTGTGGTGCCAAGCTGACGCTGAGGCGTAGAGTAGGTGAGACCACAGATGGAGCTTTAACATCTAAAGTTTGCAAATGTGGACCGTTTTGAACTAAATGGCTCAAATCATGGACACAACGTCCAATTGCTGTGAAACTTCGCATGCATATTTCCTACTACGTTGAGAAACAATTAATACTACCCCTTTAACATTGCCCTATTATATAGCCACATTTTTGATAAATAACAAAAAAGATAAAACAAAAACCTATATATTACTCCTACACGTTACAAACGTTCCTGACCTGGTGGAGACCTGTGCTCCGAGGAGCACTTTCTCTAATTGTGTCATATTGCTGTACTTTTAAATGATCAATAAAATATTCAATCCATCAATCAACATAATGCTACAGTTGTGATCACGCACATTCGTCACAATGCTTTGCATAGGAACTTCATTGGAGGTTGTGAGCTTGCAGATCGGCTATTTTCGGAGAGATTTCGTGTAAGGTCAAAAAAGAAGGGGCCTAGTATACTGTAGACTCCTGGTTGACTCCGGCCAATGAAGTATATTGTGTTGAAGTGGTTAATAACTTTCCTGCAGTAGCCCTCTATGTCTGCTAGTGTCACCACTGGGACAACTGTGTCATCACTATCATCAATGTGTCAAAGGGTTTCTCCACTTTTGCTTTACTCTTTTTCTTTTTCCTGAATGGACACATCTCATTTTTGTGTTTTTGCTTTAAGGGAGAAGAAGGCTTTAAAAGAGAGACCTTCATTGCTCCCAGCTATCCATCATAGTTGTAACTTCTTGGCCTCTGCTCTGTTGATTCTTCAAGACCAATATTTCACTGACATCAATGTTGGCCAAAAACCTGCTTAATCTTAGCCAACCACGATAAAATATAGAAAAATCACACACAATAAAAGGTTGGTGTGAAAAATGCAGGACAAAGGTTTGAACTTGGCGTTTAGGTTACGTTTTAGTATAGGCCTGTTATAGCTCCACCATGAAACTGATTTGAAAAATGTGGCATTTCTTCCTCGGCCTAGTGGGAATGGGCAATTGTGCATGCAAAATGTCATGGAAATTGCACGCTTTGTCAATGTTTATTTTGTTAAAAATTGACCAATTCTGCAAACTTTGGAAGGCAATCTTAAAAAATCGGGATGGAATATGGAAAATCGGACAGATCTGTGTTGATTACATGACTATAGTCATGTAATTACATTGTAATGAATGAGCCCGGCTGGAAAGTGTCCGACCCATGGGGAGAGGGCAGGGCTTAGCTAAAGGGTCTATTATGCTAACAGGCAGCTAGCAGCAAAAAAAGAGTTAAGACTGAATATACTTTTCTTTTTTCTTTCTAGAAAAGCGATGAAGGAACAGCCAAAAGCCTTCAAAGACCCAGTACAGAAAGTGATATCTGGGTCCCTGACCACCTTACTCCTTCCTGGGTGTGTTTGCCAAATGACCAGCCTGTACTAACGATCATCCAGCCGGGGGAGTCTGCACTCTGTGCCCTGGAAACTATCTGCAAGGTAATACGCCAAGTGTCATCCATCCTGTGGATCACGTTTCACCTACCTGAGAAGATATTCAGCACATTTGAAAAGGGAAGATCCGCAGATCTGGTCCTTTCCTGTCCTAATTTCAAGCTTAAATTAATGCTGATTCCATGGTATGATAAACTGGTGTGATTACATATAAACATCTTAATAAAATAAATGGCATGTGGTTAACTAAGTGTGAAGTAATTGGTTGACTCTTTAAAGTATTAAACATGTAACATTCATCATGACATCTTGTTAAGAGACTATTTTGCAGCGTATACATCTTTATTGTCATGGCTGGGATGCATGTAAATATTTGTTTTCAGAATAAAATAAATAGGCTAATTAAGCTACTGTCAAATGTGTTAAAAATACCAATTCCCTTTTTTTCCTCACTTTTTCACAGGCTCACGATCTTGATCCCACCAAGCACTATTTGCGACTGAAGTTCCTCATTGAAAATCAAGTGCAATTCTACATCCCCAAACCAGAGGAGGATGTGTGTGACTTGGTATGCATGAATTCAGACCGTCTCTTGTCTTATCTCCAACTGTCACTCGGCCCTGCTCTGTGGGGTTGAATGGGTGCTGGGTGCAGACCTACAGTCTACGGTGCAGACATTTAACAGACGCTATCACGCTTTTGATGTGCATTCCCCACAAGCCCTGATTTATACTTAGTTGTACGCCAGTGTCATACGCCTAAAATAGCTGATCTACAAGCGTGACGCGTTGAACTTGTAGATCGGTTACAACAACCAGTGTCATGAATTCTAAGAAATCTCTGGAATGTTTTTGTCTTTGACGGAGCATGATGTGGTTCAGCCGGTACAGTGATTCACGTGATTTCCTTCTAATGCTACTTCCAGCTTCTCCAAATACTAATAACTAATTTTGTTATAATTAATGTATTTTCTCTTTACAGCTTTACAAGGAGATTGAGCTCTGTTCCAAAATAACGAAAGTCATCCAGTTTGACCGCGATGAATCCTGCATGATTGGTTATGGTATGAGCACTTTTTGAGAATTGCATGAATACACATATAATTCCACTTTCTGATAAATGACTCTTACTTACATTAATACATTTTGATTACATTTTCTTTTTGAGAAATGATATGCAGATAACAGCCAGAATCAAGAAGCTCTATGTAGACAAGTCAACATTTTGTTTTATGTTATGTTAACCCAGTTAGGGAACTCAATTCAGTTGATTTCTATTTTTATTAGACAAAATTGGCCATATTCAAATGGTAGCCATTTTACTCTCTGGGCCCTCTCCCCAAGTATGATGTTAGAGCAAAATGTCCACTGTGTGAATATGGTATATTGCCATGACAGCTTTAAAAATCTTCCTGATGCAGTTTATATAATAGGTTGCCCTTCAATTCCTCTGATCTGTGTTCCTCCTCCAGGTTTCTCTATTTCTGTGGTGGAGGAGGATGGAGTTCAGCAGCTTTACATCACTGATGTGAAGGCGGGCGGACTAGCCTTCGCCAAAGGTTGGTTGACCTAAATTACTAAGAGCTTTTTCTGTAACATCTCCCATTCTGCGCAAAAGAGAAACAAGCTTTTCAGAATTGACATGCAGTCAATACAGAAGTCTTATGGTTTCTCCTTAGAAAGTCACTGATGTACTGTATGTGTATTCATCAGTAATAAGGGCCTTGGAGAACGCTGCAGCCCTCAAGAAGATTTGTTTTGATTTCTGTCATGAGGACAGCTACAATGAAGGAGAACATTTTCCCGGAAATGTAAAACATTAACTGTTGCATTTCACTGTCAGCACCAGGCTCACCATCTTTTACTGTTATTCAGCAGTCATACTGGGAGAATTCCATGTCAAAATAGAAACGCATCCGCCAAATGTGTTGCATTGAGTGTACATATAATGAATGTAGGAATTTAGGAAACCAATAACTGAACTCAAATTCATAATAACTGCTGGAATATGTTGTTGAATATAACATACTGTATTTAAGATAAATATCATTGGGTTGGGTTGGGTTGCTTTCACTGTGCTCAGAGTTTAGGCTTAATGCAGTCTGATTATACCTCATTGGAAGTAGCTATAAATTGTTATACATGAGAAACGAACAGTATGACAGAAAGTATATTCAAGTGTGACTAATCCAACGCCCACTGTACAGGCCTCAATGCAGGGGATGAAATACTGCAGCTCAATGGAAAGGACTCTCACTCCCTCAACTTCTCCGACATGAAAACAGCATTCTCCCAAGCCTTGCTGGCCTTGACCGTCAACACTCTGCCTTCACTAGAGCGGCGTCAGCTCTGCTTCCTGCCTCCACGGAGGTCAGACGTAGAGGATGACCTCTACACTGACATTTTCTCCCAAAGTCAAGGTACGGAGAAAACATAATTAAGATACATCATCTTCACTGACATTCATATTATATCAAAACCTCTTTATTTTAACAGACCTGCTTGAAGATGGCATGCAAAGGGATTTATATATTTGATGTTCTTTCAGGCATCGATATGATGTGTCTCAGAAGAAAACATTGCCTTTAAAAGCGGAAGATATTAGGGAGAGTTGGCTGGTTGAAAGCTCCTTATTGTTTGTTTGTTTTATTTTTAATAGAGGAAATCCTGGATGATGGGGTGGGACTGTTGCTGGAGAGCTCAGGAGATAGCCTGGACGATGATTCTGAGATCTTCAGTGAAGCTGATGATTGCCGAAAGGTAAGGGCATGACTTCATTACCCACTTTTGAGGACATTGTTTGTGTGGACATTGTTTTGATCTCAGCGTGTGCTGCATCTGAATTACCTCCAGTAAAGGTTTTCATTATATTTCTTATTTCTGTCATTGTCTTTGAAAACCTCCCACTCAGCTCTCTGTTATGATGCTGCTATGTACTTATTTAGTCTTGGCTGGGGTTGTAGAACAGTGTAGGTACGTATATTTAGAACAGTCAGATTCTAACCCTAACCCCAACCTGCATCAGCGTGTTAGCTGTAGAGGCCAACTTCAGACATGAGTCACATGACTCTCTGAAGTCCATGCACATTTTCAGATTGATCACGCTAACTTAAACAATGAAAACTGATATAGTAGAGGGAAATGTGATACCTCCTATCACATTTCCCTGCTCTTGACTATAGTACAAATTTGACGAAGTCAGCTTTTATATTATTAGTATGCTTCAAGGTGGCTGTTGTATCTCATGCATTTGTAGAAAAGCCTGGGGCCAAGGTGGGATGTTCGCTTTAATGAAAGATTAAAGATGCCTCTTTAATTAAGATTGCATTCCAATTGGTTTATTATATGTGGTGATTAAGATTATTTATGGTGAAAATATGCATGTGAACTCTGAACACTCCAAAATGAATAATAGATATGCATTCACAATCACAAATTAAAATGACAAAGTGTTTGCTGTCAAATTAAAACAGATCAACTCAATGCCATGGCTAACAAGATCAGAGATTTTGCCTAAGCTATGCAAAGAGAGCCTCAGAGAGAGGGGAAAAAACATGCTGAATGAAATGAAAGAAACAAGGCTTTCTTGTCATGGCAACTGGCAGACCGATGGTCAATTGAAAGCATTTGAAAGACCTCCTCTTCAAGAGGTCCTATCAAAGCTCTGGCAAAGATTATTCTGCTCAAATGATGAACTGGCAACAAAGCTAGTGTTTTATTGGTAAATCTGTTCAAACTTAGCTTCTTTAATAAACTGTTCAAATTTACGTGCAACTTTTATTGACTAAATGTTTACTACAGTATACAACTAGCATCTGACATCACTGCCTCTAGAGGGCGGTCCCCCCCTGGATCGCAGCATTATTTCTTGTATTGAATTCCCATTGGGGAATCTTAGATGGCGTCATAAGAACGCCAAGAAAAAATAAACAAACCACACTGGCGATTTTACACTGGTGATTTTACACAAATCTGTACAGGTTGAAAGTGCTCCTTTAAGTAAATTAACCAGTAAAACACCCTGAAGGCGAGAAGAGGTCACACTAAAAAACAGAGCTTCTTAATACGGCACAGTATGAATCTGGCGTCAGTGAGGTCAGATGTAGAGTTGCTGGCCGGCTCCATATATGCCGATCTAGTATGTCAAACCATGTATGGCTATCCAGGGTTTGATGAGGTCAGTGTTGTGATCTTCATATATGGTGATGATAGTCAGCTCCACATATGGAGACCAGGGTTCATGACCATATATAGCGTGTCTTGAGTGTAGAGGGTTGGATGATGTCAGATCGACATCGTCGACAACCTTCAGGAGCGTGTCACGAGGCGTCGTGATCTTCATATAGGTCACGACTCGCGAGGCGTGATGTCACGAGGCATGATGGACTGACAACCATATATGGAGGCGTGAGTGACGGACAGGTTTTGCAGGTTTTCATAGTAATCTGCAACCTACTGTCGCAATAAAGAAGTAAGTGACCATGACTAGCCTGGCCCCAGCCCTGAATCACTAGCCACGCCCATTAAAACAAAATATGTTCTGAATAATGAAGTGAAACTAAATGAAAATTCAGACTGAATTGTGATACTTTATCCTAAAATGAAGGGGCTCATGAAGGGGCTCATTTGAAACTGCTCTCATACAACCGACAGATGGTGTCTTGAGACAAAAAGATATGAAAATGTTGAATACATATTGAGACTATGCACACATGGTACATAATCAATAAGCTCAGCAAGGAAAAAAAGACTCAGCACTGCGTCAAGCTTAAAAAGTGTGTTGTGATGTGAAAGGGGGCGTTGATGTTGCAATTTACACATTAGTGCGAGAAATCCGGAACCATACAGTATGTTATATACAGTAAATTATACAATATGTATTGACTAATACAATCCATATTGATGTATATGGATATATTGAATCACATATAGCAGTTCACATAGCAGTTCATTGATGAGAATGTTATAAAACATTCACAGTTATTGACTTCACTAGGTCTACATGCACATTCTATTATATCATACTTTATTACTTTATTGTTATTTATTTTGTTGTTGTTGAAAACTAGCAGTAGTAAATATATTTCCACAATAAGAATTGTATTTAGAATCTATAATGAACAAATAATGAACAAAATAAATACAGTAAACATGTCTTTATTGAGTGCTGACTGGAACTGTGATAGTGAAATAGGTGAATTTAGTTTGATTCTATATTTGGATTGGAGAAATTGCACACTTTGGCTAAAGTGTGAATCTAGACTCTAGAAGCTGGTGATAACTATATGACCCATGTTTGGGCTGTATCCCTGAAGAAGCCCATTCTTTGGCATTGGTGCAATTGTGAACTAATTTGTGGAGTTGGCCTGAAAAAAGTCTGCTGAGAGTGTGAATACTCTTATGGTATATTGTCCTTTATTACACTGTTGGATGCTCGATTGTGATTGGTCAGTCAAGTATTCTCTACTCAATCACAGACTAGTGTTCTGCCTCTGTTGATGTTGCTATGGAAGCAAAAGCTAGCTAATGGAATCACTTTCAAATCAATATTTTGAAGGAAATTATTGATTAAATCAATAATGGATTTTATATTAACAAGTGCCTCACTGTATATTTTACTGCTTATTACAAACTACATAATTGAGTTTGTATCAAGCAAAATACAGTGAGGCACTGTATTTATTTTAATATAAAATAAACCCCTTCATGGTGAATAATGTCTTCTGCCTCGCATCAGTCTTGCTTCACCCTGTTGGGATTTATGTTATAATAACAACCACATTATCTCTAATGCACAGACCCTAACATTTGTACCTGTATACCTTCCTCATTCTGGTTATAAGTACAATTGTGAGTTAGTGCTAAAGCTCCCATATGTATTCTTTCTGTGTTTCCACTCATCTGCAGCCACATAATTTACTTGCGGTGCAGCTCTCCCCATCACATCACTATACCCTCATACTTCACAAAGCTGCTTTATATTCCACTGCGGTGTGGCTCACCGAGCCACTCTGCTCCAGCGCAACCTTGAAGAGGAGGACTCCTCTCTCTCCGGTTCCTTTTCATCCCACTGCTCTCTCAGGACAGGAGGATTATCATGGCTCATTTACAGCACTGCTGGAGCTGGCCAGATTCCCCCCACCCACACACACACACACAGGCGGACACACACTCGCTATGTGAGAGAGCGGGCGAAATGGCTGAATATTAGCGACAGATTGGTCCAGCAGATTCCGAAAGCGAAGGAGGCAGGTTGGAAGGTTAAGTGCTGTTCGGTGGTGTGGAGGAGGTTGAGAAGCACCGCTTTGGCTCTCATGCGTCCATTACGATCTGAGGAGTGTCTTCTCTCCATTTTAAATTATCTTTTTTTATTGCAAAAGGATGAGGTAGTGTCGAGGAGATGTGTTGAAGAGACGTAGCGTAGAGGGTACTACTATCCCCGAGGCTGGAGTCTTGTCTATAGTCTGACACTTTGACTGGCATCCTGAAAACTACAGTATGTCTGTCCTGAAGTGGAACAAGCACAGCAAGCGCTCCTCTGAGTCCATCTATGACATGCTTCATTTGGTGAGCTTGTTTTGTTGCATTCCTTGTTTGAGTTTGTTCGTCTTTTTTATATAGCGCTTGTTCTACTGCAGAATTGTAGTGTTTTTTTGTTGTTGTTTTTTTGGTTGTTTTTTAGTAGTGTGCTACAGTATACATTGATGCATTTTCATGAATATGTTGTTACCTTATTACAGTAAGGCAAAGAAACATAGGTATCCTATCACTTGTTTCACACATTTTCTTGGCCATGAGAATGTGAGTCATCACCACATAGCAGAACTGTCCCAATTATCACCAGAGCATGCTCCAAGATGCCAAAATGCAATATTAGTTTTTATTTAAGTCTGAGAGAGTAATAATTTACATTACACAAGATTTTACAATGCAGCAGTCAAGTTTCAGAGGATGTGGCAATGTAGGCTAAGATCTCAGACTTATCTCTGGTTTTCACAGCATGGGAGACACATTTTCTCTTCCCTTCTGGCAAATATAATTTCCTGCTCTCCTCCAAAGCAGTGTTTTCTAATCATGCTTGCATCTTCATTCCATGACAGCCTCCTTTTTCTCAACTGATTATTTTACTAATAAAGTGAGGATGTTTTATTTGACTGAGTCAGGTAGTTTTATTTTCCTCTCTCTATATTGTCTTGGTTGCATGGCTGCCTTTGCACAGCATGGGCATCCGATATGTTTATTCTTATTTGAAAATATTTTGTGCCAGAGACCCCCATACAAGATATATATATATATATATGTGTATATATATATATATATATATACACACATATATATACATATATACATATTGTACCTGTAGCTAATGTATTATACACATAGCAGTGTGGGGCAATTTTGTGGTGCCACTGATCGAAAGCCCATTCATTGTTGTCTCCACCAGGCCGAAGGCATGGGGAGAGAGTTCGGCCTGGTGGAGAGAGTATGTTTTGCACTCCGTCCGTGTGCGAGTGTGTCCATCCATCCGTCTGTCTGTTAACAGCTAATCTCCGACACCGTTAACCCAGTCAATGCCAAATTTTGCACACACACTCCCTGGATGCCAACGATGAACCTCTGCCCCAAAATTTCCAGAATGACCTGTTATAGCGCCACCAGGAGGCTGACTTTTGAAAAACACATTTTTTGATATTACTCCTCCAGATTCTGTCCAAAAATCCCGCAAATCGTTACACACTATCTCTATAGTCATGTGTTCAAGGCGGATCTGTCCGATATTTCAGATTCCATCGTAATTGGCTAACATTGGCTTTCAAAGATTGCAGGATTGGCCCGTTTTGAACAAAAAGCCTCAAATCATGAACGGAGCGTGCAACTTACGTGAAATCTTTCACAGACTTTCCTACTAGGCTGAGGAATATATCCCACCCTTTTCACATTGGCCTGTTATAGCTCCACCAACAGGTGGATTTTTGCAAAACACATTTGTGGAACAAAATGCCTCAAATCATCCAATTGCCATCCAAGGCGTAAGAAGAAATGTCACCACAACCTGACCTGCCCGAGGGGCACTTTTTCGAGTTGGAAATGAGATTTCAAAGATAATTATATTAATTAAGCCTGGACCCAAGCCATCCAGGATCCTGGTGAATCATGACCACAAAACACTTGATTCTGTGTCTCACATAAAGAAAACAGGACGTTATTGATAGCTAGGATATATTGAAGACCCATTATCTTTGTAATATGATGTACTATTTTTTAGCAATATTGATGTTTCCTGGAAGAGCTTGAAGAGAAATGGCCTCCTCTCTGTCATCTGTTATCTCCCTAACATTAACATTGGTGTGAATACATGGCTGCTACTCTATAATGTAGACTAACTTTTTGTTCCCTTCAATTCCACATAAATCACAAGTCTTTCTCGTTCCTCTATTAGTGCTTTCACTCTAAGGTGATATAAGGAATCAAGGTTTGGAGGATAATGGTAACAGAGATGTGTTCATGTTGATACGTAACAAGTCAAAACATGGATAGTTTTTGTTATTGTTGATATCGTTGCCATCAAAGTAAATGTTTTAGTTCTGTGTGTAGGCTGATGCTGAATCGCAGTCTATTTTTGTTCAAAATAATAGTCCCAGTGCACATCAGAGCTGGTCTCCAAGGCAACTCGGATTGTATGGTGTGGACAGTGGACACTCTTATGAAAAAGAACGATTACTGATTACATGACATTACGCAGATGTCAGTGGAGGCATAGAGGGATGAGCATGAAATGAAGGAAGAAGGCACTTGCTATGACAGACTGAAAATAGACCAAATTGGTCCACACCATTGAGCTTCCTTTCCTGAATAGTCATCAATTATACCATTGCTGTCGAGCAGAAACCTTGTATCTCCAATGTCCATATTTGAACTTTTAGCTTTTTTCATAAATTTCATATAAGTTCAGTTTCCAAAGTGTTTTGTGCAAAAGTAGCAAAAATAGAAGATCTACAAGCGCACAACATATTGCGATGTGATGCATTGTGAGCTTGTAGCCATTTTATTTCACAGCTGTTTTTGTAGTAGTTGTTTGTCTGTGGGTTTTATATCAAACCAATTAAATCAAGAGCTTGTGACTACGTAATAACTATGTTGGGTCCATCCGTTTTATTTTCTCAGTTTCCTGAAAAGTAGCAGTTTTGGACATACAAGGTTTCCACTCGACAGGCTCAGGTTCATGTAGATGTGGTGATAGTGACATTTGCAAGTTTCTGTCTTTACTTGCTGATTAGAACAGCAGAGCAGTTGCTAACCGGAACCGGAACCGGAAGTGCTTACTACCCTGATTTAACCAGCAAATTAGTGGTCCATATTTTATTCTTTTGCTTTAGCTTCCCCTTCTTTCTCTCTATTCTCAATTCAGAGTACGGAGCAGGTCGCTGCTTTCTGCCGCAGTCTCCATGACATGAATCCCACCGAGTGTGTGTCCTCTTCGCCCAGCCCGGACTCACCGTTCCCGCCACCTGCTGCCACCCCTCGACAACTCTCCGATGCAGACAAGCTCCGCAAAGTCATATGTGAACTGGTGGAAACCGAACGCACCTATGTCAAAGTCAGTATATATCAGTCGTAGTAGTGTGTGTGTGTGTGTGTGTGTGTGTGTGTGTGTGTGTGTGTGTGTGTGTGTGTGTGTGTGTGTGTGTGTGTGTGTGTGTGTGTGTGTGTGTGTGTGTGTGTGTGTGTGTGTGTGTGTGTGTGTGTGTGTGTGTGTGTGTGTGTGTGTGTGTGTGTGTGTGTGTGTGTCAGCCTCTGCCTGATGGCCTCAAAAGTCTAATATGTCCCCCGGTCCATATAGGGATATCCCTTTGGTCTAATGGTTAAGGTATTGGACTTTCATGTGGGAGACCCGATTTAGAATCTCAGGTGTTATATGCGTGTGTGTGAGTTCTATCCACGTACTGTGGGGTCATATATGTACACATCTCCAATTCTCTGTATTATGACCCTCCATATTTATACCTCCATCCCAAGAGACATGGCAGGACACAGCTGCGTCCTTGACAGAATATTGCTTAATCTTATTCCATCCAGTATAAATGTGGATGGTTAGAATAACTGGATAACACAGGGTTTGACATGGGATAATGTCACTGCAGTGTATCGTGTCATACAATTATACAATGATAACGCGGATGCATTAGTGTCAATTACCGGTAATGGAATTTAAGATAGACCACAAATCTAAACAAGTGTTGTACATCATGCAAAAGGGGCCAAGGAGTTACGACAGCTATCCAATGAAGAATCAAGAGTGCTTTGTAAAAGGTTAAATTATAGCTCTGTGATTATCCTCAACCTTTTTAATTTCTAGTTTTATATGCATTAGGTCACGGACCCCCACTGGACCCCTTTCGATACAACATTGTATCTCTGGGACTCCAATCTACACTGTAAATCCTCAGTATTTATTTAACTCTGAGAGTGCACAAATTGTATTTGTAAACGAGCAACCCCAGTAAATCATGATTTCACTTGTTTTGCAGGATCTCAACTGGCTCATTTCGAGGTACTTAACCCCGCTGCAGAAAGAGACATTCCTAATTCAGGATGAGGTATGTCAAAGTGTGGCTGTACACCGTTGAGAAAGGGTTGATGCCTTTTAAATGGCACCGTTGTTAAATGCTCACCATTTCCTGGGGAAGTGTTACATAATCATGTGGAGAGTTATTGTTGTGTACAAAGAGAGGAAACGCCAAGACTTCATTGTCTGTTTCAGCATACACGATTGGTGTCGTAATGGGATTAGTAACAAATGCAATATCTATTCAGAAAAGGCTAAATCTCTATTAATTAGCTTTTCTCTTCTTTTTTTCCCCTTCTCGTTAGCTGGATGTTCTGTTTGGGAACCTGTCTGAAATGGTGGAATTCCAAGTAGAGTTTCTCAAGACACTGGAGGATGGCACCAGATTAGTTCCAGATCTGGAGAAGCTGGAGAGAGTAGATCAGTTTAAGGTATACTTTCTCTATGTATACCAAACTATATACGGTTGGTAAGGCATCTGGCCTTTTAAGGCTGCCTCTTGGAGCCATTGTTTGAATAACACCTCTTCCATCTTTTCACAGAAAATCCTTTTCTCCCTGGGAGGCTCTTTCCTATACTATGCAGACCGTTTTAAGCTCTACAGCGCATTCTGCGCCAGCCACACCAAAGTCCCAAAGGTCCTCGTAAAGGGTGAGTAAATCAGGTCTATGTAAACATCCCTCTTTAGCAACCAGTTGAGGTACTATCTATTCATCAGCCCTCTGTTGTCTCTGACAAGGCTCCATAAATCCAGTCCATTTGACCTCTGCATACTTTTAGCTGTGTAGCCCCCATGGCTAAAGAAACCTGTTATGTGCTATAATGTAAAATGTACAGACTCTGTATCTGCTGTCTAGCAATACCCTCTTCCATATCCCCTTGAATGCATCATTTGCTGGTGCACAATTTGAAATGTGTGTTCATTACTCACTCCAGCCAGGACGGATGCTAACTTCAAGGCCTTCCTAGATGAGCGCAACCCCAAGCAGCAGCACTCATCCACCTTGGAGTCGTACCTGATAAAACCCATCCAGAGGGTCCTTAAGTACCCCCTATTGCTCCGGGAGTTGTACTCGCTCACAGACCCAGACAGTGAGGAACACTACCACCTGGACGGTGAGACCTAGCCACATGGCTCAACTGACATCTGTTATTAACAGAGGGCCACTAGCAGGCCTCATTTGAGAAGATTAATTAATTTTGACAACAGAGCATTTCTGTGAAACTACACACATAGTGTAATTGGTGAACTCTCTAATTGTCTTCTAACTGGTCTGTTGCAGTTGCCATGAAAGCCATGAACAAGGTCGCCAGCCACATCAATGAGATGCAGAAGATCCATGAGGAGTTTGGGGCAGTGTTTGACCTGCTTATCACTGAGCAGAGTGGTGATAAGAAAGAGGTACGCCGGAGGAACTATACTTGTCCTGAAATCTGCTGTTTATAAAAGTGTATATGGACTGATGGTGGTATGTGTGTTTGGTGCATATGGCAGGTTGCTGATCTGTCCATGGGTGACCTGCTTCTTCACACCAGCCTGGCATGGATCAACCCACCCACCTCCCTGGGGAAATGGAAGAAAGAGCCTCAGCTAGCCACATTTGGTATGTCTTTGAATTAGCTTGACTGACATCATAATGATTAGGTTATATCAATGTTATTAATTCAACGCTGATACCCAGTCCCCACCATTCTATGCATGTACAATGGTGGAGGGTGTCTCTGAAAAGCTCCTCATGGTCGCTGGTGGGTAATCCTATTTAATTGGGTTGTTTTTGTTTTGTTTTTCAGTGTTCAAAACAGCAGTGGTCTTTGTCTGTAAGGAAGGTTCCAAACATAAGAAGAAGATGGTAGGTTCAAGTTGTCCTCCGCAAGTTATGAGAATAACAAAGCCAGCCCACAATTACATCACACTACCACTTTTAGAATGAGCCCAGTGGGTCCAAGTTAACCGTGGGCTGTTTTCTGAACCACATTCAGATTATGTAATTATATAAGCTCACTTCGCCCATTTTTCCTTCTCCTGTAAATCTCTGACAATAATTTGTGATTGCTGTGTTTGAGCATGTATCTAATATCACTGTATAATTGCTTATAGGGTGGCTCCCATCGAGTCTCACTCTCGGGATCTTCTGAAGAGAAAGACCCATTCCGATTTAGTCACATGATTTCAACTGATGCCCTTCAGGTCCGAGCCTTGGCCAATGCTGGTAGGTGATTGATTGAGCGGTGGTATTTTCAAATATTGATTTTGTAATGTTCTGTACTTTGCTGCCCGAGTGTTGTGATGATATTTTCAATGATTACAATTTAAAAATGGGCCTTGCCGGAGTGCTCGATATATGAGATTATGACTCATGACTTGAGTATTCATTGTTCCCTCAGATGGCGAGGGCACTGCAGTATGCGTAATAGTCCATACCAAGTCTGAGTCCGAGGGAAGGCCAGAGAGAATATTCCAGCTGTGTTGTAGGTAAGGGCCTCCTCTGTAATGACTTTCCACTGGACCTTGAAGTTCTTTCGCTACAGGTGAAGCCTTGACAGCCGACAACTCTTGATGGTAATAAATTATACCTTCCTCTTTCCCCTCAGTTCACCAGAGAGCAGAAAGGACTTTCTGAAGACTGTCCATTCCATCTTGAGGGAAAAACACCGGCGGCTACTTTTAAAGACTGAAAGCTTACCTCTCAACCAGCAATATGTGCCCTTCGGAGGAAAACGCCTATTTGCCCTCAAAGGGGTCCGTCCGGCCATAAACAGAGCAGGTAAATCTGGTTCATCAGGGGATTGCTTCAGGTGTATTATTTCTATATATCGTTGCTGTCTGGAATTTTAATAATTCAGTGCTATCGAACACCCTTTACTTCTGTGTGTTGGTTAAAAAAATGAACCAATGGAAATTAGTAAAAAGTGCTTTGGACAAAACCTATTAACTCCATGGAGCCTCAAACTGTCTGCTAAAGCAACTCCAAACTCCAAACACCAACTTTGATGAGGCAGCATTGCTTTGTTTTTTTAGGGCAAGAACATTCTTGCCCTGATGAAGACCAGTTAATGGTTGAAACATGTTGGCAGTCGCCTTTTTAATTTTTTTTTAAAGGCTTGGAGATCTCTTTTGTAGTATATGGACTTTTATATACTTTATATACTATTTTATTCATACATTCGAATGTTCAATGCCAAAAACACAATTAAATTGTTAATCGCAATTATATATGATGACAGTTAATCGTCAAGTAAAATGTCATAACCGTGACCGTCCTAGTGACCTCCTGTGTTTGGCTTTACAGTGTCCGTTCCGACCAGGACTCTCGGGAGGAGGAAGCTTGTACGTAATCGCTTCACCATCGACACCGACATTGTGTTTGATGGTGAGCCTGAGGACCTCACTTCACCTCAGGAACCGCACGGACAACAGCAACAACAGACTGAGCTATCAGGGGACACAGACCGCTGGGTAGAAGAACAGTTTGATCTAGAAGAGTACGAGGACCAGGAAGAGGTGAAGGAGACGGACATCCTGAGTGACGACGATGACTTCTGCCAATTAACCAAAGGGCCATCCATTGAGCCTAACCTGGAGGGCCCCATCATGGCTCTTTCCCTTGACACTGATGAAAAAAGAGGGGATGAGGATCCAGAGTGTCTCCAGTGTCCCCTCACTGGCGGGAGTGTGGAGGACCAAGGCAATCCTAGGGACGGGGCGGAAATCTGGGTACGCAGGGAGGATTCAGATGCCCCCCCAGATGGTGGCACATAAAAACAAAGCTAAATAACACAAGCAGAGGGATAGTGCCTGACAAGCTTTATATAGGCTTCATAAAATGAAAGACATGAACTCATGAAATCCCCACTAACAATGCATGAGCATTGATATGTATCGCACAGCTATTAAAAGATATATCCTCATGAATTATGTTGAATGCTTTTTGTACAGATCATGGGTGGAGCAATACAGGAAATCCAGAGTGAGGGATGTTTATTCCAATGAGTTGCTATTAGTTTGAGACCAGTTGTAAGCTTTGAGAGATGGACTTACGGTACAATCATGAAATCTAATCAATTGTTTTGATTAGCATGGTTTGCACATATAGGCAGCTTTCTTGGGTTCTGCCTGCTGTTGCCAAATGTTGGTATTGTGAACATTAATCCTTCTGTGTGTGTGACTCAGATATATTATCATAGTTAAGGGCTGTATATTATTTTAATTTGTCCTTCAAGATTTAGAATAATGCTATGACATGGTGCAGTTTAGTTAAGTCATGCAAAGTTGACTGTACATTTGTACATGACAATACACTGATATGTTTTTGGGAGTACATTTGGTTATGTACAATACAGGATTAAGTTGTCTTGTTTTTCAAATGGAAAGCTACCTACCCTGTAATTATTATTATTTTATATCTGTTATATAGAATAGCACAAATGTGTTATATTCCCCTCCTCACAGAGGCTAAGCGATATGAATTTGTTTTAACTTAACAGAATCCTGTTTTACTTGAAGTTATGTTTACTGTGGGGTTTTTTTCTTTTTTTTTACTGTGAAATCATTTTGTCCAATACAGTGTAATGACCATTTAAAGAACACACTGTTATTCATTATTAACACTTTACATGTTTGCTCTGTTGAAGAGACTTTGCACATCATCTACTACATAGAATGTCACCAAGAAATGTTTTTATTTATTAATATTCATCACTAAGTCAATTTCATCTGTGAATCACCACACCAGATAGTAGCTTTTGTTTTGTTTGTCCCATCAAGAAAGTCCAAATTTGCTGAAGCAATCAAGGCGAATGAATAGTGAAAGAAATCATCCTTGTAAAATGACCCATTGTGCTAAGACAGGCATTTTTATTACTGTGTGTGTGTGTGTGTGTGTGTGTGTGTGTGTGTGTGTGTGTGTGTGTGTGTGTGTGTGTGTGTGTGTGTGTATATAGGAGAAATGTAAGAAATGTATTGATATCATAATAAATACACTTGTTTCCTACTTGAAATTCACTACTCTCTTCTATATGATGTACTGTATACATTACAATATAAATGATGTACTGTATATGCATGTAATTACCGTTATAATATCTTTTAGGTTTGACCTGCACCCCAGTGTCTGACTCATCTGGAAAGCATACAGATACTACAGTATGCAACTGCTGAAGTACATAGGCCTATATCTCGTCTACATACATTGTAGAATATCATGTTTTATTGTATCATTCCCAACTCCTTTCTGTATCTATTATGACTGGTGTGCAGTGATGGAAGAAATACTCACATTGTTTTTTTGCTTAAGTAAAAGTATCGATACCATAATGTAGAAGTAAGCTACTCTGCTAGAAGTAAGTCTGGTATTCAAAACTTACCTGAGTGAAACTACAAAAGGCAACCAAATATATTAACCACTTGAACCAACATCTATATTCTGGGGGGAACATTATAACCTGACTCCGCCAGATGGGGCAGCAGAGAGTACACTGGGTTCCCAGTGTACTCTCTGCTGCCCCATCTGGCGGATTCAGGTTAGGAACATTAGCCAATAATAGCAGATCTAGAATTGGTAGCAATTCAATATATCAGAGTAGTTGTTCTACTGCCCGTTATCCTTGAACATGCAGCCCTATATCTTGCACCACCCGTTACCCCTTATCCCTAAACCTATTTGCCATTTTTTACTATTTTAAAACATTTTAAAATAGTACAAATAGCTGATCTACAAGCTAACAACGTGTCAATGTAGATTGGCTAGTTGAACTCTTTTTAAATGTTTTAAAATAGTAAGAAATGGCAAATAAGTTTAGGGATAAGGGGTGGTGCAAGATGGAGCCCGCAGTGTCCTGATAAAGTATGGCATCACTGTTACTGTAGGCCTCATGGTGAGTGTTTATAAAATGGTAAATGGTGCATTTATATAGCGCCTTTATCCAAGGCGCTTTACATAGATTGTGCATTACATTCACCCATTCACACACACATTCATACACCGATTGCGGCGGAAGCCATGCAAGGTACCAACCAGCACATCGGGAGCAATTTGGGGTTCAGTGTCTTGCCCAAGGACACTTCGACATGTAGACAGGAGGAGCCGGGATTCGAACCGCCGACCCATGGATCATTGGACGACCTGCTCTACCTCTTGAGCCACAGTCGCCCCTAATCCAGACATTCAGCTAAGAAGCAACAAGCCAACAGGACAAACAGTCCAGCTGGTGAGTCCATTTTCAATTTAATATGATTTAATAATGTTCACTTTAGCAACCTTTAATTGTAGTTTAGCACCATTTGATGGTGAAGCAGAATACAGGCTAACATATAACTGTTTTTTTAAAACTCTTTAACTCGATTCATTACAGCAGATTTTTAAATATTGTATTTATTTATTACAATTAGGACTAATTGTTACATAATGGAATTGTGTTTGCTGCTCCCTGTATCCATACTGGTTCTTCTGGACTCACTGGACGCTAAATCCATAAATTGGGGTGCTGGTAAGTGGTTCCCAAACTCTTAAGTTATGGTATATTGGTTCCCAAACGGTGTGTTGACTGAGGCTCACTAGTGTGCTGAGAGAGAGACAAGTTCAGATGTGTCTTGGGATCTTGTGACAACCACACATTATTGCAAAAAGTTATGATTTGTATTTGGTACTTTGGTGAATGGTACTTTCAACCACCATTATATACCATAAGTAAAATGTGTTTTATTAAAAAAAAAAAAAAAAAAAAAATTGAAGTCACAAATGTTCCAAAATGGCTAAAGCAGACGATCTATGAGCTCTCAACATGTTGTATTGTGACCCGTTGTGTGCTTGTAGATAAGATATTTTTACTAATTTAGAAATTGTGTGAAAGTATGAATCCACTTTAAATGAAGTGGTAGATGTTTTATTTGGCATTAGTAAATAAAAATAAATGAAGTGGAACCAATTTTATCTCTTTTTTGCTGTGGGCTTTTGACCATTAATACACCATCAGTCTTTGGCTTTACTTCTTCTTTGTTTCTTTGAAGATGGATATGCGATACCCCACGTCCCCACACATATCCGGTAAGGTGAACCCATGTTGACAGATTTATTGTAACAATAGAGCATAGCAGTGGACGTGGTTTTCTGGACCCACTGAAAAATCGGCCATTCATTTTTCCCATAGAGATTCACAAAAATATCTATATCAATTATTGTAAGAGTTCGGACAACGCCGATTATGAAAGAATGGAATTGTTTTGGAGAGGACTGTTTTCAATACATGATTTAGCTTAACTCTTCCGATGTGTCTATGTGTTATGAACTTTCCAACGACATATCAAATTCAGCTGCTCCTCCATCTTTCAATCCAGCAATGTTCAGCTTGTATCCATTGGCCTCTGATAAAAGGTGGTGAGAAAACACCCTGTTCCCACTGAAATTCTCCATGGCCACTCTCAACTCATATCTTCTCCATACAGTCTAAAAGAATTGAGCCCGACAGTATAAACACAAACAGTACAAGGACATGTTGTAACCAATTTGACAGTTTAAGAGTCATGCATACAGGACAATATTATACCAATGGTACTGTAGATAAAGCTATCACAAATTCTATCAACCTTTTAAAAGTGATATATATTTTTTTTTAAGATATTTTTTGGGGCTTTTTCCCAAACACACTACACCCATTCGCGGGTCGCGGACCAATTCTCTTTTGGGTCATCATGATAAGTAATCAATCTATGAGCTCTAAAATCGATGTGTAGTTTTGGCAGGTTTGGTCTTCCACACTCCACTAATGCATTTGTGCTATGCGGTTAACACTGTGCAGACAGCATTGGGAAACAGTTTTGATGTGAGGAAAACACATGAATGCTCCGACTTGCGTGAGAATGACACCAGCAAACAGGTAACCGATGCTCCTGCCCCAGAGCGACTTCAGCAGTTTCCAGAACAACTGTGAAAAACAAAAACCATGGAGGCTCTCAGCATTTCTAGGGCATGTCACAGCTGGTTAATTATGGAGCAAAGCCCTATGATCAGACTCAGAGAAAGCACTCAAATGCCTTAAAATGAAATGAAACCAGACTTCCCACTTGAAAGCTCTAAAATAAAGAGGAATGACCATTCTGTGGTTTATTGGAAACAGCTTGAAAATATTGATTGTTTATTCAAATAAGAGAGCATCCATGGCAGGAAGAATAAAGCAGCACCAAACCAGGGACGGTGTCTGAATGGAGGCCCCTAGCCTAGGGGCCTCCACCAAACCCGTCCCTGGTTTGGTGCTGCTAATTGGCCCTAGGCCAATAATCTTTCAGTCTACTCTACTCTCTGGCCTAGTCAAGGCCCTCTGGGCACTGACCCCCTTGGCCCAGGCCATAATCTGTCCATTGTACCAAACACAAAACAGCATAATTCATAGATTTTTTCCCCTCCCCTCAGCATTGCTGCTTTATTTTGATAGTGTCAGTGCGAGAGAGACAGGAAAGACGTACAGAGAGGGCAGCTGGCCAGGAGTCGAACCGGGGCACTGTGAAGAAGCCGTGTGGTATATGCCTTAACCATTATGTTATCGGGTCGCACCTATAAATCATCGATACATATTTAGAGAAATGCATTTGGGTTTGAAAGACATTTTGAGAACACTAATGCTTACTGACAAGCATACGTTATTCTGAAAGGAAGGTCAAGAGAAATTGACCTTGATTATTCCCAATCTCATCACACCATCTGTCAATGTGTGTGTGTGTGTGTGTGTGTGTGTGTGTGTGTGTGTGTGTGTGTGTGTGTGTGTGTGTGTGTGTGTGTGTGTGTGTGTGTGTGTGTGTGTGTGTGCGCGTGCGTGTGTGTGTGTGTGTGTGTGTGTGTGTGTGTGTGTGGGTGTGTGTGTGTGTGTGTGTGTGTGTGTGTACACGCGCGTGCGTGCGTGCGTGCACAAGTGCGTTTTTAACAGATCATAATTATTTCAAGTAATGTGATGTGAAGGCTGCTAGATTTCTAAGCAACTGCGCAGTGATTAGCTTTTAAACGGCCTGCATTTATGAAGTATATTTCTTTTGTAGTGTATGGTTTTTCATTCCCCTGCCATTCACGTGCAAACGGCAGGGTCAGACATGCAATTTGCAAGTCAACAACCTGCTTGTCGGCAGAAGACTGAGGTTCAGTGTCTTGCTCAAGGACACCTCGACTTGCCTGGAATCTTTCAATACCAGTGACGTGCACAGACATTTAGAGGGGCAGGTGCTCAAGTGAAAAAAGGGCACCTTGTGCAGCGTGTGGAGCCCGGCCGGTTGCCTTAATAGTGTGAGATTTATAGATTTTGGGGCATAAATAATATATTAGAAGCTTTTTTTTTTTGGATCAATGTCACTATGGCCCACATACTGTACACTAGGGGTGCCCACACTTTCTAGACTTGAGAGCTACTTTCAAAATGACCAGCTCAACCAGATCTACCCACCAAAAATATATACATATATGTGACCAGGTCTAGCAAAATGGTCCTCATCTCGCCTATAATGAAAAGGCAGAAAATCTCAAATAAACTTGATTTTTGTTGTTGTTGTGATTTTCGTTTTTTTTTCATATTACCACAGCTTGAATGTTGAAGAAGGTTTTCATTCCAACAGATTATTGATTTGGGCAAATTAAATGTATACATTTATAAGTCAAAGTAGGCTAGCCAGCTCTAGGTGTTGAAATGTTGTGAACATTCAAAGGGGATTTTCTCAGCTTTGGGTAAAACGGCACAATCATTTTAAAATGGTCATATCTCCTTCAAATATTTTCCAATTTCATTGAATGATACATCATATGACAGCTTACATTCTGTACTTTAATAATCTGTAAAAAACTGAAAAATTACTCTGGTCGAGATGAGGGCCTATTTGCCAGACCTGGTCACATATTATCCCATTATCCCACACAATAAGCCTGTTGCATTGTGGGTTTGCGCTGCCCTTTTTGATGTCGATCAATCAAGTGCAGTCACCTTAATGTGTGGCAGATGCCAAAAATAGTTTATTATTTATTTTTAATTGTATATTTTTAGGGGCCATGTCATGTGTTCTACCTGCACAGCCTGTGTGATCTACTGGTAGATCACAATCTACCTTTTGGGCACCCCTGCTGTACACTGTACTTTTTTCTTTTTTTCCCCAAAAGGGCACATTGCTGTCCAAATGGCAAGGGCAGGTGGTGCTCTAGCACCCCCTAGTGTCTATCTGTGCACGCCACTGTTCAATACCCAGACAACCACTTCACCACCTGAGCCCCCCACCCCAGTGTCTTTTGGAGAATCTGTCCCCTTCACCTGTCATTGAACTCAACATTTCCCGGCTCAGGGGAATTGAGTACATTGAATAATGGAGTCAATCAGCAACTCACATGCTGCGTCAGCATAGAAACCTTGGCCCCAGACGCTCTCTAATCTATGGATCTCCTCATGGTGAAATCTCCTTTTTATGTCTTCCACTGCTCTTCCACGTTCTGCTGCCCAGCCTCAGACTGAAAAAAAAACATCACATTACTCCCTTGTCAATCATCAAACCCACCACAAAGGGCATTGAGCCTTTAGGGGAAAGGTAATTCCCATTGTACTGTAGATCTGCTGCGCCGAGCCCCCTGTATTGACTGACAGAGTGATAAAGTGGGCCAGTGTTATACTGTCAGAGGATCTTCAGACTCATATCTTACCCAAGATAAGGTGGCATGGGCATGACTCAGAGCGTTCTCTTCCCTTTTATCTGATGAAGGGCAGAAATGAGCTCATTTACTTCTGGGAGGAAAGGAGGCAGGCGGACAAGAACAGGAACAAACCTTTTTTGTAAGCTTTATAGAAATGTAAATAAAAAAATAAAGAACGTTAAAGAACCTTGGTACATTGTTCTTATTAAACGCTATATTAGAAGCTACTCTTTCAAGGCAATAAACTGACTAGGGGAAGTAGAATGGAAGGTAACACAATGCGCTAGACCCCTGGGAGATGGATTGCTGAGGTGGAGCACCACACCTACCATCAGGTCCCAGTACTTCCCGCACGACTTGCCGCACCCAAGCTGTGCTACTAATACGCTGTGAGTTGGCGATGCCCGGGATCGAACCCATGAAGTGGTCCAAAGGCGAGAGCTCTACCGACTGAGGCTGAGCTACCCATGGTCTGGAGCTGGATGTTAATACCTTGTGAATTTCAGTATGTATTCACACAGAGACAAAGCCAAGGGATAAGATTGAGTCTGCATGTATAGCGAGAATGGAAAGAAAATGTACTAAAATGTACTCTCAGTATAACTGAGACCAAGTATTTGTAATCACAGTCACGTACAGCAGGTGGCACACAATGTCTATATTCTCCAAACCCCACATTCAAACAAATCCCACACACCAATAACCAAATTATTATCTCATTATCAAACATTGATTTTACTGGAAGCACAAAAGGTCACGTTTTAGAAGTTCATTCTCAGAATAAGTTTGGCCATATAAGCACCTTTTTATGTTTTTATAAAGAGCCATTCTACCAACAATTTAGTCACGTGAGAAACTTTGTTTCAGTTTGGTTTAATTCCTACACAGTAATCCTCAGTGCCAGTTTATCCATTTGAAACTGTAACCATTTTGGTTACATTTGTACACTCAGAGTTAAATCAGCATTGTGGATTCAGCTTCATATTTTGTCACATCACAGGTTTACACTTACAGGTGTAAAGAAATGTGTGATTTTGTTTTGTGTGTGTGCAGTGCAGTGCACGCACACTCCATAATTTTGTGGTATTCCGTGAGAAGAGAGAGGATAGAGGTAGAGTGAGAGCAGAAGGAAAGTTAAGTAAAACAAATTCATAGTGATGGCCTAGCAGGTATGTAAATGATTGAATAAATAGATACACTATGGTGGCTGTTAACAGACTCAACACAGGAAGTGGTGTACTGTATCTGTTTACGTTTGAAGCAGCTATGGAGATAAAGTCTGCACTCGCCAAACCTGTTCAACTGGCTTCCTAGTTTCTGTTCTGCATTCTATCTTCTCTGGTTCTTTCTCTCTCCTTTTGATCTCTCCCCTGACTCTCTCTTGCTATTTGTTAAAGTCAAATGATACCATGTGTATTACCTTTACAAGTATGTGAATATTTTTAACTCTCAAGAAAGTCGTGGCTCTTCCAGTAGCCTGGGTTATCCCCAACATTTTGAAACGCTTCTTTTGTCTCAACCAACATTTTCTTTCATCATAACAAAGACAATAAAAGGAGTTTTAATGTTCTTTATGCTGAATCAATACGGGAACCTATTGTTGATGCTTTACCAATTGTTGATGCTTTATATATACTATTACTCTAGTATATACACTATACTACTATACTATTAGGTTGGTTAACTTAGAGATTTAGATTATTATTCATAATAAAATAAAAATACATTAACCACTATTGTATTTTGGTGATGGCACTAAAAAGTGCCTACTTTCTAAACTGATTTAGAAAAGATTTGAAGAAGGTCTTTGCTAAGACTATTTGAAAAAAAGATCACAACGCATCACATGTTGTGAGCTTGTAGATCAACTATGTTTTGAAAATGTTTGACATATCAAAACATTTTAGTACTTGGTTTATTAATTATTACATTTACTGTAGTACTGTAAATATACAGTATTTTGATGTCAATACTTTGTACTTTTACTAAAGTCAAGTTTTGAAAGCAGCCTTTTACTTCATGAGTTCACATAAACAAATAATTTATGTTGAGTTGCAGTCTTAGGTATAGAGCTTATTTACTAGAGTTTGGGGCTGCAATACGGCCCTCACACCTAAGCACCGCCGATCCGACCGATTATGTCTGAGTCATGATGTCGGGAGCTTTGTCTGTCTGTGTTTTGTGCCCATATGGAGATATCTGTTTGTTTACCTGTTTCCCTCCCTTTATGAATAGTCCAGAGGGAAGAGGGAAATGATCTTCATTGCAAATGGCCTGTTCATTGACAACACGGCCCTATGCTTTTGTATTTAACACGCCTATTTTGTTTGTGTACCCATACCTGAGGAAGACCTGTTGTGGGTCGAAACGTTGTCCTATTACTTCAAATAAATTATTCTGGGAGCTGTAGAACAGTGAGCGGCCCTGCTCCTCTTACAAAACGAACCCGGCGGACTTCCTTCCTTTCCCTCCCTTTATGCCCATATATGGAGAGCTTTGATGTCGTTAGTTTATGCCCATACCCTGTACATTGGCATGCCCATATATGGGAATTTTGGTTGGATCAGCGGTTTTGGACAATTGGATATCCATAGTATGGCCAAATATGGTCATATCGGTCGGATCGGCAGTTGACTCCCTATCCTTGCCGATGCCGAATGTGAACACTTTGAAGTCAGTCGGTCCTATACATGCACATGACCATGGCCGGATCTGTGGCTCTGGACAACCGGATCTCCATACGGGCATATGGGGTTTGTTTATGGTTATGTCTGAGTCAGAGTAACATGGCCGTGATGTGGCCACGCGTCCCTTAAGTCGATTTTAATATAGGATGGACCTGGGTGGAGAAGTTGATATTTCTTTATCAAGGATAGGCACACTATATTGCTGTAGAGAGAGAGTGGTGTGGCTAATGGGCCTCGCGATCACAAATTCCACTCCAGAGGATAACACACCTCAAACTAATGACCACAGCTCTAGCATAATAAAGGCTGGATAATAAATAGAGACAGTATTAGTGGGTATCAGTGTGCAAACTGTGCATGGCAAACAGCATTCAGCTTAAAGCGGTAAACAACAACTACAGATGGGAAACAAAAAAATTGTTTCAGCTGTGTGTGACTGGAAGGATCAGTTGCTTAGATCAGTGAACTTAACCAGTAGGATGGCATAGCATACATGGCGATCCTATCTTAACTATAAAGAAAGAAGAGCGTCAGTGTTATGTCCAGAGTCCTTCATTTGTTTCTCCGGGGAGTTAAGAGAGACATTCATTTTGAACAATGAGAGCAAAACTGGAAGTCCTAGCCTTGGTTCTGGGCTTCATCAGCCTGTTTGGCACAGTTACCATCACCGCCCTACCCATGTGGCGGGTAACCGCTTTCATCGGAGCCAATCTCATTGTCATGGAGACACTGTGGGAGGGCTTGTGGATGAACTGCTACCGGCAGGCGAACATCAGGATGCAGTGCAAGGTGTATGATTCACTGCTCATTCTGCCTGCTGACATCCAGGCGTCCCGGGGGCTGGCGTGTCTGTCCGTTGCCCTCACCTTCGTTGCTTTGCTCATCACAGGATGCGGGATGAGAGTTACCAACTGCTGCCGAAACAACGTGAAGGCTAAGAGCATCACTTTGGTGACTGGGGGGTGCTTGTACCTATTGTCCTGTCTGATCACACTCGTCCCTGTCTCCTGGACAGCCTATAATATCATCAATGACTTTTATGACCCCCAGCTGCAAGACCCACAGAAACGGGAATTAGGGGAGGCCCTCTACATAGGCTGGGCTACTGCTGCGTTGTCACTCACCACTGGGATCATCCATGTGTACTGCTACGCCTCTCGTAGGTTGAAGGATAGTCAACCCTACACTGATGTATTGAAAGATGACACAGTGGCATTAGACAGGGTGCCCTCTAGCTCTTACAAACAGACTCAGTATGTATGAGGAGCTGCGCATATACTTTTTAATTGAACATATCACTGTCTGATATGTTGGGGGACATGTGCAGTCTGATATTAGAACACACATCATGCCCTTTTTTGTTGTTTGATTTGTATGGTCATTAAAGTTTAATCTGTCCTTGCTGCTGTTATTTGTTGTAGTTCTTTGTCTTAATGCTTTCATAGTCCGGCAGCAGTCATTGTTAATAAGCTGTTCTAAATAATTTATAATTCAAACATTTAATCTATTTCAAATTCTTACTATTTTAGTAAGAAAGTATTCACCTGATGTTTGCCAGAGAATATAAACTGTTCTTAACTGCATGAAACTATAGTCCCTATTCTGGGCATGCCATATTAGGAAAACGAAAACATTCCAACGAAAACAAAAATAGCAGACCTATATAAGCAACACACATTGCATGCATTTTTGTTAGAGATTGATTGGTGTACATGGTGGTCAAAACACCATTGGTTTTGACAATGTTGTACAAAAACTAATTTGCATACGCACATCACTTGGTTGAGGTGCTGGTTTAGAAAGTATCATGAACGAAAATATAATAAACCCATTGCACACGGTCACACCCCTATCTCGGCTGAAGATAGTGTGCAAGTTCCTCTTAGTACGACTAGACACTAAAGACTAAAGGATGGCAAGGCAAGGCACACAGTTCGGCTGGTTTTCACATTGTTTTTTTCCTCGTGTCAACATGCAATCTCATTGTCTCCACCAGGCCGAAGGCATGGCGAGAGTATATTTTGCACTCTGTCCGTCTGTCCGTCCGTTACCAGCTAATCTCCGGCGTTGGCCTGGTCGATGCTAAACTGTGCACACACACTCCCTGGATGCCAACGACGAACCTATGCCTCAATTTTTCCTGAACGGCCTGTTATAGCGCCACCATGAGGCAAATTCTTACCTATAACTGCACCCATCTGCATGAAACTTTGCATGCACCTGCAATTTCCAAATCTGTCTGTTATAGCGCCATCATGAGGCCAAATTTTGCTAAACACATTTCTTTATATTATATTACTATTATTTTATCCATACATCACTTAAAATAAATTATTCTGGGAGCTGTAGAACAGTGAGCGGCCCTGCTCCTCTTACAAAACGAAACCGGCGGACTTCCTTCCTTTCCCTCCCTTTATGCCCATATATGGAGAGCTTTGATGTTGCAAATCGGTATACACTATCTCTCTTGTGTTTTTGAGCCCTCTTATATTGTTTTTAGTTCAATGTTTGTTTTAAAAACGCCATTGACAATGAAGGGAAAATTTACGTCATCTTGTCCCTAACACAAACATTAAATCCCATTAACAATAAATAGAATTTAATGTTTGTTTTGACACAGTTTGTTTTACATCATCATTACATCACCTAATCATAGCATGATAAGAGCATCATAGCATCACACCCTCACTTCACACGGGTGGGATTTTTCATATAGGCCTATTACTCCTACATATTTTGCCAAACTATCCTGGTGTGCATTTCTTCTAGTTGGATACTGTGGCAGTTCCTGAACATATAGACATAGGGTTGCCAACTTTGAGATCTTGAAATAAGTCTTTCCGCTATAATTCAGGATGCTTATCTGCTTAATGTTATTTTTGCGACCCAAGGTCGCAGTTAACTATGCAACCGACAATCAGTGTGTCGGGCACCATCAGTGTGTTGGTCGGGCACCAGGTCTCGTGACATCATCAGGGGTGGAGATGTACGTGGAGACCCTGATGTCATAATAAATGTGACCTGCTGTCGCAGTTAAGCCCATATATGGAGATCCATGATGTAAATGGTAAATGGTGCATTTATATAGCACCTTTATCCAAGGTGCTTTACATAGATTGTGCATCAATTCACCCATTCACACACACATTCATTCACCGAAGGCGGTGGAAACCATGCAAGGCACCAACCAGCACATCAGGAGCAATTTGGCGTTCAGTGTCTCGCTTCGACACTAACTCTGGGGGAGCCCGGGTTCGAACAGGCAACCTTGCGGTTACAATCCAGCCACTCTACCCCTGAGCCAGCCCATGTCATCAATGATGTCATCAATATTGACCAGCAACTCTACATTTGACCTCAAACCTCAAACTCTAGACGGACGGGCCTGCCCCAAAGTTATTAGTGCAGCCGCGCCCGGCAGCCGGCGAAAACTAGAGTTCTCAACAGGCCCGAAAATTAAGGCCCAGCCCTACCTGGGCCCTCATCAAACCCTGTACACTCAAGAGAATGTCCCCGCTACCACCCTTAGATCTCCATAATACTGTATGGAGCTGACCTGTTCTGACATTCCCTATGTTGATCTGACCTCATCAAACCCTGTACACTCAAGACATGCTCCTTATATGGCCAGTACAGAATTCATTCCATGTTGATCTGACCCCCATGCCAAAGCGCCAGCGCTGCCCAGCAGTCTGCCGTCAACAATGCGTGCCCTTTAGGGCGAGGTCGCTTCTCGCCCTCAGGCGTTATATGAACGTCATATAAAAGCATGTATGTAAGTAAGTATGCGGACGTCTCTGACGACTGACGTTTATAACAAACCGTTTGAAAATGTTAATTTAGGCTTGTTTAACTTTGATTTTCTTTGACACAACAACCTTGTCCACAGATAAGGAGATGGTTTGGCCCAATTTGGCCCCAATCAGTGGTTGCAGGTGTTTCCTGGCAAACCTATTTAAAGACCTGAACCTCTTTTAGATTGTTTTTGGATCCAGAGCAGCAGAGCTACGTTGAGAGAAGAGCTACGGTGAGAGAAATTATTGTGATTTGTTTGTTATGGTTTTCTTAAATAACTAAAGTTTGTAGTTTTGCTGTTTTTCTCCATACCACCCAAAGTGCACTAATGAACAAAACATGGACAGTGACTGTGTGGCCATACTATCACACTCCATCTGTCACATTCATCGGCTCTAATGTAATTTAATGACAACGTTTCGAGCCAAGGTTCTTATTCAGGTAGTTTTTGCCCCGATGTTGCCCCGATCAAAAGACTAGGCTAGAATGATTGTCATTAAATTACATTGGCGCAGATGGGTGTGCAGGTTTATTCTCAACATTTTTGTGACATTAATAGTACACTATACCGCCATTTTAAATAATTTTTCGGAGCATATCCATTTAACTAAAAGGCCAGAATCCAAGCCAATAAAATATTAATTATGTCTTTAAGAATACTTTGATAAAGCAGGTATCCAAAGCCGCAAAAATAATCCACACACAATAGCATATTGTTCATGTTTCATATACTGTACATGCAGTATGTCGTGTCTATATACTATAGGCTACATACAAGTAGGCATATATGGAAAATGCAACCTGCCTAGAATATATAATGGGTTATTTTTTTAAAGGGGACAAGCAAACTCAAGAGTTTCATTAATGAGGTGAGAACGGCTGGTAGCCTGGCAGTGTTTTATTACATTGAAACTAATCCCACTCGGGTTGCTTTGCTCCACACCTTTTACCAGCTCCAGTTACATGTAAGCCAGGGGACATTTTGACACTGGCGATCCCTGGGTCACTTCCTGTGCGAGGAACAAGAAATTCAAGTATCTTACAAAATGTTGTTGGCGAATCACTGACCAATCTCATTAAATGCTCAAAAGAGAAGAAATGCCACTGTCAAAAGTAGCTCTCAAATGTTTTTAGGAGACAGGAATTAACATTATTTGAACAATAGAATAACGTCTCCTGTAATTTGATAAATTGTATTAATCCAAACATAAACTTCACACTATCATGCAACAAAATATTGTTTGCATTTGGTGCCTAAATATTTCCTGAACAATGGCAAATGTTTTATTTTCTCTTTTGTTTTTCTTTATAAATAAGACCATTAGACTTTCAACTTTAAGCTGTTCTTGACCACGACACCATACTGGTCTATGTTTTCATGAACAATAACACTATACTAGGTGTGCCAAGCATCTTGGTGCATGCAATGCAGATTAACCAGTATGGCTGCATGACATTAGCATAGTTTCAAGAGTGTATAAATTCCTGACCTTGTCTGTTTCCTCATTTGCTTCATCAGGTGCGGCAAGACAGACGGTGCTTTATCTTTGGCTCTCAAATCTGTAAGCCACAATGGCTTCTTACACGGCCTACAGTGGCTATGATGGTAAACCACCTATCCAACCAACGTATGCAGCCTCTTACTACGATGACAAAGCAGCCGATACTTACGACTCTGTGTATGAGGAAAAGAAGAGAATCGAAAAGAAAAAACGTAAGGAGGCCATCTGCTGTGAATTGGTGGCTTTGGTTATTGGCTTCATTGGACTTGTTGGAGTGGCAGCTGTGACGGGGCTGCCAATGTGGAAGGTGACGGCCTTCATCGAGGAGAACATCATCGTGATGGAGACCCGCTGGGAGGGCTTGTGGATGAACTGCTACAGACAGGCCAACATCAGGATGCAGTGCAAGGTGTACGACTCCCTGCTGTTTCTGCCCGCTGACCTGCAGGCTGCCAGGGGTCTTATGTGCGCGTCCGTAGCCCTCTCCGTCTTTGCCCTCATTACCTCTGCCGTGGGAATGAAATGCACAAAGGTGGTGGACCATCGAGCTAAAACCAAGCATGTGGTGCTGGTGGCCGGCGGCTGCCTGTTCCTCTTGGCCTGTATCACCACAATTATCCCGGTCTCCTGGACGGGTCACGTCATCATCAGGGACTTCTACAACCCCTTGCTGATCGACGCCCAGCGCAGGGAGCTGGGAGAGGCCCTCTACATCGGCTGGTGTACCTCGGCTTTGCTTTTCACAGCTGGGGTGATCTTGTTGTGCCGCCACGCTCCTCACACCACAGAGGAAGATGAAAGGATTTCTGGAGCAAATGTCCCAGGAGCAAATCTCTATCAACCTGCATATGGATACCAACCATACACATACCAGCCTGCTTACACCTACCAGCCTGCCTACTCTGCACCCCCTCCGGGATCTGTGATTTACACACCCAACCAGTTCCGGTAGGGGAAATTGAAATCGGACAGTTTTGGACTTTCACTGTCCTGAGTGCATTTTTTTGTCGTCCCCCAGCCCCCCCCCCCCCCTTAATTATAGCAAAGATAATCAAGTAAATGGATTGGGTGTTGCTGGAAATGCCCCAAGCTGTAATTTATTTCTCAAGGAGAGCCAACTGTGTGGAATGTATGGGGGGTGCTTCTGAATTCATTTTGTTAAATTCAGAAAAGCTTTTATTTTAAATGATGTCTATCAGTTATTGTTAAATCGCATGAGAGAACAGTGTTTTTATTATTGCTTTGAATGTACAATACTTAGAATAATGATGCACTAGGCAAATGCACTAGGCTTTTTTCAGATTTTATATTGAGATCTCGCTATCATTGTAGAGAACAAACAGGTTTACTTTTCCACAGCACTAGACTGAATATTAGGTCAAATGTGAGGTGAAATAAAATCTTGTTTCCCTATGATGTCAAAACATTTGTATTGTCTCCACTGTTGTCACAAATGCAGCTGGACCAGTAAAACGAGACTTGGTGTTTACTGGTTCCACTGAAAGCAAATCCAGTGCTACTGCTTCATTTTACGTACCCTACAATTTAAACATTTAGCAGATGCTATCCAGAGTTTCAAGGTCTGGACCTTACATGTGGCATTAACCCAAGTCGCTAAATTAAATGGTCACAAGTGGAATGAAAAAAATAGAACGATGCTAGTGTTAACTAGGAAAAAACATGCCAGAAACTACAGCTGCCCACTTTAAAAGGGGGTATAGTGTCCCAAGTGAGAGACTGGATAAAAAAAATATTTCAATTCCACCTTTCTAGACTTGGAGACCTATATTGTGATCTTGTTTCTATTTCCGACTTGATAATTATAAAAATGTTGATCCACTTCCTGGGCTAAAAGATAATCTTGTTAAACACACTAAACATCGAACAGAATATGGAAACGTTTTGGTGTAAAACTATCTCTTAAACTGATTATTTTTGTTATTGTACACGTCAGGATGCAGGCTTTGGGTTGTAGAAAGATGTAGGTATCTTGACTATCCACACAAGTGTGCTAAAATCACTCCAACTTCATTCTGACAACTTACAGCATCTGCAACTCGGGCGCAACATTTATTTGTTTCCAGAATATAGGACTGGTTTGAGCATTCCCCAACCATGTAAATCAATCTTTAAAAAGTATAAACTCCCTCCGCTTTCTCTAAAGATTATTTCAGGATGAAAAGGCTTCCTTTATTGTAAAATCAATAAAAAAAACGTTGACAAAAAAGGATAAAGGCTTCGACTAATATCAGTAAAGTATCGTGATGAAATAAAGAAAATGATGTGCTCAAACAAGTCTTATGAAACCCATAATACACATCTCCCCAGTAACAAGGAGTAAATATGACCCCTATGTCCAAGGGGCAAAAGAGGACAAGGTATAAGTCATGATTTGGAATAACCTTAGATCAAATGTATTATGTCTTAGTGGCAGACATAAATATTACACTAACTAAACGTAACCAACATCTATGCTTATGCTGCTCTGTTGTCAATTCTTCATAAAAACCAAGTGTCCTATGGTTTGAATTTGTAGAAGCATGGCTGCCACTGGTGCCATATATAGGGAATGAGTGGTCAAATGTTATGTGTATTACAGCAGTACAGCTAGAGGATCCCACTTAGAAGTCATACTAATTGGGAGGCAGGGGATGAATATAAAACAAATGTCTGAGCGATATATAAATGAGATGTTGGTGGCAGCAATATTGTGACACTTAGGCTACTATACTGTATTTGGTGTGAATATGTATTTTATGATTTGTATATACTTTTTGTTTGTCTCATTGTACTGTTAGTTTGTTACGTTGTGCCCCACGTGGGGCATAGTCTATGTATCGTCTGATTCTTTCTGTTTAATAAAAATATTGAAACACACAAACTAGGATACCAGGTAAATATCAAACCTAGCATATTATGTCTAAACAACATGCTATCCAAATTAAATAGACCGCATAACACTTCAAGAAAAATAAATATAAATAACAAACGTATGAAAACGTTTCTAACTAGCATTATACTACAATACATTAGCATTAGTTATACTGCCTTGTTAAACCTGAAACCTGAACCTAAAGTGGTTACAGGGAAAGATGACTTGGGGAGGGGTGGGGGCTGTAGATTCTGAAAAGGTGAGTTTTTACACTGTGGCAGAAAAGAGACGGTATGCATGCAGTTCTGATTGCAAGGAGGGAGCGGTGATCAGGGTATTTTAGGGAAGGTTCAAACTTACTTCCTCCTACGGAAGATGACTCATCTATAGTCATGGCCCAACAAGGAGCACAGACATGATAGACTCATACAACACTGATGGCAATATTGACACACACATTACATGCATGATGTGGAAGGGGAGTTGGCCTAGTAGGCCAGTCAATAGAAGCTAAAAAGGGACGTGACCCAAAATAAATTGCAATAGTAGTCGTTCAAGGTTTTTTATGATCCTTAGGGTCATCCAAATAACACATTAAAAAGTGATTATTATATACATTTTTGATCATTAAATTCAGGGGTTGAACGTTGGGGTACCATTGAAAACCTAAATAAGGCAACGATTTCACATTTGAATTATGCTTTAAGTACCATGGGACATATCAAACTAGGGTTATTCATGATTCTGAACCCATTCCAAGCATTAGTTTTGCACAAATAACACTCCTTGGGCTAAAAACGGCCATAGCCCAAATTTGTGAAGATTAGTTTGTCACATGCTACTTAAAGCATAATTCAAATTTGAAAATGTTGCCTTATATAGGTTTTAAATGGTACCCCAACGTTCAACCCCTGAATTAACCATGATCCAAAGTTTATATAATAATCATTTTTTAATGTTATTTGAATGACCCTAAGGATCATAAAAAAAAAACCTTGAACGATTACTATTGCAATTTATTTTGGGTCAAATCTTAGATTGACTGGTCTATAGGGCACCATGTGAGATAGAACTGGCCCTGAGTATGCTATGCTTCTGTGGAAAATATGCATATGCTTCCCAGCACATGGTGTTTACTGGGAAGCAGCAGTACCCTCCTATATCCCAGCTCTCTGAATCCTGGGAACTGTTGAGTCAGCAATTACATTGTGTGTACAATTACTGTATTTACTATTCTATTACCACATTATTTACCTGTGAATCACAAGTATGTTGACCTGTTATGTTGATGTTGCGTTGATGCACAATTTGTGTTGGCCATCTTACAAGCTACTGTATAACCGTCCTGGCAAAAATGGCCAATCTACAACGTGATGCATTGTGAGCTTGTAGATCTTTTATTCATACAAGATACAGTATAATATGGGGAGAAATATGTCTCAAAAGTATTTACAAATATTCCATGATTTACAAATGTATTTCCAAGATTTACAAATGTTTTTCTATGATTTGCAAATGTTTTTCCATGATTTACAAATGTATTTCGTATTTTTACAAAAACAATATAGATTTGTGTGCGCCCAGGCGGTGGCGTAACCGTCTGGGCACCCGACTGGTAATCCAGTCGCAGTGTGCCGCGGGTTCGACTCCCGAGCCCGACACGGCCTTTACTGCATGTCTTCCCCCATCTCTCTCCCGTTTCCTGTCAGCCTACTGTCTGTCCCTTCAAAAACCAATAAAAGGCGTAAGCCGCAAAAAAAAGAAATCTTAAAAAAAAATATATATATATAGATTTGTGTGCGTTTATCCTAAAATACCATTTGTAAATCCTCAATTGTGCGTGTGAATTGTAAATCTGCATTTGGCATTCCTTTTTCCTGTTGAATCATTTTGAGACAAACGTCACGCTTTTTTATGATAATTTTCACAAATGTATTGTAAATATTCCACAATTTACTAATGTAAATGTAGTATAAGGCTAAAGTGGTTAACAACATGTCTGAAGAACACAACACAAGTGTGTGCATGTTTGTGTGCATGTTTGTGTGCACAAGTGCACAAGTCTCAGCTTTTGTCAGATGTAAGAAGCGAGGTTCTCTAAGAAGGGATGTGGGAAAACTGTTAGTACGTCTGACCAACGTATTCGCCCCGCATCGCGTCACCCCAAATGACGGCCCTGGACGTAAGCACTGAAAATGTACCAAATGTATTTATGTATTTTACAATTAATGAATAGGCCTATACCGTTTCTGACAGTGTGTTGAATTCCAAAATATCCTCTGGTGCTAGGAAGCAACCTGCAGTCCTTTTAGCGTTCCCTTATAAAAAATACTATTATGTAACTAGAAAAAGTGCTCTTCGGAGCACAGGTCTCCAGGGCTGGTTGGTTATTGTGGCCTCCTGGTCATGCTATAATAGGCCAATGTGAATCGTGTTACGCCTTTCACGGCAATTGGATACTGCATTCATGATTTGAGGCATTTTGTTCCAAAAATATCTTTTGCAAAAATCAACCTGCTGGTGGCACTATAACAAGCTAATGTGGAAAAGGTGAGTTTTCTTCCCTGGCCTCTCTAGGTCGTCCTCAGACGACTCAGACGAGCCCTCCATCGTCACTTCCAGTCATCCTGGTTCTCCATATATCTGGCAAGTTTGTTGGTACTTTGCACTCCATGCGTCTTTCTTGAGTACATGTATGTCAATGTGGGACTTGGACGTCCTCTTGATTGATGCCCAATTTCCCATGTGTTGGTTCCCACAGCACCAATTTGCTGGCTGGTAGTTCTTGATGTCTTTGGCAGTGTCCTGCTATTCTCCTGGCTGCTATTTTCTGGCTCACCCTAGGTATTCCCTCATACAGGATCTTGTACACTCTTGTACACTCTTGTTCAGGTCCAACTCAAATGTTTATCTAGCCTCCTGCCTCACGTAGCCAGCCTTCATCTGCCTTTGCGATGCATATTGCCCCATCGCTACGTGAGGCTAATGTTGACCTGCACACTATCCGTATGGATTCACTCTCATCTGTGTAAATATATCGATAAAGCAGTGCCCATGGTGCGATGAGAGTACAGTCAGTACTCCATTTTAACCATGATAGATTCATTGAAAACACCTGTTCTTTTTTCTTTTTACTGATATTGTCCTATTAATACGTGAGGGGGCCGTGTTTTTTCATTTACTGTTTTCATTTATGAATACAGTTTTTTGAAAAGAACGAGGAGGAATTATTAAAAATAACTGAAAACAGTAAATGAAAAAAGACGGACCCCTCACATAGGCTATTAGAAGGACAATATCTCTCTACAACACGTAGAGATATATCAGTCACCAGAAAAAAGGACAGGTATTTTCGATGAATCTATCATGGTTAAAATGAAGTTTGAAATTACAATGGGTTTGTATAGGAATGGGGCGGGGCAGCTAAAACGAATATCAGATATCTAAATACTGAATGGAGCAACTTAAAAACGGTCTGGGGTGTTCACATACGCCTGAGTAGACGATAAAACGACCAAAAGCTTTTTTGAAAGTGAAATATACCTTTTAGTCTTGTTGCCTAACCTTATATTTTTTCCAGTTATATCTAACCTTACAATGAATAATGACTAAAATCGTCTCAAGTCTAGTTGATGTGTAAATACGATAATCTAATATATTAGTGTGCTCATTGTACACAATCTAGGAGTGTAAGTTGAGACCTGTGAATAAACAAAGTGGCAGCTTACTACAGCTCACATGGTAGGTGCACAAAGGGAAAGAAGAGTCCTGGAGGGATCTGTTTCATAGCAACAGGTCAGAGTTCCCACCCTCCCATTATGGTATTTCTTCCTCAGGGAGGAGGTGCATACACAACAGTGCCTCTTCCACTGGGATGCATAGAGTGAACCTGCTTCCTCCTCTGAGCAGTCACAATTCAGATACCACTGTGTCTCTGAACCAGGAGCAATAAGAGGAAAAAGACGATGGCTAACTCAACACTGGAGGTAGTGGCTCTTTTACTGACCTTGATTGGACTTATTGGAGCTGCTGCAAGCACTGGGATGCCAATGTGGCGTGTCACAGCTTTCATCGGGGAGAACATCATTGTGTTTGAGACCCGCTACGAGGGGCTTTGGATGAACTGTTTTAGACAAGCAGATATCAGGATGCAGTGCAAGGTGTACGACTCTCTCCTGGCCCTGTCCTCTGACCTGCAAGCTGCCAGGGGTCTAATGTGCTGCTCTCTGGCACTGGCCGGACTGGGTCTGATGATCAGTATGGTGGGGATGCAGTGCACCTCCTGCATCCAAAATAACGACAAGGTCAAGCGCTATGTCCTCGTCATTGCCGGGAGCATGATCATCATGGCTTGCATCTGTGTCATTATCCCAGTGTCCTGGACAGGCCATGTCATTATCAGGGACTTCTACAACCCCCTGCTGATTGACGCCCAACGGAGGGAGCTGGGAGAGGCTCTCTACATCGGTTGGGTGGCCTCTGCTTTCCTGTTCGCTGGAGGTTGCATGTTTACCTGCTGCAATATTCAGGGTGAGGACAAGGCCTCAGACAGGTATATGTACTCCAGGAACTCCCAGTATATGGCCTATCCGCAACATATGGGCTATCCGCAACATCCCCTTCATCCCCAGCAGCTGGTGATGCCTCCCATGCAGCCACAGCCCCAGCCTCTTCTCTCCAGACATCCCTCCAACCAGAGCTACAACTACAGCCACTACAGCCACCACTCCAGATACCCCTCTGTACGCAGCGCTGTGGCCATTCTCTGAGCACTAAGGACTTACTGAGGTAATGATCAGCTCGGTTATGCTCAAACGGAACACAAGGAACTTTAAAAGACATTTTTTGTAAGACTTGACTGTGTACATTTCAAAAGTCAAAACAGGCATTTCAGTATAGAGATGAAACATTTTGAAAAAGCGTCTTTAAGTTCAATGACTGGATTTACAAGACAGAGTTAATGTAGGATATAAAGATTTGTTTTCTATGCTTATGAATGTACTCATGTGAATGTGTTGTTGAAGAGCACTAGTGGGAATCTTTGGCTGCATTATGATTATAATTGTTTTGGAGCCTAGTGAAAGGCTAAATACACATTTTACTTTTGTGTTTATTGTAACATTTCATGTGTTTTTTGTCACCTGTACATTTATGTATAAAGTACAAAGTACTTGGGTTCATTGTTGATTTTTTATTTGTAACAGATATTTGCTACACTGTGTACCCAAAATGATCTGTTTCAGACACAATTCACATCAGAATACTTTATCATCAGGAAGCAAATTTCAGCAAGTTTTCTTTTAGTTATTATATTATTATAATATAGAAGTTCCCCAGACACCAACCAACTGCATCATCTTGGTTTCAGTTCCCATGTAGCCAAGGTACTGTACTGTCTATCTCCACTGCAATAAATTGCTAAAATTGATATAACATAAATTAAATAATGTAAAAATGAAAAGAAGATAAGGGGGAAATATAGGTTCCAGATAAAAATAAGTAAAATAAATATTCAGTCAAATAACTACAGGAAACTGGGAAGTCCATTGATTATTTGATCACCCACAGGTTTATATTACAAATAATTTGTCAGATAAGACATAATGTTGCTCTTTTTTGTTCTTTTCTTTTTACTATTCTAGGTCTACTGGTGTCTGAGTGCTCTTAAAAGATGATGCAATTGAAGCAAATGTCTATGTAAACATGAAACACCTTAAACTGCTTGTTTAAGGTGTAGGCCATAACACAGCCATAGGGCTTAGCTTCAGTGTAAACAGAAAACGAATCCTCCCAGCATGATCACGTGACATCATTTGCAAGTCACTTTGAATGTTGACGATGGGATTCTCAGATTGCTTTGAATGAGACACATGGGCTGTGGATCAAAACTGATTGTTAGGTCACTGTCTGTCTCACCAATCTGAGAACCCATCGTAAAAAAAAGGAAAAACAGAGCCCTATTTTCCAGGTTGCCCTATTAACAGTTTGTCACTGTTAAATGAAAATGTATTTTCTTTTACCTGTGATTGTCCTCACATATTTCTATTCACTAAAATATTTTGTATACATGACATTAGTTTAATAGAGAAAATCCACGTTATGTCTTTCTAGTTAAGTATACAGAAATGGCATTACAATAATATTTTGTGATGCAATGTATAAGATATTTTCAATTGTGCATTTTACATTTACAGTAGATAAATAAATCATGTATTTATTTATAAAAATCACACTCGTTTCTGCCCCCTGACCTGAATTTTAAAAAAGTCCATAGAGATGGCTGCCAAATTACATCACGGGTGCATGCTGAATGATGTTGCGTTCACATTGGCAGATGAAACGATGCAGTCTACCATTCATTGTCAATGGAAGCCAGCGACATGACGTTGCAAAGAGGCAATGATGCATAGCTGCATAGCATAGCTCAATTCACAGCGCGTCTTTGCATCGTTTCATCTGCCCGTGTGAACGCAACATCATTCAGCATGCACCATAAGACAAACATTAAAAGTCCATAGACTTGGCTGCCACATCATGTCATGAAAGCCAGACGTTGGAGTGGCTAGCTAAGATAGATAGATAGATAGATAGATAGATAGATAGATAGATAGATAGATAGATAGATAGAGAGAGAGAGAGAGAGAGAGAGAGAGAGAGAGAGAGAGAGAGAGAGAGAGAGAAATATAGTACTACAGCAACACACTTGCATAGTAACCTCATGTCACCAGGCTTTCCACCTCGGAAAGCCTGCATAGTAACAATGTGTGTGTGTGTGTGTGTGTGTGTGTGTGTGTGTGTGTGTGTGTGTGTGTGTGTGTGTGTGTGTGTGTGTGTGTGTGTGTGTGTGTGTGTGTGTGTGTGTGTGTGTGTGTGTGTGCTTGGCTTCACCAAGTTCCTTTCTGCTCTCTTGTGGAGAAGAGTAGTACTACAGCAATTCTTGTAGGTATCATTGATCTACACTGCAGAGTTGATGCACAAAGTTCCAACACAATTGGCCAGCAGTGTGTCAGCAGTTCATGCTGCCTTCAGGGGGGTTAAGACTCACTACCATCATTGATCGACATCTCAAATGGCATTTAATGCGACAAGTACTGCATTGTCATTTAATACATTTGCAGTTTTTGTTTTATAGCTTCATGTTATATTGATAGGGGTAATCATGAAAAGCATGAAGGACTCATAAATGAAAGAGCTGATGTCTGTGATACTGGAGGTTTGGCCCCTATGGCCACAGAAACCATAAACACAAAATAAGCAGTGGTCCTCCTTACCTTCGTTGCTCCCAGCTAATCAGGTGATGACAAAGCATCACTCCCATAACAAACACTTGCATACCATACACACTATTCCAGTTCAGAACAGGGTCCCTCACCTCAATGTGAGACCATTTCTGTTGTGATACGGTCTTACACTGAAAGGATCATACACTGAGATGCCTCCGTTTTAACTTGGATTCTAACGTCTTTGGATATAAGTTATACACGGCACAATAATGGTTCAAGGGATTACGGAGATAGCTGCCGTTTGCGTTGGCCTGGTTGGGCTGATAGGAGCCGCTGCATCAACTGGCTTGCCGATGTGGAAGGTGACGGCTTTCATCGGGGAGAACATCATCGTGATGGAGACCCGCTGGGAGGGCTTGTGGATGAACTGCTACAGACAGGCCAACATCAGGATGCAGTGCAAGGTGTACGACTCCCTTCTGTTTCTGCCCTCTGACCTGCAAGCTGCCAGGGGTCTGATGTGCTGCTCTCTGGCCCTGTCAGGGCTAGGGCTCCTAGTAGCGCTGTTGGGGATGCGCTGCACATCATGCATTCAGGGAAATGCACGTGTGAAGGTCATCATCCTAATGGTGGCAGGTGGTATGCAGTTCCTGGCCTCTATCTGTGTGTTTATTCCTGTGTCCTGGACAGGCCATGTCATCATTAGAGACTTCTACAATCCTCTGCTCATCGACGCCCAGCGAAGGGAGTTGGGAGATGCTCTCTACATTGGGTGGATGACCGGTGCTGTTCTCTTCGCCTCGGCCGTGTTGTTTGTCTGCCGCCGTGTGCCCTCAAACGAAGGTTCATTTGATGTATACCATCCAGCCAACATGAATGGATACAAGCCAGCACTGATGAGATACCATCCCATTTCAAGTGTTCCCAGCATGAGGAGAGATTTTGGCCTGCCCATTCTGCCGAACAACAGCTTTGTTGGACACCACCCAGTCCCTTTCTTGCCAGTTCCTCCAGTGACAACTGATGGATTCGTCATCAATCCGCCTGTAGTCTATAACCCAGACGTGGTTCAAAACGGAACAAATATGGGTCGACAGCGCTCTACTCAGAGCTCTTACTATGGCGGAAACCTGTCAACACCGGGGAACTCTTTGTATTTAAGTCAACAGACCAGTCCATATCATTCCTCAAGTTATACAGGCAATCCCTCCTTGTCCTACGCTTCCAGCTACTATCCAGTTCCACACAATCCTGTTTTCATAGGATACAGTAAATCAGTAGTTGGACCACAATCTCACAGTGGCAGCAGTGCCGGCATGTACATCTAAGAAAATGGGAGGTATATATTTTTTAATTGACCTTAATCAGCATCAAAGACTGCTTTTATCTAGAATCATCAAGTCTTTTTGACATATTAATATCATAATGTTTCAAACACTGGATCGAGTCCAGACCAAAGTCTGTAGCCTATGTCCTGCACCATGGGTGGTGGAAAAAGGTGAAAACATGATTTAATTTACTTAACAAACAAAAATAATGTGAATGTTATTATGTATCTTTAGTTTATAATAACGTAATCAGGTGTAAAAGATTGAAACTGTCCTAATATGTGCTTATTTTTATGTACGCTCGGCTAGACTACTGTTGTCAATGTAAACAGTGTGACATGAATAGACCCTATTTTAGCTAGAATTGGTAGGCCTACGTGTCTGCCCTGCCTGCATACATTCTCTCCCATCTGTTAATGGATACGGATTATATAGATACAGCCAGGTGCACTGTGCATACCATGGATACAAGCTTTGTGTGTGTGTGGCCTATAGTTCCTCAGTAATAGGCCTATAACAATGGACTGCTAAAACACGTATTGTATAAAATATATTTAGATGATAACACGAAGGACTGAAGTAAAAGGATATAGTTCAACATCCATGACTGATGAGCCAATAATCTGTGGCCATCACCCGGTTCCATTCCACAGCCATTATTCACCACTAGGTGGCACCACAGAACACGGTGAGGGATCTGAACTAAATCCTGAACAGACCGTGGTCTCGGGTTACAGGTTCCCTGCATTTAGATGACGCTCTCAAAACCCTTTTACAATTACATGATTCTAACTCTAACATATCATATAGGCGTATTTTTTTTGTTATATAATAAAGTTTGTGTATCTAAATCATTGGAAGATGTGTTGTTGTTGTTTACAGCCTACAGGAGCTCAAAACAAGTTAACTTAATTAAATCCTTTAGGCCAAGTGTATTCTGTAGTGTAGGCTACTCGTTGTTGTTTGCATTTCTGTCCAATCAATCAATCAATCAATCAATCAATCAGTCAATCAATCAATCACATTTTGGTAGGCTAGTTCTTATGGTAGGACGACAAAATAGTAGACCTATATCTAAATAATCTAATTCATGCTCGCGGCAGATCAGTTGGGTGTAAGTGTCATGGTCACCCACCAGTTTGAAGATTAGGCCACATGATCTGCGTTTCCATCAGGACTGGATCTGGATCAGGTCTGGATTTGCTGGGTCTGGAGCAAAGATTTAAGACACTGTGGAGGTCGAATGTTGTCAGATTTGAAGTTAATCTTCAGGACGCATGCACGGATGTGGATCAGCTGTGTGGCTAGACTAGAGGGACGCGCACGCTGGCCTGGTCTTTAGATGTAGAGTAGAATATAGATAAGTAGATATGTACTGATGGGGAGCATCACGGATTCGGTACACTGAATTTGGGAGGCGATAAGCGCTGTAGGAGTTTAGAATGGAAAAAACTGGAGTTATCACCAATTGCAAGTAGCCTAGAGTGTTTTTCCTTTTTCTTACAATGTGTGAGAGGAAGATGTGGGTTGGAATTGGATGCCATGCATACTTTCGTTGTGGATACAAGAACTGACAGGCTATCAGCATGGATTTAAAAAGGGGGAAATAATATCAATGCTAAATTCGACTCTGGAGCGATAGCTTACCATGGAGAAAAGGAAAGGACTGTTATTGTGGCTGCTATACTTCACGGCGGAGTTTTGTCTCAGTTCGCAGCAAGTCCTTAGAATCGGTAAGTGGAACTGACTTGTCTTAAGAATTTTATTTAAAGGTTGACTATCAGCATGGAGGCAAGGTTTTTATATTGGAAGTTATTTTTTTTTAATTAAATAAATAATTAGTTTCCGAATCAGAATTTCTAAATTATGATTGGATACAGCTCTTGGTCAAGTGTCATTTAGGCTGTTCCTTTTTCATCAGGTCTGTTGTTTCACTCAGTCTGTGTTTTTCATTCGCAAAAGTTACACACAGGTAAAGGAGGCCACTACAATAAATGACCCTCAAAAGGGTTGCACAGAGTTTTTGGCACATCAAACAACATCTGGGACTGGGTGGAGAAAAGTGGTAAAAATATGGTCCTGATGAAAGTCAAAGTGAGATTGAATGCACAATTTGTCCCCATAGGCTACAGGTGACTAACGTTTGATCAATCATTTCCAACATTTGTATTTTGATTATACTGTATCATGTATGTGCATTTTCAATTAGGGGGATGTCAGGTAAACTAGGACCTGGTAAAACAGAGAGAAGGGTCATGGTATGTTTGAACTTCTGTAATTTATATAGAAGTGCACTTTACAACACATGACATGTCAATAGGCCTACAGGAATATTGCAGAGATCTGTGATGATAACTTGTATCAATCATTGGAGTGAGTGGTATAGGTTTTTCAGTTGAGGATTGCAGTGATCACACAAATGTCAGACTCCCTGCCAGGATTATAGTGGCCATGGGCAACAGAGCATAGATGACAGTCAAATCCTCAGTATTAATTTATCCACTTGAAACTCTTATTATTGTAGAAATACATTAACTCACAGAATGTTACAGTGTTGGCCTCTTTTTTTCAAGGTTAAACAAAAAAGTCAGCACCACCTCTTCTCGTGCCATTACATAACTTTGAAAGCTAATAGGCCAGCATCCCCTGATCTTTACAATACTGCATAATCTTTCTGAATCATATATCACTCTCTGATGCCACCTAATCTTTGTTGTCATTTTCTTCCTGATCCTCAAACTCATAATCTCTCCCATATGGTATGTGTGACTCTTGCTCAATTAATAATTCTCTCTCTTGGCAAGCATTGGCATCAGATTGTGACTGGCATTTTGCACCCACACCTTTCACTGGATCTGGTAATAATGGTAATCCTCCACGGTTCCACCCTCAAGCCCTTAAAGTTAACCAGAAATATATATATTTAAAATAAAAGCAGAAATTCTCTTCAGCATATAAATTCATGCCGCAAAGTCGTATAAGTAAAATCCTTAATGTTAATTTAACTCTGAGTGTGTGTATACACACATGGATTAATGAACACTTTACTGTAGTAGCTTGTTTATCTTGTTGTCTCTAGATCTACTCTCACCTGTTTTGGACATAATGTGTAAATGCAGTTGCTTCCTTACAACATGGTCTAGTCACTATATTTCGTTGCTGTCGGGAAGAAACCACCTAACTCAATTTTTTGAGGTTTTTCATTATTATTATTATTTTTACATAAATCTGTGCTATTGAACACCATTTACGTCTGTGTGTTGGTTAAAGAAATATTGAACCAATGAAAAGTAGTAAAAAGCACTTTGGACATTGGACAATTTAAACCTCTTAACTCCATTGGACCCTCAAACTATCTGCTAAAGCAACTCCACCACCTCTTCCCTTCTTCATGCAAGTTTTCTTAATTTCCTGAAAAATAAATAAAGAAATAATAATAATAATAATAATAATAATAATAATAATACTATAATGATATGTATATATAAATATATATTTTTTAATTTCCTGAAAAGGGAACATTTGGAGTTAAGTGGTTTCTTCCTGACAGCAGAGCTATTTTACTGCTCAATAGGGCATACTATAGACACTAGAATATAGTTATACAAGGTTATACAAGGTTGGATTCTCCTAATATTGTGACATTGACTTGATCACAACCCCATGCCTTTCGCTCTTAAATGTTGTGATGCCGGGTCATTAGCAGCAATCACTGGAACAGAGAATTCTTAGTGCTCCACATCAAACGATGCTAGTAGGGGTGGTTAGGACTGCCTTCACACTCTGGCACGAGTCCAGGTTGAAGTGATGCTGTTGGTGGAGGTGGGGGCTGCTACTGGGAGCTGGACCAGGATTAGGCTCTAGAGAAAGTAAAACACTACGTCATTGTGCTCCTTGTCCATAAACGGTGTTGCTTCGTATGATTATGGTAGAGCCACCATGGCTCACTGTTAACTACTTAAAGACATGATAACAGATTATTTGAAATGCTGGAAATTCAACTAACTAGGCCGAAAATGTCTGCTCTGCAGTGTCTGCACATCACTCCCTAGAGTCCCTAGACTGTAGCTCTCGGTGATACTCAAGTTCAAAGTCGATCAATCAGATGGTTCTCGAAATGTGGGGCAAACAAACAGACACTCACTTATAGAAATTCCATGCATTTATAGACTAGATTGGAGCCTGTTGAACATCGACCAGCCTAATCGGGAATGGTGCAACTCATTAATAATGCCTGTTGGGAACACAACCAGGGGTGCAACACCAAATTCTCGGCCATGAGACAAGCAATCTCTGTGGACCCCACGCCCACATATCTTTTAGTGTTTTTAATTTTTAATCGATGCTTATTATTTCCATAAATGGAATTCTGTATCAGCCATGTCATACAGCAAGTTTGAAAGCAAGTTAGGGTGCTTCTCCAGATAAGCCCGGGGGCCGGCCCGGGACACACAAGCTCACGCGCACATATGCAGAGATTCTGCACATTTGTAGAAGGACATGAAAATAGTAGGCCTACCTATATTATGTTATAATTTGGCATTCTCATAATAACAGTAATACGTTATTTTTATGTTTTTAACAGTTCCGCCCCACCCCCAACTTTTCCGCAAAGGCTGTGAGACATCAGGAATGGTGGAAGTAGTATCACTTTGCTGCTGCTTGATGATACGTGCTGGCTTGCTTGACTGCACAACTTGCAGACAAATGCAGGCATGAGAATTGAAAATTATACTGTAGCTAATTTTGAATATACATTTAAAATGTTCATTTATGTATTGTACCATGTACTGAACAGTCAATACAGGTTGTATAACTGTCAACTTCCTTTACTTATTGTATTACTCTGAGTCTGCAGTTCGAAGTTCGAACTGATCCATTCATGCTACCATACCTTTTAGAACCTTTTAGAACAAATATATGAAGGTTATGCCTGTTTCCCTATCTTTAAGCCCTATATACAGTACTTCATCATACAAAGTATAGTTAGTTTGTTAAGGTTTGTCATTGGATTTTTCATTATTATGACCTATTCTGAATGAGAGATTTATTGAGAATTTCAACTTGGTATTTTTTTAGATTGCATCCTCTGGTGACAAAAGTTGAGCTAACAATTTAGTAAGGTGCTGATGAGATATTTCTTTTGGGGAACTGGAAACTGTATAAGAAATGTATTTCTTATAGGTTATGCATTATGCACTCTAAAGTGGATCCAGAGGAGGGCATGCACATACTGATTGCTACACGGCTCCATTTTTACACTCTTGGAATTAAACTAATAGCCATATAGTACCACCATCCCTAAGCATTTTAACTTATAATCACAAAAGCATAAAGTGCCACAGGCAGGTCTGGCTTTCTCATCCATTTGCTCATTTGCTTGCTAATAGCCTATTGAGTGGGAACATTGATCCACTTGTCATTTGCAAACAGAATGCCTGAAATGCTTATCGTCTGCTTTGCTATATTTGATATCTGCTCCATGGTAAAAACAACAAAAAACTAAAACTAAAAAAAACAGCTCTATTCTTGAATGTTGATTTTCTCTTGCTGGCCTTGTGCACACATGGACAGGAAGAATGAAGATGCTTTGGTCCATAATCACTAAAACAAATGTTTCATTAAAATCCTGGGTAACACTTGCTGATAAGGTAATGGAAGTAATGATTAAATAACCCTTACGTAATACACTAGTTAAGCATTACTTACAATTTACAATTTCATCATAAGTGTTACCAAATCCTGTGTTAATTTCACCAAGAGAGAGTATAAAGTGACGTTAATTAATACTATGGATTTTACTATGTTGATTTTGAGCTGTTTAACCAGCATTCCTATTCTGGGGCGAACATAGCAGATCTACAAGATCATCACAACACATCATAACGCAACAAATTGTGAGCTTGTAGATTTGCTATTTTCTGAGAGTAGACTGTGTAGAGGGAAAAAGCAAGGGTCAGGGGGTCCTATTATAGATGAGACCCATGGGGGACTCCGGCCAATGAAGTATACAGTATACAATTGAACAGTCTTAGAAGGCAAGAAAGCTGGGTTACTCTTTAATGTAGGCCTATGTGTATTCTTATCCATTGCATGGTAGTCCTCACCAATTTCAGACCGAGATCTAAATTACCATTCCTGTAAAACGTTCTCGTAAAGGTTGTATTTTCCCAATGACAACACAGACCTAGAAGTCCTCCAGTCTGGGTTCAGAGCTAGCACACCATAGCACAGAATCTTTTCCATACCCGTCTGGGGTAAAGAACAGCCAAACTAACACATGCAGGCACGTGCGTTCCATTGGTGCGCTGAATTCCTTGTGTTGTTTTGGTGTCCAAAACGCACTTTCGATGACATCAGAGACACTAGGCTCACTGCTAAAATCTAAAATATCTAAAACCACATATTACACACATAAAGAAGACCCCCAGAAAAGTGTTCTAAATCTACTAAACATCATTAACATATATATTGGTGAAGTGTCAAAAAGGGTGAAGTGTCCCTTTAACCCATTTTGGGGCGGGAACCCCTTTTGGTTCTTTAAGCATTATGTTGTACTTTAGCTATTGAAAAATAGCAGATCTACAAGATGTTTAGTAGATTGTAGATCTGCTATTTATGAAAAATCGTAAAAATGTGGCGCAAATCTTTGAATACATATTCTTTCAGAGCGAACGTTTTTAACTCAAATCTTTGCTTCTGGGGGTCCGCAGCCAAAAACGAATGACATAGAAACATGAAGACATTAGAAGACATTTTGTAGAATCGTCCTCAGGTCTAAAGGGGTTAAGTGGTTCCTGACAGCAGAGCTATTTTACTGCTCAATAGGGTATACACACTAGAATAGAGTTATACAAGGTTATACAGGGCCATGCATACGCAGTAATGGCGAAAACTGCAGTCATAGAGTTTAACAGTTTCCAAAAAATGATAATAAACGGCATACAATTTGGGAAAGTGAAAAAAGGGCCTCGCAGTTGGGTGCATAAGCTAATGGTCAATGCCTGTGACAGACAGACAGACAGACAGACAGACAGGCAGGCAGGCAGGCAGGCAGGCAGGCAGGCAGGCAGGCAGGCAGGCAGGCAGGCAGGCAGGCAGGCAGGCAGGCAGACAGACATTTAATGATTAATAGGTAGATAACTGATGACTTAGGAGACTGTGCCAATTTAATACGGCTCTAGCTCAGCGCTGCATGCCCCCAATGTTCCGATATCACAAGTTGAACAATAGAGTTGGCATTCAGGAAACAGCCTTAAACTGGCTCAATTCCTAATATAGAACCTTTCCTAATATAGAACCTTTCCTAATATAGAACGGGCTTCCATCTAATTTTCACTATACTGTACACGTCCTCTTGGTTCCATTTTCCCAAAACAGTGAAACACGTCATCTCTTTCCATCTGTAGATCGACAGTATACAGGACATTAATGAATGGATGTCCAACAACCCTCTCTGCTAAATGACGATAAAACAGAAATTGTTCTATTCTGCCCCCAGAAAAAACTAACGATGTATGTACTTTGCTCGGAACATATCTTCCTTCACTAAATCTCATGTAAAATCACACCCGTGTGAACTGAGTGGTGAAACTCTGTGTGGAACATCCAGACCCACAGGAACGCGCCCAGGGTGCCGGCCTGGTTCCGTCGAGCTGCCCCGTGTCCGAAACGGTTGAGAAATGACAGAGTTATCGTGTGGGGGAATTAGCAGACAACACTCTCTCTCTCACAAGTAAGAGTGTGGTACTCTCTCTCCCTCCCTCCCTCTGTCTCTCGCATGCACGCACACTCCACATTGTAATTAGCAGGCAACAGTGCAACACTCTCTCTCTCTGTTTCTAGCTAACAGCGCCACTTTTGCACCTGTTGGTACCCTAAACAGACAGACAGACAGTACATAGGGACAGACATTGCTGATACTTGAAGTGGTTGCACCACTTAAAAATAACTTTGGTGTGTTGTTTTACTCCACATTCAAGTTTGACTATTTGACTCTGGAGACAATATGATGAAAATGAAAATGACTGAAAATGACTCCTGCACCTGTTTTACAGTAATATTTACAATGTGGATTCAGTCCATTCATTCCTTGGCTAACGACATTCACCTTTGTAACACGGCAGTGCCTATACCGCATTTTGAAAAAAATATAAATATATTAATCAAATTGAAAATAACATTTAGAAACACTGCTTCACCACAGATCTATAATGGTCATGGAAAGTATTTTAATTGAGTCTTGAGAGCAAATCTTCTGTGCATCAAAACAGGCTGCATGGTTTATTGACAAAGCGAGACAACATTTCCTTATAGATATAGTACAGCATACAATTATTGCTATACTGCTTAACAAGCATTAAGTCAGATATGGCCTGTGCAAAGACAGACAATACTTATAAGCGTAGAAAGTACTTCCTTACAGGGGGGAGTTTTGCTGATGTGGGCAAGAAATAAGCATTGATTGCTTGGATCAACAGTCTTTATATTGAATCCCCTCGGTCCCTCTCTGAAAATTGAGAAGTTTAAATAGAAATTAAGCTCAGGAAAGACAAGTGTACTTTCCTACACTGCCGGGAATATTTGCAACCTTGCAAGCTATAAGGAAAGGGGTTAAATGGATGTGTGAGAGGACTTCAGCACAGTTTATATAGCCCTATCTCACACACTACTTTACAAGACTCATAGATTTAATTTAGTAGGCTTGTAGGTCTACTGTAGGTTGTCATTAGGCTATCTAAATATAGCTTACATAATGTAGAATAGCAAGTGGGGTAGGATATAGGCAACTAACTTGTTTGTGCCTATACCAAATGCAGTGGCTAACTTGAAGCAAGCAAACATTTTGAAGAGGTTGGCAAAATTCACTTGTTATCGGTCCTTTCACAAAGGAGATGACAAATGTAGCCTAATGCATTTAAAGGAAATCTGTTGTCTTTTCTCCAGGGAATTTAATATTCCAATGAATAGAATTAAGGACTCTAACCAAGCAGCTGCTCAGTGAAGCTTAGTAACCATAATTAGGATTGGCACTTTCAAGCATGCTTATAGAGACCGGGGAGTCCAGACAAGGCAGTCTCAGTTTGGGGTTGGAGGCTATGCTGCCAAACTAAAGAAAAAGGTCATTCACAATCCAAGTCTCAAGGGGAGCTTTTTTACATTCTCTAATTTTACCTTTCTCTATCTCTATCTTACCAGTGAAGACAGTGTCACCTGTTACAGTTTATAGTTTTATATAGGCAAGAAAGCCTTTATGTTTAAAGTCCCAATCTGATTGGAACAATTTAGCGGCAAATATACAATTTCTTATACATGTCCGATTGTCCGTCACATTACATGGGGGCACGGTGGCACAGTCGGTAGTGCTGTCGCCTCACAGCTAGAAGGTCCTGGGTCGATTCCCGCTGGGGACGCTGTGGGTGCTGGCGGTGTGTTCTCTCCTCCATGTCATCAGTGCCCATACCTGAGGCGGGGTTGGCGAAAGGGCCTTTCTGTGTGGAGTTTGCATGTTCTCCCCGTGTCCCCTAGGGTAGGTACCCTCACAAAAAACATGCAGTAATCCTGGTCTCTAAACTGCCTCCCCCCTGGCCAGCTGGGGCACCTGATGGAGGGGAAAGGAATAACTTGTTCCATACACTCATGCATGAAGGAAGCATGAGTTCAAGTCCGTTGCTCACCCCAGGTTGGCGGAGGGTCACATTATTGACACAGGGGTGAAAAATGGGTTACAAAATCGTGGGATAAAAAAATTATTAAAAAAAATTACAATGATATTTGACTCAGTCTCTGAGTCCATCTTTGCTGTGCATGCTTAGAGTATAATACCCAGATTTTTGTTGTTGTCTTGTGTGTTTTTATTTTGGTCTGGTTGATGTTTAGTTTTTCAGTTTTATTTTTGGTCATTGTTTTGTATTGTATGTTTTTGTTTATTTTAGGCTACTGCTTCTTTAGGAGCCCCTTGGAAATGAGATCCATCTCAAGGGGTTATTCCTTAAAAATGAAATTTCAAGCTGATTTTCAAGCTGTCATGTTTTGCTTTGGGTGTTGGTGTTTTTCCTGCAGTGACTGTGACACTAATATCTTTGTCTATTCTATATGATACTTCAAAGATGGCTTTGGGTTGATGTGCACTTATGAAAGTAGGCTAACTGTAGGGAGTTTTTTTTCCTTTTCTGAATGTGTACAGTTGGGTGCCACCGATATTGTCCCTTATCATTTGACCCATTTAGGCCTGACCTCAACATTTAAAAAAAAATCCTTCTAAATCCTCCAGTTTTCTGAAATAAATATTTTCACGATTTTTCAAAAATAGCAGACCTACAAGCTCGTAGCGCGCCACTCGGTGGCGCGCTATGAGCTTGTAGATCTGCTATTTTTCAATAGCTAAATTATAACATAATGTTTAAAACACCAAAAGGGGTTCCCGCCCAAAATGGGTTAACTGTCCTTTTGCACAGATCACGCAAACCTCAGCAAAAATAAAAGGACAATATCGATGGCCTCCAACTGTATGTAGCCTATTTCACGAATCCTATCTGTGATTAACATCTGAAAGACGTGGGTGAAAAAGACATGCAGGTGCATATTCCTTTCATTCAGGGAAATGGACACCTCACATTGTTCCAGCCATATCATGCAGGTGGCGACAATCCAGCATGTTCCTCCATTTAATCCTGATGTTTGTCATGATGCATTTTGTCATTGAAATGTAAAGCAGCACATGCTGCTTGTCCATGGTGAGAGTCATATGTGACCATATTGCTGGCCATGGCATGCCAATACTATAACCATCATCTGGAGCGCTGCGCTGCAGCGGATTAAGAGTTGGATGGGTTCCAGAATTATCTTCACATTCTCCACACTGCCCCTCACTCTCCCCACCCCCCTCCCCATAACCCTGGCACACATAGCAGACGTTCTGTGCTCATATTTTACAACCACTAGCAATTTGCATGTATTTCCTCATCGTTTCTATGATATCGATACAATGTGAAAACCTATCCCCCAGGTCCTGCATAGCAATACCAGTATTTTTTAACATGGTTGTATGTTTATATTTTACCTCAGGGACACACTCAGGGACACACTCTATAGTATAATGTATGTACAATGAAGAGAAACAAAATGTATTGCCACGATAATCTCTAAAGGAAATTGTGCTTAACAGCTCATAGAGTGCTTTAAATAATATTCTATGATCCAAAAATAATTGATGCCCCCTCCTTACATTATGTGTCTGTGAGAGAGTAAAAAAATCACGTTCTTTTCAATTTTCCATTAAAGGATGAGTTTTTCAATCCCCAGTGTGATACCTGATTGCTCCTGCTGAAGTTGTCACAGCCTCTCAGCCCCTTCCTGTGAAGAGATAATGAAAACAACCTCTTTACACATCTGAGAAGGGCACATTTGCCTATATATATTTTTAAGGTTGTAGAATGCAATAATAATGTTTAGTTGTTTAGAGTTTTGATACTTAATGTGTTCAAAATTCAGTCTTTGTCATTAAAAAAGAAGAAAAAAAACAGAAAACAAAACACAAGCTATCAAAACTAAGTTGGTTTAACTGGTTTTAAGTGAAGTGTGATCACCAACCACACATGATTTAAAACTGCATGGAAATAATATGGTAATAATCCATATTGCACAAACCAAACCACATGGATGCTGTTTCTTATAAACATACCTGCTGCATCTATGATAGTGGAATGACAAGTGTTCCAAGTTTAGGGCATGCAATGCATCGCATGCAGTTTCATATTGTTTGTTATTGTCAGGTATACTGGGTTTGGTTTCATATTTATTTTTAACATAATTTATTTCTTGACATCTCTCATGGACTGGGAGCTACCATAGTTCCTACACGGTGTCAAAGGCTGGACTGATGGGAGAGGCAATGCTATACAGGCAAAAGTTATTGTAATATATTAACTCAATTCAATTCAATTATCTGGAAGGAACAGGCTGAATTATGAATTAGACTTGTGCATATTAACTTATTTTTCAAATTGTAAATTATATATTGTAGCTTGGTGTCAAGCTAAGAACCGTACTTGAACAATAGAACTTCATGTTGAAGGTTAAAAGCCACATCATTGTGTCCATTCAAGAGTTTGTTGCTGTACATCCTTATATCCTCATATGACCTAGGTTTGTCAGCTGAGATGAGTTAAATAATCTGGATTATTTTTAGACCAATCCGATACCGATATGGCATTTTTATGGCCGATATGGCTGATTCCGATTATGCTACCGATTATATTGTGCATCCCTATATATATATATATATATATATATATATATAAATATTACCTGTGCACTAAAAGGTGATATAATCGAATTTAGGAATTTACTAATTAGTTCATTACCTGTATGAAACTGTTTTAACTGATTGCTGTCAACATGCAACTGCTTTAAATGATTATTGTCAACATTATTGTCTTACTTTGTTGTTCTTATGTTTCTGTGTAATCTTTGCATCATTGTAAATGAAGGTCTACCTCAATGATCCCTCTGAGATTTTTAAAAAAAAATGTAATTCAATATAATACACTAAATTACCTTTGCACCTCTAATGTGACTCTTCTCCTCTTTTCCTCAAACCCCTTTCTTTTCTTTTCACAGGGGGTATCTTTGAGACCCTTGAGAATGAGCCCATTAGTGTGGAAGAACTGGCCTTTAAATTTGCTGTAACCAACATAAACAAGAACCGGACCTTAATGCCAAACACCACTTTGACATATGACATACAGAGAATAAATTTGTTTGACAGTTTTGAGGCGTCAAGACGAGGTAAGGATGTTCATATCTTGTTTTCTAGTGCTTTAGTTACAAATTATTCAATATTAGTGCCACAAAAAACATGGCACATTATTTTCTGGGTAAAGGCTTTAGATTGTGTCTGAAACCATATAGTAACGTATAACATACAGTACATACTACCCAGTAGGCAATTTTCAGGTTATTACTTAGTATCTACTAAGCAGTAGGGTTTCACTTTCGACATACTAAAAAGTAATTTTCGACGCATGTGATTTTGGTTGCGGCCCCATCCAAAATTGCATAACATATATTTATTTGGTACCCAAATTCATTTTTAGTATGTCCGAATTAAGTGAAACCCTACTGTTTAGTAGATACTAAATAGTAGGCTGAAAATAACATACTGTGTAGTACATGTATGTAGTATCATGTTAGTATTATGGTTTCGGACGCAGACTTGCCCGCTAGTCATTATTTTATCCTTCTGCTCTGTCCATCACATTACTTTAGCCTGTGACCAGTTGGCCCTAGGCGTTGGAGCAGTATTTGGCCCATCTCACAGCTCTTCGGTCAGTGCGGTGCAATCCATTTGTAATGCCCTGGAGGTGCCCCACATACAGACCCGCTGGAAACACCCTGCAGTGGACAACAGGGACAGCTTCTTCATCAACCTCTTTCCGGAATATGCACACATAAGTCGTGCTGTGTTGGAAATTGTGCAGTACTATAAATGGAAGACAGTCACCGTTGTGTATGAGGATGCTACTGGTGAGTGAAACGATTTATAAATGAAAATAACCGATCTACAACCTAGCAACGTAACACGATTCAACGCATTGTGAGCTTGTACATTGGCTGTTTTTGGCATGTGATATTTTGTACAACCGAATATAAATTAAGCAAAAGGGAGTGTTTTGTGGTTTTACAGATTCACCCAACCCAACTGATGGTTGTTCAGGCGGCTTCGATGTGCGCACGGGGGAAAGGGGGGGTGGGGTATGGGGGACGCTGTTAGGGGTTAAGTGTCTTGCTCAGGGACACTTGGACACGTAGACTGGGCAAGCCGGGGTTCGAACGATGCATGATATCTCTACCTCTCAGCTAGGGACTCCCCTAGAGACCAGGATGATGAGCTTAAATGAGATGTGGTCTGTTATTAATGCCACCGACATCAGAACAGCAGAAATGAATACAAATACATAACCCTTTCAAAGCAGCATCGTTCAAGACAGGAATTATACTGTGTGATTGAAGGATGCATCACAATTTGCATGAAAATGTGAAGATTTACATTTGTGTGCGTGCGCGACACCGTGCGTGTGAAGATTGACATTTTGTGCGTGCGCGACACCGTGCGTGTGTGTGTACGTGAGCACATGAATTTTTGTCACATGTGATGTCAGAGCTGTGTCTGTCTATCTCCTGTGTCTTCGTCTTTGGACGTGTGCAAGGCAAGCTGACTATTGTTAGTTAAAATGGATTGCCCAAATTATTTTTCTCCGAGGTATTACTGTCTTATTATTGTCGTATTATTTGTTCATTATCCATGAAGACTGAAGCCCTCCCAATAAACCTGGTTTGTGTAACAGACCGCCTGAGGTTACAGGGGACATTATGATTCTGTCAGTTAACTGTTATACTGTAGCATAGTCAAAAGTTGAAATATGGAGATACAAGGTTTATACCTGACAACAATGATATAGTAGACTATATGAAAAGCCTTCTGAGGTGTAATAGGATTATTGCATGTCCTCTTTAGTCTGATTATGTTACTGCATGGTTTTCCCCTAGACACATCTGTTCAGCATATTATGTGACTTCATGGGTTATGTTGACATTTGTGGATTTGATTTATCACAAGTTCTTTGTACACATACTCACATACTATACCAGTAAGACGCCCTGAGGTCTGCCTGGGTGACGGCAGACTGCTGGGCGAGCACTGGCGCTTTGGCATGGGGGGTCAGATCAACATATGGAATGAATTCTGTACTGGCCAAATATGGAGCGTGTCTTGAGTGTACAGGGTTTGATGAGGTCAGCTCCATATATGGAGATCTAAGGGTGGCAGCGGGGGCAGTGTCTGGCCGGGCCTTAATTTTCGGGCCTGTTGAGAACTCTAGTTTTCGCCGGCTGCTGGGCGCAGCTACATAATAACTTTGGGGCAGGCCCGTCTAGAGTTTGAATGGACAGGTATCAGTCAAAAGAGAGACATTGAAGAGGAAGTGGGGAAGGATCAACATATGGAATGTCAGAACAGGTCAGGACATCTAAGGGTTTCAGGTTTCAGGTCAGATGTAGAGTTGCTGGCCGGCTCCATATGCAGATCTAGAGGTCAGTGTCACTTTTTCGTCACACATTAGAGTTTTATTAGAGTTTTATTAGAGTTTTATCCTATAGTTTTTATAGTTTATTTATGTATTTATAGTCCATATAGTCCATGGACTATATGGACTATAGTCCTATAGTCCATGGACTATATATAGTCCATGGACTGACAACCATATGTCAGGCGTGACCTGACTGACGGATGGACAAGTTTTGAAGGTTTTCATAGTAATCTGCGACCTACGGTTGCACTAAAAAGAATACAATCTCTCCTGGATATAAACTGACACATATGTATATTTACTTTTCATTTAATTAATGTGAACAAACAGAACACGCAGCTTATTCCAGAGATTTACAGTTATCACTTCCAATGCAGCAAAGCTTGATTTGGCAGATTATGTAATTGTTTTTGGATGGGAAGTGTAACAATCAAGACCTACAGATGCTTTATTTATTTATTTTTGTTATAAAGGTCAAATAAAACCCTGCCTGTGCCGACATATCTTGTTCTACAGCACTCTCTGTTAACTTTTTTATATGTTCTCCCGCTTTTTTCCCAATGTAATGGTTCTGCCAATTCCAACTTCCCCTTGTTCTAGTCCCTTCTAACCTTTACTCTCTGCAGTATTGGGTAGCTAGCAAATGTACCCCTGCTGAAACCCAAGCGCCAGATTATGCTTTTTTTTTTTTACCTTGAATGTGACCTTGAACTCTTCAACCCAAAACGTGTAATTAACCTAAACCTACTGATGATTCCCAGTTTGTTCTCAAGTTTTTTTGCTCACAGATAGACACACAGACAGGAGTGATTACAAAAGCCTGCCATGCCTGCATCATTGTGGGAAGGGTACATTCAAGGGTTAATTCAAGGTAAAAAAAAATACAGAAGAATGTCATAATAGTGCACCAAAAGTATTTTTTTATTTCAGGGGAATCCAATTGAGACCAAGGTCTCTTTTTCAATGGCGCCCTGTATACAAACAAAGAACAATTACAGCAATGCTTTTACATACATGACAAACACACAAATAGATATAATACAAAAACACACATACACCAGAAAACAGAAACAGAATCAGAATCTTAAAAACACATATTACAAAGGTGCATACGCCTTCTTCTAGTGTGAGGTCAGTTAAAAATCTTTTAAAAATATCATATGAAACAAGGACATCCAGCTTCAACTTGTTTTGACAGATATTCCATAGACGTGGAGCATGTACCCTGAAGGCAGTATCTCCCAGTTTAGAAGAGGTTATTTTTGAAAGACCAACACCATGTAAAGGTTCCTCAGTGGCTGCACATAATGGTTAGGATGGGTTAAATAAAGAGAATTAGTATGTGCAATGAAATTGGCAAGAATTGAAACAAACAGATCGATATTCTTTAAATGTTGAATGTTATCCAGAAAATGTAATTATTTTCTCTTAAATTAAGGATTGATTCGTCTACAAGAGTTGATCAAAGCTCCATCTAGATACAACATCAAAATCAAGATCCGGCAGCTACCAACAGGGAGTAAAGATGCCCGTCCTCTCTTGAAAGAGATGAAGAAGGGGAAAGAGTTCTTTGTAATATTTGACTGCTCTTATCAAACATCAGCTGATGTTTTGAAGCAGGTGAGCAGAATAATGGTAAAATGCAACGTTCCATTTGAAATCCAATTTGAATTCTTCATTGGAGCATTCACCCTGTGCTGTTTGGGCATTTCTTTCTACTGTGCTCAATATTAGACAAATTATATTTCTTGTCAAATCCTATATTCATTTCTAAATCCAAGTTGAGCCTATTTCCTAGACATACAAACATTTAAAACCAAAGGCTGTAGCTAAGATTAATTGGAAATGCCACACAAAAATGAGTAAATTGAGATATTTAGACTCTGCTGCTCAGTTATGCCTGCCATACACACAATACAAATTGAAGCAATTCAAGGAATGTATTAAATGTCTAATTAGGTTGTGTAGACATAGATATGGATTTCAGGCTGGCTGGTGGTATCGATGTTCAGTCAGGGAGAAAACTGAACCACTTCAATGACCACATTCACACAGCAAACATTTATACTTACATCATAATATGTGGCCTGGAATCCAGCCTGACTAGCTACGTTCGTCTTTTTCTCACTTCGCTACTCAGTCTACTGTACTGTACTGTACTGTACTGTACTGTACTGTACTGTACTGTACTGTACTGTACTGTACTGTACTGTACTGTACTGTACTGTACTACTCGTACTGTACAGTACTGTACTACTCGTACTGTACTGTGCTGTACTACTCATACTGTACTGTACTACTCATACTGTACTGTGCTGTACTACTCATACTGTACTGTACTACTTGTACTGTACTGTACAGTACTGTACTACTTGTACTGTACTGTGCTGTACTACTCGTACTGTACTGTACTGCTCGTACTGTATTACTCGTACTGTACTGTGCTGTACTACTCATACTGTACTGTACTACTCGTACTCTACTGTACTGTAGTACTCATACTGTACTACTCGTACTGTACTCTACTGTGCTGTATGGTATCAGGTACGGTCGCCCCTAAACCATCTCGCCCCTCGAATGTTTTCCGCCGACCTCACGCCGACCGCTCAGTCCGCCGGTTCTTGTATTCTTTATTTTGTTTTACTGAGAATAAGGTTAGAAATAAGATTTGGGTTAGGCATCGTTTTACTGGGGTTAAGTTTAGCTATAGGGTTAGGTTTAGGCATAGTTTTACTGAGGTTAAGTTTAACGGTTAAGGTTAGGTTTAACGGTTTAAGCATAATTTACTTAGGTTACTTTAGGAATACCAGGCCACGCAGTTCCGCCGGCTGTACGCCCGGGGCGAGTTGGTAAAGGGGGGACTCGTTTGGTATTCTGCTGTACTACTTGTACTTTACTGTACTGTACTACTTGTACTGTATTGTACTCCTGTACTGTACTGTACTGTACTGTACTGTACTGTACTGTACTACTCATACTTGTACTGTTCTGTGCTGTACTACTCATACTTGTACGTGTACTGCACTGTACTCTGTACTGTACACCATACTGTGCTGCACTGTACTCTGTACTGTACACCATACTGTGCTGCACTGTACTCTGTACCATAGTACTGTACTGCACTGTACTCTGTACTGGTGATACACTAAAAGTACTGTACTGTAGTACTCATACTGTACTGTACTACTCATACTGTACTGTACTGTGCTGTACTGTACACCATACTGTACAGCATTGTACTCTGTACAGCACTGTACTGGTGATACACTAAAAAACTCACTTTCCCATGCACTTGTGCACAGTGTGAAGCTCAACAGCGCCACTTTGTCACCAGTTGGTCAGACAGACAGACAGACAGACAGACAGACAGACAGACAGACAGACAGACAGACAGACAGACAGACAGAGGGACCCACATTGCTGTTCCTTGGAACAGCAATGGCTAGCACCACTCAAAAACAAAAAAGAAAACAAAATGCAGAATGTAGAAAGCAGTCTGGATCCTAGGCTATCATAGCTGGAAGATGGAAAACCCCACCCTGTCTGTAACTCAAGTAAGCACAGCGTGAATATGGTCAATTATGTTTCTTCTTCAGATCTTGTCCATGGGCATGATGACAGAATACTACCACTTCTTTTTCACCTCACTGGTAAGCAAAATGGTCTGCATTGAATGAGAAGTTGTTAATTCAAAGGAAGCACTGTACATTTGTCAATGTGATTAATGTATTTTGGCAAAATGCTATAGTATTACACATTCCATTGTGTTAATGAAATGGCCCTTTATCTTGAAATATTTTGTATGCCATTTGAATCTGCACAATATTGCTAAGGTATATTCTTAGCCACCTAAAAGCCCAAGTGTGACACGCTATCCAACTCCCTTCCCTTCCACCGTTGTCTCATTGTGGACTCAATGAGACAACATAGCTATTATGGGTCCTTTTGCACTGAAAAATTCAACACTTTCAAAAGATTTAAAAAATGTTCAAAGATTTTCAAAACTTTTCAGAAATAGTGAAAATAGCTGATCTACAGGCACACCCACAACCCACCCATTGTGCGGGTAGATGTTCCTGTGAAACCAAATACAATAGGAATAGGGCCTAAGTGGTTAAGTAATAAGCATGCTAATTAGTCTGCACTGATGATGATAATACACTTTTTTTATATAGCACCTTTTTAGACAATGTCACAAAGTGCTTAACAATATAAAAACAATACATAACAATCAATTACAACAACAAGGCAGGATAGAATTACAGTGTCAGGTTTTTTTTTATCCTTTATTTACCCAGGGTAGTAGCTGAGCACAAGGGCTCATTTTCAGCAACGCCCTGCACATAGACACACACATTGAAACCTGGGAGCTGACCAGTACAACCACAGTCTTATACTGTTGGCCACTAAGCAGCTCGGGGTTCAGTGCCTTGCTCAAGGGCACTTCAGCAGTGTTGGGTGAGTGATGGCAATCATTTCCCGACCCAGATTTTTCCTGCCCGTCCGTGGAATCGAACCGGCAACTTTTTGGCAACAAGGGCGCTCCTCTAACCCTTAGGCCACCGCTGCCCAGAGTGGAAATTAAAAGCATACATCGTTATGGGTTTAAAAAGGCTTTCCTATATAAGTAGGGGGTCTTTAATTTAAAAAAATATGTAAGGAGCTAGCAAATCTAAGTTCCAATGGTAGGCTGTTCCAAAGCCTGGGAGCCCTACTTGCAAAGGCCCTATCCCGCCTTTGTCACCAGGTTGGTCTTAGGGACCTCTAAATTAGAAGACCTTAATTGGCACATGGGGTAATGATGATGATGATGACGACAGTGTTGTCAGTGATGAAAAGTAACTAAGTAAATGTACTCAAGTACTGTACTTTTGTACTTTTACTCAAGTAAATTTTGAATTCCGGACTAATACTTATAACAAAGTACTTCTTTGTTGGATAAAATGTAATTTTAAAAAAAATACTTCTACATAATTGATACTATTGATACTTTTTCTTAAGTAAAACATGTGAGTACTTTTTCCATCGCTGAGTGTTGTCCTAATGTCCTTAGGATCTGTTTGCACTGGACCTCGAGCCATACCGCTATACTGGAGTCAACATGACGGGGTTCCGCCTCCTCAACGTAGAAAACCCACAGGTGGCATTGGTGTTGGAGAGGTGGGCCATGGAGCGCATGCAGGCCTCCTCCAAGGTTGAGAATGGCATGATGGAGGGCATGATGACAGTGAGTTCTCAGTCCATTCATCTTCATGTCAAAGACTTTTAACACAAAAGACTTGGAATGCAGTGACAGAATGCGGTGACAGAAGTATGTCCGCTATGCAAATCAATAGAGATCACAGACGGTAGAACTCACCAGCTAAAATAAAGATAACTGCATTGGAAGGGGCTAAAAGTAACACAAGCTATATCATACAACTAAAGCCACTGTGATAAGGACAATAAAATTGAGGTGGTACGATTATCTTGCAAGGGCAAGATTGCAAGGTTTGCTCTTTAAGTTTAAATTGAGACATTTGGTAATTGGTGCTCTCTCGGATGACTCTAACAGAAGACTGCTTGCACTACACAGTCCCCTCTGGTAGTTGCCCTTGATGCCCTGCCACTATAACCTGACTCCGCTACTCTCTGCTGCCCCATCTGGCGGAGTCAGGTTACTGCCACTACTGTCCTGCCTTCTGTGGAGGAGTTGGCCATCAGTGCCAATATAATGGCAGTGATGACGAACTATTGGGTTTTTGTCCATGATTATGTGCTTTTCTTTGAATAGACAGAGGCAGCTCTGATGTATGATGCGGTCTACATGGTGGCTGCAGCCTCCCAGCGTGCCTCTCAGATCACTGTCAGCTCTCTGCAGTGTCACCGACACAAACCCTGGCGCCTCGGATCACGATTCATGAACATGTTCAAAGATGTGAGTAATTGCTCATTTTACTTTGTCATACGAAAGTAATGTGATGAATACAGTTCAAAATAAGATTTAAGACTTGTGAATGTGCCCCTCAGGATTTCATTATGGAAAGTATTTGACAAATCAGAAGTGATTAATCTCTACAGATGGTTTATTAATGTCATGCATTGATAATGGTTGCAGTCCTCATACGGTTTTCATAGTGAGTGGGCTGCAGTGTCAATGGATGCTGTAGTGCAGGGTTCCCCAATTAATTTTCCTCAAGGGCCATATTTTGAGTCCACACGCACAAGGTCGAGGTCTTGCCCTGAAAATTCATTTTCAGGGCAAGACCCCATTTGAAAAGGATGCCCAGTTTGACATGCATAGGCTATTGACCCCCATTTAATGCCATTTATATCTGGGACCCCCTCAAAAAAAACGAGGGGCCACAAGGGGGCAATTTGTCATGTACAAACTCTCTTCAACTGGGATTTCAAATAATGGTCCATAGATTGTGTGTAGAACGTTTCACGGAAATTGCTAAAAAAAACCTGGCAGGGGCCTGGGCCGTGGCTCAGCGGTCCAGGCACCTTGGCCGGTAGTCCGAGTCTGGCAGTGTGCCACGAGTTCGACTCCCGATCCCGACAGCCTTCACTGCATGTCACTCCATCTCTCTCCCCTATTTCCTGTCAGCCTACTGTCTCGTTTAAGCATTTTTCACACTGCTCAAAATGGCGGAAATCTGAGGACGGAGCTTACTGGTCAAATAGCGCCCCCTTTGGCAAATTGGAGTACGACTGGTTTCAGCGCTATTGGCATGACCCTCTACCTCTAGTCCTCTACCATAATGTGTAAGGTTCATAAACATGTGACTCTATGTATTAGGGCCAGAAGAAGAATGTTCATAAAACTGCAATTTTCATTGAAAAACAAAAACAAAAAAACCCCTAAAAACCCAACATTTTCATTAGATATTTGTCCAAAGTTAATTTCACCGTTGATCAAAGAAGAGTAGATATAGATTTGAACTGTTTTTATATAATATGAAGAGACAGTGTTGGATTGGAAATAAGGGTGACTACAGTTCTATGGTGGACTGACACCCAACACATGCTGTTGGGTGTCATATGGTGAGGATTTACTGTGGTACTCGATGACAGATAAATCTACACTGGGTAATCCAGGTCAAACAGATGTGAAATGTTCTAATCAAACGGTCGTGACACTAAACAATCTCCTAACCTCATAGTTACCACACACCCTTCACAGACATATGTATGTGAAGAACATTGAGATAAGTTCATGTACACAAAATCCTCAGTGTTAATTTACCCATGTAACTCCAAGAACGTAAAATGGAACCAAATGGAACCATACAGTACGTTACACTTTCAGACTAATAGAGGCCATGCCTTCATCGTTGATTAACATCACTGCTCACTATATACAGTCTATTGTTATGCATCATGGTCCACTCTCTTGAGCAGCTACATATTATTTAGAATTATCGTAAAATACTGAGAGAAATTAGTGTGGAATTATGCACCATTCCAATTGTTGTAAATGTGGCAATGTAAAAAAAAACACCCAGCTGCAGTTAACACCCAGCTGCAAAACACCCAGCTGCAGTTACAGATAAACAAATTAGGCTGCTTCAAAGTTCATTGCTTCATCCGTCATTCACCTCTACTGTATACTGTCTTCATATTCATATTCATATTTCGAAACTCTCGCTCTGTGGATTTGCATGATTCTGTCTAGACTATGGGATAAAAATAAAGAAGTGTATTTGTAGCCTATTGTTTTGCAACCCCCATTACCACAGGCACAATGGAATGGTCTGACGGGACAAATCGTTATAAACAGGACAGATGGCCTACGGAAAGAATTTGATCTAGATGTCATCAGCCTAAAGGAAGAGGGACTACTAAAGGTGAGCTACCCATATAGGACACCACATGCCATCATTATTAATACTTTAATCAAACCGTATAAGTTTAATCATTTAGGCAAAATATTTTGGTCATTATACTTTGCTTGATTGTTCACAGCACACAAAATAATACTAGACAATAAGTGGACAATAAGTATGTCATTAAATAGTATTGATATTGTTCTCACAAATAATTGGAGGTATCAAATCGCCAGTGTTGTTCATGTTAACCAAAACTAATATTGCACACATATATATTAGGGGTGTAACGATATAGTAACTGCATCGAAAAATCGATTTTAATTTCAAGAATCGAAGTATATCGAAATGAAAAACAGCAACATTGACTATGTATCGTATCGTATTGTTTTGCAATGCAATTAATCGGTATCGAATCGTTTTGCTATGTAATTAATCGATTGTATCAATAGTACATTTTTGTGCATGGTATTTAGCAATTTTTTGAAGAAAAATGAAAAAGAGGGGTTTAATTGCTTAATTTAAAATAATGTCAATGTATTTTGAATAGTTACTGTATCGATTTCAAATCATTGAATCGTATCGTATCGGATCGCCATAATGAACCAATATCGTCCATGTATCGTATCGTCAACCATGTATTGTGATACGTATCGTATCGCTGTTAAAATGTACCGTTGCATCCCTAATATATATATATATATATTTACTGAGGGAAACTCTGACTACTGGTACTGTGTCTAGATGTGATTTACAGTTTGTTTTACATCTATCTTAGAGCACAATAAAGACTTATCAATGTTATACTTAATGTTGTTACTATGTTAAGTACAGACATTTTCAATTAAAATGCACTCTTTCCATTATTTCTGTAAGCAAATTGCAGGCAACGTCCGTATGAAAAGAACATGGAAAAAGGTTTGTATTGTGGATGATGAACTGGTAGAATGTGCAGTAGCCGTGGTGAAAAATGTAACTAGCCTTGCCTTGCATCCTATTGCCATCTGTGATGTTGACCCTTTTTAAGTGAATATGTGTTTTTGGTACTGAATTGCAGAACTGGCCAAATCCTTCTGTCCAGGGCATAATGTGATCAAAGGGTTTTGAGATATCGGCCTCCACTAGCAGTTTAACAGCAGCAGCAGAATCGCTACAGCTGGACTGAAAAAGTGGGCCTAATGAAGAACACTGGCCTTTATTGCATTTTAATTTGCCAACTCGGTCTGTGTACCGGATCCAGTCTACATGGTTCCCCAAGTGAAGGGGGGAAAGAGATGTACCGATAATATTCAGTCAGATACGTCAAATAATTAATAACCGACCTACAAGCTCACAACATGGCACACTGCTCACCAGTTTTGAGCTTGTAGATCTGCCTTTTCACAAATGTGATGATGGGAGGCCAACATACGTTTGTTTTATAATAAACTGCTGAATTGTCATATTATCAAACAAATATCAAACATATCAGACCCCCCCCCCCCCCCCCCAAAAGCCTTTTAATACTTTTCATTGGTTAAAAACTTTTTAACCAACACACAGATGTAAAGGGTGTTCAATAGAATTGATTTATGGAGAAAAAAAAATCAAAAACCTCAAAAATGGAGTTAGGTGGTTTCCTCCCGACAGCAACACATTGCAGAACTGCATCCACATCAGAATGCCACATCCACACCAATGGTTCAACCTCACAACATTTGGAACATTGGGAATCTCGGCACTTCCTTAGTGGCGCCCTGTGTAGAACTCAAGGAAACACTGTGCTAGTTATCAGCCGAATGTGCCATTTTACATCCTACAAACTACAGGTCTATAGTTCTATATCTCACTCCCTTTATCATCCCATATCTACTCATCTCTGAGTCTGTACACTCTCCAACGTTTATCTTCAGTATTTGTGTTTGTACCTCCCTCTGTATCTCTTATTTTAAGTTAAGAATGTGTAGATGAGTGGTAAGTGGGAACTCTGTCCTAGTGTGTGAATACTAGGACAGAGTTTTACAGGGTCTACACACACACACACACACACACACACACACACACACACACACACACACACACACACACACACACACACACACACACACACACACACACACACACACACACCGCACACAACACAACACAACACAACACAACACACACACACACACACACACACACACACACACACACACACACACACACACACACACACACACACACACACACACACACACACACACACACACACACACACACACACACACACACGAGATAACACTATTTACGTATGTATAAATGATCTGGATTAATTATCTTTCACAGATTGGAGTGTGGAATTCCAACACAGGCCTTAACGTGTCCGATAGCAACAAAGACGCAAGCACAAATGTCACTGATTCAATGGCCAACCGGACCCTCGTTGTTACAACTATTCTGGTACAGTATAAGTATGCTAAAGGGAAAGCAGTATGCATGCCACTTATTCAGGAATATCCGTACCTATTTTACTGACATTAATGCTTTGTCATTCTCCAGGAAAATCCTTATGTCATGTATAAGAAATCTGATAAACCACTGTATGGCAATGACCGCTTTGAGGGCTACTGTCTGGACCTGCTCAAAGAGCTGTCCAACATCCTGGGCTTTTCCTACGAGGTGAAGCTTGTGTCTGACGGGAAGTACGGTGCTCAGAATGACAAGGGGGAATGGAACGGCATGGTGCGAGAACTCATTGACCACGTGAGTACGGACGGAACACCGCACCCACAGAAAGAATATAGAACACTTAACTGTCTCAGTGCCACAGGACGCCTTTGGACGCCTCCCACCTGGCGGAGTTTAAAAAAAAAAATTATTATTATTATAATTTTTTTATCCATATTTTGAAAATTGCTCTAATCGGCATGTCAGGTGATGACATGCACATTACATGCATAATAGAATTTCATTTTCTTTCTTTTATTTATAATGGGCTTCGGTGGCAACGAGGGCCAAAACTGGTGTTCACCAGGTGGCACTGAATGAGTTTTAATTATCCTTATACAGCAATGCAACTAAATTAACCAACTGAGCCCTGTTTTATACTTTGTTGTACAGTGGTGTCACACAGCGAAAACCAGCCGATCTACCAGCTTTTTGAAAAACTGGGCAATGGCTGTGTTGGAAATGCATGTCACTCTGGTTATAGTGGCGAAAAATAAAACTTCTGGGAAGTCAGATTACTCTGGTTATGTATTACCCGTTGTAATAGTATTTAGTGCTGTAACCATTATCATAATACTTGGAGGACAGTCTGATATCAGTACTATAATATCCTATTAGGGCGGCTGTGGCTCAGGAGGTAGAGCAGGTCGTCCAATGATCCATGGGTCGGCGGTTCGAATCCCGGCTCCTCCTGTCTACATGTCGAAGTGTCCTTGGGCAAGACACTGAACCCCAAATTGCTCCCGATGTGCTGGTTGGTACCTTGCATGGCTTCCGCTGCAATCGGTGTATGAATGTGTGTGTGAATGGGTGAATGTAATGCACAATCTATGTAAAGCGCCTTGGATAAAGGTGCTATATAAATGCACCATTTACCATATTAATGACCAGACCTGTCTGTGATCAGAAATCACAGACAGACAGATATTTGGTATTGTGGCTTTATATATATTTTTTTTGAAGTCGATCGGACGGACGGACGTTTCTTGTGATATGCAGGAAGGGGACACACAGAAAGGCAGAGATATGCTGGGGTATACACTCAAGTTCAACGCATACAAGAGATTTTGCACATTCATAGATGACATTTCTTTGAAGATTTTCACCTATACTCACAATACTGCCCAAAATAGGGAGGCCAGGTTGAATGTGGTTAAAGGTGTGATCCATGGATGTATACAATAGCAATAAGCCATCAGCAGTACAGCCCATCAGTGTTGGATGCTTTTGTTCTTCACCAGGTGGCGGACCTTGCTGTGGCCCCTCTAACCATCACATATGTGAGGGAAAAGGTGATCGACTTCTCTAAGCCATTCATGACACTGGGGATAAGCATCCTGTACCATAAACCCAACGGCACCAATCCAGGAGTGTTCTCCTTTCTGAATCCACTCTCACCTGACATCTGGATGTATGTGCTGCTGGCATGCCTCGGGGTCAGCTGTGTACTTTTTGTCATTGCCAGGTACATTGCCACTTAAGAGAAAAATGAAAATGTAATTTGATTTACTGTACTATTTGTGGATACTAAAACATGTTAACACTAGAATAGTGCGGTCCTCAGAGTGCAGATCTCTGCCAGGCTGGGTTGGCTATACCCAGGGCTGTGTCAGACGTGGGGTGTTTTTACAGTGTTAAATAATTAAATACATATTGATTTATTTTCACTTCTTGCATGTATATTCCCACATAGGCTCATGAACAGTCAGTAGTGTTTGGTTGAACTTCGTTTACAGTTTAGTCATGCTGCTGACCATCTACAGTGGTATGCCCCTGCTGATATTTATTTCTGGCATAATTATTCAAATCAAGTTCATCAAGTTCATTAAAATTGTACCTCATATTCTGGCATATCCACTAGCTGATCTATTTAATGTGCCAGAGTCATGCCATTACACAAAGGTGGTGAGCCTCATGATCTTAATAACTACAGGCATACTTCCATTATAAATAGTATAGTAAAGATATTTGAAAAATGTATATTTAACCAACTATCTAAATATCTCAATGATTATAATAGTAGTAGTAGTAGTAGTAGTACTGCGAGAGTGAGGTCTAGCCAACACCAACTCGGGATTCCTGGATCGCTGCCCTCCACAAATTCCTATCCAACATCAGGTTCTTGAGCTCTGCGGTGTTGTCAGCCAAGCTGTCGCGCCGCAGCACGTCTACATAGGTGGTACGCTTCTTTCCCCTCCTGGCTTTGCCCTGGGTTGGCTCCCATAGGGTCAATTTACTTGCCTCAAGTTCTGGGTGCCTGACACAGTGCCCTGCCAGCCTCATCCTTCTCTCTCTGACTTTGTACGTGACGCGTGGTAGGTCCCCATAGAGGTCCACATTTCTGATGCGGTCCGTCCATGTGACACCTAGTGCCAGTAGTAGTGCCATAGTGATTATAATATTCTATCTTTTCGATCAGGTTTCAGGCCTAATTTCTCCACGACCACCACATTCACCAACAATGTTTTTTCTTCATTTGTTAAAACTATGCCCACGGGAGCAATATTTATTGACCTCACTGAGGTTTTATGGTGGACCACTATCTTCTTCTGGATAAATTGTATGCTATTGGTCTCTCAAGACAATCTCTATTATGGTTCAACTCATATCTCCACCACAGGCGTCAGTGTGTCTCATATCATGGTACCCAGTCTGACTGTATGTTAATGGGAAAAGGTGTATATATATATATATAGGAATGTAGTCTATGCAATAATTAACCCAGCTTGAATATTGATGGTGACTACAAATTATTGGAGTATTCATCAGTAGTAGCCTATACGCGCAGGAGAAGTAAAGATCTACTTAAGAAACAAATCAAGGTGTTTTCTGTTGTGTGGTGTATTGAAGCAGTGTCATTCTGTGCCCGCAGGTTCACTCCCTATGAATGGTACAACCCTCACCCCTGTAACCCCGAATCAGATGTGGTTGAAAACAACTTCACTTTGATCAATAGTGTGTGGTTTGGAGTTGGAGCTCTTATGCAGCAAGGTAATACTCCTATTATTCTTTATTTGATGCCAGTCAGAGGAAAATGAGACCAAATCGTATTATAGTCCCATTTAAAATTCTTAGAAATAATAATAATAATAATTAAAACAGAATATAAACACATTTCACTCTCTTTATGTTTGTTCAATTTTAATTGATTCTATGTTATTGTTCTTATAGGGTCAGAACTAATGCCTAAAGCCCTCTCCACAAGGATAGTGGGTGGAATATGGTGGTTCTTTACATTAATTATAATATCATCATATACTGCCAACTTGGCTGCCTTTCTCACTGTGGAGAGAATGGACTCACCCATTGACTCGGCAGATGACTTGGCCAAGCAAACTAAAATTGAGTATGGAGCTGTGAGAGATGGCTCCACCATGACCTTCTTTAAGGTAACAGTTTTTATTTTATTCCTCTTTAACTGTCTCCATGCCACATGACGCCACATGCCTCCCCCTTAAAAAACAACCGTAATTCTAAATGAATCGTGGACAAGAACAGTGACTTTGAGTTTTATCTGTTAGCATCAATCCTCACATATTACAGAAATACCTCTTAAGTAGGGTATGCATATTGACAATTGTCAGAATAAAAGTTTAAAAAAAAGAAGTATGACAAAATATCCATGGACATTGTAAGGATCGATTGCTTTACATGTCCCACAGAAATAAGGTGTGGATACAGGCTATGAGGCTACCATGTGAATAAGCACAGGGTGATTCTGTATTCCGTTGTCACATCCCTCCTCATTACAGGGAGAGGAGCAGGCTGCGTTATTCATTTTTCTCTGCAATAAAATAAACTGCGGTTATTCATCAAATATTGTTATATTTGATAGATTACATTACAATGACATAACAGTACCACAAAAGTACTTTGTTTTTTGTAACTTGGGAGCTGCTGTGTTGAGCATTAATGCTTGCTCTTATGAATGAATGAATGAAAAACTTTATTCCGAACATGATACAATTATACAAAAAAGTAAAAGAATTAAAATAAGCGCAATATAGCACAAATAAAAGAATATTCCCAAAACAAAAAAACAAGCCTCACTGGCCGCAAGTATTGTAATTCTTTCTTTCTTTCTTTCTTTATATGTTCTGAAAGGAGTAGGGAGAAGTAAAAAACTTATATAACCCTACCCCTTTATTACTGTAATTTCAGCGTCATCGCTTGACGTCAGTACATCAATTTGTCTTCTCCTTCAACAGAAATCTAAAATATCCACTTATGAGAAAATGTGGGCATTCATGAGCAGCAGGAAAAACACAGCTTTGATGAAAAACAATCGGGAGGGCATCCAGAGGGTCCTCACCACAGACTATGCTCTTCTCATGGAGTCGACCAGCATTGAATACATCAGCCAGCGCAACTGCAACCTCACACAGATTGGAGGCCTAATAGATTCAAAGGGCTATGGAGTGGGAACGCCCATTGGTAAGGTTGAAGCTGGTTAAATTACCGTAAGCCTAATTTGTACTACGTAAATCTGCTAAAAGTGACACCGTTGTGAGAGTATAAATTACGCTTAAAGTGCAAGACCACTTTGGTAGTTTGGTAGGGGGACTGCCCATAAGTCAGACATCCCGTTAGTCAGACCTGCTTGGCCGGTTAAGTCTCACCCGTGCTGCGGGTTAAAAATCACCCGTGGCTCCCGGCATGCGTGGCGGGTTACAACTAATCTGTGATGCGGTAGAGGTTTTGGTTGTGTAGTTACCTTGCCGGCTTGCCATGATGTAACTAACCCCAAATGTGGACAAGACATTTTAAAATAAATAAATTATCCAGTGATTAGAAATTGATAATTCAAAATATGCTCCTCATTGACTTACATTGTACGTACACTGAAACAGCTCTCAAAGTCACTCTTTTAGTACGTAAACACACAACAAACAAAGTTGATTCAGACAATAGAACAGCACCAAACTTTGTACTGTTTATTTTTTATTATAAAAATGCTAACATCCTGTTGATTTTGCCATTATTATTAGAAAGAAAACCCAGACTTGATCCGTGGATCCGGATCCAAATCTTCAAATAGTAAAATCAACAGGAAGTTAACATTTTACGAAGTTTGGTGATGTTCTATAATGTCTTTGTTTGTGTTTGTTACATACTAAAAGATTGACTTTGAGAGCTGTTTCAGCGTACAATGTAAGTCAATGAGGAGCATATTTTGAATTATCAATTTCTAATCACTGGAGCAATCTTTTTTAATTTCTTGTCCACATTTGGAGTTACATCATGGCAAGGTAACTACACAACCCAAACCTCTACCACTTTAACCACTTTAACCCTGGCATCCCAATATTTGACATGTCAATACAGGTGAAAGTATATGTCCCAAATTCCATTTCCAATGTCTTGAGCTCTGCAGTGTTGTTAGCTCCACTTTCGCACTACAGGGCATCTACGTACAGTAGCCTAGTAGGTGGTGCGATCCTTGACTTTCCTAGCTGGCTTGCCTTGGGTTGACTCCTACATTGTCAGTTCGCTTGCCAATAGTTCTGGGTGCTTGACGCAGTGACCTCCCAGTCTGTGACCCGTGGTAGGTCCCAGTAGAGGACCACATTTCTGATGTGGTCTGTCCAAACATTGAACATTTTCTTACTTTCAGTTACGTAACCGCCTAAAATGCATGAACTTGATAATGGTTAGGATGCTCATGTATAACCTCCCCTCCCTATAGGTTCTCCTTACAGAGACAAGGTGACCATAGCCATCTTGCAGCTTCAAGAAGAGGGCAAGCTGCACATGATGAAGGAGAAATGGTGGAGGGGGAATGGCTGTCCAGAGGAAGACAGCAAAGAGGCCAGTGCCCTGGGTGTGGAGAACATTGGGGGCATCTTCATTGTGCTTGCTGCTGGACTTGTCCTCTCCGTTTTTGTAGCTATTGGAGAGTTTATTTACAAATCCAGGAAAAACCTGGACATTGAGGAGGTGAGTGTGGGTCAGTGTGAATGGCACAACAAGTATTAACACCCGTGACTCAAATCAACAACTGTTACAAACCTTCTTATGATACGCACTTGTAGACAGAGACAGTATATCATTGTCTATTTGTCTTCATGAGGACTAGCGGTGGTTCTTTTTAATTTTGAGGACCCACATAACATATAACTCTGAGAGTGTTCATATGCAACCTGTAAGGTTACGGGTCCATTTGGTTCCAGTACAGTCTTAGAGTTACAGACCTGTAAGGGTCCATTTGGAACCCCCTCAAGGAACCCTGAAGGAGAGAACCACTGGACTAATGTAATCCCTGGACCAACAGAGCAGGGAAAAACAATTAAGCAGATGTTTGAATGTGAAGAACCGCAGTGTTACAATCACCAACACATTAGTTTATTGTAGAGTAGTGTTTTTAAGTAGTTTTGATGTACGTCACATGAACATTTTACTCTAAATAGGAACAACAGCTTTTAAATGCTATTTATGTTAATTAAATATGATTTTGTCAATCCTTGACCATTCAGGCCTTGCTGTTTTTGTCATTCCAAAACATTAAATGTTTTGTCTGAAAATGTCATGATACTGCAGATACATGATGGAAAGAGGTATCTCTTAAGGCCAGTTTGTCCTGTCTAGAATAACTTGTCTAAACGTTAACAATGATTATTGTAGGAAAGACAGTATACTGTTATGGTATATGCAAAAAAGTGAAGTTAATGCAGGTTTTTTTCTTTCTTTTCCAAATTGTTTATGAATGGGCAATCCCTTCATTAAGTTGCTTATTACTTAAAATATTTTCTTTTTGTATCCTTTGAAGTGAATGAAAATGCATGTGTATGTTTCAACATTTTTTGTTATTTTCAGAATGTTTAAAGTTATACAAGAACATTACATGCTTTATCTCTCATTTCGGCTTGCTTTGATTTTGTTGTGATTCTTTGTATGCACGTGTGTTTTAATTGACACGTACGGTTTCTCCAATGTCGGACAGAGATGCTGCATGCTTCAATGTTTTGTTTACATCCGTGGATTGAATGGGCTGCTTTCTAAATCCAGAAGATCTGAGGTCATTTCTGAGGTCTTGCTATATGGCTGATTCATCATCGTAATGCTGGGTGTCCTGCTGTGTCTATAGCTCCTCTGCGCTGGCTTGCTATTGTTTCTGGCAATGAAAAACACATAGGCCTACTGTGCTTTTCTCTGATATACATTTACATTATATCAGATGTCATATGGTTAGAAAGATTTTCTTTCCTGACCCTGCATGCATTATATAAAATCACACCTGTGTGCAGGCTGTGTGCGTGTGTGTGTGTCTGTGTGTGTCTGTCTGTGTGTGTGTCTGTATGTGTGCTGCAGTGGTCAATGGGTTTGTGTGTGTGTGTGTGTGTGTGTTGCTCAACAGTGACACTGCTGGGTGAGTCACCCAGCGGTATTACAGCTACCGGTATCCATAGTCAGACATATACAGGGACATACATAGTGACACACGCGGCCAGTCATTGGAGCGGTTATACCGCTCAAAAATGCAGAACCCGTATAAACAAACCATCTTGCATTTTTTTCACAGCGGTTAAAAATAATATCTGGGACTTATATAGCGCTTTTCATGACACTCAAAGACGCTTTACATGTGTTGGGGCCAGGGGGAACAAGAAAAGGACAACTTTATTTAGAAAAAACAACAACCAATAAAACATAACAAGTTTAAAAACATATCAGCTTGGAAATGCGATTCTGAACAGGTGGGTTTTCAGTGCAGATTTGAAGGTAGGAAGTGAGGGGGCATCTCGGATATGTTTGGTGAGAGCATTCCAGAGGGTAGGGGCAGCCACAGAGAAGGCCCTGTCGCCCCAGGTTCTCAGCCTTTTTGGGTGGTGACCCCTCAAAAAGACTTCCAGGGCTCACGAACCCCCTCCTTCACTACTCACCAATATAACATAACAACATAGACGCACTGAACAAACACGCATTGGTGTGTCCATGTTGACTGAACAAACACATGCGTGCACTCTGTGTAGTGTGAACACATACCGACTGACTGCTATGCAAAATGAAATAACTATATTAGTTAATGGTTAAGACTTTCATTATAGGTACATTTTCTAAAATGGGGGTTTTGATAACATACGCACCTCTTCACACAGCTTCCCTCTTCCCTACATACTGTAAATCCTGACCCTCCTGGGGCCTTTTATAGTTTAACCTTTTAACTATAGTGGCCAGTGCCACACACGCAGACGTGTGCATCCGAATATGTTTATTTTATCTAATTATTGTTACCTAAATATTCTGTAGGCTATTGTGACTGTGTTTTCACTGAAATAATAACTTAGAAAACATGTATTTTTTTTTTTTTTTTTTTTCATTTTCATTACTTTGAGCATATTCAGAAAAGGAACTGGCGACCCCTCCAAATGATTTGACGACCCCCAGGTTGAGAACCACTGATCTAGTACATTCTGCACAGTTCTGTCTCCCCTGGTTCATAGATTCTCACACAGAACAGGAGATCCTGCTGTTTTGATGAAACTCATTCACAAATCCACCCAGTGCCTTTTACTATCCTTATCCCACACCTATGCTGGTGTGTTCTTATTATATTCAAGGGAGAACATTGCTTTGAAGTAAGCATGTCATCCATGCACTGTTCAGTGCATCTCAACGTATTATGTAAATCAATGATCTGTTCAAGAGAATCAATATTGTGAACAGAAGAAGTGACAATGTCTGTAAATTGAATTAATGTCAGGGAACAGGGCACTTGAAGTGATGTTGAACTTTGGTAGAACATTAGTTTGTATACTACATAGTCAGGTGTAGTGTACTGTACACCTGACTATGATATGTAAGTCCAGATATCATCAATAATCTTTTATATTACTCCTTTGCAGAATCCACTTTATTTGCATTTGTTTATTCTAAAAGTGTGATTCAAGACTTTTTTGTCCAAGCAAAAAAACCGCTACCACTGTTCCTCACTCGCGGAGCATCAGATACAAAATAATGATTATATGTTGATTATACCTACTGTATATACAACCGAAAGTCCAACATCACTTTAAGATCCTATGAACATCTAAAGGTATGCTCTTGTTAATACAACAGATCAAATACACACTTGTTGATTCATGATTTGCATGTTGAATTGTTGATGGCGTCATAGTGAATTAGTGAGCGAGTGTTACAGTATTTGTCTGATCTGCTTTAGAATATATTTTATTAGATATCAGTTCAACATTTACAGTATTAATGTGGTCAATTGATGAATTGAATGCTATTCCATTTTATAGCTGAAGCTAAAAAAAGGGCTTTTCCTTGAGTTCTTATTAGTCTGCCTGAAATTATGAGATGAACTGATACACTGTTAGAGCTAAAGTGATCCTAATACAGCTGCCACTCAGTGTGCACTGCTACAATATTAGCCAATGTCTAAACTTTTTTTTGTCAGTTTCTGAATTTCAGTGCTGTGATGGAAGACCTACAGTTGGGTGCCACCGATATTGTCCCTTATCATTTGACCCATTTAGGCCTGACCTCAAAATTAAAAAAAAAATCACGATTTTTCAAAAATAGCAGACCTACAAGCTCGTAGCGCGCCACTCGGTGGCGCGCTATGAGCTTGTAGATCTGCTATTTTTCAATAGCTAAATTATAACAATGTTTAAAACACCAAAAGGGGTTCCCGCCCAAAATGGGTTAACTGTCCTTTTGCGCAGATCACGCAAACCTCAGCAAAAAGAAAAGGACAATATCGATGGCCTCCAACTGTAGGTGCCTATCTAAAGTGTCACAGAACAATGAAGATTAAAAGACAAGTCAAGGGGAGGGCAGGACTACCAAATATGTTCTTCTGCCATACAAAAGACAAATACAAGAAAGAAAACCGTGACCTAATCCTGAATCAAGGATTTTCAGCCCATTTTAAATTATGTTCTACACTTATCCTTCATAGTGCTCAGTCTTTACACAAGAAATAGAGGGGTTTTCAATAGAAAATAAAGTAAAACCAAGATGTTGGTCCTTGGTTCATGGACAGTGGATTGTTTTTGTGTCTTTTACAGAGCAACAGTTCATGTAGAACTGGTCCTTCTACTGTAATTCTCAATGCAAAGTACAATAGTCCATTCAAATTATGTTTAGTGATCTCCTCTTATGTGTCTGTGATGTTCACAGATTATATTGTTATACTTAGATATAGATATTCTACTAGAGATAGAATTTGTTCCATTCCAATGTGTTCTAAATTGGAAAATGTATACCCAAAAACATTTATACCTGTGTGACGCATAATATCACCTGTCTTACTAGTTGACATTGTGTAGGTCACACTTGTAACAAGACTGGTCCTCTGTGAATTCATAGAGGAATATTTCACTTCTCTTTTCAAAACAGCAGTGAACACAGAACCTGCAATCCCACTCTGAACTTCATAGGATCCTGTCCTCCCTAATGATGTACTGCTGGAAATACCCAGTGTATGGCATTTTATTGTTCAGAAATGTGTCACTGATCAGTCTAGCAGTTTCTGAGATTTCAGTAGCTCCAGACAAACATACACTCAAGCCGACCATCTTAAATGGCTGGACTCCTGCAGAGCCATGCCCTAAAAACTGGACTTAATTGTAAATGAGCTTGTCAGGAAGTTTTGCATTTTGGGATGACTGTTTCTTGACACTGATACATTGTGTAAATTATCACAATTTGCATGACTGGCCATCATTTAATATGCCATATGTACAGTATGCACAGTATGACTTGATCTTAATGATCTATTCTATTGAGATACAGCAGTGAGCACAAAACTGACTACTACCCTCACAAGAATGAATAAGTGTGAAGGTAATCTGTCACTGTATGACCAGCTGTTAGTTAATCTATCTGTCACAGAGAAGGGTGCTAGCTCTAGGTCTGCTTGTTCTCTAGTCTCATTTTGCAGGAAGATTATAGTATTATGACCGTCTCTAATCCTGTCAATGGGGTACCGCCCCCTTCCCATGCACGACACTTTAGAATCAACCCCTGCCATGTAATCAGTCAGGATACAGTAGATCAACAGCACTTAATACTTTTATAGTTTTGCCAGAAGTCCATGGAGCTCACTATGGACACATTGGACAGTGTTCATGATACAATATTTCCCAACCTTTTTTCTTTGGAGCCCCCCTTACATGTGACACAAGCTGAGACCCCCACATGTGCATGCACGTACAAACATGCTACATGCACTCATGTACAGCACTCACGCACACACAGTGCATTACATTCACCCATTCACACACATTCGTACAGCTTTACATAGATTGTGCATTACATTCACCCATTCACACACAGATGGCGGCGAAAACCATGCAAGGCACCAACCTGCACATCAGGAGCAATTAGGGGTTCAGTGTCTTGCTCAAGGACACTTCAACACTAACTCTGGGGGAGCCCAGGTTCGAACTGGGAACCTCACGGTTTTCCCATTATGCTGTTCTACCGGCCCTGAGCCACTGCCGCCATGCACGCACACACACAGACCACTTTAAGCCCTATAGTCCTTATAGTAAAACAAATAATGAACATAGCCGATCTAACCGTTGTGAGTTTGTAGATCTGCTATTTTCGCTACTTCTTAAAAAAAATATTCTTGAAAAGTGTAGAAATGTAGTTTTTGACAATGAATAATGGGTAATAATTTTGATTTTGTGCATGTTTATTATTCTGGCCTCATGCCCCCGTTGTGATACTTATTGGTTCAGGATCAGTGGTTGTGCGTGCAGAACCATGATAGCTAGAGATGGGACACAGAAAGTGATCCTGGATCACTCACATTATGTTTTATCCATAATTCCTACCACCTGTGGCCTAATCCTGACCCCAGGTAGGTAGAACAAGGGATAAAGGTAAAGCACATGCTTTACCTTTGAAAAATCCAGTATTATTATGAAAGGTGAAGCTTAAAAATCTATGTTAAATATCTACATTCAGTAGACAAACTAATCAACCACAAATGACGATTTTCCAATGGTTGAATATTTTGTTGAGAGCCCAGCAAGTGAAACGGACACTAGGACAGAGGGGCGAAATGTCATTGAAAGAGTGTTTTAAAACATAACTAGAAAAAGTGCCCCTCGGGGCACAGGTCTCCTCCACCAGGCCAGGTCAGGTTGTGGCCTCTTGGTGGTGCTATAATAGGCCAATGTGAAAAGGATGCCATTTCAATTGGATGATTTGAGGCATTTTGTTCCAAAAATGTGTTTTGCAAAATTCCACCTGTTGGTGGCGCTATAACAGGCCAATGTGAAAATTGGGTGGGATATATTCCTCAGCCTAGTAGGAAAGTGCGTGAAAGATTTCACGTAAATTGCACGCTGCGTTCATAATTTGAGGCTTGTTCAAAACGATCCAATTAGGATGGAATATGAAATATCGGACAGATCCGTCTTGAGCACATGGCTATAGAGATACTGTGTAACGATTTGCGGATTTTTGGACAGAGTAATATAAAAAAATGTGTTTTACAAAAGTCTGCCTCCTGGTGGCATGAAAAATGCAGGTCAAAGGTTTGTCCTTGGCCTCTAGGGAGTGTGCATTCATGCAGATCGGTTAAAAATATAAAAAGCTGCCTCATGGTGGCACTATAACAGTCCGTTCTGGAAAATTTGGGGCAGAGGTTCATCGTTGGCATCCAGGGAGTGTGTGTGCAGAATTTGGCATCGACCAGGTTAACGGTGCCGGAGATTAGTGCAAATTAGTGCAAAACATACTCTCCCCATGCCTTCGGCTGGTGGAGACAACAATGTTAAAGGTGTTTGCTCAGATTCTCAGGAAGGGGAATGATACAGTACAGTAGGCCTTGATAGAGAAGATGTACTATAAAGACAGATGAATTCAGGGGGCTTTGCATTAATCTCACGTTGTAATGAGAGTTTACGTTTCTGCTATTCTGATGAATTCCAGGATTGGGCTTAAACTGCTTTCATTTTGTTTGCTGGCCTTTAATCTTCTAACCCTGCATTCTTAATCAGAACTCGGAGCAGGTTTTTTTAATATAGCATGAATGAGCCCGGGGATTAGAGACCTCTGACCTTGCTATGCTGCACAGCTGCTTCCCCACAAATCAAGTCTCTCTTTCTGTGTAGCTTGTAGAAGAGGATAATCTTTGTTTTTTTCATGGCACAAAATGATCCAAAAAGTGTACAATAAAGATGCAAACAGCGAGGGAAGAATCCACATTTTCAGTGTTGTGAATGCAAAATGGGCCCCAATTTGCAATACCTTTGCTGCATTTTAAGGTAACTTGGTCTAGTTTTGAAAAGCACCATCTTGAAGACTTTTCACAAAAGTGTGTCACCGTGACAGCTGGGGAGACGGTATCTTTCCCCCCGTGGCCTTATCATCATCTCTAATCCTTTGACTCCTGGGTGGAGGGTGGTACTCTTTCATGTTAAGAGTATAGAGCCATAGCAGTTGTTTTACACAGTTTGTCAAAGATGGACATCATATATTATTAGTTTTGTCAATGTTGCTGGAGTAAAGTCCACTTTAAAACTGAGACCAGTGCACTGATTCAAAGGTGTATTGAAGGAGTATGAAACAAGACAACAAGTGTGCGAACAAGAAGGCACTGGAGCAGCTCAGACGATTTAGGCCCTTATTTTATTATATCAGGGTGCAGGTAAAAAGTGACTTGTCACATAGACTGGCCTGCTATAGGCTAGAGGCGCGGCTGGAACTCCCTTCTACAAGACAACAAGTGTATTGAAGCAAGGCACACACCTTGCAAAGACATGAGTACTGTATAAACGTGCACACATTTTGAGGTGCATAAAATAAAATAAAGAGTAATAAATTAAAGGAACAAGCAATACAAACTCAAATTCAGACGTGGGAAATACAGGATAACATTTGAACAGAAATCGCTTAAAAGCACTCAGTTTTCTTTTGGGGCTAATTATGACCACTTATATGCAACTTCTGTCCTAAAGTGACACGACAGGAATACTCTCCCCTGTCAGGCAAAATGCCACCTTTGCGCCGCAGACTGTGTTTGGAGACAGCAGGGTGTCTGCTGCTCCAGTGGTGCGTAGGATTTCCTCTAAACAAATTGTGTACCTTGGTCTGTCTGCCTTAGTTGCTTTCATCACCTCCATGAAATTCCAAGAAGACAATAGTTCACCACACTGCGTACATCCTGTGACACACCCAGAGAGGGCCATGAATACTAGCTGATTATGCTTATTACAGTATGTGATAACTGTAGAGCTCAACTACTGTAGGCAATCTCACAAACCAAATACAAGCTCCACATTCTGGATGCCGATACATGTTTTTTGTAGCACCATAGCCTACTATTTGGCACAAAGGCAAAAAAAACCCAAATAAATACATAAAAAACATAATTTGCATATCGAGAATAAATGCATGTAAACAAAGAAATAATGTAATTTCACTGACATCTCGTACACTATTGTTAATTAGATACTGAATCTGCAATCTTACATAATAAACCTTAAAATGACTTAAGCAATCATCCAAACCACCCAACAAACACTCATTAAATGTTTGCAATTTGTGAATGTAGTCAGATTGATGTAAGCTGCATTTTGGCTGCTTAAAGCTCACTGGTTTTCAGCAATAACAATAGCTCCAGCAAAACAAAGTTTCTTTTCTGCAGTGTTTTACTTCACCTTCACCAACATTTTGGAAAGATTAGTACTCTGCGAGTCTGTACTTCTCCCAATTGGGTGCGTGCCATTCTGAATGTATAAGCATTATTAAGAACAAACATATTCCCCATCAATGACGTCACCAAGATACTCCAAGTTATCATGACATGCAAGACTATTTTCTTTAGTGTTAGGAAAGACTCCTCTCCTTGCAGGCCAAACCTCAAACTCTACGTTTAACAATGTAGTGACATTAAGATGATTGTCTCCACCAGGCCGAAGGCATGGGGAGAGAGTATGTTTTGCACTCCGTCCGTGTGTGTGTGTGTGTGTGTGTGTCCTTCCGTCCGTCCTTCCGTCCGTCCGTTATCAGCTAATCTCCGGCACCGTTGGCCCGATCCATGCCAAACTTTGCACACACACTCCCTGGATGCCAACGACGAACCTCTGCCCCAAATATTCCTCAACGGCCTGTTATAGCGCCACCATGAGGCCGATTTAGGCAAAACTCATTTCTGTAGATAACTCGTACACATTTTATCCATACATCACACAATTCGGTATACACTATCTCCATAGTCATGTGATCAACACAGATCTGCACAATTTCCCATCTTCCATCCTGATTGGCTAAGATTGGCTTCCAAAACTCACATTATTGGTCTGTTTCGAACAAAATGCCACAAATCACAAACACAGTGTCCAATTTCCATGAAATTATACACGCACATTTCCACTAGGCCGAGGACGACATGCCACATTTCTTTTCCCAAATCAGCCTCATGGTGGCGCTATAACAGGCCAATTCCTGTTTTTACCTATAACTGCATCACAACTTATGTATGTGCACTCCCTAGAGGCCATGGAAAAACATTTTCCCTGCATCCCTCCACATCTGCCGGTTATAGCGCCACCATGAGGCCGATTTCTGCAAAACACATTGTTTATGTTAGTCGCACAGATTTCATCCAAATCTCACGCAAATCGGTACACATGATCTCTGTAGTCATGTGATCAAGACGAGCCTGTTGGATTTCTCAGATTCTACACTGATTAGCTAAGATTGCCTTCCAAAGTTCGCAGGAGTAGCCCGTTTGGTACAAAATGCTGCACATGTCCTGCTCATCCAGAATTCTATCCTCAGAGATGCTATGAGTGATCTGGCTCTGCATTTCCTCAACAAAATGAAGAAAATTGTTGCAAGAAACAAACAAACAAAAAAACATGTTTATATTACTCCTAAACATTTTGCCAAACATCACACACACTCCTATCCTCCTGGTGGAGACCTGTGCCCAGAAGGGCACTTTTTCTAGTTATGTATTTCATTTTGCCAGAGTAGTTAACAGTCAATTAATATTCAGTACAAATTGTGTAGTGGCACAAATAGTTAAGACTTCCCTCTATTGGCCAAACAGTGGTTTGATGACTAAATGTCATCAATATTGGCCAGCAACTCTACATCGGACCTCAAACCCTTAGATCTCCATATATGGAGCTGACCTGTTCTGACATTCCATACGTTGATCCTTCCCCATCCATCCTTCCTCTTCGATGTCTCCCTTTTGACTGATACTTGTCCATTAAAACTCTAGACGGGCCCGCCCCAGAGTTATTAGTGCAGCTGCGCCCGGCAGCCGGCTAACAGTTCTCAACAGGCCCGAAAATTAAGGCCCGGCCCTACCTGGGCCCTCATCAAACCCTGTACACTCATGACACTGCCCCCACTGCCACCCTGTTCCGACATTCCATATGTTGATTTGACCTCATCAAACACGCTCAAGACACGCTCCATATATGGCCAGTACAGAATTCATTCCATATGTTGATCTGATCCCCCATGCCAAAGCGCCATTGCTCGCCCAGCAGTCTGCTGTCACCCAGGCAGATGTGTGCACGCGACCTCGCCCTCAGGGCGTCTTACTGGTGTACTTACAGTTTACAAGACCATCTTATCCAGTGACACTTATACAGGGGGGGGTAAAGGAACATAAAGGTTTCTTTCTACATCATATTCCTTCAGCTTCCTGTGATGCTGTCTACTACCATACTGAATTAAGCCAGCAGACATTTTCAGTTTTAGTACAAGATGGTAAACAAAGATTTAATTTATTTAAGTCGGTGATCCATGGAAGCATTTATTAAAAATAAATCATGCAGGCACAGGCCTAAAGGTAGCATACAATCAATGGGTCTGTAGGTTAATGTGCAACAAAGCTACAGACAAGATGACAAAAATACTGCCTTCAAGTTTATCTATACAACTTTTTACATATCTCTGTTGTTGGGAAGAAACCACCCAACTCCAAAATGTTCATTTTTCAGGAAATGAAAAATATACATTTTTCAGGAAATGAAAAGTATACATTCTTCAGGAAATGAAGAAAACCTTGTATTTTTAAAACAATGTAATACTGCCTCATCAAAGTTGGTATTGTAACTTTATATAATTGTCAATTACTTGCATAAATGGAGTTAGGTGATTTCCTCCCGACAGCAACGAATAAGGCACGTATTGCATCAAATATTACATTTTCATATTACGGCGACACTGTAACCGTTGTACAAATAACATGATGCTACATACAAATTAATTCATATGAATTATTTGTATTATAATCATTTTGTTAATTGTAGTAGTATTGCTACTGAAAAATTATTATATTCAATTAATTGTGGAAAAATTACAGTAATAATGTTAATGGATAATTGAAGTGAATTAAGACTGAATCTCTTGAATTGAATCTGTTGAATTCAAGTTTCATTATTCAAGATCAAGATTCAAGAAGAATTAAAAGGAAACATTATGGTGTAATATACAGTAATATATTTTGAGGCTACAACACTGGACTTATTTTAACGAATAAAACCACATTTGGATGTAGGCTATAGTAGAGTGTAGATACAATACAAGCACATCAGCTAATCTTTCAATCGTTGCAGGGGTGGTCTGCCTAAAATTGTAGTTGTGGTATGACACCTACTGGTTGACAAAGGTAATAGTTATTTGAAGCAGACAGTTCTAGATCTGACATGAGCTATCTTTGCTGTACAGTTGTTCGGATATAGTTGCAATTACCTCTCTCTGTCCCACGAGGGTGCGTGTGTGTGTGGACATCGACATTTAAATTAACCATTGACAAACTTTTAGTTGAGTAATGCATTTCCCTGAGAAAAAATATTAAACTTAAGTTATACTTTGTTGCATGACTTTGTTCATAAATGAAGATACCTGTTTGTGCACCAGAGTATAAATTAGTCCTTGATCTTCCTGTGCAAATTAGGAATTTACCTGAAATGTCTGTCGATGGACCTACAGTAAAACAAAAATACTGTATTCTGCATTTTGCTACCGCTAAATGCATAATGGCAAAGCAAGACAAAATTATATTTCTCAATGTAATGTTAGACTTTACATTAGGCAGAAATATGAACCATTTGAATAAACAAATGTATTTACGCAAATCCACCCTGAAAGGGAAATAAGTAACTACTTAAAAAGTCTCCACTGCTTGACGTCCTGCATCTTCAGAAATTATATGGAATCACAATTGCCAATTATAGGTTGTCATCTATATCCAGACAGGCACTCAGGATGTTGGCAGGGACACAGTTCTGTGTGGGGACTTGCTCCTCTGTCCCTGGGTTGGACTCTGGGAGGCTGACTTGTACCGAGTTCACACTCAGCCCGCTTGAGCTGCATTCTGAGAGACAAACGGCCATGTCCATGTGGGTCTGGGAGTCCTGCTCTTTACCCAGGAGACTGGAGGAGGACATGGGTATGAGGAGGGACAAGGTGGGGAGGACTGGGGAGGAGATCTTGGCAAAGATCTGGAACTGGTCCTGTTCATCTCCGGACTCACTGTTGACACTCTTGCATAACCCGGACAGACTCTGCCGTGCCTCCTCCAAGTTCTGCTTCAGGTGACTATGCTCATGCATAAGTCTCTCCTTCTCACCTCTCTGTGGAGTAAGCAGGAGAGAGTGTAGCTTGACTCTCACTCTAATCTACAGTACAACAATACCAGGGGTGAAACCAGTCCTATAATGAAAACTAACCCTATGATGAACTTCAATGCAGCTGAAAGTTGCCTGGTCATGACTACTCAGTGTTACTAACATGCATAAGAGCAACATGTACAAGAGCAACACATGTGCCCATTTCGCTGCACGATGAAGTGACAGAGTGGAAGCTGGGGAGAACCAGCAGCACAATCTCAGTCATCACAGGCAATGCACAGGGCACTGTAAATGCAAATGAAAGCAGATCTCACCATGCTTGTTGATACACTTTAAAATTACAATTTAAAGTGACAATTGTGCCAAAAACCTGTAGGAAAAAAACCCTGCTGATTTTGTCAAATGCTGCACAATTAAGTGGAAGAATATCATTGATTAATTAACCACTGTTAACAGCTAACCTCAAATGGCAATGGCATTATTTTTCCAGCTACAATTTTATTTAGTGTCAACACTAAATACACAAACAAAAACCTTTGTTCTATTTTGGGTGACTATATACCCATCGTACGGTTTAACCCATTAAGATCTGTAGCCGATTCTACGAATGCATTCTAAAAATCAGTAGTTCTCACTCTTTCAAGATTTTTCTAAAATGTTCCAAAATAGCATGTGCTATTTTTGAATAGCAAACACAAAAATCTAAAATGACCCTCGGTTTTAATGGGTTCATAATATGCACAAAGAGACAACGAAGATGATTCAAGATTCAACCCTAGAGTATCAGGATGTTGTTGACCATAGTGATTAGACAGAAAATCTCTTACCAGCACGTTGATTTCACACTCCAGAGTGTGGATGATGTCCAGCTTTCTCTTTCGGCAGCGCTGAGCGGCGACACGGTTTTTGCTGCGGCGACGGACGTCATGAACAAACTCCAGCTGATCCTGGGTCAGGTTTTGGTCTTTCAGAAGCTGCTGGAAGGCATTCCGGCTCAATGTGGAGATCTGCTCCACTGGGAAGGGCAGCTGCACCTGTAGAGAGGTAAGTGGTAACATGTCTATCAGTCATCAACTTCAACCAACTATCACCAAATTAAAATAAATACAGTGGTGGAACGTAAAAAAGTACATTTACGTACGCAAATATTGTACTTAAGTATAAGTTTGTAGTATACTTTTTTACTTTACCTGATTATTTCTAATTTTATATTTCTACTTTTTACTCCCCTAGAATTATTTATTTGAAAACGTTGATTACTAGTTACTTTGTAGATTTAGATTATTATTACAAAACATACATGATCAAATAACAAGCCATATTTTATACTTTGTCTCTTTGATAATGGTTGATCTACAATCTTGGCCATTTTGAAATATTTTAGACATTTCTTATAACTTGCAATGGAACATACTCCACAATGAGTACATTTACTTTTGGTACTTTGTGCCTTATTATATATTTTGATGCCAGTAGTTTTTATACTTTTACTAAAGTACATTTTTGAATACAGGACTTTTACCTGTAACATTGTGGTATTGCTACTTTTACTTAAAGGGACATTTCACCGATGGTAGAAACTGTAGTCATTTGAAATTTGCACCCTATGGCCAGAAAAATAATGAAGTCTGTGTTTGACTAGGGTTTGACTGTATTGCTGAATTCCTACAATGTCCTTAATGCTTTAGTGCACTTCCCCTCCTTGTGGAGAGTGGGGAGGCTGCATGGAGGTGTGACTTTGTAGTCCAGGAAGGAAGTGAGACCATATTTTCATGACAGATCTTTGTTCATGAACATGGCGTCATGACTAAAATATATATATAAAATAAACATGCAGTATTACACACATAAAAGTAAAACCCCCAGGAAAGTGTTTCTTGTGTCCTAAACATCATTAAAACAAGCTCTGGTTGCAAAAGGGGTGAAGTGGCCCTATAAGTAAAACAATTGGAGTACTTCCTCCACCACTGAATAAAAGGCTATCACAAAGGCCTACTGTACTGTACCTCTTCTGCCCTTCTTTTGTTGGCCTCACTATCTCCATCTGTGTCCAGATCGGTGTCTTCAGCTGAGTTGAGCGAAGAGGACATGTAGGGACTCTTCTCTGACTGGAACAGGCTGTCGGTCCCTGGTGGTGTCTGCTCCTCAGCGGCTCCGAGGTCCCTGAGGAAGGGACAATCCCCCGTGCCGGAGCTCAGGTCGAGCTGCTTTAGCCAATGGAAGTCTGAAGTCTTAGCTATGTTGCTTTGGTCAACAGAGTCTAGCGGAGGTGGTTGAGTCTGGGAAGGACACAGGTCTGGCCAAAACCCCTTGGCCAGATGTTCAGCCACCTCCCTTTCCACACTACTCCTCTCCTCATTTCCCTCCTCCTGGCTTAGATCTGTGAGTGGAGCATCTGATCGATTGACAGACATTGCCCCCTGCAGTCCAGCTGGAACTGGCACTAATAATTTTGTACCGTTATCTGCCCCAGAGGGTTCGATCATGGGACATGAGCTTTGGTTACAATTGCTTTCAGCACCAGCAGTCTCAACAGTCTGGCCAACACCTTCATCTGACCCCTGTTGGAGATGTGTTGGGTGCACAGCTTCGTGTGATGACAGCTCACAAGGGAGTGCACAGTCCTCCAAACTGAATTCGTCCAAAATGTCCCTTTCACAGAATACAGAGGGACTGTCATCTTTGTTGGAGTCCGGGCATGGCAAAGACAGGATGGGACACACATCACTTGCTGTTAACGCCAGAGATGGCATTTGTGGGCCATGGTTCACTAGACAGAAATTTTCCTCCCTTCTGTTGCCCTGGCCTGCTGTGTTGTGAGGACATTGGGTTGGTGAGTAAAATTGCACATCTCCTCCTGAAGGCACAGAGCTGTGTGGTTCTGGTAACTCAGACTGGCTGCTCTCTACACTGGGCCCCAAACCAACAGCTGGAGTCATTTTCTGACAACAGCCTCTTCTCCTGGCCTCTTGTGCAGATCTGTGACCTTCAGAAAACTTTGGGATGAGGAAATCGAAGCATGCCGTCTCCAAGTTGTGAAATCCTAAAAAGTCAGCGGTGCAGTGAATGGCATGAATGTTTTCTTTTGTGAACAACAGCTTGGATGTGTAAGCAAAATTCATCAATGGCTCAAACCCCTCCATTGTCACCTGCAAGGTTAAGCATAAATGTTGAACATGACAAAAAAACATGGTACACTATTCAATTATAAAACAATACAAAGTTGACCAAAAAGGTGAAGTCTCCATTTCTGTGCCAAAACCGTTATATTTTGCTTATAGTAATAGGTTATCAGTGAGTGCATACATAGAATGTATGCTCTCACTGATAAGTTGATATAGTATGTTACCCAAAGTGAAACACTACTGTATAGACAATGTACTTATTAGGATACTGACCTCCTCGGGCAGAGTGATGACAGGATTCAGTCTGGTGGCGTTGGTAATCCGGCTGCGGAAGTAGTCACTGCAGGAGGCTAGGACCGAGCCATGGGCACGGACACTCCTGTCCTCCACCACCACCGTCACATCGCACAGCATGTCCCTCTGTCTCTGTTCATTCAGACACTGGAGGATGTGTGCACTGTGCACCGCAGACTGAAAGGTAAACACCGACGTACGAGGGGCTTGGAGTGACATGGCTCTTTACAAGCTTAGCCTGTGTAACAAGAGGGAGTAATGGGGAGTTGAATCTTCTTGCAATATACCCTTTGTCAAAACAAACTTAGACTCTAGTTCTGCAATGACCATCAAGGAGGGACACAAGTGTGGACCCCAACCTCCCAATCTCAGGGCAGACACTATACCACAAGGCAACCTATACTATTGGTAACTAACCATATAGTTATAGTAGGTGGCTGTATCTGTATGGTACTATAACAGGTGTTTTAATTTGTCAAACTAATTTCCAAATTCTAGTTCCCTCGGCAAAATAGGACTTTGACAAAGAAATGTAATGTATATTATCCCTAGTGGTAGGATGAACAGTGGACCCAAACCCTATAGCAGTGGTTTTCAACAATTTTCATGGCAAGGTCCATTATTTATTTGGCATTTGAGCCACGGACCACAGTTTGATGACATTTAGCCTCTCGGGGACTTCGGTTTTTTGACCCCCAGGGGTTAACTGGGGACATTGGTCATTATCACAACAAAACAAAAAATAAGTGATATTTGAATTAAGTGAAATCACTGAATATACCTTTAATAATTTGTCCACAATTCCATGCTTTATTGAAATCAATGAAATGTTGATCAAAATAACAATTATTTTACATTCTCTAATTGTGTAGACTTCTTGTGAATTAAGTAATGCAGATGTTTAACAACAATTTAACTCTTGAGAGCGTAAAATGAAACCAAATGAACCCGTACAGGTCCATTTGTTTTCATTTTACGCTCTCAAGAGTTAAATATCAAATAATGGTCCATTTGGTTACCAACTCCATCATTTAACTGGGGACCATCTGAAACCCTCTCAAGGACCACTAACCACTGCATAGGCATGGGTCGGCGGTTATAAGTGCCCCAAATTATGAAGTGTATCAAAAATATCACATTTTGTAACCCTGATGTAGTGAAGCAGCAAGAGGCAAGAGCTAAACTGTTTTAACTTGAGGACAAAGTTTTAAATGCTGACTCATGTTAACATGACATTATGCGCTGGAGATAGGCTACTCGCGTCTGAGTAAACGACGTCAACGCCAAAGCAACGCATTTAAATTCTTATATTTGCTAATACACAATTTTCCAAATCAACCAATACGATCATGTATGGGGTGTGAAAAGTTCAGGCCTAACGTTAATACAGTATTATTCAAACATATGCCTCCGACTGGCAATCCGACATTAAACCTCGTCAGCAAAAAATGAAGCTTACAACTGAAAAAAAAGTTACACATTTCTATTTGTGTACATGTAAGACGTATCACTAACCTGCCATCAGTTTTTACAACAGGACCATGATGTTCTTATTTTCTTATTTTGGTGAGGTTCTGGACGAGTCATGTAATCTGGACTTTCCACAAGTCATGTGACAGATTCGAACCAGGAAATGTTTGTAGTGGGGTTTTTTTCCTACCACGCATGTGCAGCTGAAGCATGGTTGAAATATATATTCTAGTAGTGGAGGAGGCTGAACAAACAGTCAAAAAAGACACGCACATCTATACCTTTTGGCTGGGTGCTGGATCAAAATGAAGTCATATATTAAAGAAATGAAAAAATCGGCACACCAATTTCGGCTCCCAAGTTTCTTTACTTTTATCACCGGAAATAAAAGTAAAGAAACTTGGGAGCCGAAATTGGTGTGCCGATTTTTTTCATTTCTTATATGAAATATATATTCTAAGCAAGGGTTGAAGCCCAAAAGAATCAAACAAGCAAGCAAAAATGAGTTTAAGTATTTAATTGTAAATCCGCATTAGAATATTCAGATATACATATTTCATTAAAAAAAATGTTCCTCCCACAACCATGGCGACCTGTAAATTAGCGTCTCTACTATACACGTTATGTAAAAAACGGAATTAATTGTATTTTGTGTTCAACCAACCTAAATTGTGAATTTTTGGTTGAATTTAGGCTGGGTGAACCTTTTTTCAGAGGGTTATTTGTACATAACAAGCATGATGTGCAATTACAAATAAATAACCTATAGTTAATACCCAATTCTTCTTTCTCCAAACATTATACAGGTTTTACAATTATTTATATATTTTATTTTTAACCAATCTGCAATAACTATCACATCTGTAGTGGTAGGAGGTGGTACTACTGGTTGACTAGTAGTACTGCCTGAAGTTCATAAGTGCAATATATCCCTTGCACAAGCAGTAATGCTATATTTTTCTCTCTCCGTCACTGTCTTTTTACTGTAAAAACAAAACAAATGCACAAATGGATGCTGGCTAACTCGAAGTGGGATCCTTTTGTTGTGGACCTGAATCAGCAGAAGGTTGGTATGTTTGTGTTTCCTGAGTTTGTGTGGAATTGCTGACTAATGGATCCTTTCATAGAAAAGGAGGTAGGCTTGGGAACCCTGGACTTTGCTCTCCGTCACAGGCTGAACGTTGGAATCACTGATATGGAACCATGATCCTTTAGGTGGCTCTGCGTCTCCTGTGGGAATGACAGTTTGAGGCAATAAGAAAAATGCAGCAATACATGAGTTTACTACAGACTAATACACATGTCTGGCCTCTAATCAAATATTAACCTACCTTGTAGTGTCGCTCCATTGGATGAGGGTGTCGGGCATTGAGGTCGGGCTTTGACATTTGCTGTATAATGACCTGATCTCATTGTTCCACTGTGCTCTACAATACCATAGAGGCTGTACAAAACCTTATGGTCACCTTCTGGCACGTTCTGCACAAACACAGACGCAAAACCTGGTTAGTTTATTTTTTTTCCCTTTTTCATACAGTAAATGGTGCATTTAGTGCTTTTATTCTAAGTACTTTATAATGTGCATTACATTCAACCATTACACACACATTCACTCAACAATGGCAGAGCAAACCATGCAAAACATATGATTTGCATGTGGCGCTCTACCTGAACCACTGCATTGAGCACTACATTTACACTTTCTCAATTGTTACTCCTTTCAATAATTACCTTGAATTTTTTAGAACAGAAAGGTGCTAGGTCCAGTATTTGAGGGAACTGGATGTGTCTGTTCACCTTACATACACTGTGACCAATCTAGAGGAAGGCAAAAACAAGTTGTTATGCACTATTCTATGCTAAAAAACAAACAAAAAGAATACAATTATATATATATATATATATATATATATATATATATATATATATATAATGCACAATAAATAACTGTTTACGGTCAGGTTGGCTGGACTTCTCACTCAAATGTCCTTGGGGTGTTTATTTTGTGCAATTCATTTGCATTAATCATTAATTCAAACTGTTGCATAATGTCATGATCAGGCTACATCAACTCAGAACATGATTATGCAGCAATAATGCGAGCATTTCTTATTCAGAACGAGGTTGATTAACCTGTATCAATGAGGCCTCAACTATATGAATAGTTTGATGCAACATATTCGCCAGCGATTTTCACATTGTTTAAACAATCTTCAGTGTGAGAAATGTGATATTTTCTTCCGCTGAGATCACCTGTTGAAATCTCTTCAAGTGTAGCGTGAGTACTGGAGGAGGGGAGGAGATAAGCATTTGCTTGCAGGCATCTGTATATACGTTCTTCTTGGATCCTAAGCAAAACATAAATGCCATGTTAATTTATGACACCATGGTGAATGGGCTGAAACAACTATCACAAATAGCCATATCCATCATAAATACCATCAGAGTTGTTTTTGTCGGCATGCCGCTTAGTGCACGTGACACACAATAGTCTGTTTGTCTGGGTGAGGTTCTCCACTTCTGTGAATTGAAACAGACAGGACTGCACAGAACACTCCTGTTTATCTGGGTTGGTTCTTGTAGCCAGCGTGCTGAAGGCCACCTCTGGGTCCTGGTTGACCACAGTGTACTCTTTAGGTTCGGCTTTATCGTCTCTCTCCTCGTCATCTTCCACTGCTTCAGAGTCTTCTGTGCCTTCATTCAGGGACATCTTGTCCATTTCATCTGCCAGCTGCACTTCGTCCACCAATTCTTGAGCCGTCTCAGATATATTTCCATCTTCCAATTCTTGAGCCGTCTCAGATATATTTCCATCTTCCAATTCTTGAGCCGTCTCAGATATATTTCCATCTTCCAATTCTTGAGCCGTCTCAGATATATTTCCATCTTCCAATTCTTGAGCCGTCTCAGATATATTTCCATCTTCCAAGTCGGTGTTCTTTGGGTGTTGGTCCTCTGATAAAACGGTGAAACTATTGCAGAGAGGTGATGCATCAAGCGATTCATGGTTTATCGTGGAGACTTCCTCCACATTTTCTTCATTTTCCCCGTTGGCCTGGGCTACATTAGGTTCCTCTATATCCTGTTCTGAAACACCCACTTCAGCTGAGTTTATCTGACTCACTGGAGCCTCTTCCTGAGTTCCGTTCTCAGCGTGTTCCCCAGCCTCTGGGTCGGGAGGATCTGCCTGGGTGCTCTCTGCAGGGCTTAGTGTGGTGAGACTGTCCAAAGTCATCTTCCCTTCATGCTTCTGTTGCCTTCGTTGATTCTGCGGACAATTGAGTACAGAACTTGTGTGAACCATACTGTGCATGGTGATGCAAAAACCCATTGATGTGGTCTATTTTTCATCAAAAAGAGGGAAGGAAGGTGAAGAGTACACCTTGCTTGCTTGTGTGTATGTTTGCGAGGATACCTTGGCTTGTTTCTTTGCCTGTTTCTTGGCTTTCTTCTGCTGGTACTTGCTACCAGCACCAGTGGGAATGTCATCATTTCCATTGGTCAAAGCAGGGTGGTTTGTGTCATCCTGGTCTGACTCGCTAGTCTTCTGAGCTTCTTTTTTCTGCTGCTTTTTCCTATATGCCTTTAAAAGAGGGAAGCATGGAAATAAATTTCAAGAAGAAAATTCCAAGATCTTTAAAGTAATAATAGTTCTTAAATGTGACAACCTGACTCTACCTCATCTGAAACAGGAAGTGAAAGATCCAGGAACGACTCTGTGACTAATGACACCTATGAGATAAATATGTATATCACTTGTTGAATACAGAATGAATATATAATTCATGACTTTTCAGTGTTATAACGGCGTAATATTACATACCGTGTTGCATTCTCGACACATTACTGTGCTGGTCATTTCCCCACCAAACACGTCATCAACAAAGTTTCTGGGAGATCCATTTTTCTCATACTCTGGAAACAATAACTTAAATATCAGAAGGCATCATTTCTTGAAGATTTTCTTTTGCATCTCTTTTTTACATACCCAGCAAACATAAATACAACAGTGTCATAAAAGGTTGGTTAATGGTTACAACAACACCACTTACATCCTGTAAAATGTGTAACTGGTATTTACCTTTAACTGATTCGGTTTTCCCAGATTTTTTCAATGCCTCCAATAATCCAGAATGTAATCTCTGGAAAGAAAAAAAAAGCTACTTTATTGCCATGTGCATTCATTAAAATTCTGACACATTAACAGTCCAACTCATTCTGTTATGAGACATAAGATACCGGTATAAGATATTCTCTCAAAAAATACATCCTATAATATAATAATAATATATCCTACAGCTATATAACATCTTCCTTTTGCCATTTGTAAGAATGATAACCTTCCTCAGGCCTGAGGAAGGTCGCAAGACCGAAACGTTGCTTCTTAAATAAATGCTCTGAAAATGGTGCATTTATATAGCGCCTTTATCCAAGGCGCTTTACATAGATTGTGCATTACATTCATCCATTCACACACACATTCATACACCAATTGCGGCGGAAGCCATGCAAGGTACCAACCAGCACATCGGGAGCAATTTGGGGTTCAGTGTCTTGCCCAAGGACACTTCGACATGTAGCCAGGAGGAGCCGGGATTCGAACCGCCGACCCATGGATCATTGGACGACCTGCTCTACCTCCTGAGCCACAGTCGCCCTCTGAACCTAGCAAGTGGACGGTGTGCAGGTGTCCCTCCTTTCTACATGTATGTATATGCCTTCATGCCTTGTCATCATCGCACCTGCTCCAAATTACCTACCGGGTGTGCGGAAGTCATCTCTCTAGCTGTGATAGACTTAAAAGATGAAGCAAATGAGGGAATGATCATGTGATGTCGGTGGTTTATCTGATACATACTTTGGTCTCCTCAGCTCTCATCCCATCCAGTAGGTAGCGCAGCAGCTCTTGACTGTCCTGTTGCTGGAAGCCTTTGAACCTGGCAGCCCTAGTGTGGGATGATACCAAAAAGGTTAAAGGGATACTGTTGTAGTGACTACTTCTTCCTCTTGAATCAAATAGAAGTAGCGCTATGAGGCTGAGCTGTCGGCAGGAACTGTGTGACGCGTTTCAATCATATCCAGAAAAGTTCTTATTGTGGTTAAGGTGATTTATTGACAGAATAAACAAGGTCCAAAAATGTACTTGAAAGGTTGATAAATGCAAACGTGTAGATAAACGATTAAACGGTCAACAAAAAATATTGAGCCTAGAGCTCACCCCCATTCTCTCACTGAATGCCACTGCCCAGACACACAGCTGACATAAGTAACGTGATTAGCAGACGCGCAGCAGGAGCTCATCAATCAGGTAAGGGAAGTGGAACAAAACCAAGCGTGGGAAAAAATAAACAATAAATAGAAACAAACAACAAAATGTATATTTTGGCTCCTACAATACGGCCCCTAATTATTAAATAACAAATAATAATTACACAATCATGAATGGCAATCAAATCGATTTTTCGCAGTCTTCTTTCTCCTTTCTTCAAGATGTGTGTATAGTTCATAGTGAGTGTAGTGAATCAGTGTGGTGTGCAAGGGGCAAAAGTCAGCGGCAAAGGGGAAAAGGTGAAATCCAAAGTCAAGTTTCAATCTTCCGCCTCCTGTAGCAGGCAGATTTTGGTGATGGGTCTGTTCAAAAAGCCAGTCTTGGTCTTAATTCGAACTTGGCGTACGAGTCCTCTTCTGTCCAGAATGGTCTCCACAATCTTTCCAGTTAGCCAGGAGTTCCGAGGTGCTGTGTCATCCACTATGATCACGAGGTCCCCTGGTGTAAAGTTGCGTCTGATGTTAGACCATTTTTGTCTCTCCTGTAACTGGGGAAGATATTCTTTGACCCATCTTTTCCAAAATAAATCCGACATATATTGAACTTGCCTCCACCTGCGGCGAGCATGTCATCCTTCTGAAACCGTCCTGGTGGCATGGAAGGTGCAGTCTTCAGAAGCAAAAGGTGGTTCGGGGTCAGTGCTTCAAGGTCATTTGGATCTGTAGAAGCCTTGGTGATCGGTCGGCTGTTGAGGATAGCTTCAACTTCACACAATGGTGTGCAGACTTTCCTCATCGAGATTTTTAAGTGTAGAATTGAGCACTTTTCTCACCGATCTAATTAGTCTTTCCCATACACCTCCATGGTGTGAGCCAGCAGGGGGATTGAAGATCCAATTGATTTATTTCTGGAGCATTACATTGTGAATCTGGGCTTGATTCCAGCCTTGAATCGCCTCCTTCAACTCACGCTGTGCTCCCACAAAATTGGTCCCATTGTCGGATCTTAATTCTTTCACTTGACCTCGTCTTGCTGTAAAACGACGAAGTGCATTGATGAAAGAGTCTGTCTCAAGTGATGATGCCACTTCAATGTGAATTGCTCTTGTAGCCAAACATGTAAATATGACGCCATAGCGTTTCACAATACTCCTTCCACGTTTCACTCCAAAGGGTCCAAAATAATCGACTCCCACATATGTGAATGGAGGTTCATCAGGAGAGATTCTGTCAATAGGCAGGTCTGCCATCTGCTGTTGTCCTGGAGTAGCATTGATGCGGCAGCAAACAACGCATTTTGACATGATTCTCCTAATTGCAACAGTAGCACCAGGAATCCAATATTTCTGGCGTAGTCTGGATAACATGTGGTTGCGACCACCTGTTTGTGAATATGTCGAAGAATCAGATTTGAAATATGAAACTCTTTGGCCAGTATGACAGGATGTTTCATTTCTTCTGGCATTGCTGCTCTGTCAAGTCGCCCTCCAACTCTTAACACTTCGTTGTCCAAAACGGGATTTTATGAATGTGACTTCATGCTTTTGATGTGCATTTCAGTTAATTGATGGTTATCATAGTCTATACTCTAGTCTTGACTCTTGACTATAGCAGTGGTTCTCAAACATTTACATTTCAAGGACCGCCATAACTCTCAGAATTACAGACCTTTAAGGGTCCATTTGGAACCCCCTCAAGGAACCCTGAGTGTCCCTGGTCCCACTTTGAGAACCACTGGACTATTATAGTCCAGTGGTTTATTATAGTCCAGTGCTATAGTCTATAGCATACTTCTGTGGACTATATAGAAACAAACATATTTACAGTAAAATCCATATTCACAGAGGAAATTCCCCTGCCTGTCTTTTTCTGCCATTTTTGGCGTTCCTACAACTCCAACGATCCCCTACCAAGAATATTTTGAGTAAAACTTGGTGACATGGATCCAACTAAATTTGCAATTGCACTCACTTTTTACAAACTTGTGTGAACAGGTTCCGAGGAGATACAACACTTTGCTTGGTTTCCTGGATCTCATTCAGCAGCTGACACATTGACAGAGTCAAGGATCCAGGCTGGTCCAACTCAACCACAACAGGCTCCTGCAGAATCACAGTGAAAACAACACATCTTAAAGCTGTATTCAATTTTGTCCAATCTGTAAGGTAGAGTATACAATATACGAGTATGTATGAGTTATAGTATACAATATAACTCATACAATTGGGTGGTTGTATTTGGTCTCCCTGCTCTCACACATTTTGACCTGAGGTTCATTCAATTACTCCCCTGGGCAAGCAGGCATGCTCCAACAGTTCAGTGGTAAAAAAAATCAGCACTGTTTCAAATTCAGGGTAGAACAGGAAAGCTACATAAGTCAATCTGCCAATTAAGCTTTGAAGACAGATAATATAAGTTAACATACCAGATCGGAGGAGGCACCAGGTCCAGGTGTAATGTTAAGATTAATCTTCTCCCCTGTCAGGTTACAGAGAATCTGCCTTAGCATCTGGGTTTGAGAGATGTTCTGAAAAAGGCAATGGTATTATTAATAGCTCATGACAAACTAAGAATGAACATATTCTATGAAATCCTACGCAGTAAAATCCTCAGTAATTAATGTATAACTGAGAGAGAATTTAAGAATTTGTACAGACTCTCAGAGTACAAATTAACAGTGATGATTTTACTGGGTGTTAAAGGGTAAGACCACTTTTGTAGAGGTTTGGGTTGTGTAGTTACCTTGCCATGATGTTACTCCAAATGTGGACAAGAAATCAAAAATAATTTCTCCAGTGATTAGAAATTGATAATTCAAAATATGCTCCTCATTGACTTACATTGTACGCTGAAACAGCTCTCAAAGTCACTCTTTTAGTACGTAAACAAACACAAACAACGTTGTTTCAGACAATATAGAGCAACACCAAAACTCATGTGGTTTTATTTCTTCATAAAAATGGTAACTTCCTGTTGATTTTACTATATGAAGATCTGGATCCGGATCCATGGATCCAGTCCGGGTTTTCTTCTGAATAAAAATGGACAAATCAACAGGAAGTTACCATTTTTATGAAGAAATAAAACCACATGAGTTTTGGTGTTGCTCTATATTGTCTGAAACAACTTTGTTTGTGTTTGTTTACGTACTAAAAGAGTGACTTTGAGAGCTGTTTCAGCGTACAATGTAAGTCAATGAGGAGCATATTTTGAATTATCAATTTCTAATCACTGGAGAAATTATTTTTGATTTCTTGTCCACATTTGGAGTAACATCATGGCAAGGTAACTACACAACCCAAACCTCTACAAAAGTGGTCTTACCCTTTAAAGAAAGCACAGTCTTACCTGGATGACAGCATTAAAAAAACATGTGTTCCCAAGGTTGCTGAGTCCCTTCACTGAAACAACACTCTTGTCTTCAGCTGTGACAGGCTTTTGCATTCTCACGGTTCCTTTCTTCTTGCCATTGTTCTTCAGATTGTCCTCATTCTCTTCTGTATTATCATCAACCGTAGTCACTGGCTGTTCTTCCAACACGCAGGCCTCCACCTTAGAACCTACATCACACACACACACACACACACACACACACACACACACACACACACACACACACACACACACACACACACACACACACACACACACACACACACACACACACACACACACACACACACACACACACACACACACACACACACACACACACACACACACACACACACACACACACACACACACACACACACACACACACACACACACACACACACACACACACACACACACACAATTGGATTTGTGTATTTCAAGTGTAAAATGTAATTTTGCTAAATGAAATCAACATGCCAAGAGTTTCTGCAGGACTTACCTCTCCGAGATGATTTATTTTTGTTCTTTGACAAGGCTTGTTTTTTTATGTTGGTCACTAACTGAGCTAAATGTCCAGTTTCACTGTACAGGACTTCTTCATCACATAAATAACACCTGGAAGGACGACAAGAAATTAAAACAAGATTCAATCCAGAGTTCTACAGGTAAATTACCTTTTTAATTACAAGGACTCCCAGTTTTATGTAGATTAGACTAGAGTATTGATTGATTGATTTATTAACAGTTTGCAGAATTACAATACATTTCAAGTACAACTCAATAACAAAAAAACTGTTAACTGTGAGTGGACGACACCATAAAGCATTACACTTGTTTACAATAGGGCACATGTCTTAATGACTGTTGGTAGGGCGTTCCACATTTTGGTGGCATAGGAGCGAAATTAATTTAATCCCTTATTTGTGCCGAATCTGGGTTGCACATGGTTTGTTGAACTCCCTCTGGTGTTGTGGGTGTGGACTTCGTTGACATTAAGGAAGTATTTAGACAGGTACATGGGTATCTTGGTGCTGTAGCGAATCTTGTGGACCAGACCCATTGCAAGATGCTGTATGTACTCTGTCATCAACCCTAAGCCATTCCAGCCCGTCAAAGTGGGCAGGGGTGAGGTGGGTTCGGGGAGTGAGGCCAAGTAGTAGCCTGACCAGTTTGTTTTGGGAAGTCTGGAGCCTTGTTTTTTGACGGACCGGAAAGAGGGAGAGAGAGAAGGGGAGAGACACGCAGCAAAGGTAGTCATGAACGGGACTCGAACACGCGACACGCTGTCAGGTCAGAGCCTATATGTGGCATGCGCCTGGACCACTAGGCCAGCAGGCGCCTGGAGCCTTGTCTAAGGGCCTTAGAGGTACATGCATAGTCGAAGAAACCTTGTACGAGGGCTCCTGTTAGTGTCTTCAAGGTGTTTTTGTTGACCAGTGAGGAGATCCTGTATAGGAATCTTGTTCTTTGGTTGACTATTTTGATTACGTCAGTGGCCATTTTTTCATCGGAAAGATTTGCCTCCAGGATGGAACCTAGGTAGGTAATTTCATCTTTTCGTGTGATAATATTGTCACCCACTCTAACCAAGAAGCCATCTGCCTTGCTGTGATTACTATTTGATCCAAATAGAATGGATTCAGTTTTTCCCAGGTGTAAAGATAGTTTGTTATCAGCGAGCCAGGTGCAGATTCTACAGAGTTCAGAGCTGAGGGCCTTTTCAACCTGCAGTTTGTTCCTGTCCGAGATGGAGCTAAGAATAGAAACAGGGCGGTAGTTGCCAGGGTCTAATTTGCTCCCTTTCTTGTGCAGGGGGGTTACTTTGGCCAGTTTGAAATCTTGGGGGACCTGTCCCTGTTTGATGGAGAGGTTTATTATGTGGGTGATGATTGGAGCTATAGAGATGGCCGAGTCTCTGAGAAATTTGGAGGGAATATTGTCATGGCCAGTGGCCTTGTGGGGTTGAAGCCAAGGGCACACAGTCTTTTAAGTAGTTCCTCAGTTGTTACCATTGTCAGTTTAAAATCATCTTTACAAACACCTAGGTTTTTGTAGAAGGCTTTGATGTGCTCTACATCAAAACGGCCAGAGTGGGAGGGCAGTTTGTTAACCAGCGTTGTTGCAATGTTTGTAAAGAAGATGTTTAAGTAGTTGGCTACGTCATGGTGGGAATTGGGAAATAATACAAGAGAATGACAGGTTGGCTTGTATTATTTTCCACCACAGAGTAACCTCGCATCAGACTATCCAGCATAGCTATATCCACCTCAGTGGACAGTCAATGTCAGTAGGCCAATCAGAGGCAGGCGTGGCATTACCATGTCTATGCACAGACGCAAAATAGATTCACGTATTAGGCATGGTTACCGACCCCCTTTTATGACTAGTCAGGTTTGGTACAAGACACTAAAACAAAACAATGACTCACCACACACTCCAGTTTTCAATGCTGACCACCAAGCAATGTGGATCTGTCCGGAGAGTCTCATAATGTTTGATCGCATGGTGGTTCTCTGAGTTTCGCCCACATCCCTTTGATAAAAAACATAGATAATTATCTGTCTATTTAGGGCAGTGGTTCACAAACTTTGTTAGGAATGTTAGGAAGGGTGTACAAATGGAACTAAATGGTTTTGTTCCATTTGTATAATCTCAAGAGTTACACAGACCAGTGAGGGTCTTTTGAGAACCACTGATCTAGGGTATCATACAGATAGATAGTAATATATTGTGAATTTCAGCATAAAATATGTCAAGCAAGCCTACTCTATGTCCACATTTTAAACACATCCATATTGTTGCTGTTGTGTCTCGTTCCTCTTCATCACATTCCAGTGGCTGAGTATCAGAGGGCTGCTCGTCATCTTTACAGTCCTGGCAACTGTTGCAGTCTGAATTCAGCCCAGATTTCTTGACAAAACTGTGATCTATCCCCTTCCTGACATGGCTGCAAGAGGGACCTAAAACGATAAATGATATCATGAGGCCATGATACACAATTCAACAGCAGGCACTCTCAGATATATCCTTGGATCAAGATGTATTTGATCGATTCTGACATTTGTGTATGTCATACTACACAAAAGAATCAATAAAAAAGCAATCTATGACAGTCTTGATCCAAGGCTATATCAGATTTCACAACTTCACCTGTTAGATCAATGTCCTCCTCATACTCCTTTTGGCTTTTGTCCTTCCCTCTTTTCTTTCCCATGTTCACCTTAAAACAAAATTAAAGAGGTTCACAATAGATCAGCCACTGCACTCACCTGAGCTACCTTCTTAGTTATATAGTGGAAAGTATAATTTAGTAAAGTGTATGGTTGGTATTAATCAAACTGAGAAACGGCCAGATCAAATCATTGTCCACAACAACTTACGTTCAAGTGTGGACTGTGGAGCTGTAAATTCTCACAGTTGGCAGTTTCGATTTCTCTGTGTAGAAGAGCTTTCTAATCCAGACATATTCTGGTTAAATATAATATTACTGTAAAACCAACAACAGGTATCCGACTCCAGCAAACAAACACTGTATAATCAAATACCCGCACGAATCCCATATATATTCCCGAGATATATCTCACATATGGTATAAGCTAAAATGTGGTAGTCCAGAGTAGTCAATCGATTGTAGTCCCTGAAGTGGTGACGCAACGTCCTGTCCCCGGAGTAGAAGAGTCCGGGTTAATAGGCTTCCGTATCTGTGGCACAGGTCTGGTTTCGATTCGGAATTAACATAATGTTATCCGGTCTAGAGCCCGCCTACTGTATCCGGTAAAATCCATGCATACATACATACATGCACCGTTTCCGTATCCGTTCTAGACCGAAACCGGATTAACAACCTGCAGATCCAAGTTCGCTGGTAATGGAATGGTGTCTCTGGACAAAAACGTGAGGTTTAGATGTTATGCTTCAGACGAGAAAAACACTTTCGCCTGTACGGACCGTGGTCGGAGGAGCAAAGTTAATTGATGACGTGGTCCAGAGAACATGTCACTGTCACTTAGTGAGTGGGCTGAAGCGCAGCTTTCAGAGATAGAACTGCTGTCAAGCATGTTCCCGACCCAAGAAGAATTTGAAATAACCGACCAGATGGCGCTTGCAGAACTCAGGGATTTTGTGGAGGGTTCTACAGATACACCTCCCCCTTCAAGACCCCAGTTTGTCATTAAGCAGAAGATGGAAAGTGCGTGCATTAACTTGGTAAATAAAACAAGATTGCTCTACTGTTTCATATATGATAATAATATATGTACTCATAATATGATATCCCATTATTTAAATGTCTTGTGTATTTCTTAGGGGGACATCAATTTATCCTGCACTTATCCTTATGAATATCCGAATGTCTTACCAGAGATAACTGTAAGGTAAGAAAATCTGTTGAGGAAAGTGGGATGTTGTTATTGAAGCTGAATATTGAATTCAAGCCAACACATAATTGGGAAATGTCCAAACCAGAGAAACAACTGGATCATGGTTGAAAGTTTGAAACAAAGTATGTAGTGTTCAAAAATATTCTGAAACTTTCCACTTTCAGTTGCCTGGCTGACACGCATCTTTCTTTCTTTTCATTCTCATCCTAGATGTTCTGACCTCAGCAGAGCCCAGCAGACACAGTTCCATACAGACCTGAATGCGTACCTTACAGAGAACTGCCAAGGAGAAGTGTGTGTGCTCTCTGCAGTGGAATGGGCGAAGGAGAACGCACATCTCTATGTCAATAAGAGCGCATCATCAACAGCTACAGCTTCTAAGAAAGAGTCTTCCTCGTCATGTCCAGTGGAGCGGTTCACCCGTCTATGGATCTATAGTCACCACATCTATAACAAGACCAAGAGGAAGAACATTCTGGAGTGGTCCAAGGAGCTGGGGCTGTCAGGGTTCAGCATGCCTGGAAAGCCTGGTATCGTGTGTGTGGAGGGGCCTCAAACTGCCTGTGAGGAGTTCTGGTCTAGGTGTGTTAGTGTTGCTATTTTCAGCCTATATGAGCCTGATTTCACCCAAACACGGTGAAATAACACAGATTGGCAATTCCGTACATACACATACATTACTAGAAAACCCCCAAATCTGTACATATTACACCACTACTGTTTTGACCACGGAGGCGTGGCTTTCACTAATCGAAATTTGCGACGTTTGCCACGGCAAAGAAAGAAAAACAGGTGCGCTTCGTCTGGAAACTGCCCTTGGTTGAGGCAGTGGCTGCTCAGCTTTGAAAATAACTTAACTCATAAACCAACTAAATGGAAAAAGCGGCACTCCAAAATAAAAGATGCAAGACTGGCGCAGATGCAATTTCTCATGTTTATTTGCGAACACTGACGCATTTTGGCAGAGCCTTCTTCTGAGCAGACTAAAAATTGTTCGCCACGGCAACTCGCTTGCTTTAGCTCGCTCGGTGGTGGCTCAAGTTCGCTTGAAACGGCGCCCTTGGGTTTTCTAGTAGTGTATGTACGGAATTACCAATCCATGTTATTTCACTGTGTTTGGGTCAGACCGGGTAGCCTATATACATACTAGCCATGAAAATAAAACTAGTTGTCAAATGTTCATTTTTTTGTCCCCTCTTCACAGAGTTAAAGTTCTGACATGGAAGAAGATCATGATTCGACACAGAGAAGATATTCCTCTTGGTGAGGAGGGCAGCAGTGGTGAATGTATGGATTCACTGCGCAGATTTACAGGCTTTGAAGAAGCCATGTTTGACCCACATGGGAACAGAGGAAACCACATGGACCTTGGACAGCTCTACCAGTTCCTAAACGAGAAAGGCTGTTGTGATGTCTTTCAGATGTACTTTGGCATTGAGGGGAGATAAAGAGATCCCGAGCACAGGAGTAATTTAATTAATTAACCACTTTTAGCCTGATGTCCCATGTCATTGTAGACCAAACAATAAATAATAATACAATAAAATAAATACATTTAAAAAATGTCTAAGCTAAGCTTGTAAGACAATGTTCTCCATTTTAAAGTATAACATTGGGCTTTAAGTATAACGTGTCCACATGTAAAAACATCAACTGGTCTTTCAATATCTTGAGGTAATGGGCCAGTCTTGTATTAGTCTTGCGACAGAATAGGGATGCTGGGGTTCAAGTGGTTAATACGATGCTGCATCGTACATTCTCAAGGATTATTTTTATTTAATTTTTTTACGTCCAGGACAGGCTTCATCTCCCCAGTTTGGTCTGTGACCTTGTATCCAGACCTTGTATATTTCTTTATTTTCTAGCAGTACCTGTAAGTATGGCTCAAACTAAATGATGTAGGAGTTTCATGATAAGAAAAACAACAATCCTAAATGACAAAAAATCACACCCGTGTGAAGTGAGGGGCGCTCTTATCATCATACATCATCAGACACATATATGATGTAAATTCTCCATTCATTGTCAATGGGAATTTAATTCCCATTCATTGTCAATGGGAATTTAATCTGTGTAGGACGAAAATACCGATTTGCTCGTCCAAATATGACATAAATTCTCCATTCATTGTCAATGGGAATTTAATGTTTGTGTAAGACTTTCGAGAGTACACTAATAGCTGAATATAGGAGGGGCAGCGGGGCTAGCTAGCGCCCCTCAAAAATGTGTGTAGTGAGGAGTGCATTTGTTTGCTTTTGTATGTCCATGCTTAAAAAAGCAAACATAAAATGTTCATATTTGGCTGCCACATGATGTGGCACAGTGCACAGTGGCAGCCAAATATGGACTTGGCGGGGACAAGTGCCCCTCAAAAATATGGGTTCGTAGCGTTAGTCCGACGTCCCAATAATCCAACATAATACTAACCCTAACCATAACCGCAGTTCCCGCACGCAGAAGCCACGGGTGAGTCGTTAACCGGCCATGTATGTCAGACTAACGGTATAATATATAATGGTATGTTTGCATGGGAGTTGTACACCAGATGGCAGCATTTTACCATTAAATTGGATCCTGCACACTAATGCACATAATGCTATTTTTAAAGCTTATGCTGGAGAACATTTGGGGATATGAATTAAACAATTCAAGAATGTATTGGGGCTTTTAAAATTTAAATTGTATTTAGGTTGGAGAGCTCTTTCTTTAGCCTTGTGGTAGTGACCATTAAATTAGCAATTTAAATGACAACTTTAGTTTTTTTCAACCAAGGTTCATGTTTTAGTTTGTTATTAGAGAAAGTAAATGATGAGGGTTATTTTTTTTCATCTGCTGCTTTCTTTCGTTTTAGTGATTTTAGCTATTTTTGACAGGCTAAATGTGTATATTTATTTTTTATAGTGATTTCTTTATTATATTTACTATAGTCCTACTAGACCCCATAAAATGACATCTGGCCAAAAAAGATCACGGGATCTATTGAATGTGAAGGGGGAGGTGACAAACCCCCCTTCACATAGATCCTGTGATTTTTTGTGGCCAGATGTAATTTACTGCAGGGTCTAGTAGGACTATAGTAAATAATAATGAAGCGCCATAGAATTTTGTAAAACAATATGTATTTAGCCCCAAGTTTAACCCTCCTTTTACTTTCTCTAATAACAACCTAAAACATGAACCTTGTCCTTTAATGCAACTGAGTACAACTGAACTTGTAAGAGTGCAACATCCCCCTCATTTTATGTTATTCATGCTAGGACCATGAGCATTAGTAAGCTTGGACAATCACAGTCATAACCATGATGTGCAGGATAAGGGACTATGTTCTCTTGTCTCATAGATGAACCACTGTATGTAACTGCTGTACACTACTGTACAGCCACAATAAATCACCTTCCCAGCATAGCATTAACATATAGCATTAACAGTATTTACTAAAATGACCTAATTGGCAGTAATACATAGATACATGCAGGTAGATGAAGTTTGATCAACGTAGTTACTGTAAATCTGAGGAGAGCATTTACACAAGGATAGTTTCATTTCATTTCATTCAAGTGACAGCAATTTTCATCTGCTCTCTTTCATCATAGTGATTGATCCAGACACCACTGAAACTCGTTAATTCATTAAGATCCCCATTAGTTGGCATGTGAATGGAGTCTTGGGGTCTGTTGCATGATTGCATCTGAGCCACGACATGTTTATGAATGACAACATGGCAGTAGCTTAAGTCAAAGCCAGTTTCCTCCTCTGTAGGTCCACATTTTTAATGGAATCTGCTGAATGTAATAGTACACCTGCACCCCCTGTTCCTAGTAGCTTTGTTTCTCATCATCAATAACATTGTGAATCAGGCCTGTTCATTGATGGTCTGCAGAGCATTTTGAATGATCTACAACCTCACATGTCACAATGCACATGTCACAATGCGATGTTGTGACACCACTTGAGCTTGTAGAGCGGCTATCTTTGGTGAATGTTCCCCTCAAAACATTACATGGGAAGCTGGAGTAATTTCACGCCAAGTATAACAATTATTTTCAATCTGTCCTGATGGAAACTGATATTCTCTCAAGATTCCCTCATGACATACTGTAGGTATAGGGGAAGATTTACATTATGTACGTACAATTAATATGACATTTGACAAAGTAACAATGTGGGTGACGGGTGACTTGAGCCAAAAATGTTTGCCTGTCTACCAGACACACTGCTGGTCATCAACTTATTGGCTTAGGAATGATACAAAAACAAAAAAATCTCTATGAATTCAAGGCTCCGTGGGGTATGTAATTGATAGAAAATAAGTAATTATTTGGCTGAACTATCCTTTTAAAGTAATAAGACTACTTATAACTAGAAAATACTGTTCCTGAAGAAACCGTTTGGGCTCGAGTGGCTTCCTACTCAATGATGATGTATTGACCCACATGACATCACAACCCAGCAGGAAAACGGCCCTGGGAATAAAGATGTACGATGATGTCACAGCCAAGCGAGAAAACAGGCTCACTACTCAAGCCCACAATTTGTTGCTTTCCACATCTGCCTGATACTTATCAATATACTTACAAATCTGGCATCCCTTGAAGGGGTTAAGAATACTTCCCTTGCATTTCTCTTTGGATGGCAAGGGTCATCTAACGAGAAGATCTGAGGGGGAAATAATTGATCCAACCCTATCCTCCATGTTAAAACTCATTCAATGCCACAGGACGCCTTTCCCATATATGTGAGTGGCTCGCAATACAAAGGTTACTTTAATTTCACCCACTAATAATGCACTACCTATAGGGATGAAACCTTCTTGATCTTGATTATCTTGCCCCGCGGCCAGAAGGTGAGGTCATTCCTCCACTACAATGAGATGGATCAGCAAGATCAAGGTTGTGACCCCAGCATCCAGAAATCGCTCAGGTGTTTTTGTGTCCTCGCTGATCACGGGCTGCTGATTCTCAAGTGATCACCACAAAGCCATTGATGTGGAATCCTCAGTGTCAGTTTAATTATTTGTCACTCTGAGAGTATTCAAATGGAAATGTACACTTGTGGCGCCGGCCGGGAGGCGAACCCGGAACCTCGTATCAGTAAGCCGCGTACGTTACCATTCGGCTAAAGAGCCATGGCCCGATAGGCAAGTAGTAACGCAGCCACCTATAGCCAGCCTACAGTCATCCCCCCAACCTGGAAGCGCGTCCACGTGTGCCAGCCAGGAGCTAGGCTCGACTGACTGGGGGGACCTCCACCCCAGGCAGGGTATGTACGTGCTGTCGACTACGCTCAACGGTGCTAGTCTGTGTCGCCGGGGATACAGAACCCATACACACCGCTGCCACCAATGTGGCGCCGGCCGGGAGGCGAACCCGGAACCTCGTATCAGTAAGCCGTGTACGTTACCATTCGGCTAAAGAGCCATGGCCCGATAGGCAAGTAGTAACGCAGCCACCTATAGCCTTCACACTCACTGCTGCAACAACTGAACATTTGTTCAAAGATTGTTGGACAACCACTTCAGAGACTCATACATCCACGTATGATAACACTAACAGCATCCTAAGGTTAGCAAGGAATATTATCACCTCAAACACTAGCCATGTTTTGTATGGAGAGTATAAGTTGCTGCCTTCAGGAAGGAGATGGTGTTCCCTACAATAAGGTCAGACTGAAGAGGTTTAATCAGGAGTTTAGCCAGGACGGGCTGAGCTGTGGACATTGCTCTTGTCTTTATGTTTTTATGTATGTAATTTTTGTTTTGTTTTTGTCAAATGGGTGTATGTTGCATACAAGGCCGCTGGGTCACAAGACAAATTTCATTGCGAGCTGACAAAGTACTATTATCATATAATATCATATCACTCTCAGAGTTCAAGTAACACTGAGAATTTGACAGTGTGTTAGTTGTGCTGTCTGCTATCTACCATCTGTCTTAACATAACCTTGTTCCATGGCACATTAATAATTCTATGTAGCACAAATGTGTGGAGTTGAATCACACCTATTTTGCCATGACTGTCACCAAGACAATTGCTTATGTCCACTTCCACAACATTGAGCAATTATGGTGTGAAATTTAGTAGCCACTTCATGGCTACTACATTTCTCACTCTCTCTCAGCTCTACTATATCAAGTAGTCTCTAAAAACGTCAGTTGGTCAATTCTTCTTGTGAGAGCACTTGTGAAATCTCTTATCGCAGCATTGATTTCTATTTAATTATACAGCAGATTAGCTGTTGATCATAACATGTAAAAGTTAATCAGGATTAGACCAACATGAAATTCTGAGTAAATTGTATGCATAACTTATTATGATTATTATTATTATGAATAATCATAATAATAATAATAATAATGGGTGATAATAATAATAATAATTATTATTGTTGTTATTGTTATTGTTATATTACTACTTAGGGCAATATATATTGAATGAAAAGTATTGAAGCAGTATAGTAAATGGAATCTGTAATATTGCTGCAGAACAAATAAATACCGTGGCAGACATTTACAGTCTGCACTTGATCTTAAAACACATTTTGTCTGCCCATGCAGGTCCTTTTGAAAATCAATTTCACATTTAACTTTATTCACACAGGATTTACTGATTTCTCTTTCATTCTTTATATTTCGGACAATTACCCAATTCTGTAGGCCCCTATGTCTTTTGGTGATGCATAAAATTGAATTTATAGTTCAGAATGTCCAACCTAAGGATTTCATCATGTGTGTATCTGGCAATCATTCACGGTCCTAAGCTAACAATAGTTGTTTTGAAACACTACACAGAAGCTTATTGAGAGCATTATGTTTGAGAATTTCAAATGTTTTCTGTTTTGCTAGGACATAAAATGTGGTTGTCTTGAAACGTTTATACAGTAGGCTATAGTGACTGTACCTGACTGTCTTTTAGGGTTTGTTTTCTTAGGACACTGTTCTACTTATTACTTAAAGGACCACTTCACCACTTTTCAACCTATCTTCATATAATAAGTCCTCAATAATAATCATGAAAAAATGGCGCAATTTTGTCCTACTCTCGAGTCTGTGTCTCATAGGAGGGCTGTGGGCAGTTCAGAAACCCGTCCACCAGTGACATCATTGATGGGGAATACAAGGTAATCAAAACTGCAGGCTTTCTAGTCCTGAAAAGTTGCAATGCAAAAATGGAAGCCATCGTTCTCACGATAATACAAATCTAAGCATTTTTGTAAAAACAATATTGTTTAAAAATGATGATGTCACTGGTGGACGGGTTTCTGAACCTCCTCCTATGAGACAGACTGAGTAGTAAAAAATCGTGCCATTCTATCATGATTATTAGTGAGGACTAATTATATGAAGATATGTTGAAAAGTGGTCCTTTAATATCAGCAGTATTATAATAGATATTGGAATTTGGTCATCTTGTTTTCTATGCTGATTTGTTAAAATAATAATAATCCTGCTACCTAATTGAAGCCCGTACCCCGGCAGCCTGTAAGCTATTTATGCGGCCGTATGCTTGGAGTGGGTCTCACACCACACAAATCCTCATCTAACTCCACATTTTGCACACATCTAGCTCAGTGCTCTGCCTATAACATAGGCTGTCTTGCGCACCGCTAATGTACTTGCACGACATAGAAATCTTCTTAAAGAATATTCTGAAAATGTCAAAACCTGTATATCCACAAATTGTGGGCCAAAACAACAACTTGAAGGATACATTTTGGCCCGATGAACCAATGTGCATGTTAAAATCATGTATACTTTACACAATCTTTCTTATTTTACTTCCTGCCTCTCTTGCTGCCCATTGGACTTGTACTGTATCTGCATTTGTCTGGGCCTATGCGGGGCCTTCACATAGGGAATGTATCCCTCTGGGAGTACAGGGGCTTTTCTTGTTTTCATATTTTTATTAAGTTTTTTCAAAATAGGACAGACAGATAAATAATAATAAGAAAGAAAAAAAAAGACAAGACAAGAAAAAAAATAAAAGGGGAAAAAAAAGAAAAAGAACAGGGCATGATTTCATTCTGAATGAGTCATTACATTACAATAAATTACGCTGCTAGAGTGGAGTGTAAAGAGTGTAAAGAGTGGAGGACATACAACTAAATGCTGAGGTTCAATGTGACATTTGAGCAAGGTGGTCTAGGAATGGCTGCCATATAACATAGAACTTATTTGAATTGTCCATCATGTCATAGCGAATTTTCTCCATATGTAATATACAAGTGAGTTCCGTTAACCAGGTCTTGAAATGAGGTACTTCATCTGACTTCCAGAGTCTTAGAATCACTTTTTTTGCAATTACCATACCATACATCATTGTATTTTGTACAGAAACATTGTGATTTGACAGTATTTGTGAAGAACCAAAAAGTGCGGTCTCTGGGTCAGGTTCAAACACACATCCATACACATCTGAAGTAATTATTATTATTAGTATCTGTCTGGTGGTACAGGGGCTTTCACATAGGAACTGTATCTGTCTGGTGGTACAGGGGCTTTCACATAGGAACTGTATCTGTCTGGTGGTACAGGGGCTTTCACATAGGAACTGTATCTGTCTGGTGGTACAGGGGCTTTCACATAGGAACTGTATCTGTCTGGTGGTACAGGGGCTTTCACATAGGAACTGTATCTGTCTGGTGGTACAGGGGGCTTTCACATAGGAACTGTATCTGTCTGGTGGTACAGGGGCTTTCACATAGGAACTGTATCTGTCTGGTGGTACAGGGGCTTTCACATAGGAACTATATCTGTCTGGGGGTACAGGGGCTTTCACATAGGAACTGTATCTGTCTGGTGGTACAGGGGCTTTCACATAGGAACTGTATCTGTCTGGGGGTACAGGGGACTTTCACATAGGAACTGTATCTGTCTGGGGGTACAGGGGACTTTCACATAGGAACTGTATCTGTCTGGGGGTACAGGGGGCTTTCACATAGGAACTGTATCTGTCTGGTGGTACAGGGGCTTTCACATAGGAACTGTATCTGTCTGGGGGTACAGGGGGCTTTCACATAGGAACTGTATCTGTCTGGTGGTACAGGGGCTTTCACATAGGAACTGTATCTGTCTGGTGGTACAGGGGCCTTTCACATAGGAACTGTATCTGTCTGGGGGTACAGGGGCTTTCACATAGGAACTGTATCTGTCTGGGGGTACAGGGGACTTTCACATAGGAACTGTATCTGTCTGGGGGTACAGGGGGCTTTCACATAGGAACTGTATCTGTCTGGTGGTACAGGGACTTTCACATAGGAACTGTATCTGTCTGGGGGTACAGGGGGCTTTCACATAGGAACTGTATCTGTCTGGTGGTACAGGGGCTTTCACATAGGAACTGTATCTGTCTGGTGGTACAGGGGGCTTTCACATATAGGAACTGTATCTGTCTGGGGGTACAGAGGCCTTTCACATAGGAAGGGGCCAAACCCCCGAAGGGGTCTTTTTTTCTAGTAATAATAATGAAAGATGTTGCCAGTCAGTTAATGTATAATCCATGTTTTAATGAGTTAGAAAAGCATTCATCATGCTGGGTCTTTTTTTCTTTTTAGACATGAAGCAATTACAATAGTCTGCAGCCCTGCAGAGGTAAGATTGGAGCATTAATTCTACTAAAATACGATACATTTTCTGACATAGGTTGTTGATTATGACTCTAATAAAATATAACCTTTAACACAGCCAATAATGCTGTCAATTAATCCAGTGTATGCACTCTGTGATTTTAGAAAACGTGAACACAAATATTGAACAGTGTAAGTCATTAATGAAGTATTATCCATAGTACATTGAATGCATGAGGAATGTATTAATTTGGATACACGCTTGAAGTTCAACATTGATCCAGCCCATAAATCTATCACAGCGACTGAAATAGAACGGTTTCACACCATATCAATTAAGCTGTTAATTTGTTATGCGGTACATTAACATTTTCAATTTTGCCAAAGTAAACCAGATAATCAAAGCAATTAAAAACACAATCAGTTGTGTTTCTAAGTGCTATATAGAACTTGGCCCGGTAGCTCTTTAGGATTCTGGGCCTTCTCTTGTCGTGACCCGCCAAGGTGAACTCTTGTACTCTTGTCCATTCCATGAATACTAAATGTGCCTGGATTAAACATTGCTTGTCTCCTCACCACCATTGAATCAGTTGTTTTACTGAGATAATGCTCTGGACTAATCCCTGAGGACCAGCACCACACTGACTGGCATCATAAAAAACGACTGGAAAGCTTCTGAAAATATTCACACAGCCTGCAATCCTTCCTCTCTTTTGGAAAGTTTTATGGCAATTACAAGACCATGAAAGCATGAATCAAGACTAGTTACCTGTTGGGTGCTTTAATGACGCTGAAGTATGATTTGTCACTGAAAAACTCTGTGGTAAACAAAATGCACAGACTTACTGCTGGACCACCTTCAGTACATCTGTTGTTCAAGAATTATATAAATGTAATTAATTCCTTATATTGAAAAAAAAATGATTCCATGTCTGAATCAAATGTTTTTATATGATTCAGACATGGAATATTTTTTTGTATCAGGCTCATTTACATATAAAAAGTGAATTAATTGTGCTGTTTAACTTATGTTAAGATGCCCTACACTTTTACTGGGCGAGCATCAATCTTCCAGTCAGTAATATCCTAACTTTAATTAAGTCCCTTGTGAATTGCTTGGAAGAAACGCAAATGTTCAAATCCAAACAGATGGCACACAATTTTATTTATTTTATTTTTTCTGCATACCTTATGCCGCAGCCTGCAGGTACTCTATTTCCCCCCAGAAGACTACCAAAGAGACAAGGCTTCTCTTTATAGGGTCTCCTGGGCTTCCGTGATGCAAAATTCAGCCAAACAATGCAGAAAAGTTTGTTTTAATTAGATCTAAAAATACAATGTAATATAAATCAAATGCAGACAGACCAGACCAGTGCAGGTTATTTCAGGACTTACCATACAGTGTGTGAGTCAGTTTGGATGAATGACTTTAACACACAGTGGATTTTTCTCTCATTAATCCACAGACCTGCATGTGGCCTGATTCATGCAGCCCTCTCTCACAGTGTGCAAAATCCTCATACAGTAAACAATGGACTTGTTGTATCTGACTAGACACATTCATCCAGTTTAATGGTGTGGTGATGTATCCAGGGGGATGTACACGCTCATGTTCCTTGTTCCGGACGATTTGACTTCCGTAACTTCCTCTAGGACGTGTCACAACTGGATGTATGCATAATTTGTTTAATCTCATCAGATATGATTTTCAGCAAAACACATCTCGAGAGCTCAAAAGTGGGATGTAACACTGAACAATGCCTGCCTTTTAATTAAATAATCACACCTGTGTGAAGTGAGGGGCGCTCATTCATTGTCAATGGGAATTTAATGTTTGTGTAGGACCAAAATAGACACTAAGCCGATTTGCTCAGACTTTATGAGGTCAAATTGTCCATTCATTGTCAATGGGAATTTAATCTTAGTGTAGGACAAAAATATCAATTTGCTCAGACACATATGATGTAAAGTCCCATTCATTGTTTGTGTAAGACGGAAATCTACACTAATAGCTGAATATAGGAGGGTCTAGTGCCCCTCAAAAATCACACTTGTATGAAGTGAGGGGCACCTAGTGTGGCTTCCACGTGACATTACGTAACATCTTTGTTTAACGGCTGTAAACAAACATTAACTCCATAGACTTGACATCACATGACGCCACCTTTAGTACCCCAAACAAACATTAAAGGCCCATAGACTTGACCACCACTCTATGTTTGGTAAAGTGCTCTAAACAAACATTAAAAGTCCATAGACTTGGCATCCATATGACATAATTTGAGGTTTGTTACTTACGCAAGCAGAGTGCGCAAGTACTGCGATCGGCTGGGTATGTATAGTATACATGTATATGTATGTATGTATAGTATGTATGTCGGTGTCCTCTCTTGTTTAAGATTACTCCCGACCGACATGGGCGTGTATAGTTGAAAGCCAATGGCAAAAAAACAGCTCGGATAAAAATGCCTTTTATTAAACAACGCAGGATGCAGCAATGCTAATCGCTGTCCCAGTACATTTCTAACACCCGTGGCCCACGTGGTGAGTACTTTATATCTGAAATCTGAATGTTTATGTACACGTTTACAATGTAAATGTAGCGATCGCGTAAAACAGGCGGAAGTTAAGCCATGGCGCTCGTGAAGTACGAGCGTCATGTGAACCATGGCTACAAGGGACCAGAGCCATATAAGGCTCTGCAAGGGACTATGCATGGCAGAGTCCAGGGACGTCCAACTCGCTTCTCTTGAGCCACAACCAGAAGCTCAGTTGTTCTGCCTCCTCAGCTTAGAGCCTTTGATTCCAAGGACTTTAGGAGACGCTGGGTGGATACTCCAGTGTAGCCTCTACACCCGACTTCCAATGCATGGGTATGTGAAGGCTCTCCAACCTGCTTGTGAGCACTAGCTCACTTGCCAGCTCTGAATATTTTTCCCTCTTTCTCTCAAAGGCAGCCTCCATTCCCTCCTCCCAAGGCACCGCCATATCTACCATGATGACCGTCTTATGGCCCCTACACACTGTAGGAGTTTTAAAGTTGTCGGCGAGTCATCAGATCGTTAGTAGAGGTGGACTACAACATGATGTCTGGTTGTTGAGGTTTACACATTACATTACATTACAGCCAGAAAGCATGTGATGCAATTAAGCTTGCGTTCTGGGAGTCACAGAGCTTAAGTTGCAGGTCACCTCTGTCCCCTACCACATGGTACGGGACACCACATTATATTTTTGGCTTGGAGCAATGATGACAGAGAGATCAGATGCTATAATCAAACTTATATTTATGTGTGGGCGCGTGTGCGTGTGTGTGTGTGTGTGTGTGTGTGTGTGTGTGTGTGTGTGTGTGTGTGTGTGCGTGCGTGCGTGCGTGCGTGTGTGCGTGTGAATTTATCTTCCAGTCTCTACTCTTTTAACCTCCAGTGCTCCATTGCTTGTTCCAGTGATGATTACACAAGCAATGGTTATGTAAAATCTTTCAAAAAGTCTATCTCCTACTTGGCAGGCAGTATGATTTATGATATACAGCATAAAACATCTCATACTGTATTGTCTGAGTTTGTTTTGATTATTATCATTGGTGAACATGCACTTTTGAATCCAGCTATGGAAGAATAAACATACTGGCTTCCTCAGATTTACACTAATGCTTGTAAGGATACTATATCCTGCAATTATAAAACATTTCTTCAACACTGCCCTTCAGCAACACTTACCTTACAGGCCAACTGTATCTTTAAAATGCTTTGTATCCTTTTATTTCACTAGCACATCGGTTAGTGGATTATACAAGGAAATTAACATGCTTGTATAGTTAAAACTTAATGAAAAAACTAATGTTGGTTCAACATAAGAGTGTGCTGTTACACCTTGGAGGCCCGGAACTATTTAATCAATTTCATCCATGTGCCCATCATTTATAGCGCACGGAGTGAATGTCTGTGTAGCAGCTAACATTAGCCACACCACTCTAGAGTCGATCGACAACAACGGGAGGTAATAATAAATCTATCGCGACTAGCGACTGGACCGCGGAAGGCCGTCAAACACAGGATCTTTTTTCAGAATTAGACGGGATGATTTAGATCGGGAGTTATGATCGTTTTAAGATTTTCGTTTTCGTCAGCTAAACAGGCAGGGGACATTTTCGATGACGTGTCACTTTTTGACACGTCATCGGATCGGGCAACAAGCGCTCCAAGGCTCTAGAGCGATGCGAGCGGTTTTGTTATCATTAATCTCCGTCCTATTTATCAATCTCCGGCTTGGGCACTTGACCATGCATGAACTTGAATTTGGACGGAGAACTCCGCCCCGGGCCTCCAAGGTTTAATCCAACAGGAGGACTACTAGTTGTGTGCTTGCTTGGTGGGTTTTCATGTCTGCTTTTTTGGTGGTCCAGTTGTTACTAATCTACAGCAGTACTGAAAAGTAGGGAAAAGCAAAATATAAAAAGTAAACTGTTTTCACGAACGACCTCTCCACTCTACTTAATGAAATGCAAGAAATGTCTTGATAGTATGTGATTATATGCTAAATTTGATGACATTTGTATTGCAGCAACAAAAATGAATAGGCCTTCACTTAATTAATACAACACGGCCAGCAGTGCTTCTGCAAGGGCCATCTGTTCGAGAATGAATATGATTAATGCTTGAAAAGTGTAATTAGGATGTAATCCTAATATGTAAGTGTAATAATGTCTTTCATAGATATCATTCGATGCTCTGAGGCTTTTATAGTGGACATCTGCTTTGGTATGATAAGAGCCTATTGAGAACTGGAGGGCTGATATGAACTCTGCATACATGCAGGGTACAGTAGAGATCAGCGTCTTTCAGACTTGTAAGACTTAGAAGGCCCCACTGGGGGTCATTCTGGAATTGTTACAGTGCCTAGGCTTTGGTTCTTACATTTCAAGGGCAAAGAAAAAAAATAATCCTTTACTTTCAACTTAGTATTTACTGTTACATACAGTATAAGCATTCCTCTCCCAATAACCAATTACAATATTATGATGGATCCATAACAATATTTTCTGCTTGACATTATTCACGATAGTCTATCTTAATGTATTTGACACGCCTTTCTTAACGATGCGCAGAGGCTTTAATAAAGGGAAGGCGTTCTATATAGGGAGTTGATGTTTGTTTAAATTGGCTGGGCTTTTGGTGGTAATGATTATGAAGCAAGCATTAGGAGCTGTTTGGACAAGAAGAGTGAGTGAGTCACTGTATGAATCAGGCAGATGGCTGGCTGGACAGCGTGTTGATAATAGCAACATTAGTCTGCTGGGAAACAACATTATGCTCAAGGTCAATGAGTGCTGAAGGATGGAGCACCATTATAGTGTGGGCCCCCATGTTCTCTTTCCCCATCAGGTGGTTTCATGTGAAGCTATTCAGTCAGTCTACACATACATCATCACATGATCATGACCAATATACTTTATATTGGTCATTGTATTTACACATATAATCAATAGGGTTTAAACACAATTGTAGATTAGTGAAACGTACAGTAAAATGGACAGATTCATGTTTGGAATGTGTTAATCCTCTGTAATGTTGCCTATTTAAATTACAGCCAATAGCAGCATTCCAGTATTTTAGAATAAATCCTAACAAATTATACAGTACTGTGAGACTTGTCATTTATGTTCCTATGCTTGTTCACAGATAGGCACCATGCAGCAGCCCACTGTGTAGACATCTGTGGGCAGTTTAATGAAAACGCTTCAAGCATCATCGTCCTAAACTACAATGAGATGGGGAAGGTATTCAGGGACACTGAAGTCCTCCTTTTGTCACCCTGTATTAATTCGCAAATGAAGCGAAGAAGCGTGAGCCTCGGGCAGTCTTCCTGAGGAGCTTCGTGTTTTTTTTATTTTTTATCTTTCAACAAGTCAGGTACTTTGCATATATTATTCATACTAAAGGCTTGTTAATTCTTCAGCAGTGTATCGCAAAGGGATAAAGGCAAATTTATACTTTGTTGCATATGATATGACTGAATCGCTCACGGAAAATAACTGATTTTCAACTGAAAGTTGCATTTTTCAGGTGAAAATGTGTTTTGGTGACTGAATAAGATGATCGCATGACAAAGTATAATTTGGCCATAACATTTAAAGGTGTGTCTATAATTAGACAATGTCCACCAATTCATGGTTGCCTATGGATACAATATAAAGTGCAAACGAAACCTCTAGAATCTGAATTAGAAATTATTATATTTTGTACACAATTAAAACAGCATGACTCTTGATCAGATTCCAAACAACAGTATTAACACAGCTTTCAAGTGGTTCATATTTTAATATGCACTTTGTTTGTGTGTGTGTATGTGTGTTTGTGTGAGTTTTCTTTTTTCTCTTTAAAGTGGTATAGTTGAAAAATGAATATTCAATATACTTGAAAAAGCAAACCTTCCACATCCCCCATAAAAAGCAAAGCAATTACAGCGATTAAAACTTTGTACAAAATGAGTTATTTATAGCATTGTATTGAGTTGACAAAATAACATATGAGCATTGGCAATATGGTTAGATGTCTTTGATATAGTGGCTATGTACATTGAGGGGAGTGAGGATGTCTGATTCACCAATGCCTCAACATGTCATTAGTACTTTTGCAGCAAACTCAAAGGCCATAACGGTGATAGTTGTATTGTTTTCATGAGAGAAGTTCAGTTTACTTCAAAAAATGGAAAGAAACTACTTTAGTAATAACAGCAATAATATCAATAGATTATAATGTAATAAATGTCAATCATAATACATATATTTTAAGCACATTTGTTTTTACATTTGAACAAATTTGTTGAATTCCAGTTCAAACAATTCTTCAGAAATCTAAATAAATGGAAAAATAAAAAGTGATAGGAACAGATCTGAAATCAAAACGTTTTAACCAGAGTTTTTCTTTTTACCAAAATTGAATACTTACACATTATATACATGCCATGTGGCGAAACTAACTCTAGTTCATCATAGATAAATGGCTAAAAATCAAGACCTATTGAATACTTTAAATACTGTATAGGCTAATATACATTTTTTTGTTTCAGGGATCCAAAAGATTCAACAATATCGTTCACCAATAGACACATTAGCAAAGTAATTTACAGCAATATCAACACATTGAGCATAGTTCCATTAAAGATAAACATAAATAATGAACCACTAAAGGTTCCATTCGTTCAGTTTGTATCTCCCATTCTTACATCAAATAATAACAGACCAAAGTCAGATTAGGATTAGGATACCACTTAAACCCTCTATATTTAGTAAACTATAGTACTTAGATGACCAGGGTCAAATCAGTACTTAGTCCTCTTTTTTCCATCTACACCAAATATCTTCACTGGAACAAGCTCACACCACTCGCAACATTGTGAGCTTGTAGATCAGCTATTTTGTGTGAATGTTCCCTCCAGAATAGGGATGCTAGGGTTCAAGTGGTTAATTTTAATCTCACAATGTTTCTGAAACGTTTTCTACATCTATCTACAGTAGACTCATATTGAATCCTGAGACAATAAACGGTGTGTTTTCCATTCTGTGTTAGTCCTCAGACTTTGTGCTTTAATACTTTTTTTTCCTGTTTTTACAAAGCAATGACATGAGTGACAACAAAGATAAATAAATGTAGACATAAACAGACACAGCCAAGAAGGAAGACCCCTACAATCACACAGATTGTGCTTTATCACTCTTATCTTTTTATCAGTGTATTTAAGTGTATTTATCCATCCAAGACCAAATACGAATTTGGGAAAAGATCCATTTGAAGTTAATATGTATCCACCAGATGTTAATATTTGAAACATTGATACATTAAACATAATTTAATAATTTAGTTTTCCGACTTGAGTTGAAGCACATTTCTGGTCACTTCCTGATGGAAAAATCTTCAAAAAGGTATATAAATGCTATAGTGAGGGGAACTGATAATGTGAAACATCAGTAATAACAAAACAAAACAGAAGAATGAAATAATTTAGGCACCATACAACTAAAACACAGACGACAGGTTAAAACCCCCAAAAAGACAAAGGCCATATTCTCAGCAGTTGCTTGTATAGAAGTATAAAACCTAGTCTGAGCAGTCGGAAGCAATCAAAAGATAGGAAACAGATTCTGCACCAGCGCTGAGACCATTTAAAATTGCTTGTCTGTTAGCAAGTAGTCATCATGAAACAAATAAGCAAACAAACAAACAAAAAAAGAATAATAGAGGTTTAAATGAAGTACTCTTTCTTCTCCTCTGCATGCACATGGTTCCCCTCAGCGTTGATGATGGCCGTGTCTGCATCCGGGGCATCTTCTGCACCTTTAGCTTCGTGTGTTAAATATGTCCCTATTCTCACACACACGCAGGCGCACGCAGGCACGCACGCAGGCACACACGCACACACGCACACACGCACACACACACACACACACACACACACACAGTGTCACACCAAAGTAGCACAAATAACTGATGCGTTTGTGAGCATGAAAGTGGTTAAGTGATGATGTATGGTGAACTACGTTGGATCCATTGGCACACGTTCTTTTTCCAACTTCCTGAAAAGTAACAGTTTTGGACATACTAAGTTTCCACCCGATAGCAACGGTATTCTAAATGATTTATTTAGAAAGATATAGGTGTTACTTGCTTACCTTTATGTCTGGCCAAATATCGTCCAAGAACTATAATCAAACATAGGGTGATGAAGACTACAACTGCAACCACGCCTCCAATTAAAGCATGGTCTGGTCCATGCTGTCCCAATGCATTGGGGTCTGCACATAGGCAAAATACAGAGAAAGAACAGAGAGAGAGAGAGGGGGGGGGGGGGGGGGGGCAGAGAGAGAGAGATTAGAAAACTTTGACAGGTAATTACTGTCTACGTTAGATTCCCTGACAATGTATCATGCAGCAGAAAATGGCTATTATAGAAGAGCAATTTGAACTTTTAGCTCCCATTGATTGTAGATGGATAGATAGATAGATAGATAGATAGATAGATAGATAGATAGATAGATAGATAGATAGATAGATAGATAGATAGATAGATAGATAGATAGATAGATAGATAGATAGAGATACAATCTATGTAAAGCGCCTTGGATAAAGGCGCTATATAAATGCACCATTTACCATAGATAGATAGATAGATAGATAGATAGATAGATAGATAGATAGATAGATAGATAGATAGATAGATAGATAGATAGAAAAGAAAAGAAGGCAACATTTAAAATTATTTCTGACACTGTTTAACACTGTATAGCAGAGAATGGATCGCTCTGTTTATGACAGCAGCATTTGTGAAAATGTAATTGCATGATTACATGACACATCCAAAACCTATTCAAAGTTTTGAATCTGGGCAAAAGAAGAAAACTAGCACAATAAAACATCAACATGGCAGACCGGCGTATAGGTAAGCTGCAATGAAAGCAGCCATACAGTCCTTAGACGGCTGCTATCCCATAGCTTCAAACACACGGTTTCTGTGCCTTGCCCTTGCCCGGTGTCACGTTCTGCATCATTGCAGGTTTTAAAATGAGTATTATTTAACCTGAGGTGTTACTCAGGGTAGTGAGTGCACTGAGGGTTTCCCAGCCCAGACTGTGCCTTTGTGTCTGTCCTGTAATAAACCGTAAGTGGCTGCATCTTTACTGTGCAGCTTTGTGTGCTCTCATTATCTCAAGTTGATGAATGGCTGTGGCTTGCATTCAGTTTTGCAAAGTGACCCTGGGAGATGAGTGTGGGGATGTTCCTGCAAACCTGCTATATTCCTCTATTAGTGGAAATGCATTTTAAAACCATATAGTTATAGTATAACTTATATAGTATAAATACTATTATAGTAGAGTTTGTGTAGAACATATACAAAAAGAAGAAGAAAGAAGTGGAACATGCAGTTTGTTAACGTTCATGCAGAATAGATCATTCACAGTAATTTTATTTGTGACTGAAATGTAAAAGCAGCAATTTTGGAACGAAAGCCAAAGAAGTACAAAGTGTGTATTTTCTTTTTCCACAGCCCCAGTGAAAGTTAGATGTTTTCATGGACATGATGATTGATATCTAGTAGAGGCTATGATTTGACTGTCAATCAGGAGCATAAGCAATGTTTATGCACATTATATCACAATTAGTGCTATATTTCTCTATAGCTTCAGAGCAGCTTATTCGTAACCAACCTTTGCATTCTTCCTTGTATGTTTATGCAATTTCTGACAAATCATCAGAGTTACAGTATAGGCCCTCAAACGCAACAAATTCAGACAAAATATAAAATGTCATCAACAGTGCTTGTTGGCAAGTTTACATTATATTGAGAATACAAATGATACAAATAACATATACAACATATGGAAAACACACAAATTTGCAATCACTACATTTTGGTACTTACTAGGTAACATTAATTCAGATCCAAATGTCTACATTGATGACATTCCTTGATTTAAAACATTTGGTGAGGAAATATAGTTTAGCGGATATAAAAGGACATTTTTGTCAAACTAGATGATACTGCAGATGAAGGTAAACAGCTGTAAAGCAACCACTTTACCTATAATGCTACCAGATATAGATGCATTATGTTCATAAATCAATCATGTGGTCAGAGAGCTACATTTACTTGAAATCATGTACTTTCCCAGTTTCCCTTCTATTTCCGCTGTTGGCAAATTAAAGAAATATTTCTAATACGGCGTCGGCCACCTAGCTGGACAAAAGGTCTATATCAAATAATGACCCCATAGGGCAGAGCCATCAAGTTTCATTCAAATCACAAACCAACTACTCAAAAATACAATATATTCTGCCTCTCTGACATGGCTAGAAAGAGATAAAAAGGTGGTTGACATCAGCAGGCTGAGCATCCATGCATGGTGATGAGTTTGGTTCATGCTGAGTGGAGACGTGTCCCGATTCAGGACCAGATCCAAAATCGCAAGCTCTAAAATCCAGCCTGAAATTATGATCTCAGAGCTGCATGGGCAAGAGGGATATTTACCTGTCGTGGGCACTGGTAAGTCTTTGGCTGTTGCCATGGTTGCAGACAGAGACGGCAATAAAGGGAAGACGAGGGGATACAGCATCATGATAAAAAAGGTGACCACAGAAAGTTTGAATGAAAACACAGAAAACAAAACGAAACGTGAGAAATTAGCATGCGCCCATTTGAGTGTTTACTTGGGCGGCGTGCAGCGACCCAATACAAAGCGGGCTGTCCGAATCGAATGCATGCACAACTTGGCGAGAGCATAGATAGAAACGTAAAGTGCCACTGGGAGAGCAGCACGACACACCACACACACACACACACACACACACACACACACACACACACACACACACCAATTTACACACACACCAATTTATACACACATCAATTTACTGTGCACCAAAACCAGAATCAAGAACCATCCCTTTGGAGTTCGGAATTCTTTAACCGCTTAAGCCTTTTTCACCGAAATAGCTGATCTTCAATCTGGCATGTTAATAAACAAATAAACAAATAAACAAAACAAAATCATTTTTTGAAAAATAATTTATTTCGTAATTTTCTGAAAAGTTTCACCTATAATGATGTGCCTAAAATAGGGATGCCCCGACTTAAAGATGGAGTGCCCCCTAAAACATGATCATCAGGTGCTATGATTATACCAGCAGGAAGGTTTATTTTCTTACACCCACCAGTTCACTATGGGCACGTTCGGAAATACCGCACCGAGCGCACTTGCCTATTAGTTTGCATTGCACAGTGCACTCAGTGCGCTATTTCCGAACACGCCCATAAGTATGCCTGGTTTTCACACCTGAACTTAAGCCTCGCCCACAGCTGTGTGTTGTATGGTAATGGGGGAGGGGTTATGATGTCACAAAAAAGGTGTATTTTCGATTGGGCCTTTTGACTCAAAGGCTTTCAGCTTTCAGGAAGAAACCAAAAATACACAAGACATATTTGAATCCCGTATTCTAACCACACCTGGGGGCTGGGGGTCTATTAGAGTAATGTTAACTCCATAGACACACGTATATCTATTTTGCGTCAGAGCATAGACATGGCAATGCCCCGCCTGCCTCTGATTGGCATACCGACACTGCTCGTCTTGACTGTCGACTGAGGTGGATATAGCTATGCTGGATAGTCTGATGCAAGGTTACTCCGTGGTGGAAAATAATACATGTATGATACAAGAGAACTGTAAGTTTTATTTTTGTAGAAGAGGCAAACTAATAGCTATTGTTTATGCCGTTTGCTTTGAACATGTACACCGTAATATGATTTGGGTGCATGTGTTCTAAATAAAGTGTTTGTGTTGATTATCGTGTAATTTATTTGTATGTGTAAACTTGAAACATTATTGTACTGTAAAAAGGTCTATTTTCCCTTGATCTTTATCTTTTTTTAGCATAATAGTATTAGTTTACTATAATTAGATTTATACACGATAATCAACACTAAAACTTTATTTAGAACACACCCAAATCAAATCATAGTACAACGTACACGTGTGTTCAATCAATTATTCAATCAAAGCAAATGGCATAAACAATATTAGTTTGCCTTGTCTACAAAAATAAAACGTACAAGTTAGTTACAAGGCTGCATTCTGTCGCGCGTGCCAAGCTGTCATTCTCTTGTATTATTTGATTTCCCACCACGGAGTAAAAAAAAACAAGAATTGATCAATTATCAATTAATTACCAGCTGCTGCCTTATATCTCCAGAATTGTGCTATGAAATGTAAATATCTGTCTATCTGTATTTATGTGTGTGTGGAAACAACAGGATCTGTCCAGTTGACTCTGTAACTGTGAGAGTAGCCTTTGCCTACTACAAATGGAACCAAAGGACCCTTTTATAACAATAAACTCTGAGACTGTACAAATGGACTGTTATGGGTCCATTTGGTTGTATTTGTACACTCTCAGGTAGGCCATTCTCCACAAACCATTATATATCGCACCTCATGCACAGCTGTCGGTTATAGTGTTGATATCACCACCTACACCTGAACATTCTCTTCACATCTGTGAATGAATCCCGCAGTTGTATGTTCCTAGAAGGGATTACATAGAGTAAAACCTATGCTTTGATGAGTCGATTCAGTTGAAAATATGTTGGTTTTGGCTCACTTTTTTGGCAAAAGAAGAAAAGAAAAGAATAGAAAAGGAAATAAAATAAAATAAAGAGTGCTTGGTTTTCTAGACCAGTGGTTTTTCAGGGGTCCTTGAAATGAAAAAGGCTGAGAATAACTTGTCCAGAGACCAGGGGTTCTCAAAGTGGGGTCCGGGGACCCCCAGGGGTTCTTGAGGGGGTTCCCCAGCAAACACTGTACAGCATAAAAATCTGTGTAATCTACTTTAACCCCATTTATACTTTGACTATTCATGAATAGCAGATCCACAAGCTCACAATGCATCACATCTCATTGTGAGATTATAGTTCTGATGTAGTTCAGATGGGGGTCTGCGGGCGAATGCCGGCGAAATACAATTGGGAGTCCATGAAAACACTTGAGAACCACTGGTTTAGAGTAGACTAATTGGTATTGGAGGATATTATGTCATTTCTTCTGGCACAGATTGCTCCCCAGGCACATTCACTTGGGCTCTGTGGCAAAAAGTGCTGATTACCTAAATTAAGTATTATATCGCAAGTAACCTTTGTGCGTTCTTAAATCTTTATGCCTCATATACTGTAGCAAAAAGTAATTTGCATGTCATAAAAATGCTTTTAGCATGTCATAAAAAAGCTTTTAATGTGTTTTACAAGCAGAGTGCTCCTGTGACATTGTCTGGCTCCAGTAGAAGACAGTGTGTACACACTTAAACATTAACAATACCAATTCCATTAGCAGAGGTGGGATTGACACATGGCCTGTGTGCTTTTAGTCACATAAGCACCGTTATCGCATGGGTTTGTATACACTGTAAATTCCTCAGCGTTAATTTGACTCGTGTGTGTAAAGATTAACTATTGCGAGTTCATTATTTTCACTCTCAGAGTTAAATTTACATTGACGATTTTACTGTGTACTGCAGTTATTTTGAACACGTGTTCATAAAGAAAAACCAGCAACAACTCAGCATGTTCTACAATGTGTAATCACCTATATAGGTCTTCAACAGGGGGTCCGGGACCCCTGGGGGGTCCTCAGAGTTACAACAACCAAATCTTTGTGTGATAGGAACGTTTTTTATTTCATTTACAATATCCACTTGAACCCTAGCATCTCTATTTTGGAGGGAACATGGGGTGGAAATAGCAGATCTACAAACGCGACACGTTGTAACTGTAAGCTTGTAGATCTGCAAATGTTCTGTGATGTGCTTAGTGTACAGGGAAAAAAGGGTTTAAGTGGTTAAATGTCATTAACATGAACTAAAAGATACATCGCATGGATGCACCTGGGACGTATCTTATTCTTCAGTGATGTTTCCTGAGGTCAACAGGGTTTCGGTTCTTCCAACATCATACCCCTCACTCAGGCGACCCAGCCGGGGTTGATCAAATCCCGACTTACGTCCCAGTAGCTACCCTTGATCAGTCCATCAGGGAATGAGCAAGGCCACACAATCCGTTGCTCCGGAACTACTCTGCCGGTACTGGGAGAACCAAAATCTGGCGCGTGGAAGGACTAGGCTCTGTGGGTTGACTCCTGACCGGGCCCCTCCTACGTCTCACCAGGTCCACTCCTGCTCTCACCAGGCCCAGGACCTGTGCGTTGCACCAGACTCCCAGTACCAGGCAGTCCATTCAGGAGTGGTGGACTGTAATGGCCCTCCTAAAGGCCTCACCAGGTCCACTCCTGCTCTCACCAGGCCCAGGACCTGTGCGTTGCACCAGACTCCCAGTACCAGGCAGTCCATTCAGGAGTGGTGGACTGTAATGGCCCTCCTAAAGGCCTCACCAAGGTTTGTTGGGCTTCCTCCTCACGGAGGACACAGGCTGGGGCGCTAACCCATACTGCTCACCCGGGTGCCGTCTGAATCAATCATATTCATAGAAAAGATCATGTTTAACACACTGTGATAGTGTTGTCAAACAAGTCTATGAAGCTAGTCTAATAAAATATACAATATATGTAGTGGGGGTGCTTCATCTCTCTCTCAGATAAAATCTTAATTTTCACTTCATAGTCTGATAATCTGTAATAACAGTTGTCCTCTCCATTTGTTCAAGGGCTTAGTATGCAATAGATTGTGTTACAGTGAAGCTATCATCATTTGCTCTTGTAATAGAAAGCATACCGGGTTAATTATGTACTGTAAAATGCTCTCTCTCGCACGCACGCACGCACGCACACACGCACGCACGCACGCACGCACGCACGCACTATAAGATACACAATCCAAAACAGAATGCAGGGGAAGGAGAGAGAAAAAAGAGCGAAAGAGCTGAATTCATCACATACAATACAACAATGTTATTTTCTAGCTGAAAGGGTAGTTGTTACCTCATCAATCATCAGTGGTGTGTTTAGTGTCATGTTTTGTGAGTGCAGAGAGCAGTACAAGAAAGAGAGAGAGGGGGGGGGGGGGGGGGTGGCGGGGGGCGGCACAGAGGAAGGTAAGTATACCTGCCGATTGGTTGATCGATTTTATTTGATAAATTAAAATACAATACACAGATTTGCATGCAGCATTGCACCTAATCCATCAGGAGATCGTATTTCCATTGCAGCTCTGTGCATTTGTAACTCAGAGAGTGTACAAATGGCACCAATTTGGTTCCATGTCTCTTGGAACTTAAATGGATGAACATATATTTGTACTCTCTGTAAAAAGGATAAAACTAAACTCAGCCATTGCCATGGCCAATCTACAAGCTCATAGGCGTTGCATCCACAATGCATTGTGAGCTTGTATACAGTTGGGTGCCATCGATATTGTCCCTTATTATTTGACCCATTTAGGCCTGACCTCAAAATTTAAAAAAATCCTTCTAAATCCTCCAGTTTTCGGAAATGAATATTTTCACGATTTTTCAAAAATAGCAGACTTACAAGCGAGTGGCGCGCTATGAGCTTGTAGATCTGCTATTTTTCAATAGCTAAATTATAACATAATGTTTAAAACACCAAAAGGGGTTTTGCGCAGATCACGCAAACCTCAGCAAAAAGAAAAGGACAATATCGATGGCCTCCAACTGTAGGTTTTGACTACTTTTGGCGTGCGACACTGCCGTACAACGGAGCATATATTTTAGCATTGGAACATTGCTGAGAAAAATCACAGCAATCTGAATTACCATTACGTGTAAGTGTGTGTGATGAAGTGAGTGCCACATATTGGCAAATCACTGTGTGCTTGATGTGGTGGTGGTGCTAGCAGACTGGAAGAATGGAGGCCAGAGGGCAGCCAGGGGGAGCGGGAGGAGGAGGAGGAGGAGGAGGTGGAGGTAAAGTGGTGCTAACATGTGCTAAATGAAACAGAAACAAACAAACAACACCTGTCCACAGGGAACAGACTCAACATGAGCAAAGAATTCAGCCACAAATCAATTCCAGAGCACTGATTTCTACAGTAGGTTAATTCTGTCACCTTCACTTGAATCAGTCAAAAATAACAACAAACAGAAGTAGAGTGCTACAAAAAAGGAGAACCCCCCCAAAAAACATGCTGTATAGGCTACTATATAATGTACAGTAGCCTATAGTTTTCAAAATAACTGTTGTGTGGATGGTCTGTCTGTCTGTCTGTCTGTCTGTCTGTCTGTCTGTCTGTCTGTCTGTCTGTCTGTCTGTCTGTCTGTCTGTCTGTATTGTTGGCTTAACAGTGTAAATCCTGCATTTCATTACCAAGTGTGCGAGAGAGAATTATAGAGGGAATATAGAGATGTGAAATTAGCAAAATGTGATATATTGTTGCGACCACAGGTCGCAGTTACTATGATACTATGTTACTATTTCCCGTCAGTCAGTCAGTCAGTCATGCTCCATATATGGTCATGCCTCGTGACATCACGTGATGTCATCAATATTGACCAGCAACTCTACATCTCACCTCAAACCTCAAACCCTTAGATCTCCATATATGGAGCTGACCTGTTCTGACATTCTTCCATATGTTGATCCTTCCCCATCCATCCTTCCTCTTCGATGTCTCCCTTTTGACTGATACCTGTCCATTTAAACTCTAGACGGGCCTGCCCCAAAGTTATTAGTGCAGCCGCGCCCGGCAGCCGGTGAAAACTAATTGTTCTCAATATGCCCGAAAATTATGGTCAGCTCCAAATATGGAGCTGACATGTTATGTTGATCTGACCCCCCATTCCAAAGTGCCAGCACTAGCCCAGCAGTCTACTGTTACCCAGGCAGATGCGTGCATGCAGTCGCTTCTCGCCCTCAGGCATCTTATATGTTAAACAATGGGAGAGGAGCAACTGCAGACTGCTCATATATGATGACTTATTGCGACAGTAGGATTCCATGTCAGTCAGTCCGTCACACCTCCTGACACTCTCCATATATGGCCGTCTCCATATATGAAGATCACGACACTGACCTCATCAAACCCTGGATAGCCATACATGGAGAAGACTGGATCATCACCTAGACCTGCATATATATATATGGAGCCGGCCAGCAACTCTACATCTGATCTCACGGACACCAGATTAATAGTTTAACTCCTACTTCTTAACTTTTCCGTATTAAGAAGCTCCGTTGTTTCAGCGAGCTTACTTCTTACTGGTATTTACAGATAGTGTATGACTATTTGTCATCTCTCTTACATCCAAGACATTGCAATTAACATGTATGTCCTGACTTAATTTAATATAGCATATTAGGAAATTATTATGGTAAATGGTGATGAATTGCAGCTGCGTGATGACATTTATTGCTTCAGCTCTCATGTCATTAGCAAATTGGGCTCAGAGACTTGGACTGCTCAGAGCCCCTATGAATATCACTTTTATTGAGCTGCACTTCCTGCAGCTCTGCAGAATGTCACTGTGTGGTAATGAGCGTCTTTTGCCTTTTACTCGATTGTACTCATTCTCTCATCCTTCCTGAGTGGCTGGGATCTTTGTATTTAGTGACAAAGATCCCTTTTTTTTTTCTTTTTACTTTAGAGAGAAAGAAAATATATCTTTTTAAAATGATATAATCTCTCCTCTTCAAAATTAAATTAAAGAAACAGTAAAGATATCATTGATTGTTTGATTTTGCTGTTTTTTGTCTTCTTTTTTGAGTCTTGTCTTGATTCTGTAATTCATTGTTTTAAATGATGATGTCTGTATTATCTTTAAATAAATCTTAAAGAAAGGGGAAAAAGAATGGCGGGTAAGTGCCATCCAACCGTTTCTCTAATTTCTTTGAAAGTGTGTTTTGAAAATGTCTCGGAGCCATAAAGTAGAATCGGCTCAACGATCGTCCTAAATATTTTTTACTTTGAACATCTTACTAAGCTGGTATGACCAGAACTTATGCATGTCATTGCAGGCTGACCAGGCCATACCCTTCCTAGTTGAAAGTCCTTTTCGGAAGAAGATATACTGTATATGAACCCAAATACTTGGGTCATCAACCTGTTTCAGAGGAGTGTTGTTAAGTGTTTTTATAATGTGGTTATTGTTGGATTTGCATATATTTACATATAACAGGTATACAGATGCTAAACAGTCTCTGGAAAGTACTCTCACATTTATATTTATTTAGCATTTAAAAAATCTGCGAAACTACGCTGCATCAATGATTTTATTGGGTAGGCCAGGGGTATTCAACTAGATTAGGCCGGGGGCCACAACTGTAGAATGATTGTGCTTGGGGGGCGCACAGCATGCGCGCACACTTACATTTTGTGGGTTCTCAAAATGCATTTTGTGCTCAAACAGGAAGATTATACAATACATCTGCACAGTAATGAGCAGGATAATATGTCTATACAGGTATATGCTACCTTAGATTTGACAGTGCATAAACAATTTTGTCTTGACATTAACAACTAATTTCTCTCCAAAAGCCCTTGAATATGATTGGTGGGGTGGTCTAGGGCTCTCCAAAATCTGTATGAGCAAATATGTCATCGGTCAGGTTCTACTCGTAGTTTGGATGTGAGTGAGTGTTACACAGAGCTCAGATATTACAGAATGATATGGATCCTAGCCTGCCATCACTGTTTCCCCCGTTCTGTGAGCCCAACGATAGAAGAGCTAGGCTGCGATAACAAAAGCAAACCAAGGGAAGAATCATGTGTCATCCTTCATTTCACACAATACAAGAAGGAAAAAAAAGACTCTGGCCTGAAAGAATCATAGAAAGTTGCTGCAGTGCATAAACTGAGCTAAGCGCTTGTGAGCATGAAGTCCCTAGTCCCTATAGTCTCTGAGCTATGCCACGTCCTGTCTAAACAAATCAAAAAGTACACAGTAAAATCCTTGGTGTTACCCATGGTCCATTTGGTTACATTTGTACACTCTCTGAGTTAAATTGAACTCTGAGGATTTTACATTGCACTCTCATGTGGGACTGGTTTAATTGGTGGATGGAAATGAATCGAAGCATGTCCGTTTTTAAATATTCTCCTCTTGTTTTTTTTATATTTTACATAACGTGTTTTGATAAACGTTATAAGCATGCAGTGCAGAGCTCTTAATGATCTGCTTTCTGCACCATGCTGTTTTTCTTTTTTAGTTTCTCAGCTCCTCTACTGTCATGGGATTAACTTATCTCTCCTGCAGGCACAACTCAGAAGCTAAACTCTGCATTCTTAACTCCTCTTAGAAAGAGTCCAGGAGCCAAGCCCATGTGCACAAAGTACAGTGAGGTAAACTGGCCTACCAGCAGCATTGCCAAGGCAGTGTTTAGAAGAGCTGAGTGCCAAGGAGAGGTGGATTCTGTAAGAGTTGGCATGCCACCACACACCAGTATTTGGCCCATACATTGTTTACACCTGGACAACTAATCAAAGTCTTAAATAGTTGCCATGGACACCATTATTGTCAATTTAACATCTTTACATGTTTAGTGTTACAGGCTACAGCCTCTCAAAATCTTTCTCAGATGAACACAATATTGAATTCCTGTAAATCACTGGTTCTCACAGCAGGGTCCGGGGGAACGGCAATTTTCATTGGCTCATAAAACCTTAATTTCTTCACTTAATTTTTTTTACTATACTTTCCCATGTCCGTATAGGTCCAAAGTTCACGTGTAGAAGTTTTCGTGCATTTTGATATTACACATTTATTTAAAATCCTGCATTGCAAAAGAGGTACTGATTGGACACCCAAAAGAATACTTACGACCAGCCCATCTGAAACTTAACTAATAACAGCAACACAAAGGGAACACAACTGTTCAGTTTGGGAGACAATGAGCTGCTGGCCACAGGTCCTCTTATATAGCCTGCAATGGCGGGTGATCTAGAGGTCAGAGGTCAAAAGTAAGAGCACGGTACTTGTTCGGCATGAGGCCAATGGTTGTGGGCATCGCATCCTCACCGTTTGGCATGGCCCTCTACCATATCTCCAAATTTCGCGAAAACCGACTGCACGGTTCAGCCAGAACTGCTATTTTTGGCGGAAGAAAAAAAACTACAAAAACTAGAAACAAATCGCTGCAAGCAGCGATAAGGCAGGACCAAGCAGGAAGGCAATAAGCAATAAGAATAATATGCACAAGAAACATGGAAGACTAAACTTGAGAAAAAGACCATGGAATTGTGACAGGGTCGGTTTTTTATAGTGGGGGCAGGTAAGGGTTCTTGAAGACTCATACACAGAGTTGGCGGTGCCCAGATTTGAACCCATGATGTTGTGTTGCAAAGGCAAGAGCTCTACCTACCGAGCTAACAAGCAAAATCATTCAGTGTTTTTGTAGCAAGTTGCGCAAGGATAACTAATGATAAGGTGGGTATAAAGATTTATGAATAGACTGCGTATAAACCAGAAAATATACCAGATTCGGATGAGGAGCTCAATGAGTGAAAACCAATGAAATATTTGGTTTGGCATGGCCCTCTACCATATCTCCAAATTTCGCGAAAACCGACTGCACGGTTCAGCCAGAACTGCTATTTTTGTCGGAAGAAAAAAAACTACAAAAACAATAAAGGACCAAGTCCTTTCAGGACTGCTTGGTCCTTTAATAACACTCTTGACAAACTTGACAAATCTTTTCTTATCTATCTCTAATCTTTTCAAATGGAAGTCTGTGGCCAAATACTAAATGTGGTCATTTCCTCGTCTACTCAGGCTTTTGTGAACAACCCCGATAGTTGCTTGATTCAGTATTTTGATATACTGTATCAAAATACAGTATATATATTATACAGTATACATATTGCCCTATATTATACAGTAGGCCTATACATAATGCCCTTGTAATATGTGATTTAATACGTGTTTTTTCAATAACGTTTTCATTTATTTTTAATTATTTATTTTGGAAAAGGAAAATAATTAGGAAAAAACTAAAAACTAAAATATGTATTAGAAGGGCAATATCTGTCACCAGAACCAAGGACTGGTGTTTTGGATTAATCTAATATGGAATTTGAAGTTACAAGTTACAATGGGTTTGTATAGGAAGGGGTCGGGGTAGCTAAAATGGATACTCAAGCAACTTAAAAACTGTTTCGGGGTGTTCACAAAAGCCTGAGTAGATGGTGAAATGCCTATTCTTCTTCTTGCCTATTAATGAAGAAACGCACCTCTCACTACTCTTGCTCAGCAGCATCAAATTTATTCAAACACTGACGTTTCGGTCCCTTTGGACCCTCATCAAGAGTGTCTTGTGACGCTCTTGATGAGGGCCCAGAGGGACCAAAACGTCAGCAAGAGCAGTGTGTGGGATTTTTCTTCATTAATGGTAATTTGATGCTGTCCAATGCACCTGCATCTTAACTAAGTGGATGTGCGAATATTTCCTCTGCAAAAAAATATTCTTGCCTAAAACATGTTTTTGTTTTTCTGGGTTCAGTGTGGCCTCTAGCAGTACCAGGGAATAGACAGAATCCAGTTAGGCTATTGCGTCATTATGATTTCCTGAAAATACAGATGACTGTAAGTGTAAGATTTAATACTGAACATGCATTCAGAACATTCATGATTTGATAAAGAGTTATGTTCCACCATCCTGACTCCAGAATCTATACCTTGCACACAAGCAAACTATACCTGTCACACATTGGTCACAATTGTTATCCAGCCGTGGGCATGGTTACATTTTGGCAGTTTATGGTTGGATATTTTTGAGAAATGATGACTGGATGATAAAAAAAAAGACATAGTACATATGGTGGTTAATACTCTGTACGAGTCGAAATTGTGGTACAGCACATATGAGACAGTTTGTCCACCTGCGAGTTAGAGCGCTGCTCACCTTAAAATAGCACACAGTATGGCACAGACGGCAGACAAACAATTTTTTGGCTTGTAAATATGGAACAGAGGGGGAAGCTAACACACAGCTTGTTCCGACTGGGGTACTCACCATATACAAATAATATATATTCCGCACTGCTGGTCCCAAGATGGTTACTGGCCTCACAGCGGTATGTGCCATTGTCTGTTTTGTTTAGCATAGTGATGGTTAGTTCCCTGCCCTCCACAATCATACGCTCGATGTCTGGCAGCTCTCCACCATCTTTAGACCATAGCACAGGCTCAGGTCTAGGGATGGAAAAAAAGAAAACAAAAGTAAATAGTAGTATAAAAAACAGTGGAAAATGTAGTATTATTTTAAAAAGCAATTCAATATCATGCCAAGTTTATCTTATTTTGATGTTTATAATTGACATAAAAATGAACACTAAAATAAATTAATTAATAATTGCAGCTTACATGGGGTTGCCTATGGACACACACTCCAATTTGAAGTATTGACCTTCCTGTGGGATAATCACTGAATGTGTGATCTTCAGGTGGGGTGCATCTAAAAAGGACACAACCAAAACTGAGGATGTCATTAATTAAGTCATTATTATAATAATTATATACTGTAAGTCTTTGACACACTGACACAACAATAGGTATTTGTTGTTAAGTAGGCTAGTTATCTTTTTATCCACTCTCTTAACCCAAGATCAATATGAAACTAAAGTTTAAATAGGTATTTCTTAAAATATTTCAATAAAATATTTCCTCCTTTTAACATTAAGTGTGCCCGGATCTCCTCTTTGCTCTATATCGTTGTGTTATCCCGATTGATCCCAGGAGCACCGTTTTACCTTTTTTAAATGTTTTATACCTACACACCTCCTGAGCACCTGGTTGCCTCCTTGCCTCTGCCAGGTATTTCTTCTAATTTGTTCACATAATGAAATACTACATATATTATGTCTGTTTATTGTAATATCTTATATTTCCATCAGCGACCACTTAAGAAATTAAATCAATGCTTCTAGGCGGTATCCTCTGGAAATGTTGTACTATTACTCCTTGAGTTTTTTTCTTCTAATTTAATCAACATCAAATCACTAGAGCCGCTCTCCCTGTTTCAAGTGTTTCCCATTAATCTCTTGACCTAAAGAATAATCCTCACTCCTCACCTAATGCCAAGCACATTCTAAATCCAGAAGCACAATCTCAAATCTCGCAATTTACTTTCATTCTCATCACTAAAACTACGGAGCCCCCGAGTGGCCAATTGGCCATGGTAAGAAAAAAAAAAGATCTTGTTTGAACGAGATATTATCTCGTTTGAACAAGATATTATCTCATTTGAACGAGATAATTATCTTGTTTGAACAAGATTAATATTATGTCGTTCGAACAAGATATTATCTTGTTAACTCGTTTGAACGAGATATTATCTCGTTGGAACAAGATATTATCTCGTTTGAACAAGATATTATCTATTTGAACGAGATATTATCTCAAACAAGATCATTTATTTTTCTTACCATGGCCACTCAGGGGCTCCGTACATATGAGGTTTCCATCCGACAGCGACAGTATGCAGGGCTGGTACTCACAGTGGACTTCTAGGACTTCAGTTGTCATGTATGGGCTGGCCAGAGACACGTGCTCCACACTGCAGGTGTAAGCCACACCGTCATCCCGCCTGTCCACCAGGAACTGGAGGCTGCTCTTCACTGTAAACGACTTCCATGTGGCATTCACCTCCTTAGTGCCTGCAGAAAGCCAGTGAAGGGCACCATACTTAAATGAAGGTGGAGTACACAGCGGAGACATCTGTAAGTTGTTCAGGAATTTTCACAAGCAGCATTCTTTGTGAATTAATTTATTTGGGAAAAGAAGCCCAAGAAATTACAGACATATAAAATAGATTAGATAAGACAGACAGACAGACAGACAGACAGACAGACAGACAGACAGACAGACAGACAAGACAGACAGACAGACAGACAGACAGACAGACAGACAGACAGACAGACAAGACAGACAGACAGACAGACAGACAGACAGACAGACAGACAGACAGACAGACAGACAGACAGACAGACAGACAGACAGACAGACAGACAGACAGACAGACAGACAGACAGACAGACAGACAGACAGATCAGACTTCGCTGACAAAGTGAAGTTCCAGCCACACATTTCGTCTCTTGGACTACAAACTTCACACAAACCTTATTTGACTGTGACACAAAAAAAATAAAAAATAATAAGTACAAATATGCCATTAGTCATACTCAAGCCCACACTTTTACTGTTCATTATATATCTCTCTATCTAACCATTTAGTTAGTCGTTGGGGCCGGGCATTCACAAATATAAGGTGCAGTACTACCATACTGTATTAAGAAACACAGGACAGAAATTTCTAAAGCCTTGCACTTTGCCTTGCATAGAAGGTAGATAGAGAAGCATCGAGTGGCACAAATCTGCCTGCAGAGTCCATACTCCCACAGTGAAGCTGTCACTGTATTTCAAGAGGGTTGCTAGTGTTACCAGAGAGAGAGAGCGGGCATATGCAGAAGCAGCATTTCAGTATGTGAAAAGGTAAGCTTGGGAAAAGGTGAGGACCTAATACTTTATTAGGAAACAAAATGCACTCAAGCAATTTAACTTAAAACTCATTCACTGCCAGAGTTTCTCTAGAACAGTCTGCCTACACTGCCAGCGATTTTGATCGTTTTTTACTAATCTTTCAAGACCCACAGAATATTTAGTTCTATGACATGTAAAGACCAAATATCTCAAAAGAAAGACGAGAGTCTCTACTTTCATCGGGGTGAAAGTATGTCACTGCGATGTTCCGTTCTTTAGTTAGGCCTATTGAATATTGCTTGTTTTCACAAAAATTGCTGTCTGGGAACAGAAATCTGAGAAAAATCATGTAACATTAGACTGGACCGGCCGACTTTTTTAAAGATCACGTTATTTCTGGGTGTACATAATTTCAGAGAAAAGTCCTTAGTGTTAATTCAACTCGTGAGTCGTGAGGGCCCTCTCTTCCACCCAGTGTAAAGTGGCGGCTAACAGGCAGCATCATTGTCATTGCTCCATAGATCATCTAAACAAAGCAGCTTTTATAGCCTACAGTAAAACATTTTAAGCTCTCTAACATAATGTACAGGATGAGTTGAGACTTTCTTGGCCTCATTTCAGAGTAATCACATAATATGCATAATATATGTACTGTATGCTGTATGTCCATCCATTTTGGTCAAGTGGTCTCTAGCCAGGAACTGCATACTGTATGTGCATAATGACTTGAAATGAGCTCTGAGTCCATTAGAACTTAGAAGCGGGGTTTAACTGCTTATCCATGATAAATATTAGAACATATTTTCAGGAGTCTCAAACTATGTCAACTGTACCAAAAGTACAATTTTCTAACCATTATTTACACTCTGGAAGTGTAGTCTTTTTTGGAAGCTCCATTTTGTTTTCATGTTTTAATACTTTAGCTTACAGTGTGAGCTGCTACATTTGACACGTGCGTACATGAAGTTTTGCTTCCTTTCAATTGGTTATGGATTTTAATGTTATACTACCGTTCCCTGTTGCTTGATGAGAGAAACTTGTATCATCCGCACAATACAGTAGCTATAGTAAGTTGGAGGCTATGGACACATACTATATGGCATGTTATTATGAATATGAATTACTAGTGTGGAGTTGCCCCCAATGCATGCCCCCATGTGCTTTGGAATGAACATGACCCAATGCATCCAGGGGAGGCTACAACTTACTTTTAAACTTTTTTTTAAAATAAAATACAAACTACAAACGTAGTTTAATGCACTTTGGGCCGATTCATACTCCTATTTTAGAGCCGAAACAAAGTCGGTTCTGGGAAGCGGCTAGGGCCATATTTAGGCCCTAGTTATAGAGTTAGGCTCTATAAAAGTAAAATCATACTCCTCACGGCTAGGACCGAACTCGCTTGTAAATACTGGAGGTCGTTGGCATGAATATGTTTCTTTCCGGGAAATGAGCCTCGCATACCGGGTAAATATCTGACTGGCCCTCGCTGACTGGTGCGCCCTCCAGCCAGTCAAACACACCCTGGTCCCTGCTGTCCTGGGGGGTCGACCCCTGCTACAGCTCAAAGCGAATCTCCGCCCACTACCTGTCTGACGGCGGGGCTCCACTGGGCGCGTCGCGTAGGCGCTGCGTTCGACCTGCTCCACCGCGGGCGTTTGGAAGGCATGTCATCATCATTGGATTTGGGTAGTAGACGGTGGACCGTCACCTATCTACATTCATTTCATTGTATGTGGTTTTAATGATATCAGAAAAGCACATATACCGGTACGATTAAAGTTCTCAGTCGCCACGACTGATTTCAGTGTTTTTGATTCCATAGAACTAGAAGCCATCATCATCACGTCTTTGGAGCATCAGCGAAAACATTCTCTCAATGCATCGCGTGCATCATTTTACATATTGTGTTAATTGTTTAGGAATCAGCGCTGTGTGGGAGGGCACTTTCATGCTGTCTCATAAATCACACATTAGGACTTTTCAATCGTGAGACTTTATTTTGCTTTAATCCATGCACATATAGCTATATACGAAACGGGTCGGCGACTCGGTAGTCATCATCGAGAAATAAAACCAGCTATAGGATGATTAAAACATTGAGACGAAGTCGAGGTGTTTAATCATCCCAAAGCGATTTTATTTCTCGATATTAATGACCGCCAAGTCCGACCTGTCTATTATCCCCGGCCTTTAAGGGCTGCTCGCCGCAGTCCTTTATATATAGCCTATAGGCTGCCTACATGGATTAAAGTTATCACGACTGATTTCAGTCATTTTGATAAAATCTATCAAAAAGACGTTAAAAGTGTTATTACATTATTACCATCCCTGACTGTAACACTAGCATCAGGATAAAACATGTGGCGCACCGCAGGCATTGATTTGACAGTTTCTTTGATTAATTAGTGTCAATAAAATACTTTTCTCCACACTGGGACAAGTGTCTCATAAAGAGAAACAATAGAGTAAGATGTAAAAGATCAAACTCTGTTACCCATCATCGATCTGCAACGTGTCATCATGTTGGATGCTAAGTGTGCTTGCTTGCTTGTGTGTGCATGAAATCAATCTGTGCTTTGTACTAGTAGTGTGGGATTTCCGTTCTTTATAGCAGTGGTTCTCAAAGTAAGTGGGGTCCGGGGACCAAGGGTCCTTATTCTCCTTAACCTACAAATGCCGGCCTGGGCCATGGCTCAGTGGTCCAGGCACCTTGGCTGGCAATCCAGTCTGGCAGTGTGCCGGCCTTTACTGCATGTCTTCCCCCCCATCTCTCTCCCCATTTCCTGTCAGCCTACTGTCTGTCCCTCCATAAAATATATAAAATAAAGGCGAAAGCCACAAAAAAAAACCACTTGCCTTCTAAATCTGTAGTTCTACATACAAGCTTACAACCCATTGCATCAGCATCACAATCTGCTATTTTCCCAACATCTTGAATATCTTGAAAAATATTTTCAAATGCATATTAATTTGAGGGATGTTGACATTAAATAAATAAATAAAAATAAAACATAAACTGCTTTATAGGGTTTAGAATACTGAACCTGTCACCTATCAATTGTTGAAAAACAAATCACCAGAGCATGAAATACAAATGACATGTTTTTGCTATTACACCTGCTGTCGCCCAGGAACCTTTTGTGCAGGCGGGGCCCCCGTGGGGAAGGAATTGACTGACAGGCATTAATCTACCACAGAAGTAACAGGCTGCCCCCAGCACTTGTTCACATAAAAAAGCTTTTCATACAAAAAAACCTAAAAAAAAAAAACCCACTTGAGACAGAATTGACAATCACCTGATACTTTTTCAAAGTAAAGTTCCTCACTTAAGGTGTAGTGAAACAGACATTTTGGGCATTTTATTTTGAAGTTTCGGCTTGAAACGCTGGCTCTGAAGTTTCTGAACCAATCAGAGCGTCGCATCCCTCCAGGCTATGGGGTCTCACGTGCAGTTTTGTTTGTAAACAAAGTGACAGAGAGACGTGGGGCAAAGCAGGGGATTATTTCTAACCTATACACAACCTATATACATATTTTAGCGTGATGATTAAGTTTAAAACGAGTAATACACTGTCTGGATGTCATCTTGAATGAGATTAAAAACGGAGTTCTTTAATCAAAACCAGCTGTGTTGGGGGACAATGAAGCAATGTGAATCAAACTGGTGAGCTTAATTTTTATAGGCTTTTATTGATGTGGGCCTCGACACGTCATCACGCAGCACGTTTTCGTTTTCAGGAAGTCATTAAAAATATATTTGTAGGGAATTTGGATATAAAAACATGAAAATGTGCCCATTTATTTGGCATCCATTGTTAGGTATGACCATATGATGACCACAGATATGGTCTAAAAGTGTGAAAAACTTATTTTTCCTTTCACTACACCTTTAAAACTTGAAGATGACCACACTGGGTCTGTTTGCCCAAAACACATTATTTTTTAGTAAGTAATACTATTCTAATACAGTGCATCTGTGTGCGTGGTTGGCTTTCGGGTGGGAATCTCATATGTCCAACTGTTACTTTTCAGGATTCAAATTCAATTAAATCGTCTGTGCACGTTAGGGGCAAATATCGACCAATCAGAACTGGGGAGCAGAGCTAAGTAACTCCTGAAGGACAAGGATTTTCAACTGAGTCCAGTGAGGTGACTCATTTTTGTAAATTGGGACATGATACAGGTGGGTACCAATTTTCATACATGTAGGTGAAACCGTATTGTGGGGCTTAAAGCACAAAGTTTTGTAGGGGGCGATATTAAGCCATTAGGCCACGCCCCTTTTTGAGACGATTAAAATACATCATTTTTCGCCACTTGTGATGTGTGCGCAAAGTCTCGCAACTTTTCGAGTACGTTTAGCGCCTCAAAAACATGATTCATTTCAGATATAAGAATAAGAATAATAATCATTGCAATTTCAATAGGGCTTCGCACTACTGTGCAGTGCTGTATGAGCTTGTACATTTCTATTTTTGCTACTTTCGTATATGACATATGTATGATGAAGTAGGTCATTGATTTAAAATATGGAGATACAAGGGGTTTCTGCCCGACAGCAACGATGTCATTTTAATCCAGGGTATGATGACTCCTTTCATAGATTAATTTGCCACTGTATTTGTCATTGTTGACCTGGATCCTTGGGGATTCATTACTGTAAGTACATTTGCAGGGTAAATTGTTAGATGTGTTAATCACGTATAGCCGCTCTGCGGTAAAGGCTTTTTAAATATATAATTCCATTCCTGTAAGCATTTTGAGTGCCTGTTTCGTGTTTCAGATAGGGTTTGATATGTGACTTGACAAAAGAGGGCAATTGTAATACTTTGAATTATATTATACAAAGATGACAAGTTTGCTTCTATAGAAATAGGATTAAGGTTAGCCAAATATAATGTGCATAACAGGATGTTGCCCTGTATGGTCCCTCCTCTTACGGTTGCACTGGTCTTTGTTTAAATTCGTAACATAAGTAACTCTTCCGTAACAGGAGCCCATGCCCACAGATTCCGCTGTGGAGATCTGAATCTGTCTTGAGAGAATATAAACAAACAAACAAACAAACAAACAAACAAACAAACAAACAGCACGATTTCGATCTGATTTGAAGAAAGAACATGAGTGGAAACCAAAATGGAAAGGTGGAGCATTTGTGTCCAAACTCCCAATGTCTTCAGATCTACATCATGTTTGGATGTGGCTTAATTGTGCGCTGCTGAGTCCTGCTGAAGGACAGGTGCTACAGGCCATTTCCACAGATCAACGTGAAGCCACCAGTTCTGGACTTCCACAGCTACAGTTGTACACTGATCTTGCGTCAGAGGCACTTTATTCGTAATTTGGGGATTTAGCATTGCGTAAGAGGCGTGCCCCCGTAATATTTTCTATCTTGTGCCACAGCCTAAATCCCTAAAACACCTCCGCTACCTGTTACATTATCCCCCCCCAACCCCGTGACGTTTTTCTACAAAACGGTATCAAGTGAAAAGGAAAGTTCGGGAAATCGGATTAATTAAACAGACTTTCACTGAACTATAAGGCGAAATAATATTGGAAATTACATCAGTTGCTTCCTTACAAACTAGCCTTTAATTGCCTTTCAATAAAACCACATTTGGTTGACACAAGTATACGTGTTACTGATTATGGGGAATTTTACATTATTGTAATCCATTAAATATTTGCTGTGCAATGGGGTGATGAAACTGAATATGCCATGGCACAAATCAAATAACTTATTTCACTAGACAATTAAACACAATGGGCACAAGGAATTGACACTCTGCTGATTATAGGGAAATTACAATCACAGAGATTTGCGGAGAATTAAGACAGAACGAGACCTCTTGAGCTGTGAATGTTCTGCAATATTGTGAATTGAGGCAGCTCCAAATCAGGAGCGCATTCTTTTATCAAACAGATTCACATTACGGGTGGTTTGAAGAGGCGCTTTCCGTTGTCCTAAACCTGTGTGCATATTAAGACAGCAAATATAGGGAAAGCGCATCAACACGCCTACAGACACCCGATAAGGAGTTGGCAAAATGTATAATGGTTGTGTGGTCGCATGAAGATACCGTTTACAAAATTACAGATAGTAGAAGCTCCTAAATGCGTAATTCACGGAAAGTGGTTAATGCTTGCGGGTAAGGCATGGGATACGATAGAGCCCATAGTCAAACAAGTTTAAAGTTATGCTATTAATTATTATTACTCACATAGACCTTGTACATAGTACATAGAGGGAGAGAGAGAGAGAGAGAGAGAGAGAGAGAGGTGGCATTTGTGATGGACAGCAGGTCTAGTTGTGAATGCTGTGTGCCAACTCACTATTGGCCTTTCAGGGATACTTGCATGTCATTTCAACAAGGAAACGTCATATCCCAGCCCCTTTCCCATCAATCATAATGCCATGCTGGCCAGACACAGACAGTACCACCAAGACAAAAACGCTCTTGCAAATCTTCAACAACTCTTCAAGTGAAGTCTGCTCGGCACAATCAATTAAAAGACCTGCGTAGAGCTCAAGGTACACACACACACACACACACACACACACACACACACACACACACACACACACACACACACACACACACACACACACACACACACACACACACACACACACACACACACACACACACACACACACACACACACACACACACACACACACACACACACACACACACACACACAGTTTTCAATTCACTATGCTAGTAAGCTTATGGCCAGTATTGTCCAGGTTGTGAAATGAGGGTCTTTCAGATGAGGTGCAGCCATGCAGGCATACTGTAGCTATTTGTCCACATGTTAAAGTCAGTGGAAGTGCAAGGGGGGCACAGTCGGTAGTGCTGTCGCCTCACAGCTAGAAGGTCCTGGGTTTGATTCCCGCTGGGGGGCGTGTTCCCTCCTCTGCGTCATCAGTGCCCATACCCGAGGAGGGGTTGGCGAAAGGGCCTTTCTGTGTGGAGTTTGCATGTTCTCCCCGTGTCCCCTAGGGTAGGTACCCTCACAAAAACATGCAGTAATCCTGGTCTCTAAACTACCTCCCCCTGGCCAGCCGGGGCGCCTGATGGAGGGGAAAGGAACTGGTCGGAATAATGTGTTCCTTCCACGCGCTATGTCCGGCCGGGAAATTTCCCCCCTGTCAGGTATTTTATTTTTTGGATATTTACAAATAATGTTCTCTTATGGGGGTCTGCAGCCAAGTATATATCAATAGATTACAGCTAAATCCTTTCTGGACGCCAAGGCGTGTGAAGTAATAAGATTCAATAACATGAACGTGAAGTGAAGGTACATATTTGACTACATGATGAGAGGATATTACATCACCATTGAAAATCCATACAACAGACGTACCTTGCACCTCCTTGTCATTTCTGAACCACCGGATGTTAGCAGCAGGTTTGCTGCCGGATGTAATGCACGTCAGAGTGATCATGTCTCCTTCCATGGCAGGTTTTGTGAACCCAGTGATCTCAGGCCGCAACGGCATGCCTACAGTACAAGCAAGACACATTGAGGTTAAAATTTCCACAGAGCATGCTACATACTAGCGTCATGTCCAGGGGTGTACTTGTACATCATGTCCAGGGGATGTACTTGTACATCATGTCCAGGGGGTGTACTTGTACATCATGTCCAGGGGGTGTACTTGTACATCATGACCAGGGGATGTACTTGTACATCATGTCCAGGGGGTGTACTTGTACATCATGTCCGGGGGGTGTACTTGTACATCATGTCCAGGGGGTGTACTTGTACATCATGTCCAGGGGGTGTACTTGTACATCATGTCCAGGGGGTGTACTTGTACATCATGTCCAGGGGGTGTACTTGACGTGCGCTGAACTGAGGCGAAATAACATTGGAAATTACACCCATTGCTTCCTTACCATCTAGCCTTTAATTGCCTTTGAATAAAACCATATTTGATTGACACAAGTATCATCTACGTGTTACTGATTATGGGGAATTTTATATTATTGTAGTCCATTAATTATTCTCTGCGCAATGGATGGATGAAAGTGAACGAGCGAAAGCACAAATCAAACTAGAAAAAGTGCCCTTCTGGGCACAGGTCTCCACCAGGAGGATAGGACTGTGAGATGTTTGGCAAAATGTTTAGGATTAATATAAACATGTTTTTGAGGCATTTTGTTCCAAAAATGTGTTTTGCAAAAATCAACCTGTTGGTGGCGCTATAACAGGCCAATGTGAAAAGGGTGGGATATATTCCTCAGCCTAGTAAGAAAATGTGTGAAAGATTTCATGTAAATTGCATGCTGCGTTCATGATTTGCGGCTTTTGTTCAAAACGGGGCAATCTTGCAAACTGTGAAAGCCAATTATAGCCAATTAGGATGGAATATGAAATATCGGACAGATCCAACGTGAGCACATGACCATAGAGATACTGTGTAACGACTTGTGAGATTTTTGGACAGAATCTGGAGGAGTAATATCAAAAAATGTGTTTTACAAAAGTCGGCCTCCTGGTGGCGCTATAAAAGGCAGATGCGGAAAATGCAGGTCAACGGTTTGTCCTTGGCCTCTAGGGAGTGTGCATGCAACGTTTCACGCAGATCGGTGCAGTTTTAGGTACAAAATGTGAAAAGCTGCCTCATGGTGGCGCTATAACAGGCCGTTCTGGAAAATGTGGGGCAGAGGTTCATCGTTGGCATCCAGGGAGTGTGTGTGCAAAGTTTGGCATCGACCGGGTTAACGGTGCCGGAGATTAGCTGGTAACGGACGGACGGAAGGACGGACGGACGGACACACACACACACACACACACACACACACACACACACACGGACGGAGTGCAAAACATACTCTCTCCCCATGCCTTCGGCCTGGTGGAGACAATAACTTCTTTCAATAGACAATTATATAAACACAATGGACACAAGGAATTGACACTCACTTCTGCTGATTATAGGAAAATGACAGTCACTGAATTCCGTCTTGCCAAATTATATATTGGGATGTCATGTTAGGCGTGACGTTAAATCAATCAGTAACATAAATAAGTCCCAGCTAGTGGCTTTAAAGCATTATTGATTTGAGAATTCTAGCTTGATATAGTCCAGGGAGAAAAAGATTGATTTATGAATTGAACACAAATGTCTATGTCTATTTAGGTAAGTTCAGTAACGTTACTATGAATAAAAACTAATAAGAAAATAAAAAATCACACCTGAGTGAACTGAGCGGTGCATACATTTATTGTTACTGTACTGTACTGTGCTCTGTACTGTATTGTAGTGTACTGTGCTCTGTACTGTACTTTGATTTATTTTCTTTGAGAAATGACAGTTACCGTATGGGGGGTCCCCGGAACATCCAAACCCCTGTTTGGATGAGCCTGTTCCGGCGAGCCTTAATTCCCAGGTCCAAAACGGTCGAGAAATGACAGAGTTACCGTGTTGCAGCTTTCCGTGCTCAGAAATACAGGGACACGTATAGGGACACACATAATACGGACACACATAGCTGCGCAATGGAGTGGAGGTAGCGCTCAAAAATCATTCCTGTGTGAAGTGAGGGGCGCTCTTATCGTACATCATCCATTCATTGTCAATAGGAATTTAATCTTTGTGTAGGACAAAAATAGCCGATTTGCTCGTCTACATATGACGTACATTCTCCATTCATTGTCAATGGGAATATGTTTGTGTAAGACGAAAATGTACACTATAGCTGAATATAGGAGGGACTAGCGCCCCTTATTCAACCCCTCAAAAAGAAAGCTGTTAATGTAGAAAAAATCACACCCGCGCTCTTGTCATCGTACATCAATTTATGTTAGCGGACATTTGACATAGCTACATAAGGTCCCTTATTGGCCAAGCATTGCTTGTTTACATATGATGTAAGTTTTCCCTTCAATGTCAATGGCGTTTAATGTTTTGATGTTTAATTTACGTCATATGTAGCGGAATTATCAGCTCTTATCATCATATATCATCATGTATCATCTCATACTGGCCTCATCAGAATGCCTGTTGCCTGTGATTGGTTAGCTGATTTGCTCGTTTACATATGAAGTACATTTTCCGTTCAATGTCAATGGCGTTTAATGTTTTGATGTTTAACACCCCAATCGCCCAGGACGAAGTTCACCGTCCTTTCTATTAGTAACACCCATCACCCAGGACAAAGTTCACCGTCCTTTCTATTAGTAACACCCAGCGCCCAGGACGAAGTTCACCGTCCTTTCTATTAGTAACACCCAATGCCCAGGACGAAGTTCACCGTCCTTTCTATTAGTAACACCCAATGCCCAGGACGAAGTTCAACGTCCTTTCTATTAGTAACACCCAGCGCCCAGGACGAAGTTCACCGTCCTTTCTATTAGTAACACCCAGCGCCCAGGACGAAGTTCAACGTCCTTTCTATTAGTAACACCCAGCGCCCAGGACGAAATGTATTGATATGAAAACCGATCGCATCGCTCCACAGCCTAGGAGCGCCTGTTGCGCAATCCTCAATGTTGCACAACAGTGGGACGTCATCGAAAATGTTCCCCCCCTGTTTAGCCGACGACAACGAAAATCTTAAAACGTTAATAATTCGCGATCTAAATCATCCCGTCCAAATCTAAGAAAAGATCCTGTGTTAGACAGCCCCCCGCTGTCCAGTCGCTAGTCGCGTTAGATTTAATCATGCCTCCCGTTGTTGTCGATCGCCTTTAGAGTGTTTTGGCTACATTTAGCTGCTCCAGCCACATCCGGTATAACTTCCGATCCGTCGGTAAAAGTGCTCCGTTGCTATAAACCGATTGGGTGCTATGATTTAATGGATTAAATAATCCCGGCTGAATTCTGATGTAATTTCTCCGTTAATTGTCAATAGCAAATATTGAGACGTGTGGGGACAAGATTTAGCGGACATTTGACCCGAATTCCCCTTTCATTGTCAATGGCAAATCTTGAGACGTGTGGGGACAAAAGCTGTTTATAGAAGGGGCTATAGCGTCCCTTCAAAAATCACACCCGTGTCTTGTACATCATCATACATCATCTCATTCGTTATATTATGCATAGGTGTGGTTTGGGCGTTACAATAATCAAACCAATCACCGGTCCACGTGCCATTGCCTTTAGGAGATCCCATATCCGTTGCCCGTTATGCCCAGTTCTATATTGCTTCATAGCAAGAGTGATGCTGCCTTGAAGTCTCGCTTGTGCTGCCCCCCCCCCCACCGCCTCACTTAAATCTTGCCAATTTTTTTAATTTCAAAGTTCTATGTAAACTACGAAATTAGGGCTTTCATTTGGTATATAGATCGTGCGTGTAGGCCGTCTCTACAGAACGGTACGAAGTGAAAAGGAAAGTTCGGATTAAACCCCATTTGCTGCTATGGGGTGATGAACTGAACGAGCAAATGGAATCGCGTACGCTGCACAATGCCTGGCACAAATAACTTCTTTGACTATACAATTATATAAACACAATGGACACAAGGAAGTGGCAGGCACTCACTTCTGCTGATTATAGGAAAATTACAAAGAGATGCATAGGAGAATAAGGAGAGATGACGCATCCTGCACTACGCGGACATCTCCATGCAGGCGTGCGGTGGGCGCCGCTCTTTACCAAACTAATTTGGCATACGGTTTACGGGTGCTTTTAAACTCCACTATGCACCTTCCCAAATGTGTGTGACCAAAATAGCAATTTAGGGCCAGCACGCCCATGACCACACCTCTAGGCGCAAATTCCGGTGTCGGCAAAATAGATAGCGGGTGACGCTGGACCAAAATACCGTTAAGGGACAGAGCAAGCATATTCGTAATTTTCAGGCAGCGGCTGAAGCGCGGGCCGCGTCGTGGGTAAAGGCGGCGACAAAAATGGAGCCCCAAATGCCATTGCCAATGGAGGGAAAATGTCATCCTTTTCCCCACACGTCTCATATTTGCCATCACAATGAAAGGAGAAATTAGGTCAAATGTCCGCAACACAAACATTAAATGCCATTGACAATGAAGGGAACATTTACACCATCTTGTCCCCACAAGTGTCATATTTGCCATCGACAATGAAAGTTGAAATTAGGTCAAATGTCCACCAAATATGGCGTAAATTTGTAGCAACAGGCAATAGGCATTCTGAGGCCAGTATGAGATGATGCACGATGATGTACGATGATAAGAGCGCCCCTCACTTCACACGGGTGTGATTTTTATTCAGTAGGCTACATACAGTACTTGCTTGAGGAAATACTGTTCTGGTACTTTATTAACTCATTAAATCCGGAAGATTTAAAATATACTGTATTAGCCCAAATGTTCTATTTTGGGGGTCCCTGGCACAAAATATTTTCACATGGGGGTCAGCGGCCAGATACATCCATTTGGGGGTCCTTGGCACGTAAAAGTTTGAGAACTGATTTAGAAGGCAGCCTCAGGTCTTAATGGGTTAATTGGCAAACAGTATATTAGGAGTGTTACCGTCACAATCAGAGGGAGTAACAGCACTCACGGAAATGTCCTTCGGGCAATTTGATTTAGTTGGCATACAGAGATACCTCTCCCTGCTGCCCATGCCAACTAAATAGAATTACCCGAAGGGCATTTCTGTGAGTGCTGGTAGTCTCTATAGTATCTGAATGTAAAGGAACCTTTCAAGACCACACAACCTGTAAGAAATATTAACCACTTAAACTATAATTTGTTGACTGGAGTACCCCAGGCCAGGAATCTATATAAAGCCCCCCCTCCTTTTTCCCCTCTACACCAAATCTCGCCCCCAAATAGCACACAATGCGTCGTTGTGAGTTTGTAGACCTGCTATTTCCGCAGAATGTTTGTCCGAGAATAGGGACACTAGATTCATGTGGTTAAAATAAGTTGTGCCCACGTTCTCTTGTAATTCAGTAGCACAGTCTGTCACCATTATGACTTATTTTCAATCTGCAAAGTTGAAGACGCGAGTGGCTCAAGTGTGGCTAAGTGTAGAAACTTCTCCAAAGTTGCGAGAGAAACACCCAGCAAAGTAAAACAAACTGCAGCCATAGGACCATGTATAAATAGCCATTAGCCAAGTGTAATTGGCCTACGGAGACGGGGGCAGAGAGATGGATGTACTCACCCAGAACGGTGAGGTAGGCCTTGGTGGTTTTGACAGGCATGGTGAAGAGTGAACAGGTGTACTGGCCTTCGTCTGACAGGGTAACGTCACTGATGCTGATGGTGAGCTCCTGCCACGACGCTCGCATCAACTCGATCCGGTTGTCCCTCAGCGCTGCATGAACAGGGAGGAGGACATATAAGATTATCTCAAATAACTGTGTTTAGGTGATAGGCCTGCTCACAATCTGTATCACTCTAAAGTGTACAGCCCTATATAATTGTATGACAAACAGTGAATAATAAAGCCCATCTACAATCTCGACCTGTGAGAATTAATGCATAGTATGTTGAAAGGTTGAAATTGTTATACTATATTTATATAAAAGATATGAGGTACTTTTTTGTCTGTGAAATTGTGATAAAATCAATCGTTTAATGTTCTGTACTGCTACTGTGACTTCAAATAATAGACTTCAAACAATGCTTATGTAAAGCATTGGGCCAGCTGGGCCTACTGTTGGGTCGCGAGGGTATTTCAAGATTGTGTTCCATCTTGGATCACAAGCGATTGATTGATCATTAAAATAAACATGCTCATAAAATGCACACCGTGCTGCCGTGTTAAGTGGTCGGACGGGTGGGCCGCGAATTCTTTCAAAGTTTTCAAGTGGGTCCTGATTCAGAAAAGGTTTAGAACCACTGATATAAACTATAGCCAAAGAAATGTATATTGTTTTGATTAAACGTTTACATTGACTCTCTGGGAGGCAGTGGCTCAGGGGTAGAGTGGCCGCAAGGTTGCCAGTTCGAACCCGGGCTCCCCCAGAGACACCCAGAAGACACTGAACCCCTAATTTCTCCTGATGTGCTGGTTGGTGCCTTGCATGGTTTCCGCCGCCATCGGTGTATGAATGGGTGAATGTAATGCACAATCTAGTTAAAGCGCCTTGGTTAAAGGCACTATATAAATGCACCATTTAAACATAAAGGTATAATGCACATCGAGAATATTTATAATATTACAAGTGAAGCAGTATAGCATGGCAGTACTGAATTATGGAGAAAGATTAGACCAGACAGACAGACAGACAGACAGACAGACAGACAGACAGACAGACAGACAGACAGACAGACAGAACGCTACCACTTCTGTGGCTGCTAAAATAACTACTAATCTATACTACTATGAATAATAATACCCTTTAGGCTTGTCTATTCATTTCTGAATAATCTTCTACGCTATCAAGATAAAAACCTCTTGGGATCTCTCCAGGAATTGGAGGCTTACCCCACTAAAGTGTTCATTCAAGAGTGACAACCCCTTATAATCCTCAGGAAACCATGCAGCAAGCTCAAAAAGGTAACGTGGAATCAACCTCGCTTATACTTCAAATGTAGAATTCACCTAGTTTTCCCACCAGGGGAAAAAAAACTGCGCTCCTCATTGAATAAATTACACTTTCTTAATCCTCACTCCCTTTAGGCAGCTTCCCTCCATACACAATATCTTTCATCTGAATCTGAACTGTGTTGGATTCTATTACACAGGGCAAATCTAGCAGAGGAGTTTATCAGTGTGGTCAATATAAAGTGGTCCCTTATCAGATAGAGACACTCTATCTACACGGAAATTATTAATCACCATCTCCATTTGTGTTGGATTTCAGTGATAAATATGCACAGTCTCCATTTGTGCGAAAAGTAATTAAACCAAAATGGCTATTAGATTCACACAGACACACATTACAAATGCTGCTCTCCTTCAACCCATTTAGACCTGAGGACGCATCTGTGTCATAATATAGCGTTTAACTAAGCATTATGTTATACTTTAGCTATTGAAAAATAGCAGATCTACAAGCTCATAGCGCGCCACCGAGTGGCGCGCTATGAACTTGTAGGTCTGCTATTTTTGAAAAATCGTAAAAATGCGGCACAAATCTTTGAATATTATATTCTTTCAGAGCGAACGTTTTTTTTATTTCGACGTCAGGCCTGAATGGGTTAATTGCCATTAATTACAGTACAAGCTGGCATGTGATCATCACATAAATGTGAAAAATGACAATAAATCCCAAACGCTAATGAGTTTATTACAGTCATTATTTGACCAAAAAACACACAAAGAGTAAATAAAAACAATCTCTCAAGTTACCATTAAAATTTCATAGCAAGTGGTGCCACAAGAGAACAAGTTAATATGAGCTCTGGGGCTTAAAACAAACATTTGATTTACTGTTGCAAAATGCATCCTGCATGTTCTTTGTAGTTGCACTACTGAGCATCAGAATGCCCAGAGGCTCTGGCAAAGAACAACAAACCCTTTGGTGGATGGGATGCAAGAGAAAGGTAGGTCTCTAAAGGGTCTCTAAAGCAAAAAACACATAACTCAAGAGATATGGAGCTGAGACTTAGAGGATCAAAGAATTAAACACGATTACAATTCCTTCTATCACTCTAGCTTGCTAACATTGAAATGAAAGACAAGATGAGCAAGGACTGAGGATGGTGTTTGCCCAATTTCTCCTTAATTTTATTTCTAGAAAACTAAAAACACAAATTTCTGATAAACATTCTGACTAGAAATGTATATACCAGGGGAACAATTGGTCTCTTGTCTAAATACCAAAGGTGTAACTATTCTAAAGCAATGTTTACACTAGCGTAGAAATACTCCCTGCCTACTGACTGGGGACATCTACATTCAATGAATGGGCTAAAACTGTGTGGAAACAATTCAGAAATGTGCTTACAATAAGCTCAAATATAGTTTAACTTCATCTTTTGCTCCTGAGCTCTCTAGTCTCCATTTACTCTAACTGCATGTGTCATATTTTTTATGTTTAGTCAAAGCATTTTCTGCCACTGCTAAATGAAAAGCTTGGGTGACCTGACAATTTATGAGAGAACTTATTTTAAAAATGTTTATATTGGCACTATCCACTTTAGGGTTATTTTCGTCGAAAAGACCCAAGACCCCACTTTGAGAATAACTGCAGTATGAAACAAATGTCGGGAGAGTTTGATGCTTTTACGATTTTATTGTTAGATTTGATGCTGGAAGAAGTTAAATGCAATTGTCATGTTATTAATTGAAATTGTAAATGTTCTTTTACATATCAATCAATCAATCAATCAATCAATCAATCAATCAATCAATCAATCAATATACTTTTTCAATGGAGGAAGTGTACTGGTAGAAAGAGAGTATGAGTGTTAACCGTATTTTCAGAGTAAAAGCATTCCGTTGAATGAAACTTTTGCCTTGCCGTTTGCCACAATATTGTCCATTGACAGACTGATAGTATGAGTAGTATAAAGGTTTGAATAACGTAAAGACAAAAGTGTTATCTATTACTCAAGCAACATACCGTAGAGCGTAGAGCCAGGGAACCAGCATCCAATCCAGGCTATATGCCCAGATGCTGGACAAAATCTGTCACAATCAGACCCAAATGCCAATGGCTGACAAAGCACTTTTCTTGGTGCTTTAGGAAATCAATGTGATGAAAAGGTTCATTTCCCACAAACCCTAGATAGCTCCTATAGCTGTTCATTCTGCTTAGATGGCAGCATAAATCTGCTCCCTGACCTTGATTGTGCTACAGCCTTGCAGCCTGGCAGCTTAATGTGCCGTACATCTCCTCTGATGGAGGCCTTACCAAGGCTGTCTCAAATCAGTAACACTGACACCTCAGCTTCCCCCTTGGCGAGGCATAGTCTCGCTCTTGCCCACTGATGTCATAATGATGTTTGCCTTGTCTCCCTGCCACTCCTTTGCATCACAGACCATGTCAGTAGAAAGTCATTCTTAGGTTCACTCAAAGAAGCAGAGTCTGTCAGAAGCAGAGTCTGCGGACACGTTGAATCAAAAGTTATCAAGATTCTTGAAGATACAACAGAGCTAATAATATATTTATATCTTATTGATTTTGCGATACGAGAGTATCTGCGATTTCAATCATAATATCATATTTAGCTTGTAAGAGCAATCCACCAAGCACTGCTGAACAAGCACTGAGCTCAAGTCCACGCTGCTTTGACGACAGGCCACCACATGGGATTATATTTTTGTGCGTGTGGTTGCACTCCACTATTGCTGCATTAGCACTGTCACAATTGTCACATACTATTACACTGACATGTCTGATATCTGCTGCTAAAGTGATGTCTCATCTGCACTAGATACTGTGATTCCATTCTTATTTTGCTTGCCGCAATGTCTGCACCAGAAGCATTTCTGACTAATTTCATTGCTATTCTAACCACGTATGTGATTATTACATACTGTAGTAACTGCCTCATTGTATTGCAATTATTGTCTCCAGCAGAACAGCTAATCTCCGGCACCGTTAACCAATGCCAAATTTTGCACACACACTCCCTGGATGCCAACGATGAACCTCTACCCCAAAATCTCCAGAACGGCCTGTTATAGCGCCACCAGGAGGCCGACTTTTGAAAAACACATTTTATGATATTACTCCTCCAGATTCTGTCAAAAAATCACGCAAATTGTTACACAATACCTTGATAGTCATGTGTTCAAGACGTTTCTGTCCAATATTTCATATTCCATCCTAATTTGCTAACATTGGCTTTCACATTTTGCAGGATTTGCCCTTTTGAAACAAAAAGCCTCAAATCATGAGCAATTTACACGAAATCTTTCACAGACTTTCCTACTAGGCTGAGGAATATATCCCACCCTTTTCACATTGGCCTATTATAGCGCCACCAACAGGTGGATTTTTGCAAAACACATTTTTGGAACAAAATGCCTCAAATCATCCAATTGCCATCAATGGTGTAAGAACAAATGGCACCCTTTTCACATTGTTGCTATTATTGTTTTACACATATGTGACTTGATTTACTTGTTTATTTCCTTCTCTATTCTTCAACCCTTTCTTGGAATTGCAAATGTTGTGAGCTTGTACGACAAAGAATTTGACTCAACAATGACAATCATACTGAATCTGAATAAAGTCAGATTCCTTGTACGTGCCTCTCTACCTGTTTCGTCACCACATCCATATGATTACTGATCATCCCCAGAATATCATGTCATGATTATCCTTATTGAAAAGGGAATTATGTGTTTGATTTGTCAGTATCGCCCAGCAACAAGCCATATGTCAGATGGCTGTGCAAGCCTTTCTTCCTTCACTCCTTTGAAAATTACAAGAGTTGGCAGACTGACAGTCAGCTCTTGTCTTTAGAACTGAAGAACAGAAGCAGTGGCTGGAGATATTACATGGCACTCACTACCGCCCTTCACTGGGCAGCAGACACATGTTAACTGATGTTTTGTTACTGCCAGGTGGAAACCTTGTAGGTCCAAAACCGTGAAGCCATCCTTGCTCTAGAAAGCGCCAATATTCCCATCTAGACCACCGGATAATCAGCAAAGACCTCCGAACATCGTGCATTTTATCCAAACCATGGAGAGCTCTGTAGATTTCGAGTTATTCAGCTTATTAGTCAGCCTGTAAAAGCAAAAAAATAAATAAATAAATAAATCAGCGATCTGGTTTGATATCAATAATAAAGCTTATCAGATGGAACGTTACACCATAAGCAGTTGCCCTTTGGATTCCGTCTAGAATTTGGTGCCATTTCACATTGCAAAAGAGCTATTTTTTCCAAAATGTAAAAATGTTATAATAAGGAATTAATTTGGATAATGGTAATGGAGATATTGTAAAAGTTGTCACTTTATTAATCCCCCAAGTTTTTTACGGTTTGGACTGCATTTAACTTTCAACACAAAACTGACTTTCTGTGTGTGGAATAAGTATTCCCTTTATTGACTTGACTGAGTGACTTTGTGTTGGGTTGAAACCATTTACAGTGTCTTGAAGTATAAGGTTGCTGTTTTTTACACAGTGACCTTTGTAGGGGGTTTTATGATTCAAACCTTTAATGGTGGAAACCACTATACATAAATAAATGGCGCCCGATGTGGGGGCATGATAAGGTCATACACGCTATACAAAGAAAGAAATGGTGCTACCTAATTTGTGGTGACGCTACCAAATGAATAGGTAGGTGGCACCAGTGCTACCTGTGAAAAAGTTAGTCTAGAGCCCTGTCTGCAGCCATCGGTGTATGAATGTGTGCGTGAATGGGTGAATTGATGCACAATCTATGTAAAGCGCCTTGGATAAAGGCGCTATATAAATGCACCATTTACCATTTATTGAATGTTCCTTTAACAATTCAAAAATGTTTTTCAAAATAGTAAAACAAGGCAAAGTAGTTTAGGGATAAGGGGTTTAGCATGGGCGAAAATAGAGCCCTATGTATGCAAATGGAGAAACATGGAAACATGGAGATATAAGGTTTTTGCACGATACTATCTCTGTAGAGTGGTTTTGAACACTTCAAATTGGATGTGTTATTTTCTATCTAGAGTTGGATGTGTAAGGTACGTGGTCCATGACGCTGAGCTTACAGAGATGGACATTTTTGCAGGAGTTCAACTGTTCAAGCTGCTCTAAGCCAACGAATGTGCAGCAAGAGCAGTGGTAGTGATAGCGTCCTGGCCAGTGCTGGAAGAAGTACTCTGAAGTAAAAATACAGATACCACAAGGAAGTAATACTCAACTTGTCATACGACACGTTGTGAACTTGTAGAACTGCTAGTTCCGGTCATTTGATGGGGGTCTGGGGGCCACGCATAAAAAAATAATTAATCTACAAAACTACCGTAATTGTTTTTGTATCCAGTATCACTACACCAGCATCAACACAAAACCATAGTTCCATGTGACAGAGGGGTCAAAGTTGAACAAAAGTCACTCTATATGGTAGAATTAGGTCAATACAAAAGACGCTAGTTTTGTGGATTCATTTATTTTGAATGCGTGGCCCCCAGTGCCCCCCACCAAATGACCGGAACTACTTAATATTCACCAAAACCAGACCAGAACTCCCACCACGGGACTCAGGCAATCAATTAATACCTTTGCAACCACTATATTAATGGCAAGTATTTTCTACAGCATTACAGTAAGCCTTAAATACCCTTACATGCACTGTTTAACCCTGTTTAAGTACGTACATATTCGTACCCCCAGCTATGGGACGTTATCAGCAGGGCTGCCAAGTCTCATCCTTTGAGAGTGAGAGTCACGCAATTTAACCTTTTACCACGCACCACGCCACACTTGTCATTTCACACGCTTATTTTGCACTCTCACAGTCTCACTAGTACTACATTATAATATTTTGACAGGGACACGGTGAGCCCGCCCTATTCTGCCTCTGATTATCTGGTAAATTAACCAACCCAATGAAAGGAACCAGCCGTGATATGTAATTATTTATGCTAATTATGAATATTAGTAACCCAACACAATAATGATTTGATGGATGGGAATTTGGATCTATTTATGGACTGTATAACTTCGATAACTCAGATGGAAGGAGAACCAGGCAGGAAATCAAAATGTAGAAGTAATCAGATTACAAAAAGTACTCAGTCTCATAAAAACCAGGCATTGAGCCTTAATTTACCCAAAATAGGTATAAAACCTTTACATTATTAAGTTTAGAATTAGCTTTAACAGGAATACTTTTTAGGAAAATGTTCAATATAAGATGAAAATACCATCAGTTTGTCAATAAAGATACACAACGAAATGAAGTGAAGTCAGCGAGCTTTAGTGTTTCAGATATGCCGTTTTAGTTCGGAGAGAAGGATATAATCCACATCACAGCCAAGTTACAGGAAAATTCTCTCGCCCATGAAAAAGGCAACACAGGGCATATACGTGTCAATTCTAGAAGATGTTGTCACGTCCTGTAAATCCAGGAAACATGAATGTGGGCAATGTAGTTCTATAAGTAAATGTAGTTCACAACTCGGAGTCAGTGAAGAGAGCAATGCAAGTTAGAAGGAGCCTGGTTGTCTGGGGCAAACGGGAAAAACAATTCTATCTATCGGCAGGGGGAGAAGTGATATGAAAAACCGGGATCAACGTGACAGATGACAATCATTCACAAACAATCAATGTACCGCAATACCCAACAAGCCGCACCACACACAAACCAATCAAGAAGCAACTTAGGGTGGGCTATAGCGTCTCGATGGATCACAGAGGAGCACTGCAGTGCGAACAGAGCAGACGTGCAAACCGCAAATTATTTTCTCATGCGCCACTGAAAAATCCACTTCAAGTTCAGCCGGTATTTGAGCGACAAAGGGAATTAAATTATTGTATCTGAATATCCCCGGCCCCAGCCCCCCACCCCTTAACTGTTAGTGATATCAGAAATGCACGTTCGGTTCGTCATTAATCATTTAGGCTGCTGCTATTCCAGTCTCAATCCCCCAGCTCAACACAGCAGATCATAATAAGATTAAATAATGTTCTATGTTACATCCAAAATGATACTGTAGCTTCCCTGGACTTTACTCTGTCCGATCATGTTTTATGAACTTATTTCGACCGAGTCCCTGTGTGTCTGTGCGAGCCTGCAAGGTAAGCTCATAGTCATAGAGTTATACTGAATCTCTCTGCCCACAGCGTGCAGTTAAAAGGGGGGAGGGTAGCTAGTGAATGTGTGTGCGTGCGTGTGTGCGAGAGAGAGAGAGCGAGAGAGAGAGTGTGTGGGCATGGGGAAATCATGTAATGGTTTTAACTAAGAAAATGTAAACAAATAAGGCTTTTTCCCTAATTCCAGTCTTGGAATATTATATTTTACATCATATTCCCCCATTTCCACTGAGATTATGGGGCGAATGAATGAGTGTGGCAACAGACCCATCTTGTCTCTTTCTGTCATAGTGACATTGTCCTGCATCAGATCATGTGTCCCTATCCAAATCAGGTTCTCCAATAGCCTGTAGTGTGTCTTCACATCAGACTAAGTTTTTAAAAGTCTGACTTTTATGCAAACCGATATGGATATTGAATAGGAGACATAGGCACACATATGGAGAAGGTGCACCATATGACCAATAGGAGACACCTGGTGCAACTCTTTCACTCATTTTGTTAAATGCTATTATTCGAAAGGTGCGTTATCATTCAGCATCATTGCTATGATTTATTTTGCAGTTTAAGTTTAAAAAAAATGCCTCAAATCATCCAATTGCCATCAAAGGCGTAAGAAGAAATGGCACATTTTTCACATTGGCTTATTATAGCGCCACCAGGAGGCCACAACCTGCCCTGCCCTGGTGGAGACCTGTGCCCCGAGGGGCACTTTTCTAGTTGTCTTTGTTTTACCCCCATATTATTGTCTCCACCAGGCCGAAGGCATGGGGAGAGAGTATGTTTTGCACTCCGACCGTGTGTGTGTGGGTCCGTGTGTGTGTGTCCGTCCGTCCGTCTGTGATGTGTGCAGCTAATCTCCGGCACCGTTAACCGTGTCGATGCCAAATTTTGCACACACACACTCCCTGGATGCCAACGATGAACCTTTGCCCCACATTTTCCAAAACGGCCTATTATAACACCACTGAGGAGGCCGACTTTTGAAAAACACATTTGTTAATATTACTCCTCCAGATTCTGTACAAAAATACGCAAATCGTTACACAGTATCTCTATGTGTGCTCAAGACGGATCTGTCCGATATTTCATATTCCATCCTATTTGGCTAACATTGGCTTTCAAAGTTTGCAGGATTGGCACGTTTTGAAAAAAAGCCTCAAATCATGAACACAGCGTGCAATTTACATGAAATCTTTTACGCACTTTCCTACTAAGCGTAGGAAAGAAGAAATGGCACCCTTTTCACATTGGCCTATTATAGCGCCACCAGGAGGCCACAACCTGACCTGGCCTGGTGGAGACCTGAGCCCCATATTATTATTATTTTAGTAACGTGTATGTTTCTGGGTGGCAACCTCGCGGCCGTTGTTTGCATTCGTTTCTGACGTTCTGCGCGTGGTTCAATGACTGTGTTTTGTTGTCAGCCAGGTACGAACATATTCATACCCCCCCGCGTATACTCCATATATGAAGCGGTTGAGCCCCAACGCAGCTTTTAACATTGGTTCGGATGCTATGCAACGCCTCCATCACCCCCAGCTATGGGATCTTTACAACTCCGATCCTCTCCATTTACCTTGGTTAAAAAAAGGATTTTCAAAGCTCCATAACTCGGAAACTACGAGCGCTGTCCTTGGTGATCGTCATCCATCCAAAGTTCGGATGTCATTTGTGACTTTGTCTCGCATCGCTCCAGACATGTAAACGTTTCTGGCGAGAGGTAAACAGTGTGCGCTAATGCTAATGATAGCCAATCCTTAGAGTGATAGGGCAGTATTATCAATGCCAATCATCAATAGCCATTTGGCTATTCTGAGTGGCCAAACAGCATTGACCACGCCTCCAGGTCTTAAGTTAAGTCATAAGACCTGGTACTTAAGACACGCATAATACTGCCCCTAGTGTGCAGGGGGCTACAGCGGGGATGAAACTGATCCTCTTAAAGTGAACGCAAACGCTGGCACAGCTTAACTACACTTAATTGCGACCACCTAGCGGGACACAAATAATTAATGTATGTTTTGTAATCTAAATCTGCAAATAAGTAACTTGTATATATATATATAAAAAATAGAAATACTCGATTAAGGTAAACATACCTAAAATTTGTAATTGTACTAAGTGGCTTTCCCCGGTCCACCATCCACCGGTCCTGGCACTTCCCTGCCTGCTCAAGCCATGGGCTCCAGTCTTTGCAATTAGGGTGCGTTTGCTGCCGGCTATGCCTGCTCAGTGACTGTGTGGGTGATTCTGGCTATGTTCCAGGCCAAGTGATGCAAGCAAGGGGCTGCTTCTCCACACATGCGGATGCAATTAAGAGCAAGATAGGGCCTTGTTCCAGAGGGCCATTGTTCCTGCTTGCGCTCTCAAAGATCCCACAGAGCAGATGCTACTCAGATTGGACTAGCTTTCAGTGCTTGAGGTAGGGCAAGGAAGAGGAATAAGCCTGCAGCTAGGCAACAATCCATCCTTAAATGTTAAATAATGCCACAGAATGACATTTCTTCCATTCACATCCCAGCGAGAAAAGATTTAAGCGCTGTTTATTGTTTATTTGTTTATTTATTTGGTTTTATGTTTTATGTTCAGCATTTATTGTAGAGAGACAGGAAACAGTCAGGGAGTGTCATGGTCCACCTACTGTATCTCTACCCAGTAGTTTTTTGATTAAAGGGCCACTTCACCCCTTTTGCAACCAGAGCTTATTTTAATGATGTTTAGGACACAAGAAACACTTTCCTGGGTTTTTTATGTGTGCAATATGTTTTTTTTAAATAGATTTTAGTCATGACGCCATCCATGTTCATGACCAAAAACCTGTCATGAAAATGTGGTCTCACTTCCTTCCTGGACTACAGTCACACCTCCATGCAGCCTCTCCCTCTCCACAAGGAGGGGAAGTGCACTAAAGCTAAAGCATTGTGGGCATTGTGGGAATTCAGCAATCCAGTCAAACCCAAGTCAAACACACCTTCATTATTTTTCTGGCCATAGGGTGCAAATTTCAAATTGTGCTATTGTTTTTTTTTAATCCCTCGATTTTGTAACCCATTTTGCCAATTATCTAATGTGATCCTGGGCTCTCTACACACCCTCCGGAGTTTCTCTGGTTGGACGTAGCGCGTGGAAGGAACACGTTATTCCAACCAGTTCCTTTCCCCTCCATCAGGCGCCCCGGCTGGCCAGGGGGAGGCAGTTTGTTTAGAGACCAGGATTACTGCATGTTTTTGTGAGGGTACCTACCCTAGGGGACACGGGGAGAACATGCAAACTCCACACAGAAAGGCCCTTTCGCCAACCCCGCCTCGGGTATGGGCACTGATGACGCGGAGGAGGAAACACGCCACCAGCACCCACAGCGCCCCGAGCGGGAATCGAACCCAGGACCTTCTAGCTGTGAGGCGACAGCACTACCGACTGTGCCACCGTGCCCCCAAATTGTGCTATTGTTATCTCTTTTACAATCCTAAATCCTAAATCAGGGCAGGATTGCTGTTTAGCAACAATGCTGCACACTTCGGCGGACACGACCACACGCCACGTTACCCACGTAGCACGGCCAGCCTCCCGGGACCTCGTGAAAAAACACCCTCCGCTCTCGCCCCAATGTGCGCGCCAAAGACTTGCGTGTAATACCCAAATTTAATACATTTTCCCCAAAACACACATCTAGCCCCGCCATAGCCCCTGCACTGCATGCTGGGATGGACACAGCTTACTGCAGGGTTCACCGATTGCTGTGCAACATCCCCCTCATGTTCTCACCACCCATTTCGGCTACACCACACACTACACAATTCTCCACACGCAACACAGAGCCCTTATTGGCTAGCCGCTCAACACAGCTGTGATTGGCCAGCCACACACACACTACATCTCATCGGCACAACACGGGCACAACACGCATAGTCGGATGCCAAGTTCTTCCGAGCATTATTTCCCAGTCCCACCACGTACACATAGTAACCTTGCATCAGTGTCACTGCAGACACATGGGTTCACACTGTGGAGGATTTTTGTATCGCATCGAGCGAGTGGACGTAGCGGGGGAGGGGGACTTGAACTTTGCGTGAGTGAGTGACTGTGTGTGTGTGTGTGTGTGTGTGTGTGTGTGTGTGTGTGTGTGTGTGTGTGTGTGCATGTGTGTGTGCGCGAGTACAGTACACATACTATTTACCCAGGGTGTGCGTGTGTCTACGACGTGTAGCCATCCGTTACTACATGTGAAGGGCACAATACTGGGTTTAAAAACACAGCTGAAACATGAAGTGGAGGCTGTCAAATCCCACAATTTCCTTCTTCCTCCTTCATTGCGCTGCAACGCAACTAGGATGAGCCGCCCAAAGCGCGGCGAAATTCTAGTCTACTACAAATGCTATTAACATTTCTGCCAGCGGTGAAATGTCCTTTTGAGCCTTGCACCAGTGGTACAAATATACTATACTACTATACTATACTATACTATACTATACTATACTATACTATACTATACTATACTATACTATACTATACTATACTATACTATACTATACTATACATCTTTTGCCAAAAAAGCTTCTGCTTCACCTTCAGCCCATACCTTTCATTAAAATTGACCAAAATAAACTAACTAACTAACTAACCTACTGAATAGTGCAGTATTTAAAGAGTATAAAGTACCACTAAATATTATGTAAAGTGCAATAAAGTGTAAAATGCCATAATTATAAATATTGTATGTTTTTCAGAGAAATTCAGCTGAAGGTGATGCAGTGCACTTATAAAAGCCATTATTCGCAGAAGAAAGACAACAAATGTGGCTACAGCCTTGGAAAACCTGTTTGAACATTTTCTTTCTGAACAGAAAGATGATGAGAGGCACTGGAGAGTAAACAAGTCAGGACTTTACTTTTAGAGAATCACTGAGAAAGTGAGAATCAAGCTGCATTTGATAAAGGCACAACACTTCAAGCACTCACATTTATCAGAAATGAAGAGAACGCCACCATAACTTGCTCTCAATCTGTCCTCAATATCAGTAGTATGCTATTCATAATCTGGTACTGACAGAAGATGTTTTGAACGTGTTGTATCATCTGCATAATTTACTGAACTTTTTTTTCTTCTTCCTCATGAGCTACAAGGGTGGTGCAGGGAATCATTCCCCTCTTTAATTGTCAGTCAGACATTGTTTGACTGTTTCAAAGACTTTGTCCCGTAAACGATTATTTTAGCTCAAGTTAAAACGAAAATGATTGGCACTGTGAAAAGAAGGGAAAGAGAAACAGGGAGAAGGTGTAAGAAGTAAATAGATGGAATTTGAAAATCCCCCCCCCCAAAACAAAAGCCAAGGCAGCTGCTTGCTTACTACAATCAGTTGCAATATATTCACCTTCAAATGTTCTGTGTTTACTACAACGATGGCGCAAATGTGCTTTCATTGGTACTCAGTGCAGTAATTGCATCCTTGGTAATTATCCTTCATTCTCCTGACCTAATGAATGTTTCAATGCTCACATTAGCGCATTCATTTAGTACATAACAGCATTTTGATCACTACAAGCCAATTAAGACCAATTTCGCTTTGTGACCTTTACCATCTTTGCTGAATGTCTCTATTAAACGGCATGAATTATGAACTATAAACATTTGGGAGATGCAATGGAGATTAATATATGGGAAATTTGCAATGGCATATAGGCTTATCAACTACACATATCACAAGAAACCATTCATATTATCTATGTTTGACACAATGGATTCCCATTAACTGAATTATTCGGCTGTGGCGCAGGAGGTAGAGCAGGTCGTCCAATGATCCCTGGGTCGGCGGTTCGAATCCCGGCTCCTCCTGTCTACATGTCGAAGTGTCCTTGGGCAAGACACTGAACCCTACAGTACATTGCCTCCAATGAGTTGGTCGGTGTGAGCTCGCAACCATTGGTGTGTGAATGTGGGAAGTGAGGACGCTGGCGTCGACTGTTCGCCTCTTCACCTCCCAATGAATGAACCATTGTAAAGCGCTTTGAGCACTATAAAAATGCTATTCATTATTATTCATGTACGACATACTACTAGATCTGACAGAAGATTCTCATCTATTCTACATACCTGCCACTTGGAATCTCATTATTATTCCCTCCAACATCACAACTTATAGGTTTTTATCCCCTTTTCCACTGAAGCCCAAAGGGAAGTAAATCATAATGAAGACAGGTTAGACAGCAAAGGACAGGAATGTTCTCCATTTGTTGAGTTCAATAATAATACTTCATACCTGGGATCATATAAAGCGGATCATTCCACAAAAGACATATGGTCCACATTGATTTCAGCAGTCCACCACACAGTCACTTCCTTCAACAATTTAAGCTAATTGGCCTAATATGAATGATGTGTTGGCCTGGCTCTTTAAGCAATCTATCTCCTTCTTATCAGGTCTGGGGTGGGAGAGCAGGGGGATCAGCATGCCTGACTACCTCCCCTCAGCCACCGTGCATACAGGCTGATGCCACTGAGGTGGCAACAATCAACTAAGTCTCTGAGATACATAATGCATGAGGAGGAGTGTGCCAGGGAGCCAGTTGGCATGTTATGAGAGGAGGCCAGTGTTCAGCTCAGACAAAATGTGCAGAGACAGTCCAACCCATATGGATCAGCTTAGGAATTCCAGCAAGGTTAACACTCCATTTAGATCTCCACAAGGTTGGACTGAGCCCCTTATGGGAGAGGATGAGAGAAACTCTTTGCCTATACATCTCTACGGGCTGGCCAAAGATACTTTAAGCTATTGTGCTGTCATCTTCCCACAATGCAAACTCCTCCCCCTCCATGCACGCACACGCACGAGCGCACGCACGCACGCACGCACGCACGCACGCACGCACGCACGCACGCACGCACGCACGCACGCACGCACGCACGCACGCACGCACGCACGCACGCACGCACGCACACACACACACACACACACACACACACACACACACACACACACACACACACACACACACACACACACACAGACAAGCTAAAGGTCACACTTGTACAATATTCAGTATTAGTATTACTAGGGTTGTGTCTAGCATCAGTGTAGCTAGACTCCCACTTGTGTTGACAAAACAAAATTATGGTTTCTATCATGCACAATATGATAGGTTTATAGTTATTTAAATTGATGAACTTAAATGCAATGCTCAAAATTGTCTTTATAAGATTTATGACATTTAAGATATGCTTATAATGTCGACATTCACTGCTATTGCTGCTTGAGCTAAAATGTAGTTATTATCATTGTGCAGACAGGCATGCCTTCTTAGGGACGTTTTCATTTCCTTACAAGACAGACAAATTATAGTCAGGGAAATGATCAGATTTAGTCTTGCAGTACTTCCCCGCAACTATGAACTAGGCTACAACTGATATGACACAGAAGGTTGATATTTCTAATTCCTTATATAACTAGTCCAGACACACTGAAGAGGTCATTTAGATAGTTTTCTTCTTTATTATTTTATTTTCAAACTCCTGACATATCAGACCAGTGCCCTTGTCTTTAATATGGAACACCAAGGACTGTCTGAAGGACTGAACCACTTCAAAAACATTGTCCCTTTTAAATTAGGAAAGTAGAGCAGATATATTCTTACTGCGTTTATTTACAGCATGTGACTGTTGGGCATTCAAAAACATAAATCTACATGAATTCCTTTGAAATGCATGAGCAGGGTGACAAAGTCAACGTAGGGAAAAGACAGGGAAGGAAAGAATATGGGAAATATGGGTTTCAAGAAATTGCAACGGTACATTCGACAGTGACACGTGGTGGCCATGGCCATGCTGTCATTGAAACCCAAGGGGATTGGCGGCAGAGGAGTGGAGAAGCGAGGGAACAGAGAGACGTACAGTATGAGCATGAGGAATGCAATAAGATGCATCCAAACATTAGATGCACAAAAAACTATCTATATTTCTCACAAGGACTAGCAACCTCAAAGAACATTTTACATGAAGATCTGTGAGATTGTAAATCCACAGGAAACAACAGAGTTCTAGTCCTCTCTGTGTGCATTCAGTCTACTGTATAGTACAGCCTTTCATCAGCACTGGTGGAAGAACCCACCCAGACTTTCCTGAACTTATATGTTAGATAAGTTGAAAATGGCATCCTTTAAAGTACCAAAAGTAAAAGTACTTAAAGCTTTTCTTGATACTTTGGTTATTTTCAAAAGGCCTTAAGTCTACAATAGGGCTTAATTGGTTATTGTATTAATAATTAAAATGTGCAAAGTAACTATTAACTAAAGATGTCAAGTGTCAAGTAATTGCAGTGGAGTCAAAAGTGTAAAGTATTGACATTTTTAAACACTACTAAAGCAAAAGTACCTCAAAATAGTAACTATATACGTACAGTGCAGTAGTTTCTTTCCACCACTGACGAGTTAGAACAGGGCTGTACTGTATGAGTAGCCATTTGTCAGAGGGAGAGAACAGCCTGTCTAAAGCCCTTCCCGTCTGCAGTTAGTTGATCGACTGTAAACTAGCATAAGGTTGAGTTCAACATATTTCACTGACTCCTGCAGGAAAGTAAACGAGAGAGGGACAGTCACACAGCCCTATGCCAGGCAATTAAACTGCTGATTTGGCACAGTCGAGATTTCGTCTCAGGCAGCCCGCCCCTTCTCCCGTGCATGAAACAGCGTTGTTCCACGCCTTCCATTTCTGCCAGTAGGCCTTGTGGGCATTGTATTAGCTGTGCCAATAAAGCTTTTCATCTCACTGTTTAAAAAGAGATGGCAGGGGAAGTATTCCCACACTTAGCCGGGGCAACCTCTACTGAGCGGAGTACATTCATTTTGTGATTTGCATTGCCCAGGATAAGGCTTCTGTCATGCATTACAAATGGCTGCCCCTGCAGGGCAATGCAGCCTTAGCAGTGTACTCCCCAACCCCTTCCTACTCTGTACCATCAGCATTGTGATGGTACATTGTGATAAAGGTTTCGTACTTATCAAGATTTAAGATTCAAGACTTGTAACGTTACAGGTCGTAGGCCGTGTACCCAAGAGTAAAATAGGTTTTGGTTGTAGCAGCAATAACAATAACAAAGAATAAAATAAGAATAGCAGCAGTAACTTAGGTAAAGAGAAATAGAAAAGTATAGATTAAACATAGCACACTGAGGTGCTTGAAGGTACTGTGTGCCTGGTTCCAAGGGGTCCCCCAGGGGTCTGTACTTGGCTCCCTTCTTTTTTCCTCTCTACATCAAATCTCTTCGGCAAAAATAGCAGCAAGCTCACAATCGCCTATTTTCACAGAACCATTACGATATTCCCAGAATAAGGATGTAAGGGTGCACAAAGTTAATTATACAACCTGCTACAATACTTGTGTATGTGCGATTGTGTGTGTGATCGATTGTTATCCAGTTGTCCTGCATGTACCTCAGAGGAGAGCGCTTGGTACTACTAAATACGTATGCCATTTCTTGTGCTCTGTTTTGGTTTACTGTACATAAACCCAAACACATTAAAGGACTAAAATGAACACTTTCATCATTCAACAATTCGTTAATCTTTCCTAATCCACCCTAATGTAATATTCAAATATTATTATTTTCAAAGTCAAATAAAACGTGTAACTAACTAGCTAATGACACGGTTATTGTCATCCCTTACATGTAGCTATATGTCTTCATAAAAAGCCTTTCCTCATACTGTATGCTGTCGGGAGGAAATCTTGTATGTTCAAAGCTGTGACTTTTCCGTAAAGAAAGAACCTGTGTTGCAATGTATCCATATAGTTGTTATTTAGATACAAGCTCTTGTTCATACTTTTGATTGGTTAAATATTCATACAAAATATAGACAGATCTATAAACACTTTCAACCTGGTGTAGCGATAACGGGACATCCAGCATCGATATCAAGACCTGTTCTCTTCAAAATGGACAATATCAAAGATGTGATTTTGACAGCAAAAGCTGTTGAAACCTCTGAGTCACTCCAGGTTAACCAGACAGTGGCCTTGTGGTTAGAGTGTCCGCCCTGAAACTGGGAGGTCGGGGTTCGATCCCCGGCTGGGTCATACCAAAGACTGTAAAAATGGGACCCAATGCCTCCCTGCTTGGCACTCAGCATCAAAGGGTTGGATTGGGGGGGTCAAATCAACTAATCAAATGATTCCCGAGCGCGGCACGGCTGCAGCTCACCGCTCCTTGGCTGCGGCTCACCGCTCCAAGAGATGGGTCAAATGTGGAGAACAAATTTCACTAACGTGTAAGATGTGTGACAAATAGTACGACTTTGACTTTGACTCTCTTCTCATGGTGACCGCTTCTCTGAACACACTACCAAGGGGGTAGTGTGCACTACCAAGGGGGTAGTTTGCATCCTGACCATGCGGTCGGCCTGCGGCCGAGTCCAGGCCTGCCGACGCTCTGACCCGCTCCGGCTCTCCTCCTCTTTCTACTGCAATCACCACGCAACCTTCTACAACCCTGTGAGATGCTACTCACAGGAGACTAGGTTACACCAGCAACTGAATGGTGGACTGACCAGGCATGCAAACCACGCACCACTACTGTCGAGTATAGACTGGCCGTTGGCTCCTGCTATTGGCTGCAGTCTACGACGGACCATCCACCCTGCTCTCAATGCTCTGCTTCTGCTCTGCTCCTCTCTCTATGGCTGCGTCCTAGCCTGCGGACACTCTGACCTGCTCTGCTCCTGCTCTGCTCTCATATGACAATCACCAGTCAACCTTCTACAACTCTGCGAGATGCCACTCGCACAAGACTAGGTTGTATGATTCTGATACACGCTGTTATGGCAGCCACTGAATGTATGGGTACTGAGTGTATTCTCACTTCCTGTCATGAATGCTTTCTACCCTCTCTGATCCTCACTTCCAGGGCCCCATGTGTCATATAGTATGAGCTTGGATCCCAGTTCTGTTTATTCCTCTCCAACATTAATTTGAATAGTTTCCTTTATCCACAAACCTATAATCTCTTAAGGCAGCGTATTAATGCCCTTCTTGTAGTTAAGTTAGTCATTTGACTTTTCGGGCCAAACACAAGGCTGAGATAAGATTGAGATCTTGATTATAAGTCTGATGCCCCATTGAGTTCTAACTCCGGTTAGAATGCAATCATGACAAACAAAGATTTAAACCACGTCTTTGGTGACAGCATGCATGCCTGTCAGTAAATGTTGAGTTGCAGATCAACCACGTTCTAAATTATCTGAAACCAGTGTCATTTTGAATCATTGTGTGCATTATTTCTCCCTTTTACGCGTAAATAAATATTGACTATGTTTGATAACGAAGGTGAAGGTGTCGTTTTATCCTATGATTACAGTAATACAATTGGGATATTGATTGTAGTCTGACAAGTACTCACGTTACATTCACGTGACGTGTTACAGTGAATGGCCCCTGGGCCACGGCCCCACTGGCCCAATGGCTAATTTGGCCCTGTATAATGTCAACAGTATAAAATAGGGCATTTCATTTAAGAAACATTTTTTAAAGTAGATAAAATGTAACAAGGTTTCTGCCTGGCAGCAACAATATGCAAAGTATAATGGTCAAATATTCTCTCTCATAACAGAGGGTCAGACAAATAATTTTGTACGGCACTGGCTTTATAAGATTCATTCACTTTCCTTTATTTGTATTTGGTATTCATTTTATCTCATAAAACACCTTAGACTTACAAAACTCAGTTACCTGTGAGGAAATGTATTAGTTCAAATTAGACTGTGAGCCTCATTCCCTCCTTTTATTAAAACAGTTCTCTGACTCTATTATCAATAGTTATTCTAAAGAAGCTTAATATTCTACCACTGACTGAAGCAATGATATTGAATTAGTAGCCACAGAATAAATGTAATGGATAATAACACACACAAAGATGAACACTGCTATCACCTTCAAGAAAAGTCCAATTCCAATATATCAACTGCAGACTTTTGTCACCTTTAAATTGGATTTGGCTAGTGAGAACATCATTTTAATTGTCATCGGGAGGCAGTGGCTCAGGAGGTAGAGCGGCTGCTTGGGAACCTGAAGGTTCCTGCATGCCTCCTCCTGGTGTCTTATTATTATTATTATTATTATTATTATTATTATTATTATTATTATTATTATTATTATTATTATTATTATTATTATTATTGTTATTATTATTATTATTATTATCGTCTGGCTCAAGTTTTAATTAAAGTACAACAATGTTTTTTTCCTACCGTATGACAGACAAACTGGTGTACAAATGTAGGGCAGTACAGATGCTAATTAAGCCAAATAAGTATATAACTCCTCAATCCACAACAAGCATGACATTATAAACAAAACATTCAGTGTAGCATGAATAGCTCCGCTCAAAAACATTCTATCTTGGTTGATTTATTGCCTCAAGACTAAGAGACAGGCATAATTTAACTTGAACTCTGACAGTATATTATAACGGGTTTGCCTCCTATTCCGCCTTCTGTCCCGTTAAGCAAGTAAGTAAGTAAGTAAGTGAATTTTAGTAGTAAGTAAGTAGCCTTGCTGAGCCATGAGGCCCATAGGGCAGGAGCCTATCTCCTGTTTCTGTAGCGTGAGGCAGCTTGATGTACAAGTACACCCCCTGGACATGACGCTAGTATGTCGCAGGGACTTACCCCCAATCCAACCCTTGATGCTGAGTGTCAAGCAGGGAGGCACTGGGTCCCATTTTTACAGTCTTTGGTATGACCCGGCCGGGGATTGAACCCCGACCTCCCAGTCTCCGGGCGGACACTCTAACCACAAGGCCACTGAGTTGGTCAAGTTAAAACTGTAATGAGGCAGCGCACTGTAATCTGGCTTCAATATTGATTCACACTTTTAAATCCTGAGGGTTAATTTAACTATGAGAGTCAAATGGACCCATACACTAGTGTTAAAGTACAGTAGCATTGAGGACTTTACTGTGTATAGTTTAGGTTTTGTTACAATAGTCATTCATCTGCAGAATATTATACACTCACCTTTCTTATCCCCAAAGAAGAGGGTCTGTTGTGCAGGGTTTGACCACTGGAGGGAAGTGTTATCATTAAAATCCACACGACAGGTCATGTTGGCAGTGCCCCCCTCCACCACCGTCACATTCTGAGTTGAGGGGAACTGACCTTGGCTACCTGCGAAATTATGAGACAGAGTTTAGGTCACAGTCCAGTCGTAAAAGCTGTAGCTATTACTGCAGTCTTTTCTCTCTCTACATAACTCTCAAACTTAATACCATATTTATAGTATTAATATCCACAAGCATCTCCCCAAGACAATGATGATGACCTGTGTGAATCACAATAAATTGAGGATAATGGTTATGTCTAATGTGAGCATGGTCACTGTGGGCTAAAGCCTTGAGCAGGGAAACAGTGGCTTTTACACAAAGCACAGTGGGCTTTCCTTGTGCCTTAATGCAGGGCACTAAGTGGTAGCATGGCCTAATTAGAGGTCGCCATGCTCTGCCGTAGACTCAAGCTGCAGCTGGGTGGTAAATTGACATATAATCCCAGACACGGTGGGCCTTCGATCCAAGTGGCTGCCCTACCCAGATACAGCTCCACTCGTCACAGTGTGCAGAAGACATTCAAAACAAGGCCAAATCACCCAGCCTTGCTGGATGTTCCCTTCTTATTCCACATTTGTACTACTGCAAAGTACCCAATTACATTTCCATTCCCCATGTGTTTTATTGAACTCTACCAGTCTTCTAAAACCAATACTCTTATTGAGAAGAATCTGTATGAGAGTACAATGTGCAGACAAATACAACAAGCCTGACTAAATTCTTGCCTTAAGGAGCCAGATCTCAGTAAAAGAAAGACCCCTAAAGAAGTGGGAGAGATCCGAGAGAGAGGGGAACGGAGATCTTCAAAGATTCGATGGATAAAAGAGTTTCCATGGTGTTATGGCCTTGTATGCTGTTTGAGTTCTTTTAAACATTTTTAAAACCTTGTATTGTGAAGCACCCCCAACCAACGTTTTTCACAATGCATGCACTTGTACATCTGTGTGACAATAAACATCATGAATCTTACAAACCGAGGACCCAATGTACTCAAGAAAAAATACAAAATAAATACTACCACATAATATATGGTGCAGAAATTTTAGATTTTGAAAAATGACCATGTATGGCACCGAAATTGCCGCTGTGATTGGCTGTTGTCATTGGCTGAAAGGTGTACCATTCTGCGCTGTGATTCGCTGAGCAACAGCTGTGCTGCAGTTGACACCCGTTATATATAAGTGGCAGATATTCCGAGCTCAAAATTCGAGGAGGGAATTGGCACCGAAATGTGTAAGTAGGTTAATGTATATAGGCTATCTATTAACTCCTTTGCTGCCCCTAGTGTTAGTATGGTTGTACTGCCCCAGGTGCCACCCGTCCGGGCCCACTCTATGGAGCTTGTTGTCCTTCTGGGTTAAACAGGAAGGTGGGGGCTTCCGGAAGTGGAACGACACCACTCAACACAGTCCACAGCCTTTACCTAGCAGAACAACCAGCGATACAAAATCACAAATGATTTACGATTGTCGGGTGCGCCCGGCTCACCATGGACAGCTCTCTAACCTTTGGAGATACGGCGCTTTGAAAATTGGGTTATAATGGAGGCTCAACGGAGCTGGATTTAGAAATCGCATCGCTGGTGGTGACGGAGGAGGGCTATTCTACCCGGAGCAATGCTAAAAGGTAAACAAATGGTCGGCGCGTTCATATATGGATTGGATTAAACGTCTGTCTACGCTTATAAGCGTAGCTGGCATAGATAGGTCCCAATAGCCTATGCTTAGACGTTTACGTCTAAGCATAGATGGCAAGAAAATAATTAAGAAAAAAGTACTGCCGAAGCAGACAATCCGCAACACTCCAGGTTACGCCGGGGCTCCACCGGGCGTGTCAGCATCGTGTCTCCGTCACCGTCAGGGAATGTTCCCTTTTTAATCAATGAAGGGTGGCTCCACTGCCTACGATGCGTTGCGTGACTGCTTTAAAATTGCCCCGGTTCGTTTTTTGACACACACACGCATGTCCCTTGGAGCCCCGGCGAAAAAATAATCCTTATAGGTGCAAGGCTCGATGATACATGATAGAACGAAGAAAATACAACGTACGTGTTTCGGCTTAGTTGGGCTTCCTCAGTGACATTTTAATGCTGTGGGTCAGAACTTTGAGGTTTCAGGGGATTGAAGTTGTGGACCCCTTGAAAAGAGGGGAGGCCTGTTGGATTCATACACTCCAGACAGAGCATCCCAAAGGTCTTAATGAGGAGCTTTATTGGGCTGCTTCCATTCATGTTTTAGTCTCAGTCAGCCATACTGGCTTATACAATTGGGTATTTTCAAATTCTTACTATTCTACTGATTAAAGTTCTGAAATGAGACAATTGATACGATTGATCTGGAGTGTTTCCAAAGGTCTCCTTCCCTTATTTATATTCAATATTTTTCTATGTATCTTATACATTTCTAGAATAATGGGTCAAACATGTAAAGGTTTTTATTGTGAGTTTATTAATGTCTGTTAGGTCTACTAACTTTCCAGGCACAATAGGGCCCATACATTATGATAGCTCTTTGTGTTGTATTGCCATTTTACTATTTCTTTATTCGTGTTCACATGATATTTATCCTGTCTTGGTACCATAAATAGAGTCTTCATGTTGACATCTTGCAAGATGATAACAGTTGACACCTGGATTCAATTGCATTTGATTGTATCTCATGCTGTACCTCACATCCTGTTGTCTTGTCACAACGCTGAGGAAGGCCAACTAGACCGAAACACGTACGCTGTCTGCTCGTCAGAGGTAAATAAAATCATGTGGAAAGGACATATATTGATTGCTGGCATTTTCTTCGTTCTATAATGTATCTATTATTAGTCTATTAACCTATAGTAGGTTTTACTGACAGAGGAAAGACGATAGAGGACAGAGACCGGACCCTCCTTCACCTGGGCGAAATACACTCAATTCAACTAAATTCGCTACACCAGAAAAATAAAAAAATAAAGAGTAGATTCACCCAACAGATATTGAGTACTCAAGATTTTGCACGCGGTGATTGGCTGGAAGGTGTGCCATTATGCATCACATAACGGGTGTGCCACACATAGATATTAAATATATATGCCTCATTGGTCGCTGTTCATTGCAGTTCATTGGAGCAACCTGTCTCCAACGGGAGGAGGAAGTCAACCTGTCTCCAACGGGAGGAGGAAGTCAAGCGGAATCCTGAAGGCAAGTACTGCTGGGAAAGAGGGAGTCAGCCTCTGATTGGCCTACCGAACATCTTCCGCTCTGCTTCCGCTATGCTTCCGTTCTGCTTCCGCTATGCTTCGCAAGGAATCTCGGGAAAACTATGGCCAATATTGCCTCCTGTTGCCTTCCCCTGAGATACAGACGCCCCAGAGCCGGAAGAGGCTTTATATGTCTACGGTGCCACAGGGGATACACATTATATATAAGTGGCAGGAAGGGGGGGAGAGAGAAGGGAGAGAGAGGGGGGGGGGGGTGGAAGAGGTAGAGGGGGGGGAGAGGGGGAGGAGAGAGAGAGGTAAGGGTTGAGTATGTCATATCCCCGAACTACATTGCGACTAGTAGTTTCAATGTACATATTGTTATTTCAATCATATATTGTTTTAGACGGCAAGGTACTTGATTTACCAGCCTGGCTGGGATAGACACACTGTCTCTTTGCATTCGCTCTGGATAAATGCCTATTGTACAACCAAGTTGATGTTAGAAACTGTGATGTCTTTGCTTAGGAATGCTTTGATGTCCATGTGTTGGAACTTTATGTATCATGTCGTGTCTACAGTAGATTGTGCATGCCTGCTTTGGTGTCCTGCTTGTACCTTGTGTGTCCCAATATGAAGGTGACATTGCCATCGCCCCTTTCAGTTACACTTCACCACAGGGACATTTGAACTGAGGGAGCAGCTGTCTGCTTCATTAGTCCAGCTCACAGGGGGATCAAAGGGGGCTAGCCAAAGGTCTGTAGACCTTCATTCACCTTCACCATGCTTGAGACAATTGTAAGCAGAGCTCATACTGGTTGGTTATATTATGACATATAGCCTACAGTAGACATGTCCAAATGGCATGTCTTCAAAATCTTAGTTCATATAAAACAGATGGGTGCAGAGGTTAGACCCAGGTGGTGCGCAATGAATTAATGTTACAAGAACTCTTTTGATTATGCATAGAAGGTCATAAAACTCCTGCTTTTTGGTTGTGTCATGGTTGTTGTTTACCTGAGCATCGGGAGAGAATGTCTTCTGCTACCTGGGCTTCACCCGATTAATACAATTCTGCTGCCTGTACTGTACTGTACACTGCAGCTCATCACACCATGTAACATGCTTCTCTGTCTGTGGAGACAGAGACAAGGGTCACTGCTGCTAAAAGGCCCACAAACAAGGTACTGAACACTATTGCTCCAAGGACATTTGCATTGTAGGTGAGACTGTGCTCTGATGTTATCTGAAAAGAAGCATATCGATATGAGGATGCATGTGTAATGGATACACGGAAATAAATGAATGCAACTGGAAACTGAAAAAGATTTCATCAGTCTGCAGATTTTCCTTTTTTATCTGTGGTACCAAGTAAGAGAGTACAATATGGTGTGTAGTATAACAAAGGGTGTATGTACAACTATTATTACTGGTTCTGCTGATCCCCGGGGAGGGGGGGAGGGGAGGGGAGAGGAGGCGGGCTCATAGGTTGGTGAACCAATAGGAAGTCGGTGTCGGTTTCCAGCGCTAGTTTGTTCTGCCCCTCTATGCCCAGAAAACCATGGCTACATTGGCCGAGGCTACATTGGTGGCAGCGGTGGGGTGTCTGGCGGAACAGACTAGTCCCGTTGAGCGTAGTCGAAAGCACGTTACCTGCCTGGGGTGGAGGTCCCCCCAGTCAGTCAAGCCTATAGCTCCTGGCTGGCGCTCACAGGTGGGGAAGACGATTGTAGGCTATAGGTGGCTGCGTTAGGCTACTACTTGCCTATCAGGCCATGGCTCTTTAGCCGATTGGTAACTTACATGGCTTGTTGATACGAGGTCCTGGGTTCGCCTCCTGGCCCAGGCTACAATAGCAAATGTGTGATATGAAGGCAGTGTGTCATCTAGCATCAATTCAATTCATGTTTTCCGTTTCAATTCTTCTCAGCAATGATGTCTATGAAATACTATAGGAAAGGGAAAATCAATATGTGATGACTCACACAGTCATTTGAATCTACACATACAGTAATGAATTATCCTGAATGTTGTCTGCCAAATCATGCCTCCCTAGGGCCTGTCAGCAAGGCAACAGAGCACACTGCTTGTACAGTATACTAGAAGTGACCCGGAGTCTAGTCGCCTCCCTAGCCCGCATATCTGAGACACGCACACGCACACACACACACACACACACACACACACACACACACACACACACACACACACACACACACACACACACACTTTTCCTTTTCCAGATTTTGGGAGTTTGATGGTTGTATCAGGCCTCACTCACACTGTTGCAACATGCATACAACATTTGTCTTGTGTCTTGTCCGTGTTTAATGGCCGCCCCAATGCATTTCCAATGGAAGTCACATGGTTTGACAAACCATCTGTGTATGAATGTGTGTGTGTGTGTGTGTGAATGGGTGAATTGATGCACAATCTATGTAAAGCGCCTTGGATAAATGTGCTATATAAATGCACCATTTACCATCTGACAGTTGGGGCTATATCTTGCCTTACCCCATCTCTTACCTCTTATTTACCTCTTATCGCTAAACTTATTTGCCATTTTTTACTATTTTGAAAACCTTTTAAAATAGTTCAAATAGCCGGTCTACAAGCTCACAATGTGTCAATGTAGATAGATAGATAGATAGATAGATAGATAGATAGATAGATAGATAGATAGATAGATACTTTATTTGTCCTTTCGGAAATTTGTTTTGTGCACAGTACATCAGGATACCTCCCCTTAGATAGCACTTTATAGACTTAGATAGTATTTTAAACAGACTTATGGCATAGTTACGTAGACTGCACTGCAATTGCATTTTATGTAGTCATAGCACTTTATAGTACACATGTATAATATATAATATAGTATAGTATGTATAGTTTACATAGATACTCCACTGTTACGTTCTTAGCTTACGCATGTTTCATGATAACTACTTTTTATATGTGATGTATGCCATGCTTTTTTGTTGTTGCTTAATGTAAATCGCTCTGGATTAAGAGCGTCTGCTAAATGCCTAAATTGTAAATTGTAAATTGATACAGAAAACATATACAAACAAACAGATCACACAGTACATTGACAATAAAGAAACAATGCCAACAGAAGGCCACCAGTCATAGTTCCAAGAGGCATCACATCACACTTACCCCAGCTATTTTGCTGGACACGTTGATGATTTTACGGAGTTTGTTCTTATTAACCAATGATAATGAGCCATACCAGGAAACAAAACAAAATGTCAATGCACTCTCCACAAAGGATCGATGGAAAAGTGCCTAGGAAAGATCGGCTAGTTGAACTATTTAATTTTTTTTCCAAAATAGTAAAAAATGGCAAATAAGTTTAGGGATAAGAGGTAAGGGTGGCGCAAGATATACATCGTATAAGCATTCTAAATACACTACTTTGGGGATGTTGCAGTGGGGAAGGGGTGTTCCCCCACTAAAGTTGGTATTTTGGTTACCTGTCTAAATCCCTAAAACACCTCCGTTACCCGTTACATTATGCATAGGTGTGGTTTGGGCGTTACAATAATTAAACCAATCACCATGCCACATGCCATTGCCTTTAAGAGATCCCTTATCCGTTGCCCGTTATGCCCAGTGCTATATTGCTTCATAGCATTTCGGTCTATAGCACATGGAAGAGTGATGTGTTGCGTTTTTCTTTTCCACCCCGCACAGAGCCATGAAAGAACACATCTTTTCACTGAGTCACCACTCGCTCAGATCTCGCTCATTTACTCAAGTACTATGTAAACAAAAAAAAGGCTTTAATTTGGTATATGCGTATTTGCGTGTAGAACGTCTCTACGAAACGGTATCAAGCAAAAAGGAAAGTTCGGTAAATCGGATTAAACCCCATTTGCTATGGGGTGATGAAAATGAACGAGCAAATGAAATCGTGCGCGCCGCACAATGCCTGGCACAAGCCAAATAACGTCTTTGACTATACAATTATATAAACACAATAGACACAAGGAAGTGGCAGGCACTCACTTCTGCTGATTATAGGAAAATTACAAAGAGATGCATAGGAGAATAAGGAGAGATGACGCAGTCTTCCCTGACTCCACGGACATCTCCAATGCAGGAGTGCAGTGCACACCGCTATACCAAACTAATTTGGCTTTACGGCTTTACGGGTGCTTTTAAACTCCACTATGCGCCTTCCCAAATGTGTGTGACCGAAATAGCAATTTAGGGGAAAGCGTGCCAACACGCCCATGACCACACCTCTAGGCGCAAATACCGGTGTCGGCATAATAGATAAGGGACAGAGCAAGCTCCTATACTTTTTTTCGGGCAGCGGCTGACTTGCGGGCCGTGTCACGGGTAACGGCGGCGGCGAAAATGGAGCCCATAAACCATTATGGAAATGCAACATGTGCTGCCTTGGAATACATTTAGATACAGAGGCAGTAAGGGCGAAATCCATTTGGCCCAGTCGGTCGTTAGTCCGACGCGGCGGTCGGTAAGTCCGACGGTTGGTCGTTAGTTAGAAATGGATTTCGCCCTCCCTCTACAGAGGGTTGCTTTGTGTGTCCAGTATATGATATACCTATCTGTCATCCTCACTGCGACCAACACAGCCCCACGATAGAGCCCCTCATCCCTAAACTTATTTGCGAAATAGGGCCCATGGTGTATAAGTGTCCAAGCAAAGAATTAAACCCTTTAGTAAAACAGACCTGAGTTACAACTGTATTTGGACCTCTTTATTTTCATCGAAACCAAAAACATTAACAATATCTCATCGTTGTGAGCTTGTAGATCGGCTGGTTTTAGAAACTTTCCCCCCTGAATAGGGATGCTGAGGTTCAAGTAGTTAAACCTCACACATGTGAACCAATGCAGCCACACTGCTTCTTGAATGAAATATTCACTGTCATTATTGACAGTAATTAAAAGGGAATGGAAAATAGATATTCACATTATAAAGACAAACATTTGAATGTATCCCCGTGATTACCATTGATTTTGAGGGGAGCTGTCTTCACTTGTATATTGCAGGCTACTTTAAGGTGCAATTTTCAGCATTATCATGAAAAGAATTCTTGAATGCCTGGATTTTTGTATTTAATATATTACAGGCAGTCGAGGAAAGGTCATGGGGTCACAAAAATCAGTAGGGTTCAAACCGGTTCATCCTGCAATCCCCTCGTTAGATTTTGATTATCTTGTACACAAGTGTCAAGTGGACATTTGGCCACTTTGGTTGACTAAAGGAAGGGCTATGGAGTCACCAAAATCAGTAGGGTTCATCTTCCAGAGAGCATTTGATGTGTTCAATAAGTGTCATGGCAAACATGGCAAAACATGGCAATCTAGCAAGTAGTCTTCAAGATATCCTGTTTGGTACTAAAGTGTTGCTATCGGCATTGCCATTGGTTTAGAGACCCGCCACTAGTGGTATTAAAATGCATGAGTACAGGGTTCCCCAATTGGCGTCCCGTGGGCCATTTGCCGCCCGCGAGGCCGCGAATGGCCTTTTTTTGCAAATGGCCTTTTTTTTTGAGTGCTAATAAAAGTTACAGGTATGGTATGTGCGATATGAAGTGTGAGATTACCATAATGAAAGTAATCCTTAATCATATTCAAGGGCTTTTGACAAATGGAACCAAATGGACCATAACAGGTCCGTTTGGTTCCATTTGTACTCTCAGAGTTAAGTTGACATTGATTTTACGATATAAAAATAAATAAATAAAAGTCCCAGATATAAATGTCCCAGATATAAATGGCATTAAATGGGGTTCAGTAGCCTATGCATGTCAAACTGGGCATCCTTCAAATTAAAATGATGAGAATCACTGCTAGAGCCCTGCCATATCTTTTCAAATGGGGTGAAAATGCCCTGAAAATGAATTCATTTTATACTCTCAAGAGTTAAAGATCCACCTGGAACCCCCTCAAGGACCACTGGTTGAGAACCACTGTTCTACATCTATTCTATTCTATTCTAAGTTTAATTAATTCATGAAAAAATTATAAAAAATAAAAATGTGCGTGCGCGGACTCGGCCTGGTACCCTAGTCAAAATATGGCCCTTGAGGAAAATTAATCTGGTAGAATGTGTATATTTTTTCTACACATTTTACATGCAGTGTGATGAACTTAACTGGATAGATGAAATTGTTGCTGATGGCAGAAGAGTAAACATTGATTCTTCATTTCAACCTGCCTCGCCCCATGTTGGAATCAGAATGCAGCTCAGTCCCTCCGGAGTCTGACAATTTTAGAAGCCAAGAATAATACTTCAATAGTATTGATTTAATTACTCCTGGTTCAGCTGAGTAATATTAAGAATGTATGAAACAGTTAGTTAAAGGGATCATGCAAGCAACTATTCATCTTTATCAATGTAACACTGTACAGCTATTGAGCAAATCTCTGTGTTCTCTTTGATATACTGAAAATGCAGAACTAACCGTTAAAGACAGGGATATTAGAGGTCAGATTAATTAATGTCTGATATCTTAAGGAATAATGCATACAGGTATATTCTCTATTGGGTACTGGGCTGATATATGAGGTGAAAAATTATAAGATCTCTGAAGAGAACAGAAAATGAGTGGAGGAAGAATGAGCCATACCACCTCCGAAAGCCTTTTCTCACTTTCAGCTGACTGCACCAATAATGGAACGGAGTGCCTTGATGAATGGTTAGAGCATTCAAGCACACCAGTGCAGAATAAACTTTAAAGTATAGGTGTAAAAAAATAAAATAATAATAATAATACAAAATTGCTCAATACATTGCATGCCTATTCAGTACTGAGTCATAGCAATAATATGTTTTCATAATATGAAAACATATAATTACTTTTTTTTGCTCGATTTAATGCCCAAGACGTCATTTAGACATTAAATATTTAGGCAGTAAATCGAGCAAAAAAACGTAGGGGCCTAGTTCAACAGAGATGAGAGTTTGTGAGCTTCCATCTGATGTTTATAAGCCATGGCAGCATAGACAAAATCAGAGTGTTTGAATGTCTGTAAACTAACAGGTATTTCTGTGTAGAATGTCTATATCTGCACAGTATAAAATATAGTGTCCAGAACATTCATTATGTCTACAGTAGTTTATCAACCTGTGGAGATATTGTAGAACAAAATAATATATTGTAGTCAATCAAAAAAAGTGTCCTGTTCTTCCAGAAATAAGGTATAATGAATACTAATGCTCCAATGTGACGCTGCCAGCGTTATCTACCTGGAAAATGGAAATACATTTTTTGGTTGATGTCATGATGATTCAGTCTATAATTTAGTGTCTGTCAACAATGTATTATAATGAATATCAGTGGTGGAAGAAGTAGCAATACCACAATATAAAAAAATACTCTGATACAAGTAAAACACCAAAATTGTACTTAATCAAAATATACTTAAAGTACCAAAGTAAAAGTAAGTAAGTAAAGTCAAAATGCAAAAATAGCAGATCTACAAGCTCACAACGCATTGCATCGCAACACGTTTTAGTAGTAACTATAGTAGTAGATATTAGGTCCAGAGTAGAATCCAGTCTATTTTGACTAGACAAAATGGAAATGATAAAGACAAGTTTGTTTTCTCAAATTCCAGATTAATAATTGCAACAAAGATTATCCTGTACCAAAGCTCCAATTCATCAAACTGTGTTATTGTTGAAACAAGTGTCATTGTTAACATGGCTCTGTAAATGCTGGGATGCAGAAAGCTGGATAGATAAGTGAAACCTCTCATCTTTGACACCCCTTATCAATAATACAACAGCAAATATTGTAACAGCAGCTCTCATTACTACTCACTAGAGAGTTTTTCATAGCACTTCACTTCAAATCTTTCATCACAGCTTTTGAAGTCAATATATAAATCAGTAACCAAGACTTTACTTCCTAGAACAATTTACTGTTGGACAGTGCAAGCAGGTCTTGTATGCAGCTGCATGCTCATGAACCCTCGAAAGGGGACCAAATAAGGCTACTTCAGACTTAGACTTCCATAAGGACAGAAGGTGGAAAAGCACAGCACGGCTATGTTGGGGAATGCTACTATTTTCATGCAGGATATTCTATAGAGCATCGCAGTTCCGCCCCCTTTCAGAACGACGAAAGAAGAAAAAAGGCACGGTACAACAGTTTTTGTTTTGTTTTTCTTCTTACTAATTATTTGAATTGCTCAAAACATTGTGTTTATTGTCATGATTTGTCACGAGCCAAGTTGGCTTTGTCCGCGGTGTAAACGTCTTGAAATAAATACTTTTTGAAAAGCCTATGGGGAAAATTAATGGGGAATTATTTCCAGGGCCACTCGTCGCTCTGAAAGGGGGCGGGACTGTGACGCTCTATTGTTGATGGCAATTGGCAACCCTTCAAACATGCAAGCCATTTTTGACAAAGGGCCCTATTTCCCTAATTGTTCAACTAGCTAATCTACATTGACACGTTGTGAGCTTGTAGAATGGCTATTTGAACTATTCAAAAATGTTTTTCAAGATAGTAAAAAAGGCAAAGAAGTTTAGGGATAAGGGGTAAGGCACTGGTGGAAACAGAGACCAAATTGTCCTTTACCGTAAACTGCGTGAATAGTGCAGGACTGGTCAAGACAACAAGGGTCTTCTAGAAAAGAAGAAGCAATAGGCAAAGACTAGACTAAAATTACACAAAAGCTCAAGTCACAACTTAGAAGAAGCAGTTTTCCCTCCACACCAGAAGCCCCAGCAATCCATAACACTCAACTAAAACCAAGGCTGACAGGCCAAGCATTCCAGCAGGAAATGTTCTCTCTGCATTTCAACAACCATGCATGTTTTGTAATGGAGAACATACAATGGCGCTTTGAAAGAAGTTGAAAAACAAGGATATGTCAAATTCCAACAAAACAATGCAGAGCAGTGACGAGAGAAATGCAAGGTTGAAGTCATGTGTGTGTGTGCGTGTGCGTGTGCGTGCGTGCGTGCGTGCGTGCGTGCGTGCGTGAAACTGAAATTTTGCCCATGGAGGGGTTTTCTTTTAATTTTCCGTAACTCTGCATACCACTCTCTCGTGTGGAAATGCGTCTGTGACCCCTTGCCTAGCAGGTATCAGCACGTTTCTGATGGCATGGCTCGATTTAGTCGACTGAGGGTAAAGAGCACAAATGACAGGTGGCAAAAAAAACATGTTGTGGCCACCAGTTTGTTTGATTGGGACAGATACAGAAGAGCTATAAATGAACTATTCACAAAATAAACACGCACACACACACACGCACGCACGCATACATGCACGCACGCACGCAGAGCAAGCTATGTCAGAGTGGTAACCAAATACTTTTGGAGCTTGCCCTTATGGCTAGGTCTGAGCAGTGGAGTTGTCCATGGTTCTGAGTAGTGCAGGACAGGTGAGCTCTGTCCATGGTTCTGAAACACATGCAGTGTGATCTGTACACTGAAAAAGGTGCACCTCTTCTATTTGTCATGGGAATGTGTGTAAGCTGTTAAGTCTTACAAGACAGATTTTGTAACACAATGTGATGTCTCTTCTGCTTAAAAAGCTTTTAATAAAAATCTGATCACAAAAAAAGAAATGGCCTCGGTAGGTCACTGAGGTGCATCTGTTTCAAACTGAAGTTTTCAATGCCTCTGAAGCATGACGTTCAACACTGCTGAACACATTGTGTACAAGTGTGCATCAACCAATAGGAAATAAGCACGGTGGTTGACCCTACTTGACCGGCATTTTGCTTGGACTGTAGTTTCAGTTTCAGTGATGAGCCAAACATAACAAGTCAAACGAACTACCCGGTTAAGACGAACTCAGATTGTCTTAACCCCCGGTTAAGACAATCTGAGTTCGTCTTAACCGGGTAAATGTCTAAATCTCTGACCCAACAATATCAGGGTTGTAAGGCCAGGTATCGCTGAGAATATATGGGTTGTAAGGCCAAAGATCCTGTCTCGTACAGAAGGTGATGGAGTCTCTCGCGAGGAGCGTAACCAACAGCTGAGACTGATTCAGAGAATCCTGACTCAATATTCTGGTGCGTACAGCCAGGCACCCAAAAGAGACATAATGTCCTGTAAGTAGAACTTAGAAATAAAACTAGTGTTGACTAATCATTACAAGTGGCTCTTAGAGGAAGCCCGTTTTGGTTGTAAACAAGCTAGAAGCTACCATGACAGTTTTTGAAACTGAAAGGGAAAGTTCTCAGTGCTAGTCGCTAACCCACGCTAGCGATCATATTTACGATATGACCATGCATCTGTCACTAAAACAATGTACAAACTTTTGGAAATACATGGAACCTGCAGCAATAGGTGAGTAATTCATTGTCTCCACCACGCCGAAGGTATGGGGAGAGAGTATGTTTTGCCGTCCGTCCATGTGTCCGTCCGTTAACAGCTAATCTCCCGCACCGTTAACCTGGTCGATGCCAAACTTTGCACACACACCCCCTGGATGCCAACGACGAACCTCTGCCCCAAATTTTCCAGAACGGCCTGTTATAGCGCCACCATGAGGCAGATTTTCACATTATTACCTATAACTGCATCAATCTGCGTGAAACGTTGAATGCACAATCCCTAGAGGCCAATGAAAAACCTTTGCCCTGCATTTTTCACATCTGCCTTTTATAGCGCCACCAAGAGGCCGACTTTTGTAAAACACATTTTTTGATATTACTCCTTCAGATTCTGTCCAAAAATCCCGCACATCATTACACACTATCTGGATGGATCTGTCCAATATTTCATATTCCATCCTATTTGGCTAACATTGGCTTCCAAAGTTTGCAGGATTGGCTCGTTTTGAACAAAAAGCCTCAAATCATGAACGCAGCATGCAATTTACCTGAAATGTTTCACGCACTTTCCTTTTCACATTGACCTGTTATAGCGCCAGGTGGATTTTTGCAAAACACTTTTTTGGAACAAAATGCCTCAAATCATCCAATTGCCATCAAAGGCGTAAGAACAAATGGCACCCTATTCACATTGGCCTATTATAGCGCCACCAGGAGGCCACAATAACCTGACCTGGCCTGGAGACCTGTACCCCGAGGGGCACTTCTTCTAGTTGTATATGTGTTGGAACGTTACAGCAGTGGTTGAGCTGCTAACAAACGTCCTCCTGCTGCTTAACAGCTACAAATACACTGTCTGTGTAGCTTTGCATCTTTGTATCTCGGCCCGTGTGAATGCAGCATAGCGTTGTGGTAGAGAGACGTCCACATATCGTACATGAAAGAAAGGATTCTCCAGAAACCTGGGAGACTAGGGAGAGTTGATGTGGGATTTTGATTGTGCATGGGCTAGCAATGGGTTAATCTGGGGGGTTTATACAATGGAATTGTTATGATGACATTAAGCACAATTTTAAGTGTGAAGTTTTACTGCTGCAGCTCAAGGTCAAACATTAACTGTACGCACCCTTTCTACTCTGCAGGATGAAATATCGAATTATTTGCATAGAAAAGGATGCGTTTGACTTTCTTCTTTGTACATCATGTTGGTTTCTAGCTCCACCGAGTCCTCTCTGTGGCGGCTGAATGCCTGGAGGGAGGAAATATAGGAGGAGGTCTGTTTGGAAGAGTGGGATATCGTGGGTACCGTATGTTTTTGACAAGGTGTAGCCAGTGGGAGGTGCCACATGGGATGGGGAGAGCTGGCTTATTATTGTAATTCCCCTTGTATGTTTCCCTTTCTCAATTAGAGGTTCTATTCATTTGATTCCAAAGGCACAATAGACCATGTTTTGACACATTTTGTCAAATTTGAGAGCAAAACAAAACATAATAATGATTGTACAGTATTTGGTTAAATGGGACATGATATTTTCCACGTTACATGCGCATCTCTGCTTCGGCCGTGAGAATGGACCTGCTCATCCACTTGCTATGGCATCACACATTAACTCAAACAACTACAGAGTTTGAGTAGTAACAGAGAGCCAGATTTGGGTATCAGTGCCACCCTTAAATTATGATTTTTTTGTTTGGTCCCATGCTGCAATGGTGTTTGTACACAAGGGGCCCTATTTGTGGGAAAAGGTGAACTGGTGTGAAGGAAGCACAGTCAGTCAGGTCGATAGAGTGTGGCAACAAATCGTTGGTATTTTTGGGACCAGAGAAGGATGCAGTAAATGCAGCGCATTGGAAAGATGGGTTGGATTTAGTCTCTCAAGCCAGTCAAGTTACTATTCTACAATCTTTGAATGTCAATTTCTGCTAGCTATATAATATAGGCCTACTGTATATGCTTTAACTAATTTGATTTATAGTAGGAACAATTTATGCAACTGCAAAGATGAAACGGAAGTGGGGGGAGGCCTCTTCCATTGCACTCATTGCATTCTCAGCGCTTCCGTTGCACGGACTGTTTAGGCAGAAGCATTTGAAAATGTGTGAGTCAACAGTCTGGCTCGAGAGACTAGGTTGGATCAGGCTTGATATATTGTCAGTGGGTGCAATGCTGGTGGATTGCACCAGCATTGCCCGGACAGCCAGTATAGGGACAGTTAAAAGCCCATGGCAGCAGTGTTCTGTTCTTCTGTACCAATTGAAGATTATGGAGAGACTTGTGGGTAAGACAGGTGGACAGTAGAGTTTACAATAGTCATGGTGTGAGGAAATAAAAGCAGAGGGCAGAAGATATTTGGGATTGGCACAGAAGATATAGTGTAAGGCTCATTAAGGATGCTAAAATCCTCGATTTTCAGCCATGACTCAGTGAGCAGGAACATATCAAAATTATTTAACATGAGTTTTGGTTTAATGACACATTGTAAACACATTACGGCACTGTGACAGACAGGCAGCAATGATGTTTTAATTTGCTCTGTCTAGTCTGTTCCACCACCTCCTAGGCTCCTACGCAGTTTGGTGAGATAATTGGGGGGGAAAACAGGATAAATGTGCTTATATCAGAAGAGTTGCCCACAGCTATATTGTACACAGTTCACTGAAATGTTGAATCACAAGTCAGTACCGCACTCTGTCCAACTGAATTTATTTCCCCTCATGTGACTTTGTTTTTAATGTGTCTCTTCTGTGGATCCCTACTGGTTACAGTGAGGAGATCAGAGACTACAAGCCATCCGCCGTTTAACTGAAGCTAAGCCCCAACCAGGAAGGAACGTGTCCCATTACTGGTGTTTAGTTGTGCTTCTTTGACTGATGAGACTATTAGCACTGAAAGATGGGGGGAGGCTTGTTGATTCAAATGTTGGGTTTCAATGTTGGATTTCATACAAAAACACGTTATCTTACATACTGGCATAGATAGTGACAGTAATGATTATAAAACAGGGGAAGTTTTAGTCTCGGGTACTGTAATTTAGGCTTGCAGTGGAGTTATGGCAAGCTGCTCCTCTTGGCGGCATTGACGTATGGCCTCTGTGGCCAATATATCTACGTGTTTATGTCTATGCTCATCCCCAATGACAGAGAGGTTATTTCTATCCCTTTAGAACTGTGGCTGGGAGGAGAATTAAGGTCTGGGAAACGCTGTACTGTTTGCTCTGCTTTAGCATTAATAAAGTCTAGGGCTGTCAATCAATTAAGATATTTCAACTGATTAATCGCATGATTGTCCATAGTTAATCGTGATTAACTGCAAATTAATTGCATATTTTGTATCTCTTCTAAATCTACATTAAACAGATCATATTAAAGTTTTTAACACTTTTCAACATAGCGTAGACAAAGCTTTGCTTTATATGTTTTTATTGGAACAATGTGGTTCCGGCGAGCTGCCCCACGTCCGAAACAGTTGAGAAATGACAGAGTTACCGTGTGGGGACCCCAGGGGGTACAATTTCGGCTACATTGAAAATGAAGGCCTTCCCCTCAATTGTACTCCGAGCTTAAATAAAGGTTATGATGATGTACTGTACTGTACTGTACTGTACTGTACTGTACTGTACTGTCACGCCCAAAATCACGTAATGGCTGCTAAAAACTCAGCTTCCCATCATGCACCTGTGCACAGTGTGAAGCTCAACAGTGCCACATGGCTGCTAAAAACCCAGCTTCCCATCATGCACCTGTGCACAGTGTGAAGCTCAACAGCGCCACATTGTCACCTGTTGGTACTCTAAACAGACACGCACGCATACCTGTACATACAAAGGGACACACATTGCTGTTCAATGGAGTGGTTGCACCACTCAAAAAGAAAAACACTTAAGTTAGGAACATGTTATATTCACCCACACAAGAGCTGAGAACTCTCTCTCTCACACGCACGCACGCACGCACGCACGCACGCACGCACGCACGCACGCACGCACGCACGCACACACACACACACACACACACACACACACACACACACACACACACACACACACACACACACACACACACACACACACACTTCAAATCCAAATTATAGACCAGGCCTAAGAGTCTGTCTCTGTATGTATATTAACGATGCAATACAATATTAAACTGAGCTGTTACTGCTCAAACAAATGCACATTTTGAATATGATATATTAAAGCACACTTGATGCAATACCTGCATGAATATGGGAACGATTAATTCCTTTCATATGTTACATTTCATTTTTAATTAATTTAGTTATGGAAATTCACACAGAAAAAGCTGAGGTTGTCATTACCTTTACTCAGATCAGTAATGATCTGTAAATGATCAGTAATGAACTATCTCACCCTCTTTCATATCCCATTTAGACCTGACATTAAAATGAGAATGAGAATGTAAACTGTACATTGATGCAGACACAGCTGATTTACGGATATTCATGTTGAGATGTACAGTAAATGTGGACTAGTTGCTTTGACAAAATCAGATTCCATTATTTGGATTGCAATCAAGAATACACATTACAATCTGATGCAATCTGTAATGCACGTAACTCGAGAACCGTTCGCCCCACCGACTTCAAATCCCCCACAGGGCGTGCAGTGCCCGGTGTCGAGTCGGTCGGACCCCCACGGTTGTCCAGAACCGCTACAAAAGACCTCTGGACTCAAATATAGAGCTGGCCTGTTCTGACATCACAACACTCCATATTTGGTCATGCCTGACACAGACCCGGTCCATTCGGTTACATTTTGCACTTGCACACACTGGGGTTACAAATTGATTCAGTACATCAACACTGACTGATGGTTTTACTGTGTAGCAGCTGTGTATAGATTGATCTAAAAAATATTCATTTTTTAACACTGAGCGGATTAGAGAGCACTATAAAAGCTGTTTTACAGGAAATAACCAAGACAGAAGGAGATGCCTGGCGACTTTAGTAACTTTACCCTGCATCAAACGGTTGTTACCAAGCAGCACCTGAGCACGGGTGAAACGTGCTAGACTGAGAGGTAGTGCTGAGCACTAGCCTCCCCTGCGATTTGCCATTGATGGGGAGTGGGACGTGGAGAATGTGGGCAGGGGTGAGTGGGTGGATATGGAGTTGGCAGTCAATATCCCTGCAGGGAAAACCCCTCAGGTGGTCTCACTGCTGTACGCAGAAAGACGAGGGATGAAAAAGAGGTAAGCGATAAAACATCAGCATTAAGGAATCTGCTGGAAATGGTGCCTCTAGGTCAATGGTTCCCAAACGTTTTCACGTCAAGGACCCCCACATTTAGATGTATTTGGCTGTGGAGCCCATCTGAAAATATTTTGTGACATGGACACCCAAGATTTATGTTGTTAAAATTATTTGTGAGCTTGTAGATCGGCTATTTTCAAATAGCTGATGTACTGTATATAATATAGCAGAAAATAGCTGCTGGTGCTGTGTGTACTGTAAGATGTAAAAAAGTGGAATGTCCGCACACGATATATCTGCTCCCCTCTTTTTTATTACCTATAAATACAACAACGCTTCGCCCGAAACTAAAAAAGAGGGGAGCAGATATATCGTGTGCGGACATTCCACTTTTTTTCTTCATTCAGTAATTTTTTGGGTCCAGCACCGTATTCTGAAACTGGGATGTGCATATCGTTTTCCTGCTTTACTGTAAGATGTCATACATCATATGACATGTAAGATGTCATACATTGGTTTCAAATTTGGTGACTAGTTTACCAATGAAACTCGATGCTTGTAAATAAAGAGTGGGGGTAGATTTTGACAGATGAGATAAATGGCCGTGACAGTCATAGACATATAAAGCTGCCTCTTCCGGCTTCGGGGTGTCTGTATCTCAACGGAAGGCAACATGGAGGCAACGGGATGCGATGGCGATGCGTGATTTCATTGGCAAGCTTTCCTGAGATTCCTTGCGAAGCATAGCGGAAGCAAAACGGAAGAACGGAAGGGGACGTTTGGTAGGCCAATCAGAGGCGCGTGCCGTCAAGATTCCGCTTGACGGCCTCCTCCCGTTGGAGACAGGTCTCTCCAATGAACTACAGCGGCCAATCAGGCATCTATATTTTTCTAATATCTATGCTGACAGTGATCAACATAACTCCAGGCTAACAGGCAGGTCGATAAAGGCTTTGACTCATAAGAATACAGATAAAGATAGAGGCAAGGAAGCAACCAGGTGCTCAGGAGGTGTGCAGCTATAAAAATAGTAAAAAGGTGCTCCTGGGATCAATCGGGTCCGCTTTGTTCTAAATAGATGTGTTTCTGCTTTGTTCTATACAGATAAAGATAGCCTGATGAACGTTGCTGTTTCCCTATTCAAGTTTTTCACTGCATTTGAAGACAGTGGGTGTTTTTTCTTTTTCATGATGCCGGGCACTTGGTTGTCCTTCTCCTACGCACCTGTTGCTTGTAGGTGTGCAAAAGCCTTGCTTTTTATTTTTTTTACTAATACGAATACAAAAGGATAGATGCTCGACAGTACAAAGCTTTTTTTCTTTTTTCAATTACCATACAGTAAGTATGGATTTTCTTTATTGCGGCATGAAGCCATTAGGTGGAAATAAATGATACTAGGATATGATAAAAGGTTATTTACAAAGCTGGAAAAAGAGGCAAAGTTAAAGACAAGACTTACAGTACAACGTATGAGAATCTCAATCTACTTCTCCACAATTTACCCAAAGATTACCAGCACATTTTGATACATAATCATACTCTACTCAGAGTCCTAGGCTGAAGACAGGCCAATTTTGAAGTTCCACATACAGTAACTCAACTCTCAACTCAATCACAGGTTTGATGAGACCATGATAACGACACAGTGGCTGCCGACCGTGCATTCCGACATGCACAAAGTTGCGAGTGCCTGACCATCGCTGCTTGCAGACTCTGTGGAGCTCTGTGTAGTATTATGTACAGTATGTACTGTAACTGCAGTGCTATCCGTGGATATCTTGTATGGAAAATAATTTCACGCACTCTTTTACACCTGTAGAACTTGTGATGTGACAAATTAAGTGAAACTGAAGTTGGAGATTTTGGCTATAGTTACTGATTTTATGAATACTGGAGCCCTGACTTTGTACTATACTGTAACTCTCTGGTGAGTCAGTAAGTCACTTAATCAATAAACAATAACCTAATATGATTTTTAGATGCAGCAGTGAAATAAAAATGTATTACAAACATGCTAGTTACAGCGCAGCTAGGGATATCTCAATGGGGAAATGGACTAAATGGAAATGGATTGATTCTTCAAACTCCCTAAAAACAATCCCAGCTGAAGTGCCCTTGAACAAGGCACTTAGCCCCTAGCCACTCCAGCAGCGCAGTCAGCACAGCAGCAGTGGAAGAATGACGGCTACACAGTAAAATCCTCTGTGTTCAGTTCTGCATAATTTGTAACCCAGATGTGTTTGAAATGGTTTACAGTCTAAAGCAGTGGTTCTCAACCTTATCGGGATCATCGCCCACTTGAAAATCTCAAAAGCATTCGTGGCCCACCCGTCTGATCACTTAACTCAGCAACCAAATGACTGCCACGCTAAGTGGTCAAATGGGTGGGCTCAGCCTCAGGTTGTGCATTTGTATGTTTATTTGAAGAATAAGCACTCGATTGTGTTCAGGCTTGGAACAATACGCGTTCGTATCTATCACAATGTCAGAACAACATTTTCAAGTCTTTTACAAAACCTTCTTTTTACATGATTTTTTAGTTATATAGAGCGCCGAAGTCCTGACGTTACTCGCTCATCCCCTGGTTCTGCCCGGTTCACGGAAGTAATTTCCATGGGGTCATCTTAAAATCGTTTCATATAAGCATTGTGGTCCAAAAATAAACAAGCTGTCTCGGTGTTATTGTCAGGGGGGTGTCTCTGTATCGTTTGCGACAGTCAGTCACTCATATATGATACAGTCTGTTTCTAACGAAAATGTAACTAATTCAGCAGCAGAAACAATAGCGTTTTCTCTCAGTCAGTTGATTCTTCATATCCATATGAGTGAAACGGCCGGGGTGACATGTTTATTTTTCAAACACAGTACGTATATGAGGCGATCTAAAATCCCCCTATGGGGATTACAATGCAAATAAAAAGCACATGAACCCGTGGATTTGCGCCCTCTACCGATATTGACGTCAGACTTTGGTGCTCTATTATCAATAAAATCGTAATTCCAATTAATTTGGGCCCGAGCCCACATGGTTGAGAACCACTGGTCTAAAGTATAGGACAAATGGAACCATTCCATTTTTGTACACTCTCAGTTAAATAAACACAGAGAAGTTTACAGTGTACTTGGTGTACCTGCCCTGTTGCTCAGCAAACATTTATTGGTGTAAATAAAGGTGCAATATTTTGCTGTTGGGCAGAAACCTCATATCTCCATATTTTTACTTTTGATGTTTTGAAAATGTTTTATTTCTTTTTTAAATCGGGAAAAGTAACAGTTTTGGACATATGAGGTTTCCACCGACAGCGACGAATAAAAAAATCACTGAACTGGCTTCCACCAGGTGACATATGGTAATGCTCCCTGGGCTCCAGAGGGAGATAAAAAGAATGATATGAACCGTGTCCAACATACATCATGCAGCAAAGCAAACAGAGCAGTTAACTCACCTTTCACTTTGTTTTTTGTCGCAGCCACTGTTAGCATAGGGGCAAAGGAAAGGAAACACCAGGTTAGAATTAGGGGGGAAGGAGCGGAAACACCAGTTAGCAAAGTGTTAATGTTTTTACAGGAGCGGAAACACCAGTTAGCAGAGTGTTAATGTTTTTACAGGAGCGGAAACACCAGTTAGCAGAGTGTTTATGTTTTTACACTTTCAAAGTCCTTACATAGCAGGGCACACTACTCTGTCATGCTATTAATTTCACCGAAAACATGTATTTTTGAGCTGTTGTCAACTTGTTTGTGTCATGAGTCATGACTGAGTGACACAGTGGCGTAAGCTTCCGCACAGCGATTAAAGGAATTAACCTTTTTTTTCTGCTTTTATTGGACAGTATATAGTGGAAGAGCAACAGGAAACAGGAGAGAGAGACAGAATGACACGCAGGTCGTCGGGCTAACCCGCGACTCGCTGTCAGGCTGACAGCGAGTCGCGGGTTAGTCGCGGGTTAGCCCGGCAAAAGACCTTAAAGTATCTGTTAATTTAACTGAGAGTATACAAATGTAACCAATGATGGAAAGTAACTAAGTACATTTACTTAAAGGTATATTCAGTGATTTGACTTAATTCAAATATCATTTATTTTTTATTTTTTTCTGGATAATCCTCCCTACTATAGAGTGTGCTGACCATATAAGGAGTTTCTCCCTGTCCCCAGTGAGCCCCTGGGGTCAAAAAACCCTAGTTTCAGTTTTGGTGGCGGGTGGCAAAACCTTCATCCAATCAGGATGAGTGGGGCCTTCCTCCAATCATGATCAAGTGGGGGCGGGCCTTGGTGCACATGCTGTTGGCCTGTTGCACTTCCCCCCACTGTAGAGCGTGTGTATGTGCACATTTTGTTACCGGGGCGGACTGGGTGGTTTTCCAAATCAACCAAATCACTGAATGCTCCTTTAAGGACTGTACAATTTTGAGGTATTTGTACTATACTTGAGTATTTCCAATTTCCAATATTTTTACTTCTATTCCACATCAGAGACAAATATTGTACTTTTACTCCACTACAATTATTTGACAGCTTTAGTTACTAGTTATTTTGCACATTTGATTATTATTACAAAACCACTTCAGCCCTATTTCGGCCATTTGAAAATAGCCAATCTACAAGCTCACAATTGTGCATTTGTGAGCTTGTAGATCTGCTATTTTCAAAATTTGAAAGAATTCTACATAATGAGTACTTTTACTTTTGGTACTTTAACACATTCAGGACGGGAACCCTTTTGGGGTTCTGTTGCTATCTACAGTATATACCTGTAGTACATTTAGTACATTCTGCCTCAGTCCTAAATGGCTTAATTAAAAAAAAAATTATACCAAATACTTTTGTAGTTTTACCCAAGTAAATTATTAATTAGGCCTACAGACCTTTCGTTGTTCTACATTGGAGTACTGATACTTTTTTTTTTTTGTGGCTTTCACCTTTATTTTATATTTTTTATGGAGGGACAGACAGTAGGCTGACAGGAAATGGGGAGAGAGATGGGCGGAAGACATGCAGTAAAGGCCGTCGGGATCGGGAGTCGAACCCGCGGCACACTGCCAGACTGGATTACCAGCCAAGGTGCCTGGACCACTGAGCCATGGCCCAGGCCTGTACTGATACTTTTACTTAAGTAAAACATTCAAGTACTTTTTCCACCACTGTATGTATGGACAGGTCCATTGGTTACATTGTATACTCTGAGAGTGTTGAAACAGAAATGAACAGTGCTTTCCTAGCCTGACACTAGCCTGGATTTTCATTTAGTTTCACTTCATTATTCAGACTGAAAGCCCTTCCCACAGCAACCGTTTCTGGGATGGATGTTACCAACCAATCAAAATAGTAGGAAAGCAGGTTGTCAATCACGTGGCTATGGCTAACCCGGTTTCTAACCAAGCCTGAGCCTGAGTCAACAAGCGCTACTAGCATGTAAACAAACACGGTAAAATATGTCGGATGGTGATGTTTCTAAAACCTGTTTCTCATAGGGCGATTTAATAGCCAGATTGATCGGTACAGTCGCAAGTTACCACAGTGGGGGCAGCCATGTTTGTTGTTTGACGCCATCGAGCGACGGCGCTGATGGCCAATCAGCCGCTGCATCAGATTTTTGATGTAAACTGACACCGCCGTAACAGAGTCACCAGACCTGAATCGCCAGGACATAAAGCAGATCTTGCCAAAAGTTAGAAAAAAATATTCTGTCCTGGTACTTTTTGCTCTGTCTGCTTTACCTAATGTCATTGTCATCACTCATATTACATTGATGTTGGTAAGCTATCAATTTCTGTGCCACTATGGATATGAATATAACAGAAATACATTTTTTTACTGTAAAGCAAAAAACAGGCTAGGACTAGGTGTTTTTGTTTAGTGAGAGAAGGAGCAGGATTCCCAGATGGCCTCTACTCACTCAGCTATGGTGTTGGCAAAGTCAGACACCATGATAACACTTCCCTTTCTGTAAAATGGAAATGTTTGCCACTTGCCAGCAATTGGCAAGCATATCAACGTATTTCATCATACAACTACAACACACTGTCATTCCTAAGAGGACCTTCGCTGAAAATAAATATTGGTACACATAAAACACTTTGCTGCCTGCATATCAATGTGTTTACAGGTTAAACAAAAACAAATTTGTTGTGTGAACATGCACATATGTATTCAAATTACTTGCATACAAATAGCGTACTTGAATAATCTAAATCCTTTGTTATGGTAATATGGAAAATTCCATGTATTATTTCAGCAAAATTATTCTTTTAACATTTAGAAAACTGTTTTTCTAAATGTTGTTATCCGTGTGAAAGATACTTTCTGGAGCTGCTGCTCATATTTAGTTGTGTGTGAGTCATGCACCGAAGATTGCCGATCTACAAGATCACAATGCTGTGACCTATTCAGTATTTAAGTCCGACATCATTTTGTAGTGCTACGTTACGTCCGGGTCCAAGTGGCACCAGCTCCCGTCCGCATCTCATTGTAAATAGAATATCTAAACACGTGAATCTTTTTACAATGACGTTATTTTTCAGAAAGGAAGCCATTGAGGGTTAAAATGGGTCTTAATGCTTCCAACTCGAGTAGAATGTTTTGTACAAGTGTCCATGACAAAAAAATATATGATGTGGAGACAATAAAGACTATTATCATTATTATTGAAGGTGGTAACAGTCCATTTGCTCAGTAAAATATTCCGGGGGCATATTTAGAATGTTTGCAGGATTGAGTATGTTGAATCTAGTTTGCATTAATGAGGATTTAGTTGATTTAGGCAGACGGCCTGTCACAGCCAGATTTGGGAGAGCAGCGCAGCTTTGTTGTTGCGAGGAAAGCGGTAAAATGAGACTTTCGTGGTTGTTTTCGTCTCAGATTTAGTCCGACGGAGCGTCACAGTATAACTCTATGGGGACACAAAAGCGACACAAAAGTAGGACCCGGAAGTATCTCAGGAGCGGGCGCTCACGTCACAGCTAAAATACTGAATTGTGATCTTGTAGATCCGCTATTTCTGTGTGACACCCACACCGTATACATCAAGCCTAACTTATGTGCACTCAGAGAATATTTATTGAGGCACCCTGCTGGGATTTATTCTGAATAGTGTTAACCGTTCCAGGAAAACACACAGCTCTTGTGATTTTTCAAAGAAAAGCTTTGGCTTGGCATTTTAATAGCTATATTTCAGTGTTCCAGACATTTAATTTAAAGTGAGGTGATCTTTGGCCTTTTACAATGGCTGAAAATGTAGCGGAGCAGCATTACTATAACTTTGAACAGCGCAATGACATGTTTTCAGATTAATAATATGCAACTGTCTAAAATGTAGCAATTCTTGGGGAAATTATTCAATTCCCTTTAAATCTGTGACAGAAAAGGCAGTGGCAACTACTGTATCTAATATAGTGTAAGCATATTATGCTTCCTTGAGCATGAATCTAGTGGTTAGAACTTTTACAAATGATGCAAAAAGCAGTAACTAAATGTCTGGCTAACTTCAAACTACTTGTAGTATTGTGCATCTTGAATACTGAACAGGTTTCCTATATAAAATCACTATTCCTGCAGAGGAAATTCAGTTTCAGCTTCACCCAGCTGATGGCTGCTCAGATGGTCATAATGAACACTCAGCCGTTAGGGATTAAGGGATCTTGTATGGAAAATGGCTATTTTGGTCACACACATTTGGGAAAGCGCATAAGCCATAATGCCAAATCAGTTTGGTATAGAGTGGCGTGCCTGCAATGGAGATGTCCGGAGTCAGGCTTCATCTCTCCTTATTCTCCTCTGCATCTCTGTGATTGTAATTTTCCTATAATCAGAAGAAGTCAATTCCTTGTGTCCATTGTGTTTATATAATTGTCTAGTCAAATAAGTTATTTGATTTGTGCCATGCATTGTGCACGATTCCATTTGCTCGTTCAGTTTCATCACTCCATTGCGCAGCAAATATTTAATGGATTACAATAATATAAAAGTACAGAGCTAGTTAATTGGCATTGGTCTTTTTTTTCATCTTTTTGCAGATTATTGAAAGTACAGAATGTAAGCTTTCAAATTATGTGTCATTCATTGAAATCAGAAAAGATTTGAATAAGATATGCTTGTTTGAATGCTGTTAAACCTCTAACTAGGAATCTGAGTAAAAGGCCCTAAAAGCTTGTGAAGTTTGTCACACTACTTTTAGTCAGCTAAAGGGTGTGAACAATGGATTGTTAACTCCACCCTTCACCAGCCCTAACCAATTGGTGGTGATCTGCAGCTGAAACCTGATAGAGCATCGCTGTCCCGCCTCCTTTCATGACGAGGAACGGCCCGGAAGATAATTTCCCAATTCCCAATTTTTCCCATAAGCGTTTCAAAAAGTATTTATTTAAAGACCTGTAAGCCTCAGACAAAGCCAACTCGGAAGGTGACTAATCATTACAATAAACACAATTATTTTGGGCCGAAATGTTTTAATCAGATTTCCCAAACTTTCCCTTTCGCTTGATACCGTTTCGTAGAGAGGCAATACTCTACGAGATCTGGCCAAATTAAAGCTCAAACTTCATAGATTACACAGCACTTTGAATTAAAAAAATGCTCCAGATTTGAGCGCGTTGCCGGGGGGTGATCAACAAGTGCAGACTGTGCAGCACAAGTGAGACTGTGTTAGCCGTGGAGTGGGTAATGGGTAGAAGAGGTGTTTTAGGGATTTAGGCTGTGACACAAGATAGCAAATTTTACAGGGGCGCGCCTCTTATGCAATGCTAAATCCCCAAATTACGGATTCTGGGTTCCATTTTCGTTCGAGCATTCTAAATACACTATTTGGGGATTTAGCACTGGGGAAGGGGCGTTCCCGCACTAAAGTGGCTATTTTGGTCACCTGTCTAAATCTAAAACACCTCCGCTACCCGTTACATTATGCATAGGTGTGGTACTGTGGTTTGGGCGTTACAATGCGTGCCACATGCCATTGCCTTTAAACATTTCGGATTGACATGGGAGAAGGCGAACCGTGACCTTCTGATTACCAGATGTCCTTTCTACCCACTCAGATGTGGTCATCCAGAAATTACAGTACAAATGAAAGCTCATACTGTACATATGAGGAGCCCTTATTTAGGATATAGATAGAGTTCTTAAAGTGCTTCATCTAACACATAATGTAATGAAAGGTAATGTATTCATTGCAGCGCGGCTTAATGAATAGCATGGACACAATTTAGGTTACATTCCCAACTAATACTTCGGTAGACACGATGCGAATGGGTGGAGAATTGGGACTTCTTGCATATTTAATTTGCTGCGGTTTGCCTTCACACTGTCATCCGCAGCAATTGGAAACGCAGCAGGGGGGACCTTTATCAATGTGTTCCATTAAACTAGCCTACACAGTGAAATCTATGGTGATAAAATTATACTCATAACGTGCATGTGTCGTGCCGTCTGGGACTGTCTGGACCCCCCCCCCCCCCCTCCTCTCTCTCTCTCTCTCTCTCTCTATCTCTCTCTCTCTCTCTCTCTCTCTGCACGCAGCCACGCACTGTTCTTTTGGGCATGGAGGCACAGCGCTGAGCGCACTGATATAACAGACAGCAGCGCAAAATGTTTACAAGTTTATCGAGATGAAAGTCCCTACTCCCCAGTCCCCACACAGTGACAGCACTCCATGTTTACGGCACGCACAGACAGACAGACAGAATATTCTGTAGGCTATACACTGCAGTGTTTTTATGTGTTTCCTTAAGCAATTGATTAATATACTCGTCCTCATTTAGATCAGGGCTAAAGTCTCCTCATTCGACCACGTCTATCCACGGTAACGGGACATCTTTGCGGTGCGTAAAATATGCCTTCTCCGTCTCCAACTGTGTTCAGCTCCTCACCCGCCACATTGTTTGCTTAATTTCCTTTATTTGCTGCGGATTGCATTCCCACCTGCACCGAATCGAAATCAAGTGTGATTGGAAGCGAAGCGAAACCCCCGTTTTTGGGCGGAGTAGAATGCGGTTCTTTGCTGCGCATTAGGATTCGAAAGAGGCTTCACACCTGCCAAACGAAGCGAACTTTCGGACAATGCGCAGCAGGATTCGTTTTAATCGCAGCAAATCTTTCTGGTATGAATGTGACCTTAGTCATGATACACAAACAGCTCATTCAGTGAGTTTAGTGAATTCAGTGATCTGGATTGTAGATCAAAGATAAACAATATAATGTGTTACAAATCAAAGGTTTCAGTCCGATCTGACCACTTTAATACACTTATATTATATATTAACACTTACTATATATTAAAGTAAATATACTTAAAAATATTGTACAATGTATGTGAAAAGAAACACATGGAGGTACTTCCTTGGCCTAGTCGTACGTAGTGTGTGTACTAGACATCTGGTGCTGATCAGTCCAGTAATTTGTGCGATTAGTCATGGACACCCATTAGACGGCCGGCCATGCGAATACTTTGGAGATCTTCAAATGGGCCACGATCCAGAAAAGGTTGGTATTTTGCTTTAGGCAGTTGATTACCTGTGACTGTGTCACGCGAGGCTCTCGGGCTCTGGTGTGTTTGAACAGAGTCCGTTCATTTTGTTGCCAGGCCTATTTCTGAAGTGGAGTTTCAGGCCCGAGAAGAAGCAGAAGGACCAGGTCCCTATGGTGATTAGTTTAACCAACCACTGAGAGGTTTGTCCTCTAACACACTGAGAGTTGGCCTCTGTCCCTCCACTGAGCACAACAGGGGGTCAAAACGTTCCCTCTTCCTCAACAACCGCTTACAGGATGAAGGGGCTGCAAGTAAACCCCATGTCTGAGAGCAACTTCATCACAGTACCATGCATTCACACACGCAGTGGTGGATCATCACAGTCACATGCTCTATACTACATTTCAAAGGCAAAATTTTTATTTTTGACTCTACTACATTTCTAGGAAGGGGAGTGTGAAGCAGTTTTTTTCCCCCCTAATTATTATTATTAGGTGGGTGATTAGGTTGGTTGTCTTTACGTGATTTCAGTTATAGCCATATGTTGACCACGAACAGAGCGTGTTTGTGTAGTGAGATACAATCAAAGTCTCATCAAAGAAAAATACCATATACAGTACACCTGTTATACAGTACATACGTATTTGTTTGTTTGTTTGTTTTCCCTTACAAAATATTTAAAAGTGTTACAAAGTCAATAAAAACATGTGAAGGAGAAAGCCTAAAACCCCTCCAGGGGCTTAAGAAGTGATTTTAGACCGTTCTTGAATTGATGATATGACAACTCCCTTAGATGTAGGCTTACAGGCAGAGCATTCCATATTTTAGACCCTCTGAAGCCTATATTGAACTGAGTTTGAGACGTGCGGGCCATTGGAGGTCTGAGGTGATTTGAGCTACGTGTTGAGTAAGTATGGACCTGAGAATTATACCCAAATAGATTATGGAAAAAGGAGGGAAGGGTTTTCACCAGTGAGCCATGAACAATTAAGACCAATTTGAAGATGGTTCACTTGGTAAACATACAGTACGTACATGCATATGATGTGTCTGACTATGAATGACTTCCAAATTTTGCAGGACCTGGGTAGCAAACCCAGCCTGGCGGATAACTGCGCTCTGAAGGACACACTTTTCTAGTCTTTGATGAGGCTTTGATTCTATGACATCATCACACCATCCAAACACTGCACACTCTGTTAGTGTGTCCAAGTGAAACCAGTTTTCATTTCACGCTGTGGGAGTAACGCAGGGGTAGAGTGGCCTCGATGCCCGGCTCTCCCAGCATTAGTGTCGAAGTGTCCTTGAGCAAGACGCTGAACCCCTACAGAAATGGCTCCCAATGCGCAGGTTGGTGCAATGGTGCCTTGCATGTTGGTTTCCTCCGCTATCAGTGTATGAATCTGAATGGGTGAATGTAATGCACAATCTATGTAAAGCGTCTTGGATATAGGCGCTATATAAATGCACCATTTACCATTAATTTGTATTCTTTGAGTGCTACTGTATAGTTACATTTTTATTTTGGTTACAAGAAACAACCAGGGTTGTCATGGTTAAGCTTCAAAAACACAGAACCACACAACAAAACATGCAGGGGCTTTAAAAAATACATGTGGTTAAAGCAATTACCTTGAAATGGTCTTGCCATGTTGGATTACTTAAAAAACCATTTAATCTCAGCAATTCTATATACTACTAGTATAGCCCTATTTTATACTTTGTTGTACAACAGTGTCATTTGGCAAAATGAACTGAACTCTAGGGATTATTAGCGTTTCCCAAGCTTTTTTATTCTTATTTTTTCCTGGCTTTTCTTTCATAAGCCGCGGAAAAAGCAATTTAACAATGTTCTGCCCTTGGTCCTATGGCATCTGAAACAATCCGTGATTGGATGGGTCATGGGTATAGTCTTTGATAAGTCTTTGCATATAAAATGGCCACAATCCATCGTATATGTCCTGAATGGAGGGAAGTGAAGACAAGGAATGTCCGCACACGATAAACAGCCCATACAGGGCTTCATCAAGCTTCCCTCCCGAATTTAGGGAAGCTCACATCCACTAAACCAAAATATGTACTGTATGTCTGTAATCGTGTCTGATGGTAGGGAAATTAAAAGGTAATTACAAGCAAGTTGATACCTATGTTGAGTTCTGTGCCGAATATACGGTATATAGGCCTACAGTATATATATATTATATGGTCGTGAACATCAATGGAATATGTCCCAGATTTGTTAAAATATGTTTTACATTTAGCTTAAATTGTGCCTGTTAACTGGATCAGCGCCAGTGCTATAGTGGCCGCTAGCGCGCCAGTGCCAGACATTTTTGAGAAAACTACTAAAATGGCCGACAATCAGTTCCGGTTAAAACAATAGTAAACTTCCCCTAGCTTTTTCACAGGCCAGGAGGAGAGGTGGTCCGATCGGGGAATAATTGTTTTTGTCACATCTAAATCAAATTAAGCTCTAATCAAGCCCCGAATATCGCATTTTGAGCATATGATCCAAAATGCACATAAAGACCACGCACGTGCGTGTACAAGCGTGCACGCGAGTATTTTGGCCGTTTTTAGGTAAACGTCACGGACCGTACTTATTTTATTTTTTTCCCCTGGATTATGGGGAATAAAACAAATCTCGGGATGCCGGGCATGGCATCGATTGCAAAGGTAAATCAATCTCGTTTTCTCGGGCCCGGTGCGGAACCAGTTAAAAGTGATGTTGTAAGCGAGTGCGTTTATTTTTCCTCTACTCTGAGTCAAATGTCCTTGTGTCACAGAAAATTGCATGACATTAAATGTGGCTGCACCAGTGACTGGTACAAGCACTGTGCATGCAGATGAGGGCCAGACTCCCTGCTTTAGGCAATCCAGGATTCAACCTTCCTAAGTCTTTATCTGCCAACTCCCAGGAGAATGGGCTTTTGCACGTAACCACTCCTCCCCTTCACCTCTGGCTTCAGTCTAGCATGATGACAGCAACATCAGAGCTCATATCTTCATCGTCCACACAGGGGAAATGACTAACCCCCACAGCTCTGTTTCACAGATGAGCCTACTTCTGTGTTGTATTAAATATTTCCTAATTATTCCCATTTATGATTTCTGTATCTAGTCCAGTGATTCTCATCCCTTTTAATTTCTAGGACCCCAATTTGATATCCCAATTTGACATTTCCATGTTTATTGTTAGACATGAGGTCTTTCTTGTGGTTCCAAATCTGTAAAGTCTATGGGCTGTACTGTAGGTAGCCCTACAGTATAGAGCTAATAGTAAAACTCTGACCAAAATAGTAGGGCTGTGAATCTTTGGGTCTCCCACGATTCGATTCGATTCCGATTCCTGGGGTCACGATTCGATTCAAAATCGAAAAGTTCAAAAGCATTTTTTTTCCAGATTCAAAACGATTTTCTATTCAAAATGATTCTCGATTCAATACATAGGATTTCATCACAATCTACTCCAGTCTTGAACTGAAGTGACTACAGTAACTTGAAAATGACTGAAGACATGATGTTTACTGTGATTAGGGTGAGCTTACATTTCATATCACAAACACCATGTAGTGAAAACTCCTGTAACTGTAACCGATTTTTGGAAATTATGAATCGATTTTGAATCGTTCAGAACGGAATCGTGATTCTAATTCGAATCGGGTTTTTTTGACACCCCTACAAAATAGCCATAGTTGAACATGTTCTAGTTGTATTTACTTATACTAGTGAATATTAACTCTCAATAATTCAATAATAACTATCAATAAAATATTTAAGACGGTGGCTACTATCCTGTTTACATTCCAACAACCTCTTTGTGGTGATCAGGTAAAAAGTTCCACAAGAGCTCACTGAATGTTAATGTTATTAAGTTCCTTTAATATTCAAAGTACATCTTAAGATAGTTTGAAGTTATCTTAGGGGAGATGAGATGCGATGAAAGCAGCAGCGGAGAGTTATATCTGCAAGTATTGCTGTGTTACATTTCCAATCTATTAAAGCAATTAGTGGGATAAGAGATTACAATATATTGTGACAACATAGATACAGTGGTGATTAATCCTGTTTGGCCTACATCTGTATACATGTCCTTAGATGTAACTAAGCCCCTGTGTATCCTGGCAGATGTCCAAAGAGCATTTCCCAGTATTTGGCCTGCAATGTGATTCTGTGGTGAAAAAGTTAGAAGGTGAAAGGAATTGCCTCTGTCCTTATTTTCTGTGCGGTGGATTTCAAGCTGCAGCACGCTGATAATGCTGCTCTCTATGAGCAAATGTACATGTCACATCTAATGAATAAAATCTTTCTCACTGAGCAAAATTAGTTTCGACACTATTTATGGAAATTGTGTTGGGTGAAGTTGAACGCATAATTGAATGAACTGTTAGGTCAAGATTCGGCACTTTGATTCGTCACTGGTCTGTCATGTCAGACTTATATTCAACAGCTGCCACTGAGGTATTAAACAGATGAAAATGGGGGGAGAACGGGAGTAGAAATTCTGATGGTCATTATGTGATGGAAAGTGGTAAGCGCAGGCTTTTATGTGTGACTAACGTTTATACTAATGTAATTCATATAAATGCTCTGTGGCAAATTGGCAATACTAACGCTAGTGCCATGTCATACATAATACTATACACAGCCCCTTGCAAGACACATGCACATGCATTACGACACCTGCACACACTTTGTCATTCTCCTGGCATATCAGTCCTTATCTTTCAAAACACCCTCACAGTTGTGTTCCATGTTCCAGTGATGGAATTCTAAAGAAGGTCAACCTCTGGAGAGTACTTTGGAACACAAAGATAATCCAATTTGATGAATCTGTTCACATTCTGAAAGTGTCATGTGTAAGCCTTTTAGAGGCACACACTTCCTACTTCATGTGAAAAAGCTGCTTCATAAATCATTCGTTTGCAAACACTGTTGTGTTTTAAAGGACCCTGAGTTGAAATTAGCTGAGAATGACAATGATCTGTGTTGTAATAATGATATGGGTCTTGAAATAAATCTCTCACTGATGATTTCCCATTATAAGAAATAACCTAGGTTTATTGCCAAATTCAAATTTGGCTATATAAGACTTTGGTACATTACAGGATACAGTATTATACTGTAGGTGAAATGTTTATAAGATTTTTGGCTACAACATTTTTAATTGTGGTCGAGCAGCAAGCAATTTACTTTTATTCTTGAGGGGCGCTAGCGGCGGCGGTGGCTCACGGGTAGAGTGGCCGGATGGCAACAGCAAGGTTATCCCCATAGTTAGTGTCGAAGTGTCCTTGAGCAAGACACTGAACCCCTAATTGCTTCTAATGTGCTGGTTGGTGCCTTGCATGGTTTCCGCCGCCATCGGTGTATGAATGTGTGTGTGAATGGGTGAATGTAATGCACGATCTATGTAAAGCGCCTTGGATAAAGGCGCTATATAAATGCACCATTTACCATTTACTATTTTCCAAACTGAAAAGGTTTTATACTGGCTTTAGCTGCCATACCCTGCTGTGTCTGTGTGAACTATTATTTGATAGACAATAGTTGGCGAGCCAGGCAGATGTGCCACAGGGAAGAGGAAGAACTGTCTCGTTGTTAGACAATTCCCCTTTATGCATCAGGGGGGGCCGATTATCATACAATGCAGCTTTAAGGGACAGGTAAAAGTCTATCAGTTCTAGCTGTTGTACACAGCAGCGAACGTTCAGAGATATACTGAACCCCCATGAACAATGTAAATAGATTTTAATGTCATATTGTAATATTTTGTGGTGTTTAAATGAGGCAGCAGCTAGCTGTGTCTAATGTAATGATTCTGTGTCATTGGTAATTCACTGGCAACAATGATGCTTGATTTCTTCAATGGGAGACTATACTTTTTATTCAGCAGCTTATTATTAAATGCAATTTTTAAGACGAGAAATGATTCGCCTTGACAAATCGTAGCCTTTACTTGTATTATTATTCAAATATTTGTATTGAAGTTTGCACATTGAAGGACAGACAACATGACAACAAATACAGAACAGATACAGAACAAAACTAGAAAAAGTGCCCTTCTGGGCACAGGTCTCCACCAGGAGGATAGGACTGTGTGAGATGTTTGGCAAAATGTTTAGGAGTAATATAAACATGTTTGCCTTTGATGGCAATTGGATGATTTGAGGCATTTTGTTCCAAAAATGTGTTTTGCAAAAATCAACCTGTTGGTGGCGCTATAACAGGCCAATGTGAAAAGGGTGGGATATATTCCTCAGCCTAGTAAGAAAATGTGTGAAAGATTTCACGTAAATTGCATGCTGTGTTCAATGTTCATGCTGTGTTCAAAACGGGGCAATCTTGCAAACTGTGAAAGCCAATTATAGCCAATTAGGGTGGAATATGAAATATCGGACAGATCCGACTTGAGCACATGACCATAGAGATACTGTGTAACGATTTGTGAGATTTTTGGACAGAATCTGGAGGAGTAATATCCAAAAATGTGTTTTACAAAAGTCGGCCTCCTGGGGGCGCTATAAAAGGCAGATGCGGAAAATGCAGGTGCCTCATGGTGGCGCTATAACAGGCCGTTCTGGAAAATGCGGGGCAGAGGTTCATCGTTGGCATCTAGGGAGTGTGTGTGCAAAGTTTGGCATCGACCGGGTTAACGGTGCCGGAGATTAGCTGGTAACGGACGGACGGACGGACACACACACGGACGGAGTGCAAAACATACTCTCTCCCCATGCCTTCGGCCTGGTGGAGACAACAACAACACCGTACTCAACATTCATGTATAGTGTATAAAATTCTGAGATGCAATGTAAAAACCAAAAACTTTATGCTAATGAAATCAACTATAACTGGAATAAAATAAAAAATAAAAAATCACACCTGTGTGAAGTGAGGGGCGCTAATATATTAAACTAATTAAAGTGTAACTCATGTTGATTAGGGGATGTAATGGTGATGTAAAACAAACGGTGCCAACACAAACATTAAACGCCATTAACAATAAAGAGACAATATGACATAAATGACACATTATGACGTAAATTTTCCCTTTATTGTCAATGAGTCTACTAAACAAACTTTGAACTAAAGACAAACATTAAACCTGTGTATTGGAGGGGCTAGCACCCCTCAAAAAGCGGGGGAGAGAGAGGGGGGAGGGGGATGGCCAATGGCTAAGTAGAAAATACTACCGCAAAGTAGCTAGAAACGGTTGCCAAACTCTGGTATATTTCTGAGTGGAGCCCCTGATTGTTTATTTAAGTTCTTCGAGTTTGAGATGTGACATAACATCCTCCACCCAGCGTTTGTGAGATGGTGGCGCTGCCATTTTCCAATTAAATAGTATCAGGCGTCTGGCAAGTAAAGAGGAGAATGCTATAGCTTCAACCTGATGAGTTGGTATTTCTATTCTCTCTGGAGGGGCACCGAACAACACCGTTATTGGATTGGGATCTATAGTTGAGCCTTTACTTGTATTCAGTCTCATGACAGGTCTTAGACTCAGATGAATGACAGCTACTGAATGGGCATCCTAGTACTATATTAAAATTGGCTAATTGGAGGGCCGGCCCGCCGGCAAACCTCAGACATAAGCATGATTATTGAGGGGCGCTAGCCCCTCCTATATACAGGTTTAATGTTTGTCTTTCCTAGACAAACATTAAAAACGCCATTAACAATGAACAGAGTTTAATGTTTGTTTTGTCTGTCACTGAGCAAGTCAGCATATGATGTTATGTTATGATATTAGCCTAGTAGCCAAAACCTTGGTGTACTCAACATGTCCGGGTTCACAATGGGGCTATATGGGCTTGCTACTAGACTATATCGCAATGATGTAAGATGATAAGGGTTGGTAAAGCGCCCCGCACTTCACACGGGTATGATTTTAATAGATAGAGGCGGCTTGTCATGACTCAGACATAGCCCTATCACATGCCCTAATATGGAGATATACTGATGACTTCAGGGATCTCCATTGGGCACATCAGGTGTGAGGGCCGTGTAGCCAAACCTCTAGTAATGTAAACAGAGAGGACTAGTCAGGTATGTGCAAGTTTTTTGTGCAAAACAGGTCACTCCTGCAAACTTTGGAAGCCAATCGTAGCCATTCGGAACTGCTAAGATAAATCTGATACAATATGTCTTAATCACATGACTACAGAGATTGTGTACTAATTTGTGTGAGGTTTGGACAAAGTCTGTAGTAGCTGTAGCAGAAAATGTGTTTTGCAAACATCTATCTATCTATAAATGCACCAAGTCTCTGTGCGTACGTACGTGTGTATGTACGTCTGAAATCCACGTACCCCCCCACTTCAAATTTGACACACGCGTTCCACACCACCACAAGGAGTGCACTGCCCGGTGTCGAGTCCGTCGCATACACCGTTGTCCAGAACCAGCACAAAAGCCTCTGCCTGGGCTCTGGACCTGATCACCCTATATCTCCATATATTCTGACATCACTATGATGTTCTGACATCTGCATAAACTCCATATTTGGGCATGCCTGACAATGAAGGGGCACAGACATACTAACTGGGTGTGGCATGCATTTCCAACTTGCATCAGTCCAAGTAGGCCAGTGCCCAATGGGCACCGCTCTAGTTGCCCAACTTTGAGGTGGAGAGTCTTCCTTGCCTTGCCAGTTGTCTGTGTGCAAAGTTTCATGCCGATCAGTCCAGTAGTGCCTGAGATTAATCATTTACAGATTGACGGACAGACGGACAGATGGAGTCACGGGAGTGAAAACATAATCCCTTGTTTAGGTCAGTTCAGGGCATGAATATGAAAGGGAAGAGATTGTGACCACAGATGTTATGTCTACTGTGTGTGTGAATGAGCTGTCTGCAGAGTCCAGACACACTGTTCTGTGCTGTGTCAAATGTATGAAATACTTGAATATGTCATGCTGAAAATAACTGTTCTAGTTTGACTCACTTGTTACCATGCAGTCCAATGTGATGAAACATCAACTACACAATTTGAAATGTGGTTTAACAAGCAGAAAATGATATTTATAGATAATGAGAGGAAGGTGTTCTGGCTATTGTGAGATTTATATTTCATCAATACTCCCAATAACTATTTAGTATTTAACTACAAAAGGTTCTCTCCATCACCTCCAACCCCAGCATAATGCAATCTACTGTATGCAGATGCCCCATGATATATAAACAGGGATTCTCATTATGGTTATTACTAGATTTATCAGGATAAAGAAGGTAGGCATGTTGGATGTAGCCTCCCTACACTTTCCTCACTCTATTCCACCAGAATAATTAGGAAGGCAAAAAAAATCATTGCAGACAACTCTCATCCTGCACATTACCTCTTCAATCTCCTCCCATCAGGCAGGAGATATAGAAGCATCAAGAGCTCAACATCTCGCTTCAGAGATAGCACTTACCTCGTAGCCATTAGACATCTGAACTTGACTCATTAAGCACAGTTGGGCTGATAGATGTATGTATGTAGCAATATGCATATAGCACTTTTAAAAACTGAATGTAATTCCCTATGCTGCTGGTTTTTGTATTGTATTGTCCTTCTTGTTTTTGTATCTATGGTTGTCTGTATAATGTTGAGTATGAACCAAGACAAATTCCTATCAACTTGTTGACATGGCAAATACATTATTGAATCTTGAATCTTGAGGCAGAGAGCGAGAGAGAGAGAGAAAGTGCGAGAGAGAGAGACATGCACACGCACGCACGCACGCACGCACGCGCACGCACGCACGCACGCACACGCACACGCACACGCACACACACACACACACACGATGGCAAGGGATAATAATACTTTTCAGACTTTTATTTCTAAAAGGTAGAGGTAGAGAGGTGCACAAAACAAATTCCGAGGCATCAACACAACCATCATACCTTGTCAACACAGACATTACATAGCACTCAGCAAAGTAAAGCTGTGTTTGTTTGGACAGGTGACCTGCTATGGCCTCAAGATACTGTAGTAGAAACTTTGCACACTTTGGAAGAGCAGACAGGTCCTCTTCTGTAACAAAACTTGAGAGCACAGCAATTTAATAGATCAGAGTTCTGTGCATGGCAACAGATGGGGGTCTAGCTGGCATCTCCTCATTATGGCGCCTCCTAGCCCTCCTCTCTCCCACTGCCACCTGTCCAGCAGGTCTAATGTTATTCTAGCACCTGGGCAGGCCATCACAAGGCATCATCAAAGTTGTGCTCTGAGGGATAGTCTTTCCACAACATGTCACAGTGAATAGAGGCTGGAATTATATGCATATGTCACGCAAAATGTATCTAAAAGTCAAAGATAATTTTGTGCACAGTTACATTCTGGTAACCTTACAAGTAGCTAGGCCTATAGAAACAGCCATAATGTATTGGTACTCCTTAAGAGGATAGCATTGTTTATGTGACTTACAGTATAATACATTAAGAATTAATGTTTTGTTTTACTGAATTAAGACTATTTATTTACTTATTTACTTATTTACTTATTTACTTATTTACTTATTTACTTATTTACTTATTTATTTATTTGTAAAATGTAATCTATTTGTGTTAACGTTTTAGGTCATAGAATTATTAAGGACTTAAATTATGTTTTAAGAAAGGTATTATGTTTTTCTTTTTAGCAAATTGTATACTGTATGTAAGTAAGGCTGGGGAAAAAAGACAGAATGTTCTATGAAATGGAGTTTTTCTATATTGTACACCTATGCAATGATTGATATGTTGTGTCCTTTAAGACCATGTGGGCTGGGTAGTGGGTACCTTTGGAGCATGACACAAAAATGAAGAAATCTAACCACAAGGTGAATGCAGCCCTCTGTTTTCATTCACTGAAAGGATCTTGTAGATACATATACACTATATACGAGTATATAGTGTGTGTAAGTATAAATTACCGAAAAATGGATACTCAATAAAAGTACGTAACGGAAATGTTGTCTGAAATGGTTGACAGAGTGTCTGTCTGATCTCCATGAATATTCCTAATTTAATAAAATCTGAAAAATGAGCCATCCAACCACCTCTCTTATCTCACTACCCTTCCTTCCTTCTCATCTCTCTGTCTTTCACTCTCTCAATCTGTAGCCATTGTATCCTTGCATTGATGTCTGTATTGATGCATTACTCCACAATGTCCACATTGTCAAATTTCTTATCCAATATGAACTAAAATGAAACCAAATTCAACGCATATGCATTTTGTACGATATCCAGTCACAAAAGAGAGATTCATTGAATACTTTCTAAAAGGATATCAACATTCCACTCATTACAATGATCTGTTTGGACCATCATGCACCCAAAGCAGCAGTCATCGCTGTTCATCAATCATGTGTAATCTGTTGTTTTCACCAATATAATTCACCACTGATAATGATATCTTCAGCTACGAACAAACACCACTCCGTGATCATCTAAAATGATGCCTTTAACAGGCTGAATGAGAGTCAGCTAGGGGGTAAGAGGGGAGATATGAGTTGTTGGAAGGGCGACTCCACAACATACAATTATGTAAATAGTAAGGCTTTGCTTAAAGGAATATTACTATTTTTATATAGATATTTTTTTGCATAAGTTACTTTCCCTCTACCCTGGAATGCCCGAAGACTTTTTTTACATGCCTGCCTTCATGGAGAACCATACCCAGGGGTGCTGGAGGTGAATTATCTCTGTCCTCATAAGAGCTGGAAAATGTCTTTAAAATGTTGCTCGTGCTGACGAATTTGGCTATAATCCAACGTCTCTGTCACGATAACATCACATTCAGATGCATCCTTGAAATAAAGTAAAAGCTCTATTGCACTGGCAATGTGTATAGCCTGGCTATTGAGTTCTGTAATTTTTGTTGACTTGCTGTCATTGGCCATTTAGAATAGCCTAATGGCATTGATCACGCCTCCAGGTCTTAAATTAAGTAATAAGACCTGGTACTTAATAATAAGTAGCAAATAATACTGCCCTCAGTCTCAATGTGTTTTTACTGGTTAAATAAAGAATAAAAATAAAAGAAGCTGACTGCTCACTCCTCACGCATTGAAGGAAGCATGAGATCAGTTCAGGGCTCTCCCCAGGTTGGCAGAGGGAGTGTAGCGCCCAGGATTACAGTTTAGGCATTGGCACTGGATGAAAAAATGGGTTACAAAAATCGTGGGATAAAAGTTTAAGAGAAAAAACTCAGACAAATCTGTTATTCCACTCCGAAAGGCTGATTGATGACTGATGAGCCTTAGGTAGGCAACCCAGCCTGGCAGAGACCTGTGTTCCAAGGAGTGCAGATACTCAAATAGCGGAACATGTGGGGCCAGTTGATAAAATGACAACCTTTTTATTTGCCTTATTTCCACATGACGTATGAAAAGACAAGTGCAATGTGCATTATTTTATGGCTTGCCCATTTTCTCTCTTTTGAATAATTCTGTGCAATTAGCACATTCAACACAAACAACTGTTTCCATAAAATAAACTAACATAGGCTACTTAATTCTGTATAAGCAGAATCATGAATAGGCCTATTTAATTTAGGCAAAAGGAGAAGAGAGAGAGCAAGGACATGTGTTTGTGGCTCAAACGTTATTGTCTAATATTGTTTTAGAGCAGTGTGTCTCAAACATTTTCAAGGACCCCCAATATTTTTTCAATCTACTTTACAGAAAAAGAATCCCAAAATCGCTTATAAACAGATTTGGCAACACTGACCAGAAAGTATCAGTGTTGCTTCTTTTTGGCTTGTGTTTTATAGACCTAGTTGCTTGTTTCTGCCATAGAGCTATGTTGGCAACACTTCTGGCTTCTAGCTAGTGGCTATGAATGTTATGCTTGCTAGGTTGGCTGCTCGTCTTCGTCGTCGCGTCTGTGTCAGTCCCAGCTCCGTGACTGTGAGATGGGACTGTGGATAGTCTGGATAGAACTTTCCGTTACTTACAGTTAGAAGTTAGAAACTTGTGTGGTTATAACGAGGCACAGCTGCTTACAATGCGATGCAAAATTAACAGCAGGGATTTTGGTTTGGATGAATTGCACAGGTTTCACAAAAGCTTTTTTTGGAGTGGAACGTACGACAAGAGCAAAACTTTTGTGAAATGTAGGATATCAATACAGCAGCCTCTCTAGAAAAAAACACCACTAGCCCACATTAAACTAAAGACGTTTTCAAGACGTTTTGGCCATTATCTCTGGAACGGAAGGTCCAATCTGCTCAGTTTAAAATGTGTTGTATTCGTGACTTTGAGGTCACGTCGTATACAACGTGATCAGGACATTAAAGGACCACTTCACCACTTTTCAACCTATCTTCATATAATATGTCCTCACTAATTTGTTTTACTCAGTTTGTGTCTCATAAGAGGGCTGTGGGCAGTTCAGCAACCCGTCCACCAGTGACATCATCGTTTTTTTTTAAAAACAAGATTTCTTTACCAAAATGTTTAGATTTGTATTATCGTGAGAATGATGGCTTCCATTTTCACATTGCAACTTTTCAGGACTAGAAAGCCTGCAGTTTCTATTAGCTTGGATTCCCCATCGATGATGTCACTGGTGGACGGGTTTCTGAACTGCCCACAGCCCTCCTATGAGACACAAACTGAGTAAAACAAATTAGTGAGGACATATTATAATTGTGCTATTGTATCATGATTATTATATGAAGATAGGTTGAAAAGTGGTGAAGTGGTCCTTTAATCACATTTGATTGGCGGGCCAGTCAAAATTGCGCCGTGGGCCGGAAGTGGCCCACGGGCCGGAGTTTGAGTATCACAGTCTAGTCCATCCTGCACACACATTAAATATTGCTAAATAAACCTCATTGCTAAAGTACTACTCATTTTTGGAAGCTCTGTTCTCTGTGAAGGCATGCGAGTAAAACAAAAAACAAGGTTTTATGTTAGAAATGTTGAGTATGGGTCCCAACTTTTTCATGATGCTGAATCCATTCCATTGGGCTAAAAACGGCCATATAGCCACTTGCCCAAATGTGCTGACATCATCACATTTGTGATGACGGCTATGGCCGTTTTAGCCCAAAGAGTGTTTTTTGTGCAAAACTAATGCTTGGAATGAATTCAGCATCATGAAAACCCCCTAGTTTGGTCACATATTATGCCAATTGTGAAAATAGCTCAACAATTGCAAGTTAGGATCCGGCAGTTTCTACATGATGGGGACCCATACTCAACATTTCTAACATACAACTTTGGTGTACATGTCCGGGTTCACATTCTGGCAAGTGGACTAATAGGGTGTGTAATTAAACAAATAAATAGGGAGTGGTATTCTAAGTCCTTGGTGCATACACTCCTTCATCAGTTCTGTTTCATTATGCTATCTCTGAAAATCCTCAGCACAAGGTCTGGAAGTTGATTAAAGGCATGCCTGCTTGGAGGCAGGAAGAACAAAGGCTTTAGAGAGCAGCATTATCTGCACTGCTGCCATTAAAAACTGTAATATCGGTTTAGCCTCCTGGACTCCAGCCATCAATATGAGAGTCTTCAGGACTGGCAAAGGCAAACAGGCAAACCGCTCAGAGGCACAATGCCTCCTGATAAGGCCTATAACCTCATTCACTCTTCACTGGAGGAGTTAATCAAGTCAAGACATTGTGAACTGAGATAATGTCAATAAATACAATTTTCTCACACCACAATTATGTTCCTCAAAACCACCAGTTGCCTGATCTGAGAGACAAAGAATAATTAAAAACAACGTTCACAGGGTTTATTGCATGAAAAACAAAAACATCAAACCTGATCTGTACACAGCATATCAATGGACACTTTCTCTTCAGATGGATTACATGGAACTCTTTAACACCAAGTTCTTATGTTTTGTTTATCCCAAGTAACTCACACTAATGGGTCTTCCAGGGCCTGTTTGTATTGCAGTATTCTCCCCCTGTATTAAATTATGTATTAATGGCTTTACTTAATACTCTAGAGAGGAAATAGGAAATATATATGAGTATTGACTGGTGAAGTTGGGGGCTGGCCTCTCTCGATATAACAACTTCAGCATGTTCTGATTTCAGCAACCTGTCCGAAACAAGTGTCTCTTTCAGCTGTTTATCTGCCTCCAATGCAACGGGTAATTTTGAGCTGTCAAAGCTGATATCTATGACACTCTTGCCGATAGTTCATAGACTAACAATCATCAGATTTGCTCATGCCCCTTGTTGACAGAAAAACAAGAGCTTCAATTTTATCTGCATTGTCAGTTCGGCATGCATCACAGTCAGGCCCAAATAAATGCCCTTGACTACAAAATACTCCTCCGGACTAGCTATCACTCAGGCTTTTGTTTACCGCACGTTTCAAAGACCAGGTGTGCCGGGGTGCTTTAATGAACCCAACTTCCTTCAAACATCTCCGCCATTAAAAAATAATGTATGCGGATTACTACGTGTCTAGTGATGGATACATTATATGAGAGGGGAGTTATTCACACACCGTAAGCTGAGGTTTCATTTCTGTCCCTGGGGAGGCTAGCTGTGACAATGACGGGGTATAGGGATGGGTGTGTCACATAAGTGATGTCCCTGGATGAGCCTTCCATCAGACTCCTCACAAGATGGACAGTGTGACTACTCCTCTACTGCACAGATTGATTGCCCAGAGTTGGATGTCGAGAGAGATTAACCTTGCAAGCTTGGAATTATACGGTTCTTTCTGTGTTCAGAGTAGTTGAGATATAGGTCCATTCAACTCTTCACGCCCAAGAGAGCAAATCTAATAGGTAGGGTAATCAAATTCAATGCCTCATCAAGGCTAACACCCTTAATGTACTCTTAAGGCCAGAATATAAAATCTTGGGACATTCACTGGGGGATCATAGACTGAGCATAGACTGTGTCACAAGGCTTATCGCCAATGCACCCTAAACACAAAACTTGTATTTAAAATATTTAATATAACATGAATAATGTCTGGGAAATCAAATAAAACTATGAGAGCAATAATTATCTTACCATCATAATTAATTATATTAAGAAAACATAAAGGGCCCTATTTACATCTATGGCTCAGGCCGCAGCAGGCGCAGAACGCAGGCCCAAAAATACATCTTCCAATATTGCTAGTTAAACGGCACGTTATCTAACAACTAACACGCCCAAGTGCAATATCATTTGGTTATGCAACTTGGGTGCTGGGCGTGAAAATTACAATTGCGGCAGTTAGAAAATATCAATCATAATTGCGCAGCCATTTAGTGATGTCCGACCTGCACTGGGTGGATGAAAGAGCCCAATGTGTTTTATGTAAGAATTAATGTGCAGTATTGTAGCATGTTAATCAAGTGGCCCATTGATTCTGCATTCAATCACATCTAAAGGCATGCAAAATGTAAAGTTAATTGTTTTTTTATTTGTTTTATCATGTGGAAAGGAATGTACTGTAGGTGGGTTATTGAACCTGTACCCCACCTACAGTATTTGGCTGAAACATGTTCACTTATTAAACACTTAAAACCGTTTTAGATTTTAACCACATTTACCATTATTTTATACTTTGGCTATACAAAAAATGGCATATACTGTATACAAGCTCATAGTGCGTCACTTCACTTTGTGCCGTGATATGAGCCAGGGTGTGTGGCCCTGGCCCAGAGGGCTCACAGGCTTTATTACATGGACAAACCTGGGTTCTGCTTGGCTGGCAATTTTGCAACTTTTAAAGACCAGACCCAAACTGGCTGCAAGTTTGGAAAATTAAATAAACAATACCGGTAGATTCACTGTACGTGCTACAGTATTGTATGGTATTCATGGTATTGTATGGTGTCACACAAAAGTAGCAAAAATATCTACCATACAGTATTATGTAGCTTAAACATCTACAAGCTCACACATTGTGAGAATCTTTGAAAAGTTTAAGTTTAGAACATTTATACCATGATGACTTAGGGACGCCTTGTTGAAAGTGTGTCTTTGAGTTACATACCTATTTAAGCAAAGAAAAGCACTTGTGAAAGAGCTTTGTGACTAAATAATAACCCCTATCGGTTTCTTCATCCCCGGTGTTAATTTATCCATTTGTAACTCAGAGAATGTAGAGCAGTGGTTCCCACAAGATAAATTAGACGTTTGCCCGGAACCCAAACCATTGAAAATAGCTGATCTAAAAGCTCACAATGTGAGCTTGTAGATCGTCTGTTTTCACTCCTTTCTAATTTATTAAATTGTTTTCTTCATGAAATTACTGAAAAAAGAATTGCATTTGTTTTTAATTCATGAAGATTTTTGGATGGATGTATGGATGTATGGATGTATGGATGTATGGATGTATGGATGTATGGATGAAAAATTTAGCTTTTTATGTGTTTTCGAAAATACCTTGAAATAATATATGTAATAACAAAATGTAGAATTTCTGTTTTTAAAGAGATGGTAAAAATGGGAACCAGTGTAGAGTTAAATGAACACAGATGAAGTCCTTTGCAGTTAGACGGTCTGCTCTACAACCCACCGTGAAGCCATTCAAATCCCACATGCTTTGATACTGATGATGTCCACATACATAACATTATATCACATGATTAATACCAACACTTAATTCTACCCTCCTTTATTCCACAATGTTCCAGATAGACCAGAGCTATATGCATCCACATCTAGAGCAGTTCCTCCTTCCTACATCTGGACACAAGCTGAGAGACCCACACGTGTACGCACACAAAAATATGCACACACGCACGCATGCAAAAATATGCACTCACGCACGTACGCAAAAATATGCATGCACACACGCATGCAAAAATACGCACGCACGCATGCAAAAATATGCACACACGCACGCATGCAAAAATATGCACGCACGCACGTACGCAAAAATATGCATGCACGCACGCAAAAATACGCACGCACGCACGCACGCACGCACGCACGCACGCACGCACGCACACACGCACACACACACACACACACACACACACACACACACACACACACACACACACACACACTATGCTTTCAAACATTGAACATGTTTAAATATATTTTCAAATCTATTGAAAAGAATGTTTTGGACAATAAAATGACCCAATTCTTTCAATTACATAACTGAAGAGCTACTGTAACATCAAGACACATTATACAATTATGACAAGAAGATGATGGAGGAAGATGATGGAGGCCAAAGAGGAGCTTTATGGTAGGTTTATGGTAAAATAGCAGAGTGGGCCAAAGATAGACCCCACATATCCCAAATAAGTCTTTAGGATTCAAGTGTCAATTGTCAAACGGCTCAAGAAAACTGCCACATACTGTACCACTGGAACTATGTTACTGTTGATGAAAATGCATTAGATCAGTTGCTAGCAGAAGCGAAAAGACAGGCAGAAAATCTGTTTATCCATGAGCACATAGAAACGTGGATATACGTAGGAGAAGTGGGTTATTCAAGGCACATAAACAGCGTATCAGTCACTGACAGGTTGAAGACCTATTCTACAATCATGAAAGCATGAGACTTGCACAGAACAAGTCTCATTCATCGATATGTCTTTGAATGTTTGTAAATATCTTCATAAATGTATGTATTTTATGCATTTATCAAAACACTATTTTCAATTACATAATATTCACATTTAGGGGAGCAGTTCATCAAATTAATTGATTTAATTTAATATCCTATTTGGGGAATTATACTGTTGGCAATAATCATTTCAAAAACTTAAAAATAGTGAAAATAGCTGATCTACAAGCTCACAACGGGTCTCCAACTGCAGTGGTTCTCCTACTTTTTAATTTCAAGGACTGTCAGAGTTACAGACATATTACATCAATTTGAATCCAATTCAAGGGTCGCCCAAGACTATTGAGACAAATTATTCTCCTTTGACTTTTGATAACTTTTGGTCAACCTGGAGATGAGCACAATGCCATTTACCTTGCATGATGGTGTCACTCACCAAAAACTGATGTTCATGTTGTAGTTGGATCAAAAGTCTCTAAATAATGGTTCTTTTTTACTAAAAAAACTAATAGCAAACCGTGCCGTAAAACGTTTGTGACAGGTTTTGGATTTGTTTCCATATGCTATGGCTCGCTTTCAGGGCCCTGTTCAGAAGGTGGTACTAATTTATACTTAAAAAAAAATCACACCTGTGTGAAGTGAGTGGTGCAACTCCATGTGGGGGTCCCCGGGGGGTCCCTGGAAGTTCCAGACCCACAGGAACGCACCCAGGGTGCCGGCCCGGTTTTGGCGAGCCGCCCACGTCCAAAATGGTTGAGAAATGACAGAGTTACCGTGTGGGGGTACTGTACTGTACTGCAGGGGTTCTCAACGTTTTTGGCTGGGGACCCCCGGAAAGGCTTTGGCCATGTCTCGCGACCCCCCGGGGGGTGTGTGTGTGTGTGTGTGTGTGTGTGTGTGTGTGTGTGTGTGTGTGTGTGTGTGTGTGTGTGTGTGTGTGTGTGTGTGTGTGTGTGTGTGTGTTAGGCTACGCAACAGTGACACTTGGTGGTGAAAACCAACCAAACGCTATTTTCGTGCTCGGACGGATGGACGGACACAGCCAGCCAGCCAGCCAGCCAGGGACCGAGAGACACACAAAGCGCGTGGTTGCAGTGGTTGCAGTGTTGAGTGGTTGCAGAACTTGCAGTGTTGCACCACTCAAAAAGAAGCTCTACAAGTTCTCAATGCGTATCGCGCCGTTGTTATGATGGAAACGTAAGCAAAAAAACATCACATAACTTCATGGGTTCTGGACTACCCTTCATATAGATGAAAAAAGCCATAAATGTTTGTCATCGATCACTATAAAGTATAAACTGTTTCTGGTTCTGTGGAGTTCCTTTAGTTTTTCTCATTCCATACGGTGGAATACAACAGACAACTTGGCCTAATAAGGGCCAAAACAGAAGGGACCACACAGCTTATCATAGCTACCACATAGCCCCCCCCCCCATACTTATTTTAGTCTATAAACACATGAAATGAGTATTGTCTTCCCTTGAGTTATGGAGCTATGGCAGGATTGCACACCATGTGTGCCAGTAATAAATCATGGTACGGGGCGAAGAATCCGTTAATGCTGCTTTATCTGCAGGATGTGCTGCTATTTTTACTGCAACTTCCAAACACATATTGTCACTGTCCAACAGAAGCCTTGTATCTCCTTTTCATATTTTAGCCCCTCATACAGCTTTTGTCCCCACAAAATGTCCGCAACACAAACATTAAATGTCATTGACAATGAAGGGAAAATGTACGTCATCTCGTCTCCACACGTCTCATATTTGCCATCGACAGTGAAAGGAGAAATTATGTCGGTGGTCCCTTTGACCCTTTGGATTGCCTCCTTGTGTTAAACATGTTTAAAAGAAATATGTGGATGGCGTAACCAATTTAAGTTTATAGTATATATTAACTATATATGTCAGATGTTTCAATAACTTGATTGGGGTCTGTTAATAGCGCATTAGTTGACGGTGGAGAGCCCGGGTGCCAAAACAGAATGGTCAAGCACTGCGCAATGGTCATCCCAGCCAATTAGGGAAACGGAAGACATACTACAGACATGTTCAGGATAAATAAACAGGTACGAGACGAGAAGATCGGTTGAAGAAACGTACTGCAAGAGAGAAAGATAGTCGGAAAAGTGAAACCATTAAACAGGAAGAACGAAAATTTAAAAGACGAGACAAAATATCAGCGAAGTAAGTAGTAAGTTGACAAGAGTCAGAGGTAAGTTGCACGCTCTGTTCGCGCACAAGTAGGCCATTCATGGTCAACGAGTGTGCTAAGCCAGGGGTTCTCAACCCGTGGGCCGCGACCCCTCGGGGGGTCGCCAAATTATTTTAGGGGGTCCCCAAATTATTAAAAAAAGCTCGTAGCTCGTAGAGCTTGTAGAGCTCGTAGAGCTTGTAGATCTGCTATTTTTAAATAGCTAAATTATAACAATGCTTAAAACACCAAAAGGGGTTCCCGCCCAAAATGGTTTAAGGTTATTGTAGCAGTCAATTGACAATTCAGTCAAAAGCAGGGGTCGGGAGGGGGCGGGGCGGGGGTCCCGAGACGTTGCCAAAGCATTTTCGGGGGTCCCCGGCCAAAAACTTTGAGAACCCCTGTGCTAAGCGAGTGGCAGCTCGTCAGAGTGCATTTCTAGTTATTATTGCGATCATAGATCGCAGATTACTACGAAAACCTGAAAATCTGTCGATCTCGTCAGTTAGTCACGCCACCATATATGACTGTCAGTCCATCACGCCTTTGTGACACGTCATCTCTTTAAGGTTACATTAAACCCTGGATATTTGGCTATACATGGAGAAGACCGGATCATCACCTACAGTAGATCTGCATATTATATGGAGACGGCCAGCAACTCTACATCTGACCGCAAACCTCAAACCCTTAGATCTCCATATATGGAGCTGACCTGTTCTGACATTTATTTTAACCAATGAACAAGAGTCTGTGACAAAATACTACAATGGAACTACAGTACAATGGGATCCATTTCTTGAAAAGTAACAGCTTTGAACATACAGTACAAGGTTTCCACCCGACAGCAACGTTACAATGGAATCAATAAGGACAATTAGCATCGTTTTTGCTCTGCTGACATGTCTGACAGTGTAGTCCCGCTTTGCCTGATGGGGAAAATATTTAACTTCAATATACGTTGAGTACATTCACACACGTCATGGATGTGATGTGCATAATATCCAATTAGGTCAGACAAAAATAGCAGAGCAAATAAATCATGTTCTTTGCTCCAGAGAAGGGAACGCATGGAAGAGACTGTCAGGTGTGCAAACCAAATTACACTTCCCAAGGGGAACATGGACCATGTACTTCATTATTCCTCTTTTGGAGGGAAAGAGAGAAAGTGCTCTGGTTGCATTTTACCTCCCCCTACGTCTACTGTACCATTATTTCTGACACCACCATCTTGGCTTGACAAAACTGCTATAGCATGCACAGGCATCTGAGCAGGTCTCAGTAGCGTAAAGAGGGGTCTAATGAATGTCTCAGAGTCAGAGACATCGTGGCAAAGACACTTTGGACCAGTTCCTGGGTGGGCCCAAGCTGCACGCTTTAGAACAGTGTTCTGACAGAATCTTCAGAACAGTGTCTGTCCTCGCAGGAACCTATGTTTGCTCTACTGCCTTAGACAATACAACTAGAAATTGGACTATGCCATATTTTAGCTGTAGGTGTTTTCTTTTTTGGGACCGTACATTTGCATGTTAATGTCACACATAGCTGTAACAAGAAATACTTTTATATATTGTTTGATGAATGACTTTCCTGCCACATTTATTTTCTGTCAGTTCAATTTAATTTGAGCATGAGAAAGTGACAGATGGAATAAATTCCAAAGTTTCTGAAAAGAGCCAATGATTCCAAGGACAAGGACTGTATCCAATTTTGGTGAAAGAGTCACGTGGGCATAACGTCTCTCAAGTAAACGGTATGATCAGCACAGCACAAATGTTCTCCTTCAAAATAAGGATTGAGCCTTGGCTTCCGAGGATTCATAGCAGTGACTTGGTACACTAAATCCTCGAACCCACTGGCCATTTCTTACATGCAGGTGGATCAGTATGGCATATCAGTCAGCCGATCAGTTTACTGTCAGGAACATTTCTTTCTTTCTTTCTTTCTTTCTTTCTTTCTTTCTTTCTTTCTTTCTTTCTGTCTTTCTTTCTTTCTTCAATAGCAGCAGCAGATGAACAGAATGCTTGCCTGTCCCCTCAAGAGTAGACCAAATAACAAAACAGAACCGTCCATGGCACAGAAGACAGAGCAGTGGCGCAGCATGGCACAGCATGAACTGTGTGCACCAGAATATTTGAAGTAAAGTTTTGAAAATAAAACCCAAACATGAAACTCATGAAGAATGTGAAAGTTGGATCATAGTTGAAAATGTATGCATCTAAAAACCTATTAAAACGTATTTATAAAGGTTGCCATTTCCATTTGACCAAACAAGATGACCATCACCACACTAGTGCACTAGCCTGGCTAATAAGCCAGACTCAAATCACACTGTCGCGGCAGGCAATTTTTTTTTCAGAGCTGAAATCAAGCCTGTTTTCTCAACTCGCTGTTTTCTGCAAGACATTACTCTATAAGCCATATCTCCAAAACTGGTGGGTCGAACTGAACAACCAATATGCCAATTTGAAGCTATGATTCCCTGCTTTTATATGACGAAAAACGAAAATTCTCATCACCTCACCTCACCTATCCCGTAACCCTGGAGGGTCGTTGGGGCACCACAGACGATCTGTTGACCAGCTCTCTCCATCCCTCTCTGTCCAAACTATACCAAATCCTCTGATGCTCCTCAATTTAGCTGACTTGTTTTTAAATCTTTATGATAAACGTCTTACCTACATCACCCATAGAATAATTAAGAGGAAATCATCTTTGAACACACAACAGTGTTTTCAAATTGTTTCAAACAACAATGCAAAACGAAGTCAGCTTTACCAAAATGTCAGTGATACATTGTCTACTGCAGTTAGCTTCTCCTTTCAATCCTGAGCACCATTTCCTGAGTAACCTGAGCTATTTCATCCTTCACAGAGCGCTCAGGCAGTCCTCTGGAGCTCTCAAAATACCTCAACCAAAACCATCCTCTTTCCTTCCACTCTCCTTTCCCAGGTTGTGGCTGGATAGGCTCATGCTTATCCTGATGCTAGGGAAGGAGAATTGTAAATACAAGGACATACCAGCAGTAAACAACTTGACTGAACATTGTACATGTTATTGCTGTGGGTTACATGCCTTCCAACACATTGAAAGGATCACATTCAGCAGTTTCAAAGGATGTGAAAGATCTGCGCCAACAACACCCTGTTGTGAAAGACGTTAAAATCTATAAAAGATTGCCACACAATTCTGCTCGCTTTGAATTATGAACAATATATCACTGACATACTGACCTGACCATAAAAGAAAAATAGCTCTTCTCTCTGTGCAGCACATCCACAAGGTAAACTATATCACACCAGAGCCTCTGGCGTCTCTGTAATAATGTCCACTGCCCACTGGTGGTCTATGATGCCACAAGGGCTTGCAGCACACAGGCTCCATGACGAAGTGTTAACAGCCAACGGCATTATTTCATGTTGTTCCATGGGCCCGTAGCCTGGCTCATCTTTCCTGATATATATCCACCCCTAGGGATGATGTTCAGTTTAATTATAGATACTCAGGACATCAGTCAAAGTTAATGTTATCCTTGTTTTACACAGCCATCCATATGAGATGTCCTGTCACAGTGTGAGCATCCCAAAGAGACTTGATGGCATGTCAGAGCTACAGTATGAAGCGAGTGCCAGGTGAGTATTTGTATAATTCACACCGTCTAATTTCCAAAACAAGAGCACCTTTACATCTGTACATCAGTCTAAAGGAGTTATACCGGAATTATACCATAACAGCTCTTACTGTACTTAACTTGACCTTTGAGGATTCTTCCCTTTCTGGGGGGGGGGGGGGGACCTGGGAGTGATTCTTATACAGTAGCCATGACACAATGCTAAGCTCACCCCGGGTCTCCTGACAATGGCCTGAGGCAGTGCTCATTCTGTCCCCTCGTAGAGCTGCAGGCAATATTGCTATTACCTTCAGCCCTGTGGAGCTTTACTACTCTGGACATCCACGGACTCAGAGATGCTGATGCGCCTTATGAAGCCTCTTCTTCATGGCAGGAATATTAAAAATGTGCCTGGTGGCATCCACTTGGGATGATGTCCATCTTTATTGTGTGGGGAAGTGAGCAGGCACTCAGAGCTAATGTGCAGGTATAGCTCTCTCTTACAGCTGACAGGAGGAGGCCATTTAAATGGTATTGTAAAACGCTGAATTAGACGGTTTGGAATGGCTAATGCAGCCTGGGTGCCAATGTATGTATTTAATTCATCTCTTCCTTTATTTCAAAGAATTGTGGTGCTGGCTTATCTTTCAGGCTCAGATTTCCTTCTGAAATAACAGCCAGGGTAGATTAATTACAATGGTTCCAGACACAAAACAACTGTGTGTGTGTGTGTGTGTGTGTGTGTGTGTGTGTGTGTGTGTGTGTGTGTGTGTGTGCGTGCGTGCGTGCGTGCGTGTTTTGCATGCGTGTTTTGCATTGCTACTCTTGTTAAAAATAGACCGTTACACTGAAGTTGTAGAAAAAGAGAAAGAAGCTTTCCCCAGAAACAGCTAATCACTATCTTTTCATCTCTGTACTGGCATACCCCCCAATTACCTCAGACATTTCCAAATGAATCATGAAGACTGTCAGGAGTGAAAATGCAAAGTAACTCCAGCATGGAGACCAACACATGTTCTCCGCTGCATGGAGCCAGAGACACTTGGCTCTAAGTGAGAGCTTCCAATCGATGCCAGCTCTTCCTGGCACTGGCCTCTCCCCCGTCCTGGGCATACCAAATCTCATATCAAAACTAATTTACATAATCCTGCCTCTCATTGGTCTCAGTTTAATGAAGGGCGGTAATGCATTTCTATAACAATGTTTCCTCAACATGCCAGAATCAACAGAAGTGTGTGATGACAGCTGCTAAAGCGCTCTCTCATCCTGTGGAGGAGAAAATGACACATTCAGCTCTCATACTGTATGATGCTGGGTCACGGTTATCTAGTAATCCAAGAGTTGTTCAGTTATGAAGAGCGACTCTGTTTTGAGCCAGTGGCGTTAGTTAGGGTTTTGAAATTATCCTATTGTTCTAATGTGAGGAGATCATATACTGTCTACAGTGTGGCAAAAATGCATTCTGTATTCTGTGAATTTCTCTGTGAAATGTGGAAATGACCTTTAGTGATAATGACATTGTACTTCTTTGAGAACCCTTGAGAACGTACAGCACGACAAATGTGGCACAATGCGTCACATTCTTAAGTTGAAAATCAATTATTTATCTGCAGCGAGCAATGTGGAAGTGTGGTGAAGTATAAATTAGGCTTAACGAAGAGCCTCCAGCCCTCCATTCAGTGAATTTCAGTCAACACATTCATCAGTGTGGAAATGAAGTAGATTGTCATAGCAGTGCAAGACGCTTCCCTTGGCCTAGCAAGGAAGGTAGGATATCTGTGCCTAAAGCAATTACGAGGATAGTTTGATTGATTGATTGATTGATTGATTGATTGATTGACAGTTTGCAGAATTACAGTACATTTCAAGTACAACTCAAATTACTCAATACAAAAACTGTTAACTGTGAGTGGACGACACCATAAAGCATTACACTTGTTTACAATAGGGCCCACCATTTTCAATATACACTTCTATATAGCCAAAAACAGGAAATCAAGGGGTGGGTGGGGATTCAGATTTTACGGGGGCCAGTTTTGAATTGCAGCCGTCCGTAGGTAGGGCGTTCCACATTTTGGTGGCATAGGAGCGAAATTAATTTAGTCCCTTGTTTGTGCCGAATCTGGGTATAGTGCCCAAGGTTCTTGAATGCAATATTGCACACTGCTCATTACGGCACACTGTATTAGCCATCTTTTAAGGATGGCTGGCACGATTATTTGAAAGTTCAAATCAATTATTGTTTAAAGTGTAATGCTTTTATTCAAGCCCCATGATGAGAATGTACAGTCAATATTTAATGGTGCCAGCAGAGCATAAAATGGATGATCTGACGTTACAGTACAGCAGCGATCTTAGTGATTACAGCAATCACAATAAGAATATCCATATTGAATACTGGCATATTCTGCCTAAAGGTGGCCGTACACTAGCTGATTTTTTTCAATCTGAAATCTGATAGCACCACACACTACAGGATAATCGGAGCGGGGCAGAGCAAATATCAAACATTCTTGATGTTGATCGGGCCGATCCCCGATCGCGCTTTGAGCGGCCCCGAGCAGATCGATTGAGTCGGGCACCCCCCGAGCGTCAAAAATGCCCGATTATCGGCTAGTGTAACGGCCGGGCTCCACCAGGCGCGTCAGCGTCGCGTCTCCGTCACCGTCAGGGAATGTTCCCTTTTTAATCAATGAAGGGTGGCTCCACTGCCCGCGTTGACGGAGACGCGACGCGTGCATTAAAATTGAACCGGTGCGTTTTTTGACGCGACGCTGACGCGACGCAACGCGTCCGGTGGAGCCCTGGCGTAAGGCCACCTTTAGTGTGAGGGTAGTTTAGAATCCTGCCTGCAGTTCTTTTCCCACTGTTCTACAGTATGTTAAGCATGCAAAAGACAGGCTCCAGGTTTAGTCTTAGCACCACCTCCATTATTGCGAACGCAGTGATTGCGAACGCAGTGAGCATTTACTATGAGACCCAGCAGATCACGTCTGTGTGTCTGTGTGTGTGTCTGTGTGTGTGTCACGCTGTAACACCACCCGCCCACCACCAGAGGGCGCAGCTGTATCACACACAAAAACACACATGCACGCACGCACACACACACACACACACGCACGCACACACACACACACACACACACACACACACAAAAAACTTAACTTAAAAAAAAAACTTAACTTAAAAAAAACCTTAAAAAGTACGTAATTTATTCTAATTGTTGTTATTGCAATTTACGAGCTGCGTTCGCTTCCCGCGTTTGCGCGTCTTACTTGTATCTGTATGGATACAGTATAGAGCGCCGCAGTCCCGCCCCCTTTCATGACGACCAGCGACCCGGAAGGAAATTTCCAATTCATTTTTCCCATAGACGTTTCATAGAGTATTTATTTAAAGACCTGTAAGCCTCGGTCAAAGCCAACTCGGATCGTGACAACACATGAAACAAACAAATAATTTGGAAATTGTCTTCCGGGCCGCTCGTCGGGGCAGGACTGCGATAGCCTGGTTAATAAACCAGACCGAATCAGCCGTTGGCAAAAAAAAGTTGCCTACCAGCGGATTTCGGTCTGGCGAGGCTCAGTAGCACGCCTCTTTCCTACAATCGAGAACAGGTCGGACCAATCGGGACACGGTATGCAATATGGGCGGGCTTTGGTACAGTGACGTTCAATGCTTGAGACCTTTGACTGACAGTAGCTCTGACCAATTGCGTCAAAGAGAAAATGTTCCCCGGGAAATGAAATCCAAGTGGAGCCAGCCCAGACTGATATACCGCGACAGTGTTGTGTGATATTAGTCTGGCTTATTAGCCAGGCTAGGACTGCGACGCTCTATATGCTGTTATTATCCTTTATTTGCTCTGGGTGAGGGGAGTGACAGAAGGATACATGTTAAACTTGGACTGATCAGTCAGCTGCCATATCTTCCCTAGGGGTTGTACGACAGCCCCTAACAGTGCAGGGAAGTATGGACCCCTGGAGGAATCCGGGCAAGTGCAGGGACGTAATATGGACCCCTGGAGGAATCCAGGCAACAAAGTATATAGGGTTAAAGTGTTTAAGAAACTTGCCCTTTCTTTTTTTTAATATACGGTATATAATTTTTATCCCACGATTTTGTAACCCATTTTTCACCCCTGTGTCAATTATCTAATGTGATCCTGGGTTCTACACACCCTCCGCCAACCTAGTCCCCATATATGGGGGACATGGGGAGAGCAACGGACTTGAACTCATGCTTCCTTCATGCCTGAGTGTCCAAGTTGCTCCTTTGCACCTGACAGGGGGAAGTTTCCCTGGTTGGACGTAGCGCGTGGAAGGAACACGTTATTCCAACCAGTTCCTTTCCCCTCCATGTTTTTTGTGAGGGTACCTACCCTAGGGGACATGGGGAGAACATGCAAACTCCACACAGAGGGGCCCTTTCGCCAACCCCGCCTCGGGTATGGGCACTGATGACGCGTCCCGAGCGGGAATCGAACCTAGGACCTTCTAGCTGTAAGGCGACAGCACTACCAACTGTGCCACTGTGCCCCCATGAAACTTGCCCTTTCAAGCATGGATGAAACTCAGCCACCACATACAGTTACTGTAGAATAATTGGTTGAATTCATGGCTGACCAGACATTGCCGTTTACCCGGTGCAAGGCAAAGCACCAAAGCAGAGCGGAAAAACTGCTACATCCAACACCAACACCGAGTAATATTTATTTCCCACCAGAGTAACCTTTGGTCCACCCATTCCTGGGTCTTGTGAGAATGGTAATGAAAAAAAATTACTGTTATTACTATGTATTACTATCACTAAACGCAAGTGAAATTCAACCGGCCGGAACACCTGCCTGTATAAAAAAACAGGGATGTGGGCAGGGAAACCTGTACCTTCTACAGTATGATATCATTGAGCATCATGAAGGTACTGAAAGACTCACCCACCTCAGTTCTAGGGTTAATCGGAATCCATGACACCAGCAGTACTGCATGATTAAAAATATTGAAAATATACACAACACAACTCAAACAAAAAGAAAAGAAACAACAGTCCATTGTGTATTGAATGGTTGCATAATGCATATTCAGAGGGAAAATCCCTTTGCATGTTCAGATGAACCAATGGCCCAACCGTTTATCAGCACTCTGTCACTCATTTTCTAAACGGATCAAGCAAAGAAGATTAGCCTGGCTCTACATCTGAGACTGTTGACTCATTTGACTCACAGATGACTATACAATTGCCATTCATTTGCTAAAAATCACACCCGTGTGAAGTGAGTGGTTCAACTCTGTGTGGGGGTTCCCAGGTTGGGGGGGGGGAGTTCCAGACCCACATGAACGCACCCAGGGTGCCAGCCCGGTTCCGGCGAGCTGCCCCGCGTCCGAAACGGTTGAGAAATGACAGAGTTACCGTGTGCCGGTCCCTCTACTGTACCCTCTACTGTACTGTACTGTCACTGTACTGTACTGTACTGGCACACCTGAAATCATCAAATATACAGTTAATATGTGCGTGTGTGTTTGTGTGTGTGTTAGGTTGCGCACAGGTGGTGAAAAACATGCTGTTTTCGTGCTCATACCCAGCCAGGCACCCACCCAGCCAGCCAGCCACCCACCCACATAACTCTGTAAGGGAGTGGTTGCACCACTCAAAGATGAGAAAATAAATAAAGATTTCAAAATGTCACGTTTGTATTCCATAATTGTACCCCATTAGATAAAATTGAAGATAATTTGTAATCTTTTCAGTGTTTCACCTCGGCTCGTCGGACATGAAGGTCACAGCACAGACGGCTTGATGCGGGCCAGCGCTCATGGAGAGACAGGTTGGGAATGTTGAACTCCATCTCCTAGAGGATAACAGAGTTCCTCTGTCACACGGAGTGTGTACATCCTCTCTCCAGCACTGAGAGCGGTCAAGTGGAAGGGGCCAGCCCTTGAGCTTAGCATGCTCATGTGGGAGTGTGCGTAGGCAGACGGAGCAGTCTGGAGCGGGTGTTGCGGAGCTAGAGGCGATGGCCTCTCTGACATGATAGATTCCCTTCCCAGGCTGCGATGCCAGGAGGGAGGCTGTCAACATCCCTGCCACATGCCCTGCTGTTTATCTTCCAAAATGTGGTGGAGGGTTGCATCCTCTGGGTCCGCCCCAACCTGTCTCTTGTCTCGGTCGTAATCACTGTAACTTATAGTGACGCATATGACCGTTTGCACTTTGTAATGTGTTTGTGCAGACTGCAGCATCATGACATCCGCCCAGCCACCAGAGCTGGGAGCATAGTAAGAGCTCCAAGAAGTGTTTACATAGGCATGCAAATGCCCACTGGGTGTTAACAAATTCAAGCCGAATCAGGTTTTCCAGGGAAAACAAGATAGATAACTTTGAGCTCTGAGATCATAGCCTTTTACTGAAGAGAAAGAGAGAGCTGGGAGGGGGAAATAAATTCAATTTCAAATCTGTGGCTTCAAATGTGGATGGTAGCTGAATGCAAATAAAGTTCTTTCTTTCTGTTGTGATTTATCACTGTGCCAAGCAGTAGTGCTGGGGCAGCCGGTGTATTGAACGGAATGACTCTCCTCACATATTGGAAAAGCAACTCAACAACAAAGCACAGGAAAAAATGGAGCCAGACAGATGGATGACCTTCAGTCCTCCTTTCTGGTACACATGGAGGAATTTGTTTACAAAGCTAATCGTTCATCCTGGTAAAAAATAATTGTTTGAAAAACCATCCACAAAACCCCTGGCTGCCACTCACTTTGATGGCCCAAAGAAAGAAAATACGTAGACCAATTATAGAATGCTTAAAGAGGCAGGGCCACAATTTTTGTATTTTTCCAGTTTTTCATGTGTCTATGAGGTGACAGTACTTCATTAGACACCCTGGAGTCGTTTTTATGTGCAATGGTGTATTAACTTTGTATTTAGGTTTTCTTCCTGGAGGCTGAACCCTTGACAGTCAAACGGGCCAATGAAATAAACAGTAATATAGTGACATCACACTATCAGCCCCTCCCCTAACCCCTCCTTTATCATACAACTACAGCTGTGGGTGCGGCTTCAGTTCAGGTGGATCACCACCCATCACCACCCACCAGGCAAACAAGGCATACTTAATGAACTGGGGGGCGTGCCCACATAAAAACAACATTTTAACAAATACTGTACACTTTTTTGAAAAGATTATACCACCTTATATAACAATAAGACCTGATGATCATGTTTTAGGGTGGAACAAAATCACGGCACTCCATCTTTAAAACCATGACTACTATGACTATTTTTATTTCTATCTTGTAAAAATATACTTGCAGTAAAGTGCTACAGTACATACCTGTAGTAACAGTATGTAGCATAATACCCTATTAAAAAATATTTCAATGCCAACTACGAGAATTCTCGTACTTTCCCTCTACACCAGTTGTATGCCAACTACGAGAATGCTCGTAGATACAACTTTATATCAAATATGAAAAGGTTTAGCTGAAAATCTACTTTAACCCCCCCCCAACGTGTGCGCACATCCCATAGGGTCCCATTAAAAGTAGGATCTTCTTTGGCTCCTTTCTCTGAAAAATATGGCGCTGTCCGCGGTGATGATGATCCATCCGAGGTTCAGATCTGATTTGTGATTTTTGTGAAAGTGACCATATTTGGCCAAAAAGCCATGGCAAGCCAGGGGTAGGTTGCTGGCAGAGAAATAGTAATGTACTATGACCAAATATTAGCAGAACTTTTGGCATTGACCATAGGCACAAATAATTAATCCATACTGTTATCACTGGTAGACAACACAACATAAAATACACATATTTAAGCCCCGCTTTCAACAATCCAGTGTACAGTATACAACATTTCTTCACAGTCGTTGTTTTTCAACATATATGTTAGGGATACAGTGGTGTTCTAACAACAAACAACCAGCATTCAATGAGATGAGATGAACTGTTCAGCACTAAAATCAGCTAAAAGCTCTTCTGTTCTGCTGTGCATAAACTCAGTCCGACTCCAAACCCTGAGTAATCAGGTCTGAATAAATAAAGTCCTGTGTTTTCCACCCCTTCTCTCTTCACGTAATTCCTCTGAGATTAATGATATCACAGTTGCTTTGCCATTGGTGAGCCACCATCTCTGTGCCCAATGACTGCACCAAAGAGCAATCTTTCAGGGCGATCCTGGCATCAATCTCGCTGGAAGCAGTTCATGGCGATGAACCTGGACTGCCTTGAAAAGTTCCCTGGCTGACAGCTTCCATGATCAGCCGTCACAGCTGGCTGTCTGATTCATACCTGAACAGCACATGAGAAGAGAGAGGTCACCTCTCTGCTTAGCTTCAGGTGAGTGCTTCTAGAGAATAGCTGTGGACTCGCAAGAAACCCCATGCTTCTGCCATAGAAATGTAAGGACATTTTCAACAAGCAGAGTCTTATCATAATAGAAGTGCTGTAGAATGGTAGCTTAAGCTTAAAGGACCACTTCACCACTTTTCAACATCTCTTCATATAATTGGTCCTCACTAATGTTCATGATAAAACACCACTACTCAGTCTGTGTCTCATAGGAGGGCTTTGGGCAGTTCGGACACCCGTCCACCAGTGACATCATCATTAGGCAGATTTTTGTTTGTTTTGTTTTAAAATATATTTAGATTTAGATTATGGTGAGAACGATGGCTTCAACTTTTGCATTGCAACTTTTCAGGAAAAGAAAGCCTGCCGTTTCTATTAGCTTGGATTCACCATCGATGATGTCACTGGTGGACGGGTTTCTGAACTGCCCACAGCCTTCCTATGAGACACATACTGAGTAGGAAAAAATGGTGGTATTTTATCATGAACATTAGTTAGGACCAATTATAGGAAGAGAAGTTGAAGTCACATTTGTATGTTAAGAAATACACAAATCTCATGTACAGGTTAGCAAATCATCAATCCGGGAACCAATTCAGTTAAAAAATATATATATATATATATATATATTAATATATATACTGTAACGGGAACTGATTGATTTGGCTCCTCCCCTTTTCAGTCCTCTCCATCCAGGTAACCTTGCGTCACCAGGCTTTCCACCTCGGAGGAAAGCAGTTTTGTGTTACAAAACTGCCATGTGAACCGGTTCGGGAGCGGATGATATCGCTACGTCATGTTGTAGTATTATTTTGTAGTCAGGCAGGAAGAATCATCCGGAACTTCCTTTTCCCTCAAACCGGAAGAATAAATAAAAGCTCTCTCGTAGCCTTCGGCTTTTATTGAGAAAAATCGGTTTGAGGGAAAAGGAAGTTCCGGATGATTGATGACTACAAAACAATACCACAACATGACGTAGCGATATCATCTGCTCCCGACCGGATCATAAACCCGAAAAGGAATGCTGCCCAGGCTACCATCCGGGTGCTCATGTACATTCTTACTAACAGCAACATCACATGCTCATTTAAGATTCTGCTGTTAGTTAAAGGAACATTTCACCACTGGAAGAAACTGCAGTCCCCCCGTTAATATAGTATTTGTAGTAGATAACAGTAGCACAATTTGAAATTTGCACCCTATGGCCAGAACAATAATGAAGTCTGTGTGTTTGACTAGGGATTGACTGAATAGCTGAATTCCTACAATGACCTTAATGCTTTGGTGCAACTTGTAGTCTTGGAAGGAAGTGAGACCACATTTTCATGACAGATTTTGGTCATGAGCATGGCATCATGACTAAAATTACACACATCAAAACCCCAGGAAAGTGTTTCCTGTGCCATAAATATCTTTTGCAACCAGATATCAATAAGATCTGGTTGCAAAAGGGGTGAAGTGGCCCTGAATGTGTCTTGAGAGATTAGCAAATCATTGGTGGTGTAGGCACTAGCTGTTTCAATCATGAACATAAATCCATAAAAAAATAAAAAAGGAAATGCTAAACAAAGCGTATTTATTAAATGTAGTATGTCATATACCGTAATTAAATATTCAAAGGTGTTATGGTCATTAATCACCATGATCCTGGTTGGCTTGATTCTAGGCTTAAAATAATTAAAATAAAATAAAAAATGAATGGCAGATTTTTCAGTGGTGCCAGAAAACCACACCCACGGCTATGCCCTATATTCTCCCACTACAGTAAGTACATTTTAAGATGCCAGTTATTGTTATCCAGATAACTGACAATGAATTTAGCTACAGTAACTGGCTGAAGCTTTTCAAATGCACAAATGGTGTGGCTCTCCTCCACACCATTATTATACTCCGTGTCTTGCTTATTAAACCAGTGACTTTGACCGCAATACTACACACAATTTACACTACTCACAATTTACATATTCCAACACAAGACCAGTTTAGGGTTGTGGCTGGAACAGCTGTGTCAAATGCATAATGATGAATTATTATTGGCCCAGTTCCATTACATGGTTGTGTCATTAACGTTTGACCAAGATTTGCACAGTCATTGCTCTTGTGAGTGAACCCTTGCTGGCTCTCTCCCAGAAGAAGATAATAAAGCAACGGCATTATTTTGTATTTGAGTCCAAATCCACATAGCCTACAAGCACATGCAAACACAAACGTCTAAAAATTGTTTTTTTACTTGTCATTTCCTTTTTGTATACGATTAAGCATTGTAAACCCTGTTTTTATACAGGCTCTACACGTCTGCAATGCATGTTTTAATAGTGTGTCTGTGTGCGTTGCGCACATGCACGCAAATGCGTGTGCATGTGTGCGCACACGTGTTTTATGGGGCGTCCCCCAAGTACCATATACAGTAAGTGTGTGCACGCAAAAACACCTGAACTCTTGAATTAGCTAATGGTCTAAACCAGTGGTTCTCGATCAGGGCTCACTTGAAAATCTCAAAAGTCCTTCATATGACCACTTAACCTGTTTAAGGATTTAAAGAAAAAATACCATGACATTTATTTTTATCTTAATCTTTTTAAATATTAATAATAATGTTATATTGTTAGTGTTTTGCCCTCCCTTTGGGAAGCACTAGCTGATACGCCAGAGATTCAGTAGTTGAAGTAAAGTTGTCAAATCTGTAAAAAGCTTACAAAGCTGCTTTCTTGCTCCTTCAAGCCGTTATGCATTCTTTTGTCAGCACTGTGGGGGGAGTGGTTTTCTAATTAAACTCACCTCCAAATATCCTTGCCTACACCTCCAGAATAGTCAAAAGCTTTAAAGCAGTGACTGAGATAGGAATTTTCAAAGCGTGTGTGTGGCAGCCTAATTCCCTGTTGTAGACTTCATCCGAGATTTGCAACTTGCACAATACATCTCCATTCGAATTCTTTGATACAAAAGCTTTGTGTGCTCTAATATGTTCTCATAGGTAATGGGCAGCTGCCTGAAGTCATGATGTGCACTTCACGCTGCGTTGTCAGCAAATCAGCTGGCTTCTTGGACATTGCAGCAGCAGAGAATCTGTCCAAAAAACAGTAAGTAATGAAAATAAATGGACAAATCACACTTGTGTGAACTTGAGCGGTGTGTGTGTGTGTGTGTGTGTGTGTGTGTGTGTGTGTGTGTGTGTGTGTGTGTGTGTGTGTGTGTGTGTGTGTGTGTGTGTGTGTGTGTGTGCGCGCGTGCGTGTGTGTGTGTGTTTGATCCCAATGCGGCCCCAATTAGCTGACTGTTCAGTGTGAATGACCCCAATGATCTGCAGGGTCAATAGGTCATGCTAAAAATCATTCTGTGCTCCAAACAAACAGCACTACTCAAAAAAGCAGACAATCTATCTACATTAAAAGCAGACATGTCCCCCCCCTCTGATCAAGCCCTGGTCTGACGTCACACACTACAAAACTATTGCTGACAACGGACATGTCCAGTCCCCATATGGGCATATCATTAATAACTATAGAAATGCACTCGGGCTGCCAACTTGCACCTTGCACACACATAGGCCATACATTGCCTACGCGCAAACAGAGCGCACAAGTACTGCTACTAACTAATGACTAATGCAACTGCTGTTCTAAATCCTTTAGACCCGTTATTGACCTTGAAACGTACCTTAGTTACGTCACCATCAACAGCACACACACACACACACACACACACACACACACACACACACACACACACACACACACACACACACACACACACACACACACTTACTTGCTTCCTTATTGGCCGGTGGACAACGCCGACATACCCAGCCGATTGCAGTACTTGCGCGCTCTACTTGCGCAAGTAATTATGCTGATTTACGTATATCTACATGTTCAGTCCATATTAGAGCATTTCTGCACATCCACCACAGAAACAATTGCCCAATAACGTCATTTTGAGCGGACATTGGGGATCCCCCAAATTATGGGCATGTCAACTCTGGTCTGTCGTCAAACATAACAGAAACTGCTACATACAGTAACAACAGCGCTTAATTATTTAATTAGATTTTCCCTCAATAAAATGTATTGATTTAACCATACAGCAAGCCTAGCCTATAATAGCCTCAGAAAGGCCAAGTTACAATATACTGTATGGGCTATATATAACACTATATTAATCTAATATACACTTTACTAATCAGAGCACTCACATACGAATGCAGCAATCGATACATCATTTCTTTATGAACGATTCTGTCAAAGGTGGGGGAAGAGGTGTATAAAAAATCTCTCTATTTCTCTCTCCCTCTCTCATCATGGTCTGTCTTCTACCTGTGTGTAGAATTGCTACAGACTAAAGGGGGAATTGAATTAGGGCTATAGGAGGTGTTCGGAACTACAGTATACACTCTGAGTGAATGCTCTGTGGTCATTTGGAGCGGTCGGTGTGTTGCCGTTGGAAAATGGTACACTGTATGACGCGCTCTGTAGCGCTGTAGAGCAGATTATCAGTGTGTATTTCTAAACGCACCCTCTATGACAAACCAAACGTGTTTTTGTCTGTCTCTATCGATCTCACACACACCCCCTACACACAATTTACACCATCCAATGGAGGGGAAAACATTAAATGACTAAGTTGGATGAATAAAAACATATTGTGAAGTTGAGGTGACAGGGTACCTTTATTAAGGGGCACTAGTCCCTCCACCGTCTGGCCTTCAGAAATGACGTCATGTGGCAGCCAAGTCTGTAGACTTTTAAGCCCTTCCAAAAAACAGGACCCCACTCGTGACATTATATGTGGCAGCCAAGTCTATGGACTTTTAATGTTTGCTTTAAAGTCGCGTTGCAATGGCTTTTTCGGTCATTTTATCATTTATCATTTTGAAGTTTCAGTCTGAAACGAAAGCCTCTGTGTTTCTGAACCATTCAGAGCGTCGCATCCCTTCAGACTATGGGACATAGCTCTGCTACATCGCAACACGTGGCATCTGTTTGTTTACAAATGAGACAGATAACCTGCATCTCCCGTCAGTCGGTTGGTTGGTTGGTTGGTTTGTCACATCTCCATATATGGTCACGCCCCATGACATCACGCCTCGTGCAAGTACTGTATGATCGAACCCTACAAACCCTCCGCGCACTCAGATCAGCCAACGCAGGGAAGCTGGAAGTACCTTCACTAAAAACGCCGGGACAACGCTCCACACGTCCCAAACTCTTATCCCTTCTGGCTCCAAAACTATGGAATACACTTCCCATTATAATCAGAACTGCAGCCTTACTCCCAATCTTCCGCCGTAGTCTGAAAACCCACCTTTTCAGACTCCATCATGGCCCGTAGCACTTGCCCTAGCCCCTTAGATAGCACTTTATGTAGACTTAGATAGCATTTTATACAGATTTATAGCATGTTACGTAGACAGCACTATAATTGCATTCTATGTAGTCATAGCACTTTATAGTATATAGTATACTGTAGTATAGTACTGTATAGTTTATATGTCTAGTTTCATTATATAGATATTCCGTTACGTTCTTAGCTTACGCATGTTTCATGATAACTACTTTTGATGTGATGTATTGCCATGCTTTTATTTTTGCTTAATGTATGTCGCTCTGGATTAAGAGCGTCTGCTAAATGCCTACCGGTAAATTGTAAATTGTAATTGTAAATTGTGACATCACGCCTCCATATATGGTCACGCCTCGTGACACGTCACGGCACCATATATGGCCGTCTCTATATGAAGATCACGACACTGACCTCATCAAACTCTGGATAGCCATACATGAAGAAGACTGAATCATCACCTAGATCTGCATATATGGAGCCGGCCAGCAACCTACATCTGACCTCAAACCTCAAACCCTTAGATCTCCATATATTGAGCTGACCTGTTCAAATTGACATTACATGTTGGTCCCTCTCCACCCGTCCTTCCTCTTCGATGTCTCCCTTTTGACTGATACCTGTCCATTCAAATTCTAGACGGGCTCGCCCCAAAGTTCTCAGTGCATCCAGCGAAAACTAGAGTTCTCATCAGGCCCGGAAATTAAGGCCCGGCCCTACCTGAGCCCTCATCAAACCCTTTACACTCAAGACACTGCCCCCACTGCCACCCTTAGATCTCCATGGAGCTGACCTGTTCTGACATGCCATATGTTGATCTGACCTCATCAAACCCTGTACACTCAAGACACACTCCATATATGGCCAGACCTCATCAAACCCTGTACACTCAAGACACTGCCCCCGCTGCCACCCTTAGATCTCCATATATGGAGCAGACCTGTTCTGACATTCCATATGTTAATCTCGCCCCCCATGCCAAAGCGTCAGCGCTCGCCCAGCAGTCTGCCATAACCCAGGCGGATCCTTCTCGCCCTCAGGGTCTTACTAATTTCTAACCTATAATGTTTCATATTTTAGCGTGCTGATTAAGAGTAATTCTGTAATCAAAATCAGCTGTGTTTGGAGGAACGTGCAGCAATGGGAATCAGGTGAATGAAATCAAGATTCTTTCGGATCATGCAACACATTTTCGTTCAAAGGAAGTAAGTAAAATTGGCTTTTTATGGACTTTTGATATAAAAGTATACAAAAATGGAAAATGTCCCATTGTTTTGCCATCTATTGTTAGGTATGCCCATATGATGACCACGGGATATGCTCTAAAACTCCATATAGGAATAAATGGACACAGAGACACATACAGAAATCTCCATATAAAGGGACACAGACAGATGGGTGGAACGGGTAATTTCCGGTTGTCCAGAACCAGCACAAAAGCCTCATTTGGCATGCTTGACAAATAACTCCATATATGGATAATGGACATAAAAGGGACACATACTAACATAATAACTGGATGGGGCATGCATTTCCGGTTGTCCAGAGCCAGCACAAAAGCGTCCGGGCCCTGGACCTGATCACCCCTATATCTCCATATGGATCTGGCCTGTTCTGACATCAAAACGCAGGCACCGCTCTAGTAACAAATAAAAACCAATAATTCAGAATAACAGCAAGAAAAAGCACATTCAAAAATGAATGAGAAGAAGCACTTATTTATTGCTCTCACCTCTTCTCCATCAATAATAAATATCAGTCACAGGCCTCTACGCTTCATTAAAGACAGACAGACAGACATGTACTGTTCATACATGAATACACACACAGTACATACATACATTAATACCTTAACAGAGCAAAGGATGCCTGCAGGTCCTGGAGCCAAGCTCCAGCCAGCTCCCCGGGGGTTAATTAGCCCTACCTAACTACGCCGATTTGCACACACTACACAATCCACCCATGTCCATATATTGGGCATAACCCAGCCGTCCCCCTGTCTGCCACAACTTCAACGTTAGATACCGGTAGATAGATACTGTAGATCAGGGGTTCTCAACGTTTTTGGCCGGGGACCCCCGGAAATGCTTTGGCAATGTCTCGGGACCCCCGCCCCGCCCCCTCCCGACCCCCAATATAAATTGACTGCTACAATAACCTTAAACCATTTTGGGCGGGAACCCCTTTTGGTGTTTTAAGCATTGTTATAATTTAGCTATTGAAAAATAGCAGATCTACAAGCTCATAGCGCGCCACCGAGTGGCGCGCTACGAGCTTGTAGGTCTGCTATTTTTGAAAAATCGTGAAAATAAATTTTTAAAAAAAAAGAACCAAGGAACCTATCCCACTGCTGCTACCAATGTAGCCTCGTAAGTTACAAGGTCGGCTAAAGAGCCAGGCTCAGCAACGCAGCACCGTATAGCCTACAGTAGAATGGCCCGGGGTACGACGGCGTGTGTCCAGTACTTTTTGTCACACACACGTGAAGGTACGGTACAGTGCACGCTCGTGCACGCTAGAACGCGTCCCCCTAGATTCACGACGCACCAGGCAGAAGCGTAGCGTCTGTTGGGCAACTCGGGCCATGGCCAAGTCAATGGAGCTCTTGCCCAGGCTAGCTGCTGAAAATACATCTGCTCCTCCGACAATAATAGATACTTTGGCTGCACCATTCGCACCTTTTACCAAGCTACAAAAGCTGCCGACTCATGCATATCAATGGTCCATGTGTGACCTGTTAAGTACTGTAGTCTGTAGGCATAGGCTATACTGTCAGATGGCCTGAAGCAGTCCAAAAGAGAATGGAATGGATAATGGTCCTGGATTCATGAATTCAATTACAGAGATGATATGACTAGTCGTGTTTGCGTGCGTGCGTGCGTGCGTGCGTGCGTGCGTGCGTGCGTGCGTGCGTGCGTGCGTGTGCGCGTGCGCGCGTCTCCGTGCGCATGCAGAGAACGCATGTGTATGTGTGAAGAGGCACCGATCTATGGTCACGGCCATGGGTTCTGAACCTGAAACGTGTGTGTGTGTGTGTGTGTGTGTGTGTGTGTGTGTGTGTGTGTGTGTGTGTGTGTGTGTGTGTGTGTGTGTGTGTGTGTGTGTGTGTGTGTGTGTGTGTGTGTGTGTGTGTGCTCGCTCACTTGCTACAAGTGGCAAAGTAACAAGTTGGCAGTATTATAATACACAGTATTATGGTGTTAGTAAAGACTGGGACAGTGTGTTGTTACTGTTGTTTTATGGTCGTTTGAATTAATTAATACATCAAGGGTTGACCCTATATCAGCTGTTTTGTGCGCGAGCATGTGACGTCATTAAAATACTGTACTACCGATTAAAAATCACCATTACACCACTGTGATAGATAGATAGATGGATGGATGGATGGATGGATGGATGGATGGATGGATGGATGGATGGATGGATGGATGGATGGATGGATGGATGGATGGATGGATGGATGGATGGATGGATGGATGGATGGATGGATGGATGGATGGATGGATGGATGGATGGATGGATGGATGGATGGATGGATGGATGGATGGATGGATGGATAGATAGATAGATAGATAGATAGATAGATAGATAGATAGATAGATAGATAGATAGACAGACATAACGGCACCAAAAAAATCATCACATCAATAATTGTGACTATAAAAAGTGCCCAGCCCTCCCATCAACATAACATTATACCCACTATACACGCTCCCCCACATACAATGCCCCCCCCCCCCCCCCCCCCCCCCCCCTTAGAGCGGAGCTAGGTTAGCCAGTCTCATAGCATGGATTCACTGACACTTCCGCAGGGAGGAAGCATCAGTGAATCCACGTTATGAGTCTGGCCAAAGCCACGCTAGAGCTATAGGTTGCCTAGCCTGCGGGCTGTGTTAGTCCCGCTGACCAATCTTGGAAGCCGAATATACAGGCAAACAGTATGGAATATGAAAACCCTGTTTGACATAGTTTTTGAGTGGTGCAACCACTCCCTTACGGAGCTATGTGTGTGGGTGGGTTGGTGGGTGGCTGGGTGGGTGCGTCTGAGCACGAAAACAGCATGGTTGTTTTTCACCACATGTGCGCAACCTAACACACACACAAACACACGCACATATTAACTGTATATATGGTGATTTCAGGTGTACCAGTACAGTACAGTACAGTACAGTACAGTACAGTACAGTACAGTACAGTACAGTACAGTACAGTACAGTACAGTACAGTACAGTACAGTACAGTGACCCCCACACGTTAACTCTGTCATTTCTCAACCGTTTTGGACGTGGGGCGGCTCACCGGAATCCAAATTTGGAGTAGATCGAACACTGTGTCAATGATTTTTGCCATTTTTTAAAAATGTTTTAATGGAGTGCTTCCCTTGGCCTAGTGCAGGGGTAGCGTCTTTATTTGTTATGTACCTATGGTACAGTACAAGGAGGGTTTGGGTCTCCACTCTCCTGCACTGTACCTTCTTTTCCACGTTTAAATGTAATTTCTGTAACCATTATCAAGCACATTAGATTGAAATATGTGCATCGTACCAGTTTTTATGCCCCCTGAAAAGTCACATTGCTGTCACCTTTAGAGATATCTCTGCAACATGACTGCTAATCTCCTGCATTTACTTAAGTGCTTGAGGGGAAAAGGGAAGTTATTAAGATTGAAATTAAAGACATCCTAAACCATTAACGCATAATTAACAGCTACTGCATGAAGGGCATGACTTGTTAACTCTCAAGGGTTTTATGATTGGACAGGTTTGTCATGCTGATGCGCTTGTAAATAAATTTACTTTCAAATGAACATCAGATGCAACATCCACACAGGTACACTTGTTAAATACTTATAACCAGAGTCAATGAAAACACCCATGGTAATTAATGTAAAAGTGGTCACTACTAAATTATACTGTAGCTGTGATTTAATCATCAAATACCCCTGGAGTCCAAATGGCATTACCCTTCGTAGTAAATTTGGTAATGGAAACGTATCTAAAGGGCTTTTCACACGGGAAGCGTAGTCATTCATTTTCATTGAGAGGCGAGCATTCAGGTAGGGGATGCAAGAAAAGCTATATCTAGCATATCTAGCAACAAGCAGGCGCGATCTCGTGCAATTGTGGCGTTCGCACTTGTCTCACACAGATGCCCCCCCGTGTCAAGTTGAAATGAGAAGAATATTTTTTCTATGCAACTCGTTGAAACACATTTATTCACATGAGGAGCCCAGTGCAACCGTGCAGATCAAAGTGAGATGTGTTGTGTTGTATCGCTAGCCAGACTGAAAATAGGCCTATCCTGTTTAGAGTGATCAAAAGAAGAATTTTATTATAACTTGCCGTGTTCGAGCAAAACAAGTTGAACAATTAGATGTCTTTTAGTAGAGATAATTATTCACCAGTGTGCCAAAATGCACAAATTTGTTTGTCTAACAACAAAGTGTAAGCCTCTAGTCTTGTGCTACAGTCCAGAAAATCAGACTGAGCTTTGGCTGCTGCCCCAGAACAAGCATCTGTCAAAATAAATGGATCTTGTTTTCAAAATAAATAAATAAATTAAGAAGTTATGATCCATGGACAGATAATCAAAACACCCCCTCAAACAATGGCATCATAATCATGACTTTTGGGGAAAATAAATTGCATCAATAATTTCTTTGGGCAGATAAATTAAATAATGGCAAATATGTTATGATGATTGTAATATAATCCAAACGTGCCTTCTTACACTTACACAAAATGTCAGACAGTAGATTGTTGCATTTAAATCATACTATACATTATATATAGTATAAGGTAAGTCAGATAGACAAAATGCAGTTAATAGTGTATGTATGTGTAACTTGTAACTTTGTGATCTGTAAGACAAATCTTCACTTCCATCTGTCTGTCTGTGTGCGTGCATGCGTGCCATTATTTTCTATAGGGTCCAATTACTCTGTACAGTAGATGTAATCTGAATACAATTTCTTCTCTGGAGATCTAGAGTGACTCAGTCAGATAAAGATACTTTGAAACAGTGGTGTTTGAGGGCGGCAAACTGGAGCACTCTGCCTATAATTACCCAGCACAGTTCTTTCTGTGCAGTCCATGCAAGCACTAATGAAATCTCCTGTCAGCTCAGCACTGAGATTCTTGATGTTGTGTGTCAGCAATATTCCACTGACAATGTGCAAGTCTGACTATCACCAGATATGAACCATATTTGACAGTCAAACAAATATTACATCCCTCTTTCCCTTGGTTTGGAGAACTGACAATAAAATCCGATTATATGTTTAGCTGTCAGAGTTAACTCGATTAATCGTAATTAACTCACAGTTATGTTAATCACGATTAATTATTTTAATTGCAAATTTATATTTATTTTTGCCATTTGGCCTATCCGTATTCTGTAGTTTAGGACACAGCTCTCTATGTCTGTGAGCATGCTCCTTATGTTTTACTGTGTGTACAGACGTATTGCTGTGAACCGTTTTAGCACTGCAGACTCTGCAGTCGCCTGGTAAAGTTGAGTTTGGATTCTTTGAACAGTCAAAACAAGACATAAAAGAACCACAGACACTTTCAAAAGAGATGGCATGGAGTAAAGGTGGCATTGGAAATGGAACCACAATAAACACAACAGCTCCATCCACTGACTGGAGGTGAGTGAAGTCGCATGCCGGTGAAAGACAACAACAGTAATCATAAAGATGGACACATGCCCGTGTTAACTTTACCACTTGAACTGAAAAATGAAGAGACTAATCAACTTCCCCGAATCCCGAAGCTGTCCTATTCATTGTCACAGCCACAGACGGCAGGCACAACTATATGTGAGTAGCAGCCTACAGCTCACAGTATTGACAGCTCACAGTATTGACAGCTCACAGTATTGACTCAGTATTGACAGCTCACAGTATTGACTCAGTATTGACAGCTCACAGTATTGACTCAGTATTGACAGCTCACAGTGTTGACAGCCCAGCCCCCGTTTGGGGCTGGACTGTCAATCTCGCTTTGGGGCCCGAGGAGCATAATAGCCGCTACTGATCCTCCTGTCATCACGTTTGTTTTATTTTGTAGAATCCTTAGGAGGTCCATCATTTAGGCCTAGCGTTAATAAAAAAATCTGTCTATAGGAGTGGTTGCATAGTTTAGAGAACCGTTATAAGCATAAATGTGGACACTACAGTACACATAAGTCAAATTAGCAGATAATAATACCCATCTGCTGCACCCTATTTTTATGCTAATCCAGTACCATATCATGATTTATTTTGGCTTTTTCATTTATTTCCAATAATAAATAAACTTTTGCATAAAGCAAGCATATTGTTCCACTCCCATGTTAATATGTGTATAAAATACTAGAAAAATGTGTAAAAGAAGTGTAAAAAAAAGTGGACGACTTATTACACGCACGCACGCACGCACGCACGCGTGCGCGCGCACACACACACACACACACACACACACACACACACACACACACACACACACAAACACACACACACACACACACACACACACACACACACACACACACACACACACACACACACACACACACACACACACACACACACACACACACACACGTGTGGTATAAGACCTCCTTACCTAGTCCAACAGTACAACCTGTACTGGATTTTCGGCTGTGCATTATGCGATCAAACCAGCGGGCAGTTAGGGACATTTGAGCAGTAATGTAAGCCACCGCTTTTTTAACGAACTAAATGGTAAGGTAAATTTTGGACTGTGTTACTGTATGATGAAGACAATTATACTGCACAGTGAGGCTGGGATTCTCTATTAACATTTAAATGTTTTTTCTTATGATAAAATAGGAAAGGTTCTCTTTGAAGCAACAATGGTTACTACCGGTACTAGGATTTAAAAGATTTGCACATGTCACAATCCTCCGTAAGAGCACCTGTCTGTAATTTGCAACTTTTGGTCATTAAAATAGGAAAAACGGATTAATACAGAAACAAAGATAAGAAACATTGACCAAAAAGGTGTAGGCTGAAGCCTTAGCTTATTTGGCTTGCATTGGTGAGATAATACAACAAAGCAAACAACAGAAGAAACAAAAACAAAATAAAAACTAACAGACAGACAAGACAAGACGAAACAGCAACAAAACAACAACAACAAAGAAAACAAAACAAACAAAACAATTTTTTTTTACTAAAAACTAACCTTCTCAAGGTTCTCACCTGGTTGATTGATTGATTTATTAACAGTTTGCAGAATTACAGTACATTTCAAGTACAACTCAATACAAAAACTGTTAACAGTGAGTGGACGACACCATAAAGCATTACACTTGTTTACAATAGGGCCCACCATTTTCAATTCATCAAAACATTTAGAGACGTACGAATATACACAACTATATAGTCAAAAAGAAATCATCATAGGAGGTAAAAAGGGAAAAGAAATACAGTGAGGGGAAACAGGGGTGGGTGGGGGATTCAGATTTTACGGGGGCCAGTTTCGAATTGCAGCCGTCCGTAGGCGCCCTTTGAGAGCAGTTTTGAAGGAGTCAAGGGATGCGCATGTCTTAATGACTGTTGGTAGGGCGTTCCACATTTTGGTGGCATAGGAGCGAAATGACATGTCTAGACAAGACACGTCTTCTAGCTTGCCAAAAGAAATTAACCGCCACTATTTTTCTGTATACTTTTACTGCTCCTAGTACTGATGACCTCTTGTATAGTACTAGTCTAACGCCAAAAGATTATAATAAAAATAAATAAAACAGATACTTTGAAACAGTGCTGACTGACTTCAAACATGGCATACGCATCGTCATTCGGCAAGGACTCGAGGGAGTGCGGTGGCTACCACAAAGTTCGGATATGCGGATGTCCAGACTCCAGAGCAGAACGGGGACGACCAATATGTCCTGTCCATACTGTATATCGGCTTATGGATATTCAGTTGTCCAGAACCACTGATCCAACCAATATGCCCATGGGCATGTCAATATACAGTACAGGACACTAAAGACATCAGGGTTCTCAATATATGGGTATAAAAGGGACACAGGTACATGTACTATTAGTTCCCCTATAAAAAACACTATCTTGGACACCAGCCTAAATCCCTAAAACACCTCCGCTACCCATTACAAGGTGTGGTTTTGGCGTTACAACAATGAAACCAATCACCGTGCCACATGCCTTTAAGAGACGACTGCGCAACCCAATATCCATTAACCATTACCCATTCTCCCCAGTGCCATCTTGGCTTTCACCTTCTCTGGAAGAGCCACACGTCGCTGCCTTGGAATAAATATATATTTGATACAGAAGGTTGTTTTGTGTGTCCAGCAGCTACTCTATCTCTCTCTGGAAGAGGTTTCAAATCCACTGCGCGACTATACTGAGGCACTTAAACATTGGACAACCCAATGTTAGTTTGATACTCTCTAGCCTTCGTTTGCCTTTCAATAAAACTATATTTGATTGTGATACATCAAACATCACCTTCATGTTAATGATCATAGAATTAGAATGTAATATTATTATAATCCATTCAGTATTTCATGAACAATGAATGAATGAAACTGAACAGACCGAATGCAATTGTGCACGACACACGGCACAAATATCGTCTTCTTTGAATAGTCTATTGTCTTATATAAACACATTGACACAAGGAATTGACACTCACTTCTATAGGAAAATTACAATCACAAATCAGAGATTTGTGGAGAATTAAGAGAGAACGAGACATGTGAGCTGTGAATGTCCTGCTGTTGTGCGTCCAGGCAGCTCCACTCCAGAGTCCCGATATATTTATCCCGATATGTCAATTACAGGTGCGCGTTCTATCAAACGGAATTGGCATAGCGGGTGGTCTGAGGTAACCTCACACACAGTGCTGCCTTGATCCCACCTCTAGCTGCCGCTGATTGGCCAGGCCGTTTTGTGCCCGGGCATCAAGTCTGCCTGAGAGTTCCCAGATGGGAGTAGGAGGGGGGAACCCAGTGTACTCTCTGCTGCCCCATCTGGCGGAGTCAGGTTAGGTCTGAGGACCCGCTATGCACTTTCCCAAACATGTGTGGGCAAGTTAACAATTATAGGGAAAGCGCACCAACACGCCCACGGGTGCAGGGTGGCACAGTAGGTATAGTGCTGTTGCCTCACAGCTAGAAGGTCCTGGTTCGATTCCCGCTGGGGACGCTGTGGGCCCTGGGGGCCCTGGGGGCGTGTTCTCTCCTCCGTGTCATCAGTGCAAAAGGGCCTTTCTGTGTGGAGTTTGCATGTTCTCCCCGTGTCCCCTATGGTAAGTATACCCTCACAAAAACATGCAGTAATCCTGGTCTCTAAACTACCTCCCCCTGGCCAGCCGGGGCGCCTGATGGAGGGGAAAGGAACTGGTCGGAATAACGTGTTCCTTCCACGTGCTACGTCTGGCTGGGGAAACTCCCCCCTGTCAGGTGAAAAGAAGCAGCTTGGACTCCTCATGCATAGAAGGAAGCATGAGGTCAGTCCGCTGCCCCCCCCCAGGTTGGCAGAGGAAGTGTAGCGCCCAGGATTACATTAGATAATTGACACTGGGTGAAAGAAATGGGTTGCTAAATCGTGGGATAAAAATTATATAAAAAAAAAAAGAAAACACGCCCACGGGCACACCTCCAGCCGCAAATAAAGGAGTATAACATATAAAACGAAACAGAACAAATATATCTGGGTATTGAAAACCTCAAGGGATGGACCGTGACGTATACCGTGCGACTTTGACTTGAGATTTACAATGCTAGCACTTTTCACAAACTGATGCAGTATATTATAGTATATAGTACATTGTGGGTTGTATATTGAGATGGCAGGTATGTGACATTGAAAAGGACAAATCAAACATATGGGACACTTTATTGGAACACAAAAACAAATCGCTACAGCCTCAGTAATGAACCAGTGAAATTAGGGTATTTTATGATGCCTCTCCTAGGGATTGCATTTATAGCTGCAGTACACCGTTGAAGTTGGGGCCGCTGTCTGATTTGGGGGCATGACATTTGTAGTCCCTGTGTGTCTCTATTGTGTTTGATTATTTAAAAAACAACAACATGCTAAATATAAGTTTTATAATAATTCTTAGAATAAAAAATGTCTTTGACAAACTATGTTATAATAATAGAGCCAAAATTGTGAATAGACCATGTCATGTATATTTGACACACCGTACTGTGTGCTTGTTTAAAATTGATTTTGGACCCTATTTACTTTGAGCATGGCCAGTTTGTGACATGGATCTCTCCATCCAAAGTATACCTATTTTATTTGAATGTGCAAGTATAATTACATTTAAGAAGCACAATGACAATTTCTTAATTTGTATCTCACGTGGTATGTCCTGTATTATGAAGCTAATTAGGTCATTTGCTCCATTGCATTCATTGTTTGGAGATTAAGTTGCTTCAACCCATCTGGCTAATGGCATGGTAGGGTCTCCTCTCCTATTAAAATATCTGCCACAGAGGACAATGAAATGTATTGAATCCTATTGTCCTAATCTAATTACTCAGCATTAGTAGCCATAATTTCTCCCTCTGCCCCTTTCATTTCACAAAGGATTTTTTTTCTCCAAATGATGTAAATCAGTTAAAAGTTAATCTGTTAACTAGCTCCTTGCCACTTCCACTCGGTTTGAGCATAGATTTATAAATAATAGAGACGGCACCAGAATTCCCCTCCCATCCGGTGCTGTCTCTATTATTTATAAATCTATGCTCAAACCGAGCTCTGGGCGAGTGGCTAGGAGCTAGTTTCAAAAAGGGCCTTTAGTCAGCTTCTTTGAGCCGCATTCAACCGGAAGTGGTTGTGTGATGAGTGATAGCCTCACTCGAGAGTGTCGTCGGTCAACATCAAGATTACTTTTCTACACGCAAGGTCGGTTTAAAGTTTTATTAATGTCATTAAGGGATATTATGTGAAAAATAATAATAATGTATTTCCATTGGAATGCAAAACTGTGCAAACATTTTAAAAAATCACACACTTGTGAACTGAGCGGTGCAACTATATGTACTGTACTGCATTACTCGTACTGTACTGTACTAGTACTGTACTGTAGGCCTACACTGTACTCTGGCCTATGTGTGTGTGTGTGTGTGTGTGTGTGTGTGTGTGTGTGTGTGTGTGTGTGTGGGTGTGTGTGTGTGTGTGTGTGTGACTTGAATCAGCCCAATCAGTCCAATCAACCCCAATCACCATATTAGCATACCAGGACCTGGTTGTATAGCCTGGTTCCAGACGAATCTGGTTGGTGCTACACTATTGCGGGTCCAAAATCCTCCCACAATTGTCTGGCAACACAAGGCTATGACAGACAGGCCATCTAAATGAAGCCATCTCGACTTGCCTCTCCTGATGAATACAGATTTGTGTGAACTACGGGGTAATTGCCATTTCATAATCATTTGGTAAATAATCACAATGTTTTTGAACAGGCTTTTAATTTCTGTGGAGACAAGTTGAATACGTATGTATTTACAAATGATGGAGCTTTCAGAGCCCATGATGCTTAAAGCTGTACCTTTGCACTCAGAATATTAACGACTTCATTTGCCTTCAGACATGCTTTGAAGTCAGACATCTATCTTTCTCAGTTATAAAGGTTGATACATTTTCAAGAATGGCACACATGTCCACAAGCAGTGCTTAGCTTAAGTAACAGGAGGTCTCACCAAGGCCAATGTGACTGCTGATAAAACATGAGCCACGAGCAGATTTAAGCTCTAAACTCTGAGTTTAGTCCCACTTGACACATATTGGGAGATTTATAAGATTTCAGGCACATTTAGTTTTACTTTTTTCACACTTTTCAGACACACGAGTGAAACAGAGGCTGGCATGCAAGACCACAGACATACTGTATGTATAAAATAACTCCTGATAACTCATAATCAAAATTAGCTCTGTTTGGAACCTCAATATCTAAGCTTTATCTCTGTGATGATGTTCCCTGCACAGGTCGAAATGGGGTCGAGCTGGGTCGAGCCCGTCCACAAACAGTGGATTAAACCCTTTTCGCAGTATTGTTTCCAAAAAGTAAAGGTATCAGCTGCAGAACAGAGATACAGTGAAACAGCTGATTTGATTAACTCAGGCTTAAATAACATATTAGTGCAGTCAACCACCGTTCGCATGCACAGTACTGCTTCCGTAAGATTGCATTGGGAAAACCAGTAGCCAATAGACGCCTTAACAGATGACGTCACACTGATAAGCACCAGTATGCACGCGCAGGCCGGCAGCACATGAACCCCATCTCTCATAAAATGCAATGGAAAAGTGGTCACTGCATTCGCATGTAAAAATGCACCATCAAACTTTCAGATGCTGTTTTTCTGCTAGTGTGGAGGAAGAAACCGTAGCATTTTTATTTTTTATTGTTATCTGTCGGCCTTGAAATATATAATCCTTGGTTTCTGTTGTGTGTAAACAATAATAGCAATTCAATACATACAGTCAAGGGGGCAGAGGGCAATTTATAAGTAGGGGTGTCCGATTCGGCATGAAAAGGCACAGGGCAAAGGGAGCAAGGGCTTTGATAAAAGATTATGGTGATCTTTAAAGCCTTGTCAATAATGTTTGCACTGGACAAGACTGGGAACATAAATCAGGGCAGGAATATAAATAGCAATTGCCACATATCTATCCCAATTATGTAAACATAATAAAGTAGATAGAGTAGGCAGCCAACACGTGGCAACAAGTTGTAATCATAACGTGTTGTGAGCTTGTAGATCGGCTATTATCACTTATAGTTGTTACAGACAAACAATAACATACTAATAGTAATGATGGAGATGCGACAAACAATAACATAAAAAAAAAATGATGGAGAGATACAAAAGACTAAACAAATAATGATATGCATGGTAACCAGGCAGGCTGAGTAGGTTTTGCGTGTGTGTGTGTGTGTGTGTGTGTGTGTGTGTGTGTGTGTGTGTGTGTGTGTGTGTGTGTGTGTGTGTGTGTGTGTGTGTGTGTGTGTGTGTGTGTGTGTGTGTGTGTGTGTGATGCGGAAGTGCAAACGAGCGCTCAATGTTAAACCCCAGCTGCACGGGTTTCAACATTGGAGAGCCTCCCTGGGGGCTTGATAGGGACACATTGCTGTTCATTGGAGCAGTTAGGCACCGCTAGCATAGACAGCCTTCTGGCTCTGGAGCGTATGAGGTCACCACATTTGGGCAAGTGGATATGGCCGATTTTAGCCCAATGAGTGTTTTTTGTGCAAAACTAATGCTTGGAATGGATTCAGAATCATGAAAAACCCCTAGTTTCATATATCACATGCTACAGGTTGTGACCAGATCATAAGTGTGTTATTTCACTATTGGCTAAACTAAAACGCACATTTATAGAAATGTTTATTCATCTGCACTGTCTCTGTAAAACTAAACCGAATAAAGTAAAGGAAATGAATGCCTTTGCACATGTGTTTTTCTCCTTCGAAGCAAAACGCTATCATTTGTCATGTGTTCACTGGTGCAAGACCATAATAATCCATGCCTTAAAAAACCAAAAAATGAAAAGAGAAGAGATCCGAGCACTCAAAAAATGTGGACGAGAGGAAGTAAAGTTAAAACAAATTTTATTCCATAAAAATGCCAACATGTTTTGACCGGTTAAGGTCAGGGCAAGAACAATTTCTCGCCAAGTTTTTTAAGTCTACATTCCCACTGATCCTAGAGACGTGTAATCTCCTGTGAGCACCCGGTTGACCTCTGTGTTTTTTAGCCTTAGGCATTCACACCTACACAGTAAAATCCTCAGTGTTAATTTATCTATTTGTAACTCTGAGAGTTTTCAGGTATTCCGAGGACATGAGAAAACCTGCCATTAGCAGCCAGCACGCCACGGATCATAGGGGAAAAACACATTTTTGCAACTTTCATACATTCTTGTCTATTTTCGGAGTGAATTTACATCTGTTGCGTTACGTCTCTCACTGTAAGTGCCAAGTAAACATGTTTTTACATATTGATAAGGCATTACTGTACCTCTATTTGTCCCAGAACAAGAGCAAAATCCACCAGCACAAATAAGCCTACACCATTACTGGAGTTGTGATGTTCCAGTGTTTTTACTTCATCGTTTTTTCAGGCCAAGGACCCCTTGGCTGAGAGAGAGATGAAGGGACCACCACGACATCTGGCTAAAGTTGTTTTCGCCAGATGTTTTGTTTTAATGGACTCATACAGTAGATTTGTTTGACAGCGCTAACATCTGTGTTGTGTAAATGTAATGTTTGTTTGTTTGTTTATTTACCCGTTATCTTTGCTAAGAATATGTATATGTACAAAGAAATTGGTGGCCCCCCTGTAGTAGCTCTGAGGAAGCCCCAGGGGTCCCGGACCCCCTGTTGAAGACCCTACAGTGTTGACATGTGCATATAAGCTACTTAAGGACAAAAAAATGTTAATGATGTTTAGAAGATTTAGAACACTTTTCTGGGGGGCTTTATGTGTGTAATATGTGGTTTTAGATATTTTAGATTTTAGCAGTGAGCCTAGTGTCTCTGATGTCATCTGACACTGGGCTCACTTCCTTCCTGGACTACAATTCCCATAATGCTTTGGTGCACTGCTCCTCCTTGTGGATAGGGGGAAGGGCTGTCTTACTGAGACAACATGTAGTCCAGGAAGTATTAGTGAGCCCAGTGTCCATGACATCAGAGACACTGGGCTCACTGCTGAAATCTAAAATATCTAAAACCACATATTACACACATAAAGACACCCAGGAAAGTGTTCTAAATCTTCTAAACGTCATAAACAGGCAGTAACAAACACATTATTTGTATTTGACCCACTATTTATTGGTTTATTTATTTGTTTATTTGGATCTCCATTAGCTATGCCTTAGTAGTACCTGGGGTCCAAGCAAATGGGTGAGAGAATCTGCCAGTGCCAGACAGTGTACGTATTTCAGTGTTTACCTTTTTTTGTCAAGCCACCTGATGCGCTATGCATGCAGAATGTAAACAAAGCAATGCTGGATGGCGGACGTACGACTTTTATTCCACCAGAATCACCTCTCCACCTGACCTCACACAGCCCAGTGGGCCCACCCACCTCTCCACCTGACCTCACACAGCCCAGTGGGCCCACCCACCTCTCCACCTGACCTCACACAGCCCAGTGGGCCCACCCAGCTTGAACAGCCAATCTAGCACATGTTGCTGCTTTACACACAATTGCAGTTTTCAGCTGCCTTCTCACCAACAATAAAGCACTAATCTTTAGACACCATTTTTTTTATGGACCCCTGGTGCCCATGGGCCCCTGGCCTGTGCACGTGCCCAAAGTGCCCATATGGTAGATCCGGCCCTACTCAATGGAACACTTAAGATTTATCTTAATGTATCTACATTTATCTAAATTTCCAAGATTGCGTTGTGAAATTCAGGTGGAATAAAACAAACAACACACATATGCTGATGAATACACCAGAATTGCAAGGTAGGTGGGCTGCTGAAAACCCTCGGGTAGGGGGTTATACTAAGCTCTGACAGGCCAGTCAACAGAGATATGAACAGCAGCTTATCTGGGCTTGCAGCACACATTCCCACTCTGTGTGTCAACTCATGGGAAGTAACTAAAAGGGAGTAATTAAAAAAAATGGGGGGGGGGAAATACCCCTTCCCCCCCGCACACTAATTTGAGACACTGCCAAATGTTGATGTTATACGATGACCTTGATCACTGATGTGTCCCTGTAAATGTCTACAAAACTAACAAGACCCTAAAAAAACACTGTGGTATACTAAACCATCCTTTGGGGCCAGCTGTCTAAACACATTGTATCTGTAAACGTGAACACCGGTATCAGTGTCCAAGGTGAAAGAAACTGGTGCAGCTATCAAACCATCACTCGGGCCTGAGTGGCCTCAAGTGCTAATGTCATCCTTGGAAGTGGCTGCTTCATTAGCAGTCACAGCGTGTCAGTGTTTTACAATGTCCCCAAAGGCAAAAGTCCTTTCATCAAAGCATGGAGTTGAGTTCACACTGAATACAGTAGGGTACATCAATGGCGTATGCCCTTTGTGGTACACAAGATGCCTCCTGCATCCTGTTGCACCTGATTGCAAATTGTTAGAACACAGTAGTAAACTGTTACAGTTCGGAGTAATTCCCGAGCTCAATATTTCCCATGTTGTAGAATTTCACCTTAAAACAAATTGGGGTGATGCTTCTTAAAAGGCCAGTATTGCACTTTTGTTGTTTTTCTGATTTCTCTACCTGCAATTCAGCAGAGTCTTTGTGAGACGTAGTGCTCCCCTGCTCTTTCCAGGCCATGGGTTCTACAGTAATCAATGTTGATGAATGTGTAGGAAGGCTCTCTTTATTCCAGCCCTCGCTGAATAGAAAGTTTCCATTATCTCTCACAATGTATTCACTCTATCAAAGTGACAGGGTTGAGGCAAGCCACACTCCATTGCCCTCACTGTGCCCATACCTAGCTTCATCTGTCTGCTCAAAAAAACAAGGGGAAGCCGGAAGAGAGTGCTAAAATAACACCGCACAATGCAGCAAAATCTATAAGAGAGTTGTTCATGTTCATTTAAGCTGTGTAGGTAAAAATAAAAATGAATACTGTACAAAAGCTCTTTAATAAAAATGGTCTTGAAGGAGTCAAAAAGAGGATTGCATCTCAGTCTTTAACAAAAAAAGGGGAGACATGAACATGTTAATGTGCATTATGAGTTAGTGTGCAAACAGTGAGTTTATGATATTATTTGTTTATCATATTTATGGTACGATACTGTTTCAATCTCTTTATGCTATGACCATTGAAGTGTGCATTCAAAGCTGGCCTTCATGTCTGTAGTGTATTCAACGCTAATGGAAGACTTTTACTTGAAAATACAGTATGTTTTATGTTTTGAGTGGTGCAACCACTCCTATAGACAGCTACAGTATGTGTGTCTCTGGCTGTGTCCGTCCCTGGCTGGCTGGCTGGGTCTGTCCGAGTACGAAAATAGCTTTTGGTTGGTTTTCACAACCAAGTGTCACTGTTGCGCAGCCTAACACACACACACACACACACACACACACACACACACACACACACACACACACACACACACACATATTAACTGTATATATGATGATTTGGGGTGTTACAGTACAGTACAGTACAGTACAGTACAGTACAGTACAGTACAGTACAGTACAGTAGATGGATACCCTGGGGACCCCCACACGGTAACTCTGTCATTTCTCAACCATTTCGGACGCAGGCTTGCCGGAACAGGGCCGCCCCCCTGGGCGCGTTCCTGGGGGTCTGGATGTTCCGGGGACCCCCGGGGTAACCCCCGGGGACCCCCACACTCAACTGATTCAGACGCGGGCAGCTCACCGGAACCAGGGCGGCACCCTGGCTGCGTTCTTGTGGGTCTGGAACTTCCGGGGACCCCCACACGGAGTTGCACCCGTGTTGCACCACGGAGTTGCACCACTGACTGCACACACAGAGGCAGTGGCACGCATCTCTGGAAATGAATAATGAAACTAAACTAAACACTATTTTTAACAATGCCATTACAACTACAGTAGGTCTACTTTATGTGATTATTTAGACAGGACAATTCACATTAATGAACATTAAATACAACGTGAATTCAATCAACTTAACATGATCCCATCCTCACGTACACATTCCGGTTTACCTAGAAGCTCATTTCCAGTTCCCATAGAACACTATAATAACAACATAACAAGTTGTAAAAAATACAACTGCCTTAACCATCCTTAACCCTAACCTAGTTTAAGCCCAACTAAAAACCTACATACCAACTATTAACTTATTGAGTCTAATACCTAAAACAGAAAACTATCACAACAACACTTCATGACCATAGGAGAGACTATGAACGAAGATTGCTCGGTATATCGAGAGCTTTGCCTTTTGACTCAGCTCTCTTTTCGTCACAACAGTACATACAGTAACAGCCACTGCAATACCACTCCTGCTGCTCCTATTCTCCTATTCAATACCACTCCTGCTGCTCCTATTCTCCTATTCAATACCACTCCTGCTGCTCCTATTCTCCTATTCAATACCACTCCTGCTGCTCCTATTCTCCGGCTGATCTCAGCGGCCTAATCAGATAAAAAAAAATATATATATGCAGATTGAATTTAACTGTTTGTCACCTTGTTGACATGTTTGTTAACGTTCAGTTTTGGGTCCAATATGACACCAAGGTATTTGCATTGGGAGACCAATTCCAATTCATCCCCCTCCAGAAACACCTTGGATGGTTTGTTGAAAAACATATATTTATTTTCATTTAACATTGAACCTTGCTCAAAGCACTTGCGAGACATCAGACGTATGTACACTGAACTTGGGACAGACATCAGACAGATCATGTATGTACAATGAACCATATATAATAATTGCTTCTATAGAAAAATAATATGACAATTTGTTAGAAGAACGTGATCGTTGGTGTCAAATGCCCCTTTAAGATAAATCAACACAGCACCCACACATGGGTTCTTAACTGAGATTTCGCCTTTTCTTTTTTTTTAACTTAAGTTTTATTTGCAAATAAACATAGAATTGCAGGCACACGGGGGCACGGTGGCACAGTCAGTAGTGCTGACGCTGTGGGCGCTGGGGGCGTGTTCCCTCCTCCGCGTCATCAGTGCCCATACCCGAGACGAGGTTGGTGAAAGGGCCTTTCTTGCATGTTCTCCCCGTGCCCGCTAGGGTAGGTACCCTCACAAAAAACATGCAGTAGTCCTGGTCTCTAAAACTGCCAGCCGGGGCGCCTGATGGAGGGGAAAAGAACTGGTCGGTATAACGTGTTCCTTCCACACGCTACGTCTGACCAGGGAAATTCCCCCTGTCAGGTGAAAAGAAGCAGCTTGGACTCCTCATGCATAGAAAGAAGCATGAGGTCAGTCCGCTGCCCCCCCCCAGGTTGGCAGAGGAAGTGTAGCGCCCAGGATTACATTAGATTAGACACTAGGTGAAAAAAATGGGTTGCAAAATCATGGGATAAAAATTTTGAAAAAAATTATAATTGCAGTCACACTGTAAGAGGGTTCATATTCATAATTAACAACTTTAACAAACAACCTATTCCAGTCCATTCATGAATGTCCATTATTATTATCATCAGTGTCGACCTGTTGACCAGTCCATTTCTCCCATCTTCGGTGAATATATCCTCTTGCAATCTCAATGTATGTTAATTTCTTCATTACAAATCTTTTAATTGGACTATTTAACCCATTAATATTTAACAACCCCACCCTTAAATCGTTACGTTGCATCTTATGTTTTCTTTCCCCTCAGTTGTATCCCCCTCACACTGCAAATACATCAATCACAACTTTGCAAAACAAAACATAAAAAAAATTAAAATAAGACTCCCCTTCCCCAAAATAAATCCCTGTTGGTGGGAGAGGGTTATAGCCTCCACTAGTTGGAGGGCCCCTCTCTAGCGATAGAAGGTCTTAAAAAAGATCTTTCCGTCCTACTAGAAATGTCCAACATAAACCCTTTCCCCCGTCATGTCAATTTTAATTTAAATCGAGAAGTCTTTCATTTGGTTATCTTATCTTTGGAACTCCTGCAGTCTCTGCTTCACTCGCCTCAGAGCCCTGGCTCGATTTTCTTGCAAGAGCACGTCACTCCCCACTGTCTCCAAGAGCACGTCACTCCCCACTGTCTCCAAGAGCACGTCACTCCCCACTGTCTCCGGTCCCTCCTTCCTTCCAGAGCACGTCACTCCCCACTGTCTCCGGTCCCTCCTTCCTTCCAGAGCACGTCACTCCCCCCTGTCTCCGGTCCCTCCTTCCTTCCAGCGCGTTGCCACTGTGAAGCTGCCGCTCCTCTAATCCTCTCCTCCACCGTGGCCTCTGGCTCCCTCACCTGGACGTCCAATCCTCTCTTTCTCATGTCTCGGGCTGCTTCCATCGCGTTGTCATATACCCTCGGTCCATTCACCCATCGTATCTTCATTTTCGTGAAAGGGCGTTGAAAAGCCTACTCCGTTTTGCTTCAACACCTTTTTGATTTCGGCATATGATTTTCGTTTCATAAGCACTTCCACTGGATATAGTCATAGTCGAATGATAGCTTCTTTCCATCCAGTTTAATGTCTGCCTTCCAGGCTTCTTTAAGTATCCTCTCTTTGGTCTCGGACAGTAGGAAGTTAACCATGATGGACCTCGGATTGGCTCCTTCTGGGGGCTTCTGTATGGTCGCGCGATGACAGCTCTGTATCTCCAGATCTGTATGTTCAGACAACTTGAGCTCTCGTTGTAACAATTTCTTCACAAAGTCAGTCAAGTGTTGTCTTCAGTTGCACATTCTGCCACGTTGAATATCCGGATGTTGTTTTTACGTGACTTGGCCTCTAAATCTGTTATCTTTGATTGCATTCTTTTCTGTTGGTTCAGAAGCAATTAAATCGCTTCCTTGGCTTGGTCTTGCGTCTCTCTCACCTCTTTCTGTTAGTTTAGTATTTATTTTGTCTTTGAAGTTTGTAAACTCCTGTCGCATGTCTCTTTTAAACTCTTCTTTGAATTTTCTTTAGTTCTGTCATTTCTTTGCCGATTCTTTGCACTGTATGGAGTGGGGTGTCGCCTTTGTCGAAATGTTTTATAAACAGTTTTGCTATCCACTTCTCAGCCACCTTTGGGGATGCTAATTGGCCTATGGTTATCCAATCAAGGTTTTAGATCCCTTTAAAAATGGGGGTCACTGTGGCCACCTACCAGGCTGATGGGAATTATTTTTGACGGATTGACTGGTTTACTAAACTAAAGGGCAACACACACAGGCTGAAAATGGCGCGCGTCAAAACAGCTGCCTCCATTATTTTCAATTGCCCTTTCCCACACCGGCGGCGTCAGGCGCGTGTTCACGTCTCGCCCGGCGCTCCGATGCGCCGCTGTTCTATTTCCAGGCATTGTCGCGCAGTGAAAAATTGTATTATCATTTTTTACTACAAACTGTACAAAGTTGGCAGCCGCGCGGCAGCACACCACGTCCTGTTGGTGCTTTATGAGCGGCACTTCATGCATGTCCATGCGGTGCTGCTACGCTGCGCAGCCTGTGTGTTGCCCTTTACACAGTGATGGGTTTTGTTAGTGCCTCTATGTGTGTCTTTATGAAGTTGGTGTCAAAACCATAGATATCATTTGTCTTTGAGCAAACTAGAGTAAATTGTACTGTGGTTTTAATTTAATTTAATTGCACTGAAAACCTTGACCGGGTGGTCAGCCCGCCCTGCGAGTCAACCCGCGGGACCTGCGGGCAACGGGCCGGCCCACGCATCACTATTAACTTGTGACTTCCATTACGCCTTTCTCTAAATTAGTCTAATCCATGATTGAAAAATGAAATGGCAAGCTTTATCATGGAAAGCATATAATGTTATGAACACTACTGTATGTGGAGCACAGGGCAGATTCAACCTAGAATTTGATCCATTTTGAATATCATTCAACAGAAACTTAGCCATTTTCCTCTTGAAAACGTTAGACTCTTGATACAGACTAGATGACCTCTGCTATTGTTTTGTATTGTACTTCAACATCAATATGCTTATTCTCCACAAGGTCTTTCTTTACTGAGAGCCCTGTTGTGTAAACTGTGCAGCCTTACAGAAATGATACATGAAAAATGGTTAGTGCTCCTGAAGATAATTGGCCAATTTTCATCTAGGATAACACGTAATAGTGTATTTATGAGTGAGTGTAACTACTGTAGTGGAAAACAAGGAAATAATTATATATGATGGGAGAACCTAGAATAATAGCTTGGTCAAGATTACGTAAGACATTATGCAAAGCAAAATTATGAAAACACCTACAAACCAGTATTTTATTGTAGCCTATGTTATTGTTCTTTTGCCTATAGTTACAAGTATAGGCTCATTAGGCTGTACACTGACCGGAAACAGAGTCAGTGATATGCAGCAAAGGGACTCGCTGTCAGGCATCAGAGTCTATTTTTTGTTGTATGCGACTTAAAAGCAAACACAAAAAGGATATTGAAGCCGGTTGAGTACAAAACCCAGAATAATTAGCCAATTAAATGTGTGAAACCAAACCTCTTCAAAGTCTCAAGGTCAAACACACTTAGATGCAAATTCAAACAACTGATATGTGTGGAAGGCGTGTGTTTAAACGACTACACACAAATGAAACCATCTGCTCACACATTCAAAGGAGCACTATATTTTATAGCTATATCCTATACCTCACGATACACGTGATATGCGCCTCCTACATACTTTAATACAGGAAATTCATTAGTGATTTTTCAGTTCAGGAACCGTACTGCAGGGGTGGAAAAAGTACTAAATTGTATTACTAAAGTAAAAGTAGCAATACCGCAATGTGGAAATACCCTGTTACAAGTAAAAGTCTGATATAAAAAATGTACTTGAGTAAAAGTACAAAAGTATTGGCATCAAAATATACTGTACCAAAAGCAAACGTACTCATTATGCACAATGTTATCATCTGTCTAAAATGTATAAATCTTTTGAAAATAGCAGATCTACAAATTCACAATGCGTCGCATCGGCCAAAGTTTAAATAGGGTTGAAATGGTTAATGTATGTTTTGCAATAATAATCAAAATCTACAAAGTAACTAACTAATAGGCCTAACTAAAGTTACAATATTTGTCTGTGAGATGTAGTAGAGTAGGGGCCCTATCTTGCGTCAGAGACACCAAATCCCTAATTCACTGTGCCACATGCCATTGCCCTTAAAAGAAGACTTCGCAACCATTATCTATTATCCCCAGTGATATATTGTCTTACACTATGGCCCATGGAAGAGCCACACGCGTCGCTGCCTTGGAATACATTTATATTTGATACAGAGGGTTGTTTTGTGCATGTGTCCACTGTCCAGTAGCTCCTCTATCTATCATCGAAGTTCAGGGCCGGATTTACCTCCCAAGGGCCCCTGGGCTAGACAAAATTTCAGGTCCCCCCCTGAGCTGTGTGGTGCAGGAAAAAAATGGCGTACTTTGTTTTAATTTCGCTGTAATTTTGGGGTACCCAGCCCCCCCAAAAGAGAAAGGCAGGCAGGCAGACAGACACTATAGTCGCTGTGCATGGCAGGCTGCCATGCACAGCGACATTGGCAGGGGTTTCCACAGCTACCCCACAACACAGGGGTTTCCACAGCTACCCCACAACCCAGGGGTTTCCACAGCTACCCCACAACACAGGGGTTTCCACAGCTACCCCACAACACAGGGGTTTCCACAGCTACCCCACAACACAGCTACCCCACAACACAGCTACCCCACAACACAGGGGTTTCCACAGCTACCCCACAACCCAGGGGTTTCCACAGCTACCCCACAACACAGGGGTTTCCACAGCTACCCCACAACACAGGGGTTTCCACAGCTACCCCACAACACAGCTACCCCACAACACAGCTACCCCACAACACAGCTACCCCACAACACAGCTACCCCACAACACAGGGGTTTCCACAGCTACCCCACAACACAGGGGTTTCCACAGCTACCCCACAACACAGCTACCCCACAACACAGCTACCCCACACCACAGCTACCCCACAACACAGCTACCCCACAACACAGCTACCCCACAACACAGCTACCCCACAACACAGGGGTTTCCACAGCTACCCCACAACACAGCTACCCCACAACACAGCTACCCCACAACACAGCTACCCCACAACACAGGGGTTTCCACAGCTACCCCACAACACAGCTACCCCACAACACAGCTACCCCACAACACAGCTACCCCACAACACAGCTACCCCACAACACAGCGTCACTGTCTGCAGTACAGGGGTTTCCACAGCTACCCCACAACACAGCGTCACTGTCTGCAGTGCAGGGGTTTCCACAGCTACCCCACAACACAGCGTCACTGTCTGCAGTGCAGACAGCAGAGCAGAAGCTCTCAATGTTTTAACCATAATACTAAATATACAATAACTAAACATAAATCTCACTTGAATTGGATTGCAATACTTTACAATTTCAAATCATTATTATTATTATTATTTTGTAGGGCCCCCCCAGTCGGGGGCCCCCGGGCTGCAGCCCGCCCTAGCCCAATGGTAAGTCCGCCTCTGACGACGATTCCGTGACCAACAGTCTCACTCGCAATAAAGCAGGGACTTTGTGCTGCCCCCTCGAGCAGAGCGCTGCTGTTTCCTCCTGCAGATCGGCTACTTTGTGCCATCACCGCGCACAGAACCATATCGATATAACAGCCAAGAACACTTGTCATTTCATTAAGCCATAACTCCCGTCAAATCTGTGTAATCTATGAGGTTTCAGTTTTCATTTGGTACGTATATCATGATTTGATTGTCTCTTTATGAAACGGTATCAAGCTAAAAGCACACTTCAGCCTTTAATTGCCTTTGAATAAAACCATATTTGATTGACACAAGTATCATCTATGTGTTACTGATTATGGGGAATTTTATATTATTGTAATCCATGAATTATTTGCTGTGCAATGGAGTGATGAAACTGAACGAGTGAATGGAAACGCGCACAATGCACGGCTTCTTTGAATAGATTATATAAACATAATGGACACAAGGAATTAACACTCTCACTTCTGCTAGGAAAATTACAATCACAGAGATTTGTGGAGAACGAGACCTCTGAGCTGTGAATGTTGCTGTTGCGCGTCCAGGCAGCTCCACCCCCGACCTGTCTATTACACGTTCTATCAAACGGAATTCGCATTGCGGCTGGTCTGAGGAGGCGCTTTCCGCTGTCCTAAACCTGTGTGGGCAAGATAGCAATTATAAGAAAAGTGGATCAACACGCCCACAGAGGTAACATCTCCACTTGCAAATATAGGAGTTGGCATAATGTATAGTGGATAACGTTTACGGATTGTGCAAGGTTCTAAACCCGGTATATGCAGGTAAGGCATGGCATACGTTAGTATAAATTATAGAAAATTGGAAGTACCTCAAAATTGTACTCAAGTACAGTACTTAGTTACTGCCATAATGTAATAGCTTGCAGTGCACAAGTTGAAAAGTTAATTTAGAAATGCTTGTCTTGTAGAAAAACTACAATCCTATATTACAATTGAAAACATGTGCCCAAAAGCACGCACAGGAACAAAAGGCACCAGCTACTACGTCACTGACACGCTGCAACACGCTGCAACACACACTGCAACAACACACTAACACGACACAGCCTTACCCTCCGCGTCGATCCACGGCTATCTCCTCATGTCGCGCCGCACGGCCACACTCGACACCAGCCGCGTAACAATTGTCATCGCACTGCCACTAAAGCCGGCTCCCGTCCACACTCGCAAACAATATCAATATCAATAATAAACACAAACACGCCACAAGCACCGACACCCCCGCCTAATTTGTTGCCACGTCTATGAAAACAAGCACCGAAAAAATGCCATTCAACACGCTACTTACACACACTACCACTCGCTTACAATACGCGGACCTGGCAACACTACATTCTCTCTCCCATTTGCTCAGAGCCCACCACGTGACCCACACAGGGAGGGAGACGATTGCGTGATGCTTCTATGTACAGGATTCTATAGGTCACCACTTTTGGTGTGACACACATACGGCTTCTGTTTACTAATATGCGTTGTCAACACGTGCTGAGTTGACAAACATTGACCGATTTCGGAGAAGACTGATAGTTTCTCCTTTACTACTTAGGCTGTGGAAGTATTCACACTAGGCAACTTTTGCATTTCTTGGCATTGCCAATTTGGGGAGAAAAGGAGGACGAGGAGGTGATCAAGCTCCACAACACCACATTGGTAGGTAGCCTCAAGGCTGCATTTATTTGCCTTCTTTTTCCTCTCGAGGCTGCATGGGATGATGTGAACCCCTCCAGCAGGCTAGGGAGCACCGCTCCGGTTAGCGGAAAATGACCGCGGGGTGCGGGTTGCCAGGTTTTTTTATAAGTAAAGTATTTACATTCAATTAAAAATACATATCTATATAATACATTTTAATTTACGTCATATTTAGCGGCATTTCGACCCAATTTCTCTGTTCTTTGTCAATGGCAAATATTGAGACGTGTGGGGACTAAAGCTGTATATAGGAGGGCCCTCAAACACATTATTTCATAACTTTTCATCGTGCTCCTAAAAAAAAATGTGGCATTGCCAATTTGGGGAGAAAAGGAGGACGAGGAGGTGATCAAGCTCCACAACACCACATTGGGAGGTAGCCTCAAGGCTGCATTTATTTGCCTTCTTTTTCCTCTCGAGGCTGCATGGGATGATGTGAACCCCTCCAGCAGGCTAGGGAGCACCGCTCCGGTTAGCGGAAAATGACCGCGGGGTGCGGGTTGCCAGGTTTTTTTATAAGTAAAGTATTTACATTCAATTAAAAAAACATATATATATAATACATTTTAATTTACGTCATATTTAGCGGCATTTCGACCTAATTTCTCTGTTCTTTGTCAATGGCAAATATTGAGACGTGTGGGGACTAAAGCTGTATATAGGAGGGCCCTCAAACACATTATTTCATAACTTTTCATCGTGCTCCTAAAAAAAAATGTGTGCTACTAGCCGCAATTAAATACACAGTTAAAATAATAAGAAATTTGCGCCAACGACTGCGTCGACACCTGGCGTGGAACAAACGGGACGAACCGAGGCGCATATATGGATAACAACACTACACGCGCGCTGCAACACAAAACAGCTGCATACAACGCGTGTCACTGTGCACTTCTGTATCTGTGGACTTCTGTATCGCAACGCGGGCCAACGCAACTCTGGGATGAGCGGGCCGAAGGCCCGCGAAATTCTAGTAAAATACAATACAAAATTAGACAGAATGAGAACAGGACCCTTCCAACTCTGTCTGTCTGTCTGTCTCTCACACACGTACACGCACACACAATAAGGATGAATTCCTCTGATTGAACCCTAGAACACTAAACATATTTTTTGTTACACCATCACTAAACAAAAATGTAAAATATTTAAAAAAAAATCTCATAAAAATATATTGAAGTAAAGCAATACATGGCAACTTGATGTACTCTTCTTTAATATTTCATCATGACTTTTCACAAAAAAACTAAAAATAGATATCATGGGGGGCCCTATCACTAAGTGGGCAAAATCAGTGAAAAACGTGCATATTATTTTAAAAGTATTCTTAAAAAGATAAATGAAGTTGGGAACTCCTTTGGTACATCCATTCCTAGGACATGTGAAAATGATATGATATGATATAGTACTATATTGTCAGTTTGCACTGAAATTTGTTTTCGACCCAGCTGCCTTGTATGGTCCAGTGAAGAAAAAATAATAATAGAAAAAAAGTCCATTATGGGTTATGGGTATTTTTCTCTATCACACTATCACTAAACATGGGTGAAATTCACTCGAATACCTGCCTGTAGAAAAAAACGGGATGTGGGCAGGGAAACAAACCTACCTTCTATGATGTCACCAACTTCAGACATCAGCAACATTATGAAAATTACACAAACGTAATCGTCCTGGTGAAAATCACCCGTGTTAAGAAGCTCATTTTAGGTAATTATACATCTTCAAACAAAATGCAAATGAGTTCACATAAACTCCTTGACAGAAAACCACAAAAAGCCTACATAGTTTTTAGTACTGTATCTAGTTTACCAACTTCTGATGCAAGTACTGTATCGATCTCCATACTGGATAAGAAACCACACAGTATGCCATGTGGGGACTGTATCCTGTATCCAAAGCTGATCTCTTTCTTTCCCCCACTTCTGAGTGATATCTCATCAATTTTAACACCACAAACAGTGAAATATGCATTAGCCTATTGAGTGCACTATAGGGGGCCCCGAACATCTGTTAATGCTACCCCATGTACCCATGTAATTACTTATGCATGCTCCAAATAATTGAAAATATTTTCTTACAGTCCCTTTTTACATGTCATTATAGTCGAAGATTTTCAATACATTTCAAAAGATGTCATGTGATGTGTTGCGATGCACATCAACATTGTATGACAAAGTATAAAATAGGGCTTTGGTGGTTATCAATTATTTGGTTATTTGTATTCATTTAATAATTTTGACCGAGATCAATAAGGAAACTTGGACCCCAAACTGTGCCATAACAAACGTTATGCTACACGGACATGCTTTCATGAAAAAAATCACTTGAAAAAACATGTTGCAGGGGCACGGTGGCACAGTCGGTAGTGCTGTCGCCTCACAGGTAGAAGGTCCTGGGTTTGATTCCCACTGGGGACGCTGTGGGTGCTGGGGGCGTGTTCTCTCCAGTGCCCATACCTGAGGCGGGGTTGGCGAAAGGGCCTTTCTGTGTGGAGTTTGCATGTTCTCCCCGTGTCCCCTAGGGTAGCTACTGTAGGTACCCTCACAAAAAACATGCAGTAATCATGCAGTAATCCTGGTCTCTAAACTACCTCCCCCTGGTCAGCCGGGGCGCCTGATGGAGGGGAAAGGAACTGGTCGTAATAACTTGTTCCTTCCACGCGCTATGCCCGGCCGGTGAGGGAGATAGTATATATATATATTTTTTATTATTATTGTTGTTTACTTATTATTTTAATACTCATGAACAGACATATAGGGCAGTGTGGAACTCATTTTGTCAATTTGGCGTAGTACGCCGGAATCACCCAAATTTCGGCATTTATCATTCCAGCGTGACTTTGAACTTTGGCGTACACCATGCCAAATATCGCGTCAGGTTGGGAACTTGGGAACTGTCGTAGGCTTTGTCCTGTTCTACTGTCGTAGACAAGCAGAGCAGCATTGACTGACCAGCTGACAGCTGGCTGTCACAGGCATCTAAACATGATGTATTCACTCCTAAAATGTATATAAAACTAAAAAATATTATACATGTGAAAAGAATCTATATATATTTTGTAAAGGCATGTCATATGAAATTGGTAGAATATTTCCAAGTGTACAAGCAATTAAAATTGCACAATTTACAGTAAAATAATGTTGCAAGTTAGATGCTGAAGGACCACTTCACCACTTTTCAACTTCTCTTCCTATAATTGGTCCTAACTAATGTTCATGATAAAATACCAATTTTTTTTTCCTACTCATCGATGGTGAATCCAAGCTAATAGAAACGGCAGGCTTTCTTTTCCAGAAAAGTTGCAATGCAAAAGTTGAAGCCATCGTTCTCACGATGATAAAAATCTAAATATATTTTAAAACAAATCTTGTTTAAAAAAAATCTGCCTAATGATGATGTCACTGGTGGACGGGTGTCCGAACTGCCCAAAGCCCTCCTATGAGACACAGACTGAGTAGGAAAAAATGGTGGTGTTTTATCATGAACATTAGTGAGGACCAATTATATGAAGAGATGTTGAAAAGTGGTGAAGTGGTCCTTTAAGCCATTTAAACAGTGTTGCATGAGCACATACAGTACATGCGAGGATTTGCGCTGCCTGTGCTGGAATATTTTCATGTCTGGTCTCCCAACGTGGACTGTAATCTATAGCAGGCCCATGTCTTTCTGGAGTTATGTCTCGTCCTCATTTAAGGATAAACCCGACAAGTCCCTAGAATGCCAAAATGTGCCGAGCCAGCGCAAGTGGGGACATCATCCGCCATTGGGACTTGGGCTGGGACTCCCAGCCTGGGAGATCGATTGGAGATGTCGGACACTGTATTAACAACCACCACCAGTACCACACACGTTAATGTTTAGGCTACGCATTCATATAATTGACATCCACAGCCACTGTAGCTGACTGTCATAAACGTGCATGGTCATCATGGTGTCACGGACCACAGTGACAGACAGGACAGGAGGAGCTGCAGCTAGGATTGCAAAACAGCAGCGTGTATGTTAATATACACACAGTGACAGTTGGGCTTGCAAGTTGCGTATGTGCGCGTGTGTGTGTTTGTGTGTGTGTGAGGCGGGCAGAGAGGCGAGCGGGGGAAACTTTTTATTGGCTTTTCCATCATATAACTATGGTTTCCATACGTTGTTTGGTCGTATTGCAGTTGTTCATGTCGCAAAAACGAGGGCAAGGCTTGATTTCATCCGTCACATTTATCAATGCTAAGACCGAAAATATGCAAGGATCAGCTGTTTATGATCACTTCATGCCGTGCCGACATGAGCGCACGCCAAAACCCACTCTCGAATTTAAGGCAGAATTTACACTCCATTGATAAATGAGGGCCTAAGCATTTATCATTTTGAAATAGATTCTGATAGCCAACTGTATCACATAAATTTGCTTTCCTTTCCCTTTATTCTTTATAAAGATTCAGTATGCCCATACAGTAGGTGATAAACATGGGACAGAACATGAGTATCTCTTCATGATCAGGGCAGGATGAAAAGGAAGATAAAAATTGTGAGGACAAAGAAAAGTTGAAAACAAATTTGTTTGCTGCACATTCCAAGATAACATTGACGTAAATTAACCACGATAATATCCAAATGTATCCTTGTAATGGGGCATTCTGGTATACCGGAATTTATGACGGCATCTGCGACCATCCATCTTTCCAGAGGCACACAACACTCTCTACGAAGGTCCTCTGTGGGGTGTGATCTCTGGTAATGTAAATGTTACTGTAAAGTGTGCATTTATATACTGTAGCGCCTTTATTCAAAGTGCTTTACAATCTGCATCACATTCACCAATTCACACACATATTTACACACACACAGCGGGGAAACCATGCAAGGCACCAACCTGCTCATCGAGAGCAGTTAGGGCCAGGGTTTAGTGGCTTGCTCAAGGACACTTTGACAGTAACCAACAGGGAGCCGAAGGGGATCGAACTGGAAACCTTCCCATTCCAAAACCGGCACCAGGACCTCCTGAGCCACAAAGAGGTAGTACTATTTTTCCCGGTCTGCTATTTTACTAATAATGTTTTTTTGCACTACTGCATCATCCTGGCCCCTAGAGGCGCCTTACACACACTAGATTCTGAGTTAAATTGTCTGCGAGAGGATATTTCGGTCTATGGTGCGACCCATAGAAAAGGCCATGGGGTCACCAAAATCTGTAGAACATACAGTGAATTCTCAATGTTACAGCACTGCACACTTGCACAGTGCACAACTATATTCACAATCTCACTCCCATGTTGTCAGCTTTAAACAAAAGGCAGACAGCAATAAGATTTGATTACTTCTATCTCTCACAGAGATGGTGCAGTTTTGTTATCAATGTTCTCTACTGATGCAGGGGCAGACCTCTCAGTTAATGTAAACAAGTGCTGACGAGGGTCTCCTCAGGTTAACTGATGATAATGAGGACCCGCTCTAAAATGAGATGCGACATCTCAAGGGGCTTATCCTTTCAATAAAGGTATATAATAATAATAATAAGTGATACTGATGCTTGCATAACTGGTCAACATGCAAGCATCAGTTGACCTTAGAGTGGCACAAATCTGTGGGTTATGAAAATGTTTAGACTGAGCAGTAAGAATTCCCAAATTTGATGTTTTCATTTTTAGAATGTTCATAAACTTGTCGCACATGAGTGCAATAAAAACTAACATTTTCTGCAGTCAAACGTGAATCTTACTGTACTACATTATGTAGCAGATCTTTCTGCTCTTTCCCAATTTAAAAAGTGACATTTCTCCCATTAAGAATTGTATATTGTAGTTATTTGACAATTAATTAGTAACAAATGAACTATTTATAAATGCAGTTGCATTCCGTATCTTGACTAAAGAACACAGTTATGCCTTATTGCGACCACAGGTCGCCTTATTGCGACCACAGGTCGCAATAAGGTCGCATTTACTATGAAAACGTGCCTTTCACATCCTCCGTCCGTCCATTAGTCACCCCACGCCTCCATATATGGTCATGTCTCATGACATCACCTGACATCACGTGACATCATCAGGGATCTCCATATATGCGCATAATGTACTCAGGACGTAGACGACATCGCCACATTGCCACATTGTCCACTGATTGGTCAATTGTGTGGTGAAACCAATATTATCCAGCGCTTGAGCAATACGCTACCTGCCCCTCTAGACCAGAAAGCACGCTGGCTGGGCCAGGCTATGCTGGCAGAAGTTGAGGGAAACCCATCTCTGGCTCAACAGGCAGACAAGTGGGCGACCATGTACTGTAGGCTATGTGAATACATTGATGGTGACAAGCCCATTTTCTGCTACGCTTTGCCACCGACTCGATCGATGTCCATTTTCACACTGAAAATGGACATCTTGGATATTGAGCCTAGAAAAAGATAATTTTGTGAAATACACAAATGGAAAGTGGCTACAAGTTCATGTAGCAGCTAGACCATGTATCTATAGGCCTACTGTGTTCAGCCGAGGTCATTCTTTTATAACACAAATTGGAGTATCTGTTTTGAGCAGTAGCTTAAATTTTGAAGCGATGACTGGAAAGTCACCAGTTCAAAGCCCCAGAACGATTTGGTACATCTGCGACAAAGACTGGCTGTGCTGCTCCATGAATATGAATGTATTTCACTATAAACACGAGGTAGGTTATTGCTGTAAATGAGCATTCATGCCCAGAAAAGAATCTATGGATGAATATAGGCAAACACGCACGCACGCACGCACGCACGCACGCACGCACGCACGCACGCACACAAACACACACAAGATAAAAAAAAAGTACAATGATCTGCTTGAACACATAACATCAGCACTACCTAAGCAAATTGGCAGTTTAAAGAAGGGGGATTGCAGATGTCAGCAAAATCAGGTAGTAAATGGTCAGAGTACCACTCAGGTACTCTCTCTGTGGTACAATATAAATGCACTTAAGATATATAGTGAAGTGTACCTTTTTCCTCCCAAAACACACTCACCAAGAGCATTATAAGCTTTTATTATTTTGGACAGGATCTATGGAAACTGCATAAAGACCAGAAACCGTTCAAGTCAATAGACTGATTGCTTGAGGATATCGTACTGTAAATTGACCCGTCTTTCACAAAGCCAAGAGTATTATGACAGGTGTTGGACTTTATATTCTATGACACACGTCTATGTGGAAGTGCGATCTGAGTGAGACACACACACACACAAACTGTACATTTTTAAGACAGCGATTTATCCTTGGCCACTGATCGTGTTTTTTCTGTATCACACATTTATTTATTTTGATCAATCAGACATTCCATTATACTAAATGTCATTGACCAAACACTGTTCAACATCAAGCTGATGCTCTTTTGCATAATTTAATTATTTGACCATGCTTAGGCCCTGTGACCACTATAGGCACTGGCACCTCTTACCGAGCACCAGTGTCAGTTTTTAATTGCTTTCATTGAGCTTGCAGCCACCTCTGAGCGACTGCATGCCACTGCCAGCATTCTTTTTTCAGAACACCATGCATCTTTTGTGCATTTCTGAAAGTCGACTCAACTTTTCTGACTCAATGTCACTTCTCACAAACTGACCAATCACAGGCTCAGAGATGGGCTGCTGGCTCCGACATCTCCACACACCTACAGGGTGCACGCGCACTCACTCACGCACGCACGCACGCACGCACGCACGCACGCACGCACGCACGCACGCACGCACGCACTCACGCACGCACACACACACACACACACACACACACACACAGTAAACACTCTCCTCTACCCTCTTCGTACATATGGGCACTTAACAGCAGGGCTTTTGATGTGTGTACAATGCCAGGTGGTACCAGGTGTCCTTGATAATCCTACAGGCTTCACTGACACAACGGCCAGTACCTTGACTAGAGGGAAGCTCACATCCAATGGCTGTCCATATGATCCTCTGCAGCACTTAGTTGAGGAAAGTGCAGTTCTCATGCCAGGCGGTGATGCATCCGCTCAGGTGGCTCCAAGTGGTACCTCTGTAGAAAGCCCGGTCACCCCGGTGGATCTTTGGCCCTACTGCATGCCACACTTCTTCATCTGTCTAAAGTGAAAGATGCGTTGCTGTGCCATTTTAAAGGACGATGTTTAGAGCTTAATAAAACTTTAATCCGACCTTGCGAGTAATAAACTAATGTTTACATCGGCAGATCACGGCCCGGAGTTAAGCTACCGGTATGAAATGGAAGGTTATCACTTCCGGTTCACGGCTCTCTAAAGAGTCTCATTTTCGTGCAAAATGCTGGCTCTGGCTCCTGAGTGGCGCCATCTGGTGGCGGCATGTACTGTAATCTTAATCACATCCCAGGAGAGTTGTGAATGCAGAGGTACTCACTCTCTCCACATCAGTCATATTGATATAGATGCATTGATCCAGCCTCTCTCCTCTCTTCCTGTAGTGAGTCCATTATCAGGCCCTTGGTCTTCTCGACATTGAGAGAGAGGTGGTTCTGCTGGCGTGTCTCGTTGTTGTCACTGATCAGGCTTATCCCTGTCATGTTGTCTGCCAACTTAATCACCATGTTGGAGCTGTGCATGGCCACACAGTCAAGGATGTACAGAGTAGAGGATGTAGTGATGCACGTTTCAGTTTTCTTTCTCCATAACCCCGCCACGGAGCCCAAGCTGCCCCAACCAGTCCCGCAAAACAATAGATGGTATGCGCGCGATAGATTCATCATCATAGCCAGAAGTTATGCGGGAATGCCTACTGAGTGGCAAAAAACTACTTTCTGGCGTTGACAGCACATACAGTACATCCAAATTATATTGATTGCATTATACAACGTTAAACAACGTTAAACTCACTTTGCCACTCGATTTGCCACTCACTTTATAGTTTATACATGCGCATACTCTCTATATATACCAGTAAGACACCTGAGGGCGAGAAGCGACCTTACCCTAAATGGCGAGGTCGCGTGCACGCATCCACCTGGGTGACAGCAGACTGCTGGGCGCGCACTGGCGCTTTGGCATGGGGGGTCAGATCAAGCTATGCAATGAATTCTGTACTGGCCATATATGGAGCGTGTCTTGAGTGTCCAGGTTTTGATGAGGTCAGATCAACATATGGAATGTCAGAACAGGTCAGCTCCATATATGGAGATCTAAGGGTGGCAGCGATCTAACTTTGGAGCAGGCCCGTCTAGAGTTTAAATGGACAGGTATCAGTCAAAAGGGAGACATCGAAGAGGAAGGATGGATGGGGATGGATCAACACATGGAATGTCAGAACAGGTCAGCTCCATATATGGAGATCTAATGGTTTGAGGTTTGAGGTCAGATGCCATGGCCATCTGACCTCAGGGATGACATCATGGATCTCTATATATGGGCATAATATTGATGACATTAGGGATCTCCATACATCAGGGATCTCCATCCCTGATGATGTCATGTTTTGTCCTGGGGTGACCAAACAGCCAACCAACCAACCAACCAACCAAACAACACACTGACGGGAAATGTACGATTCCATAGTTAACTGCGACGTTCGGTCGCAATCAAGGACCCAGCCCGACCCGCCAAACAAAAAAAGCTGTATTTTCAACACACAAGCAAGTCTATTCAATTGCTTTCTAAGGCCTAGTTCACACCTACACAACAAATGTTCGGTCCGTGTGTGATGCCTGATTGCTTTTTGATTGCTGCTCCAATTCATTTTCAATGGGAGTCACATGGTTTGACCAAACATTTTTGTTTGATGAGGGGGGAGCAATCAGCAATCAGCGATCAAACACAAATGTTTGATCAAACCATGTGACTCCCATTGGAAAAGCATTGTGGTGGCCCAAAAAAACAAAAAAACGACCAAACATTGCTTGATTGGTGTTTGGTACGTGTGAATGAGGCCTTAGGCCTCATTCACGGACCAAACATTTGTTGTGTAGGTGTGAACTAGGCCTAAGGCTGCGTACACACCTAAAGAACAAATGTTCGGTCCGTGTGCGATGCCTGATTGCTATTTGATTGCTGCTCCAATTCATTTTCAATGGGAGTCACGTCGTTTGATCGGACAAACCTGTCCGATGTGGGGGCGGAGGGCACAACAAACACACCGGACACCTTGTAGTCAAAACAGCCAACGAACAGGGTGGGACTTCAGATCGGACAGAAGGGTGTTTTTTAACCGCCAACTAATAGGAGAGAACTTCCGTTCTTGACAGCACTGGGTGGGGTTTAGGCTGTAGTCTTCTGAGTTACGTGACACAGACTATTATATCGCTTGTTTGTATGTCTTCTTTTGGCTACGGCCGTGCGTAACTTGGAGAGTCCAAGTTGCGCACGGCTGTCTCCAGTGATGAGTCCAGTCTGGTACTAAGTTCTATTCTATATACAGAAATACAGGACGATAGCCAAAATATCCGTCGGTTCACATGCGCAAATATAACAGATGTACAAGTTATCGACACGAATGGTACTTAAAGTATGGTACACGGTGTAAGCTTGTAGATCTGTTTATTTTAAGCATGCGCCACCGCCACCACGCAAAGTTATGACGCGCGCACATGTGGGGGGAGAGACCCGATATATTTTATAGCTCTATGGGAGAGACGCAGACAGAGAAATATTTAAAATCATCCTGTCTCGCTCTAGCGCACGGCCGCACGCATAAAGAGCCAATGGAGCAAATGTTAAATAAGCTACACAGGTGGTCCTAAATGATTAATTGATTACATCACTATAGCAAAAGACGTGATATAGGTCAACTGCAGCGGAGCTGTTCTGACTTGAAGCTTAACTGACCAGTACGGCTTCAAGTTTAAACCATAAGATGACATGGAAATGCCCGTCGATTTGATGCGCAGAAATAACATAGGCCTATATCGAATCAGGTTAAGGTGCACACATAGAAGAAAAGTCATTTTTATCGGGATTCGGGGATACTTTGTTGTAGGCTATGCACCAGCAGCAAGCACATTATTGTTCAAACACCTGCTCCTCTGTTCATCTGTTGTCTTATTTGGCTAATAAAATAATTATTAAGAATGAATGCAATTTCAAGTTGTTGCTGCAATCATGATTCATGTTGCTGTTCTCTTCTCTCTGTGTGACTGAAGGTTGCGCCCAAAAATTGTAGACAGTGATTTCCCGCACCCCCTCATGTTATTTTTCCCTCCGTCGTAAAATGACCTCTTTTTTTTCACTATTTGGTTCGCTTAACATGTCCACGTGTCATTTGTTTACATATTTGGTACGCTTTACAAAGTCCAGTGTGAACACCAAACGGACCAAAATCAAAATGCAAATATTTGGTCCTTGGTCCTTGATCCGGACCCTCTAAGTGAACTTTGAGTGTGAAAAACGGCCTCGACAAACTACCGCTAGCTGCTGCTGCAGTCAAGAAAACTACACTGAACATATGTGCATCTATTTCCGCGTATAGTAGCACCGCCCAAATCGCGCAAAGCATTGTGGGACATGGAGGCATCAAATCATAAAAATGTAATCAGTGGTCGGTCGGACAGATCAATGTGTCCGACAGGTGTGTACGAAGCCTAAAGCCTCAGCCCCAGTCTATGTGTCAAAGTGTCCCTGAGCACAACACTTAACCCCTAATTTCTGATCCTTATAGTAACGATGGGCAAATGCAGGAGTGGGGACCAAAGTTTGTAGAAGTTAGTCCTACTGTATATGTCCAAAAAACACTTAACAGTTTCCCAGGAACAAGGATATTGCTAATGACAGCACTGGCCAGGAAACCAGCTGGGAAGGGAGAGAAACTCCAGGGCTGTGTTCAAATTCATTCCCTATGCCCCATAAAGTGCACTACTTTGGGGTTATGTTATACTGTATAACATTATTGGCTTCTTTTGTACACGTAACATGTATTAAATTATGCTCGATAAATGTAACACTAGTTGAAAAATGTGTTAACTTTGGCTTAGACTCAGGTATTATTGGTTGGGTTCTTGATTTCCTCACAAAGGGTAAGGGTGAATGGGAAGCTGTCTGGTGACACGTTTATTAAATTTGCAGATGATTCTGTCATTGCTAGTATTTTGGGTGATAGTGAGGTCAGCCATGGCCCAGTTGCAGATTACTTTGTCTCTTGGTGTGAAGAGGCATTTCTACAACTTAACAGTTTTCTGAAAAACTCATGTTTCTATGTCAGTGATGCTCAACCTTTTTCATGTCAAAGACGCCCAGAATTATCTGTATTTGGCCGTGGACACCCATCTAAAAATATAGGGTGTTTCCAGGGACCCCCCAGAAGCAAAAACTTTCACTCTGAAAGAATATATATATATTGAAAGATTTGCGCAACATTTTCACGATTTTTCAAAAATAGCAGATCTACATGCTCGTGCCGCGCTATGAGCTTGTAGATCTGCTATTTTTCAATAGCTAAAGTATAACATAATGCTTAAAACCAAAAAAGGGTTTCCCGTCCTGAATGGGTTAATGTCACAAAGACTAAACACATAAAACGCTATAAAAATGTAATTCATTAAATGGCCACTCAGTGGATATGGTAACCACTCACTTATAAATATCTTGGGTCCATTATTGATAATCGTCTGAAATTTGACTCTAATACTGAAGTGGTGTGTAAGAAAGGTCAGCAGCGCCTCTTCTGTTTAAGGAAGCTAGCAAAGTTTCAGGTAGATAAGTCACTGAAGATTCTGTTCTACAGGGCTTTCATAGAGTCTGTTATATTACCTTTGCCGCCATTTGCTGGTATGGAAACCTTGGCCTTAAACATAAAAATGCCCTCAGTGGGATTGTTAAGGTGGCGAGCAAGATTGTGTGGGTGCAGTTCACCTGCCTGAGTCATAAATAGGACGAGCAGGTGCTACCTTTAGCACCTGCTCGTTCTAAAAACATTAAAAAAAATTGTTTTCTTGTTTTTTCTTTTTTAGCTCAATTGCACCCAAAAAACTGAACTTTTAACATTCAGTAGAATTTCTGTGGTCTGGGGTTTTCTGGCTCAAACAAGTGCTCTGATTTTCCTGTGGAGTGTGACATAAGAGCCAACAAATCCCATATATGAGGGATTTGCCAGCAGATGTCACTGTTTTTACTGTTTTGCCTGTTTTCATTGCAGCTCAAAAGGCTTCACAGACACAGAGAAAGGATACTTTCATACTATGCTATACATGAATACTGTAATTACAGAATGGGACAGGCCCACAAAGGAGACCTCTGGGGACACATGGATCAGCATTGTGTCAGACCAAAGCACTTTCACACTATAGTGACCTGATAACAGCATAGTGTCCCACAGCTTTGAGAATGACTTTCTTTTTTTGTATTAATCCGGGCATAACGTTCTGTTAGTGCTGTGGGACATGAATATCTACCAGTTAATAAGCAATGAGGATAGATCACAAAACCTAAACACTGTTTGGAAACATTTTGAACTTGTCTTTCAACCTTGTCTTCCTATTCTGACATTATTAACATGCAAGGTGCACCAAGGTCTCGGGTCCACAACCTTAAAGGTATGGCAGGTAGTCGATGCAAAACACTGAATAATTTATGGGAGGATAAATAAATTCTAGGCATGAGATACAAAATCCAGGTCAGTGGCTGATTGGTTATTAACATGAAGTTGGTCAGGAAACTTTAGGCTGTTAAAAGGGCAAGGGCTGAATAGCTTTATCGGGGAATTAGTATGGGCTTAACAGTGCACACTCAGGGCAAATCAATGGGTGAGGACCACAAATGTAAGCAGTGGTGGAAATTAAAAGCAAATGGATAAGTCAATGTAATTTGCGTACGTACACCTTTCTAGTGTTTTCATGTGGTTAATAACTTTCATTAGTAAAGGTTAGCATTCAATTGATAGACATAAAATTAGACGGTTTTAAGTTTTTCAAAAGCTTTCCACTTTCTTTAAACTTATTGTATCCTATGGAGCTTTAATATGCAAATATACACACCAAAATAATATACTGTACTGTGGCCCAAGCTGGCCCATGTACCACAACTGTGGCCCATGTGGCCCATGTATATCACAATGAATGTTATATTGCTAAAAGAGGCACCTCGAGCAGGGGTCATCAATATGTCCGTACAGGGCATGTCTGGCGCACATTTTAGATTTACTGTTTTACACACGATTATAATGTTCTTATTTTGATAATTCCCAGTTACTGAATGTCTCTAGACTAGTCTCCAAGGTTTTCTTCAGGATATACTTGACACTGATTTAATATGACACCTTGGCACAGAGTGAGGAGAGTATTACATTTGTACACTCTCAACCTGTTATGGTCATTCAGGGTTATCTCTTTATGTGTTTCTGGTAATATAATTGTCTGCATATCTTTTATGTCCGTGGCAAAACATTTACTGTAGCCTAATTTAGACATAAATGTCCACCACAAGTCAACATGGCAATGGCCCCGACCTCCAGAGAAGGCTTGAATATGGAACCTTTTCACAGCATATATCTGAACTGGTAAATGCAGCTGAAGATAATGAGGTTAATTTTGAATGTGCTACAGTAACAACTACCATGTGCTTGAACTCCTGAGTTGTCCACACTGCAGTTCTACCAAAACCCAACCACCATAATTGTCTCCACCAGGCCGAAGGCATGGGGAGAGAGTATGTTTTGCACTCCGTCCGTGTGTGTGTCCGTCCGTCCGTGTGTGTGTCCTTCCGTCCGTCTGTGTACAGCTAATCTCCGGCACCGTTAACCCGGTCGATGCCAAACTTTGCACACACACTCCCTAGATGCCAACGATGAACCTCTGCCCCAAATTTTCCAGAACGGCCTGTTATAGCGCCACCATGAGGCAGCTTTTCACATTTTTTTTACCTAAAACTGCACCGATCTGCGTGAAACGTTGCATGCACACTCCCTAGAGGCCAAGGACAAACCTTTGACTTGCATTTTCCACATCTGCCTTTTATAGCGCCACCTGGAGGCCGACTTTTGTAAAACACATTTTTTGATATTACTCCTCCAGATTCTGTCCAAAAATCTCACAAATCGTTACACAGTATCTCTATGGTCATGTGCTCAAGTTGGATCTGTCCGATATTTCATATTCCATCCTAATTGGCTATAATTGGCTTTCACAGTTTGCAAGATTGCCCCGTTTTGAACAAAAGCCTCAAATCATGAACGCAGCATGCAATTTACGTGAAATCTTTCACACATTTTCTTACTAGGCTGAGGAATATATCCCACCCTTTTCACATTGGCCTGTTATAGCGCCACCAACAGGTTGATTTTTGCACAACACATTTTTGGAACAAAATGCCTCAAGTCATCCAATTGCCATCAAAGGCAAACATGTTTATATTACTCCTAAACATTTTGCCAAACATCTCACACAGTCCTATCCTCCTGGTGGAGACCTGTGCCCAGAAGGGCACTTTTTCTAGTTTTCAGCTGTGTTTACACATCAAAATGGCTGCTGTGAGGGGTCTATATAGAAGATCAATGAAAGCTGGAAGCATGGAACAGTGAAAATAACTTAAAAGTGAATGTGTTGTCTGTCAACATCTCCAGGATACTACTGCATATGTATGTCTTCAAAGACCGCAAACAGATGATTTAAAGGGATTTCTCTTTTGGCATCTCCTTGCCATCTGCCACATCCTAAAGGGTGATATACAAGCCGATGCTATAGTAAGCACACTATAGGAGCATGCAAAGGATTTAGGAGGCTTGACAAATATCCAACAAAATATACAAAATGTATATTGAAATAACAATTCTGCCTTGACTTTCTGATGAAATACAGAATACATCACATGGTTGTGTCATAGTATCTTTCTTGTGTGTCTTACATTGACTGTATTAAATGTTGCGTTATAGTTGATCCTGTAAGGATCTGTATTATGCAGGCATACAGAAAGAAACACGATTTGAGTAACCGGTGAGGCAGAAAATGTTCCCCCTGTGATAAGCTCTTTGGAATAGTGGAATGACAGATATCCGCAGCATGTGTATCCCCTGCAGGCTTCAAGGCCCCCCAGTCTGACAACAGGAGCACAGGACCGCACTTATCCAATACAGAAGAAAATGGAGCTCTGCAATTACTGTATGCTACAATGCATGCAATGGTACAAAATGGAAAATGGGTCACACCATGAAATTAGCACTTTCAAACAAGGTAAATTATAATAATGAGTTTTGCATTGTGCTTCCTAGTGTCCTGGTGACTTGGTGACTTTTAAAAGTTTTCTAAAGTGTTATCACACCTTGTGGAGTTTCGTCTGGGAGAACTGAGGGGAAGTGCCCCCAGTAGCAATAGTTTGAGTAAGTGCAGTTGGTAGGTCATGCAGGCTATTAAAACATTTGGAAGCATCTTGGTTGTAAACAGGTCATCAATACAGATTACAGATTCATTATAAATGTAATATTCAGAATTAAATAGTACATTTAATGCTACTGTGTTTCCCAATTTCTATTGTTCGGTTTGGTTAGGACCCCAGTTTTGTTGTTTTCATGGGGTTCATGTGTTTGGTCCGACGGAGCATTGGTCCGAACGACAACCTACCTCAAACCCTCACCCTAACCCTAACCTCGCCCGGGGTAGCACACCTAAACCTAACCCCAACCCTCTCCCGACCCCCAACACACCTCGGACCAATGCTCCTTCGAACCAATGCTCCGTCAGACCATAGTATGTATGCCTCCCACTTTCATGCCTCTGTCGATTTTGGGGGTCAAAAGTCAAAAGTCAAAATCACTCTGTGACCTCACAATACGTTCAATTCTCATGAACACAAATGTCAGGAACACCGGGATGGAATTTCATGAAATCAGTCACAAACATCTTCTTGGACTCAAGTATGAACTGATTAGGATTTGGCGGGCATCAGGGTGGTGCAGGGGTTATGTTCCTGCCCACCACCGTGGAAGACTGGAGTTCGAGCTTCACCGTGTCTCAGGCTTGACTAGGCACTTTTAACGAGTGGGAAGCCAGTAGGGGCCACACACGTTACACCCTCCTGCTGAAACTCCTCACTGTTGGGTGAAAATGAGCGGTTGGCGACTCCATGTTGGTTGGCTACCCCATATAGTGATAACGTACATTTTGCCAAAAGATAAACCTTTTATTAAATTCATCAATGTCTTGACTACAAGGGTATATTATTTGGATGTACTGTATACTGTGACTGTTTGGCAGAGGCATACGATCGTGCAAGGCAGTGTGTGTTCTAGTTGTGTGTACACAATTTTACATTGATAGAAGGGCCTTATTATTGCATGGGGGTTCACACATATTCTTATGTAATTATAATGAATTAATGCACCTGCTGAGAAAGTAGTGCAGAGTGAATGGATCTGCTACTTAAGGGTATAACTGCTGTGTAAGTAGAAGAGAGGTGGATTTGTTGGCTCAGCCTATTAAGCAAATAGGTACAGTACAGTACTGTATATGCAGTCACTATGGTCAAAACCTCATTAAATGTTATTTGGACAGAAGTTCCCAGTGAACGTGAGCATAAATTAAGGATGGCAAATTACAAAATGAAAATGAAAATCTGTACTGAATGACAGAATTAAAGAATTCCTCTAAGACTGCTGCTTTTGTCTCTCACATACTGTGCAGAGGACATAAACTGTGTACAGATGGAAGCTGCAGTCTGTAGCTGTTAGATGAGCTTTGCTACAGGCGGTGGAAATAAGAGGCAGCTATTATATAGTAAAAGAAAAAACACATTAACAAAATTGATCTGAGGGAACACCTGACTGAATCATCAGCAGTGTCAAGGTTATTTTGAGTTTGAGCGCTTTCTCTGTCTTTCCGAAGAGCGGAGAAGGGCATTGCTTGTGGCAAAAGAAATATAGATTCACCAGGAGCCTGGATGGTTTGGTTCCAGGCTTAAAATAATTCATGTAAATATTTTCGTAAAATCTCTATGGGAAAAATGAATGGATTTTATATCTGTGACAACATTAAATCGTCACTAGGCCTATATAAAGAGCACCCGCGAGTCTGCGACTATAACAGAAGCGAGCCCCACGGGTTAAACAAGAGAAGCACCACCTTTAGCTTTATAAAATCCATGTCCGAGCTGCCTTTGTCTATTGGACTATTTTCCGCCGGATTTTCATCGATCAAAGCTGCAAATACTTTGGCGTATGCTCCAAAGATAATAGATCAATCCTGGCAGCCTATACTAGATAGGATGGATAGATTCATCTAAGGCCCCGAAAGTGTTAAAGAAAATTAGAAGATGCAAATAAGGAAGTTGTTGCACCCAATTGGAATGAAATGTGTTCGGCAGTATTGAAAAGGTGCTGTAAACCAATTTCATATCTTCAATAATTCAAATATCTGAAATATGCACAGCTGCATACTAATCATTTTACCTGAGGAAGAAAATATGGTTGCTTATATCTAACCTTTATATTTTGCCACCACTTATGATACTTATACAGTATAATACATCATGATAGTTGGTAAGAGCCTAGATGTTCCCACTAGGCCTGATACAGTAGATCAGGGCTGGGCAACTTTGATGATGGAGAGGGCCACTATATTTCCACACTCACTCCCTAGGGCCATATATTACTTGCTTTTTTGCTATTTTTGAATTGGAATCCTGAAAATTAACATTTTTATATAATTTCAAATGCCTTTAATTATACTTGTGTTGAGCATTGAGCTACTCATTTAGACTGAAGTAATTAAAGCGGGTCATGTTTGCATGTTGTGGAATTGTAACAGCTGAAACCAATATTATATCAGTATTCTGACATTGACCTGAGGGCCGCATTAAGTGAAGGTGGGGGCCGCATGTGGCCCCCGGGCCGCCAGTTGCCCACCCCTGCAGTAGATAGTGTTTATATTACAGCCTCTTGTTGTCCTTGGAGCAGCCACAGTATAACTATGATTCTCTGCCCTGTGTTACCGTATCACCGCACCGGATGAGTGTTATTGTACTTCTCCCCATAATATCATGTTACATGAAGCATAACCATCAGCACCTTCGACTCCTATTTTCCTCATCGATTGCTGATTGATCCAGAATTCCATGACAAACCTCCTCGTGTGAATTGAATATATTCATGCAAACCTTGATTGGGTTGGATTTGGTCATGAAATAACTGCACTAAATGTAAAAATGTTGTAAAGTTAAAGACTGAACTATTATTATGTTTCCAGGATAAATTAATTAATGGCTGAATGCTGAGATTGGAGAGATCCATTATAATGTTGAACTTGAAACATAAGAAACATAAGGCCATTATTTATAAGTAACTATTTTGAGAACTCTGCTCTTTGACTTCATAATTTATTGCAATAACTGTTTCCATGGTTTCTGTGAACACATACTGTAGCAATAATACATGGCAAGGCAAATAAGTTGTGTTAATTGGAAAACCCAAAATATCACTGCTCTACTCCGGAATTAACATCCACCTGAGGCTACACTGACAAATGTGTTCTGTTTACGTCAGGGCTGAGCTGTCTAGACTAGAAGATCTCTCTCTGTGTGTGTGTGTGTGTGTGTGTGTGTGTGTGTGTGTGTGTGTGTGTGTGTGTGTGTGTGTGTGTGTGTGTGTGTGTGTGTGTGTGTGTGTGTGTATGTGCAATGTCATCATTGTCATCACAGAAAATGTATGTCACTACAATATCGAACCCTGTGGTCTATGCCAGCAAATAAAAAGGACTGTTAATTAAACTCTGAAAGTGTAAAAATGGGCCCTTATGGGTCGACTTGAAAGTAAAAAGTTCGTTTTTACTTTTCTTTATATAGAAACAAATGTGTTGCAACACCCATATACATGCCACACAGTACAAAGCCTACTGCACGTATGCATCCACTTGAGTGACTGTGAGTCCATATGGTCCCTGTATTTATGGGGTGATGAGTCTTGCTCCTATAGGCTCAGACTGGTCATTATCTGGGGGCTGCTACACAGTAGTTAAGGGCACTTGATACACCCAGGATGCCCACACTCCATCAGCACTAGGGAATCCAATGTGTAATCAACTCTGAGCTCACAAAGGCAGGGGGTGTGCAGTCTGACCAGGAGCATCATTTGAGCTCCCAGGGGATAGTAATTGTCACTTCCTCCTAACTTTAAAATGTAACCTCAAATTCAGTTATTTAATTTAAATTTCCTTCACCTATTAGAATATTAGTAACAGTTGATCAGAAGTTGTATGAAGACTGAACAGGAAACCACATGGGACCTGATTTTTGTAAATCAGATTTGAAAATTGAAAGACATTCCTAGATGGTTTGAGATGTGATTCAAACTCGCACACTGAAACTTCATTTATACTTTGGGGGCTGCTCTTCAGAAATAGCAAATCTATTCTATTCCAGATCTGTTGTACGACAGAGTATGAATTAAGCACTACTCTCACCTACCGGTATGTCATTACATCGTTGTATAGCAACCGATGCAAATATGGCACAGATGTCTGAATACACAAATCCGATCTGATCACTTGAAAATAGCAGTTTGGAAAGTCAGTCCTAAAGATCAGATTTGAGAAGCAAATAGGATTTGCCTGCAGTCTGAACAAGTTAAGCCCTAAGCCTAGCTTAAGGTCCTGTAAACTCTCCTTCTAAGCTTTAGGCCTATATATCACTTTTCAGCAACACAATCCAAAATAGAAGGCTGTATCTCTCCAATGGTGTTTGCTTACAGTTACTGCACATGCCTTAAAAGTATAGATAAGTCAGAGAATGTATTAGCACATATAATGTAGTTAAGTGATTATACATATTGTATGTGGTTCTCTAATTGCCATAAACAGACCCTTTATACCAATGAATGACATAACAAATACCATTAAAAGAAGCACAATGCAGAATTAGAGATGCAGACAATGCAATGAGATTGTACTGAACATTACACAATGGTACAGTACAGTTTACATACATCTAAATGAATTTATTAATTAGCAAAAGTATGCAGGATCAAAAACCAAAACCTCAACGGAGTCACAAAAAACTCAATAGATTTGTTGCAAATAAAGCCAGTTTATCTAATAATGAACTCAAGATAGGTTTCACTGGTTACTCAAGTGATTTCTGAATAATACAATTATTAATCTTATTGATTATATAAGAAGTATATACAAAGTATTAGTAAAAAACGTGTGCACCTGACTTATTTTAATATTTTTCACAATAACACATAAATGTGTTTGACAACTTCTGTATACACCATTTAATAAAACATGTAATTGCAAGTGTCACTTCCCACCAAATTGGCATACAAAGAAATGTACCAGAAATGTATTTATTTAACATGAATAAATACGGTTTCTGACCATGTAGCCGCATTCCAAACTATCCTTGAGTGCCTGCAATACATTTCCCAGCCAAGAAAGACTACTGAGGCCCAATCTGGGCACCTAGGCTACTAATGCCGCCTAACAGCACATTGCGGGTTCGACTCCCGATCCTGGTGACCTTTGCTGCGTGTCATTCCCCATCTCGCTCTCCCCATTTCCTGTCAATCTATCAATAAAGGCCATGGCCATGGTAAGAAAAATATATGATCTCGTCCGGACGAGATAATATATTTTTCTTACCATGGCCACTCAGGGGCTCTGTATTAAACAGTATGACAGTTAATTATTTGCCTGCCGTTTCACTGACGGAGAACTTTATAATTTTGGATTATAGCAGGGAACCAATGATAATTACTTGATAAAATCAGAATTCAGAATATAGATGCACCAGTTTTCACAAAGAATTTTCAATCCACCCGTTTTCTCAAAGAAATAACACAGGAAGAGCACGATCATCTATCTTTGCCAACTGTTTGTTTTCTAATAAATGTATGAACATTTGTATGTATACACAAGTCCCAAACTAGAAACTAATCACACTTTCTCATTTACATTTTATTTCCCCAGAGGTCAAATGTGTGGAGAAACACGTATTTCTCTTCATCTGAAAATCACGAGGGTGGTTTACAACTTGCAGATGTTTTACTGTAGCCGTGTATAGCGTGTTCCGAGAGGATACAATTATGTCTTATGTCATGGGTGATGAACTTAAGTGTATCTCCAAGACTCTCTTCAAATCTGATGCTATTTTTTATACTCTACACTGTCTACAGTAACAGCATAGACGTATTGTACAGTTCTTTATCCTTTTATGCATGATGCAATGCATGATGTATCTAACATCACACTACAACTCTCTCTCTCTCTCCCCTGCATTCTGCTTCTTACAGTTTGTGTGACTTCCTCCTGCACGCCTCCTCTTCCTTTCTCCTTGCTCTCAGCTTGGCTGCTTTAGGGCCTTTTTTCAGCTAAACATGCTCTCTGCCTCTGGGCACTGGCATCTCCTGCATCGGTATGCAGCTCTCGTTCAGAGTGCTGATCCCTCTTTATGAGGACAAGGAGTTTCAATGCTTTTACCCCCTCCCACCTTCACTTGCAAATATGCCTGAATTCACTTTCTACAGCCCAGCTTTACAGGCCTGTGGGAACCCTTTAAAAAGGTTCATAAAAGGTTAATAAGAGAGTATAAACATGCATCAACTTAAGTTCTGCCCTTTTCCCCAAAATGTTAAGTTCTCTGGATGCATATCTGTAGCTTGTCAAAGCTGCCATGCCATGTGGATTTATTTTATTACTGTAAATCTTCTGCCCAGTGTGTTTTTAGTTTAACGAACCAATGTGTTACCACTTAGTCTTCCGCACCTTCTGCTTAACCATGTACACATTGTATCATCTGGTCTTATCTTATGCTATGCATATACAAATATATAGAGATCTTTTTTTTTATTTTCTCTTTGACATGATATTTAATGATAGATTTTGTCTCCCCCCACCCCCTCCCAAGGTAAGGTTGCTGCTGAAATAGATTTTTTTTTACCCATGGAAATTACGAATGATGACATTTGCCTTGGCAAAGCTTTCAAGGGCCGTACAGTACAGACTATAGCAGTGGTTCCCAATTTTTTTATGCGATATTTAATGTCTCCCCGGGACACAAACTAGTGAAAATAGCCAATCTAAAAGCTCACCAAAATAGCCAATCTACAAGCTAGAAATATGACACGTTATTTTCTTCTTCTAATTTCTAACTTCTTTTGATTGTTTTATTTATTTATTAAAAGCTTTCATTTGTTTTTAATGTATGAAGAATTGTGAGTTTTTGACAATCCTAGCCTACTAGCAACTAGGGCCGATAGGGGGAGTTTCAAAAGATCGGAATCAGGGGGAAAAGATCAGCTTGGGAAAACCTTATTTATTTGAGCTTTTAGTCAAAATAAGAATCATTTTGCATTAAGATAAGATTTTGTTTGTTAAAAAAGGTAATAATCTTTATAACTGATTTGTGTTATGTTTTGCCATAATCATGCAGCTCTATAACAGTGACACAGACATGACAGCAATGGTATAAAAAAAGGACCTTTCGGTGAATGAGCAGGGCATCTATATTATATCCATATCATGTGATTTTGGAAATTGTACTATTATGATATGGCATAAGTGTTCTATAAAAATATAAATATTGGATCGGGACAAATTGGTATCGGCAGATACTCAAAATGATTTGATCGGAATTGGATCGGGAGCAAAAAAACGTGATCGGGACAACACTACTAGCTACCCATAAAAATTGGTTCCGACCCATTGTTCTGCTCTATTTGAAGATTGTGGAATAGTTGTGTTGTGTTGTGTTGTGATGAGCCCCTACATGGCTCATCTATCATTACAATCCGCTTAATTTCACACCCACAAAAGTCAAGAGTTTCTCTTGAAGTTATTTGCTAATCTGCTATGTTCTCACAGAGCACCGTGCCTATTCCCGCTACATTTGGCCGTTGCACCATTTACTTCTCATTATTCACTGTACATTCATAATCGTTGTTTGGGCCATCTTTTGCCTCGGTTGCGAACGCTGATACGTCACATCCACACGTCAAGGGAAAGAGCATTGAATGTGTATGACTTATTCAGCCAGCAATTAACACTTACCTATACTATGTACGTCTTTGACATAGTAAGTATTAATACTAACACTAAAACATATACACAACACATGTATTAATAAAACGAGCCCTTTATTCCAGAGTTTCATTAGGGCCACACACTTCGTTCAGTTTCTTCATAATGGCATATTTATAACATTATCAATTATGGCCAGGTGTTTGGCTGCAGTGTAATAGCCGGTAGTCTATCATGCTCTTTTTTGGAACCTAGCCAAATAAACACAGTAGAGGTTAGTGCTGCCAGAATTGGCCAAAAATGATATTCGAATATTCCTTTTAAAACACCACATGTATTCGAACAATTTTCGAATGATTTCGAATGTCGAATGTATATGATTTGAATATGAATATGATATGAATATTGCAGAATAATATGCTGTAAAACTTTCTCTTTCTTTATCTACAGTATATGGTCCAGTCCTTTATGGGCCGCGGTTGGTGCTGAGAAATGCACTCTCTTGAGTCTTGCGAGATCAAATGAATGATTCATAAGTATCTTAATGGCCTAATTTTTGTATAATGTTTTAGTTTACAGAGTCTCACTAGAACTCACACAGCAATTTTATTGTTATTTTTTTAATTTGAATCTTAATTTAAAATATTCGATTATTCTTTTATTTTTTACATTCGAATATTCATTCGAATATGGAATATTCGTTGGCAGCACTAGTAGAGGTAAAGGACATCTGTTACGGATACCTCAATAAGGCTTTCAATATTTCATAGTTAACGTTCTGGAATCTGGACTATACAGAGAGAGAGTGAGTGCATTTTCCAGCAGCGGCATCTGCCACGGAACATCCGCAGCAGTTGCTAGTGTTTCTCGGTGGCATCAGTCCGACACTCTACCCCAAACCCTTACCCTATAACGATAACCGCAAGCACGACACAACGCATGTCAGACCAAACGCACTGCCGCAGAAGTGAGCAGCAGTCGAGTGTCATAATCCCCCCAGTTTCCCCGGCAGCTGCCGCCCCTTCTCCTGGCAGCGCCACGGCAGTTTACCGGCAGTTGCTTTCCGCAGCAAATGCCGGTAAACTGCCGGTAACTGCCGGTAACGAGATGGAGCGGCATGGAGTGACATAATCCCGCACCTCCCCCGGCAGCGGGGGGGCTGTTACCGGACGTTTACCGGCAGTTGCGGCGGCTGGAGCGTGGCTGCCGAATGGAACGACAGAGCAGCGGAACGAAGCTGTGATAATCCATCCACCTACTCCGGCAGCTGCCGGTCTCCCCCCGTCTCATGCCTTTGCCGGATTATGCACTCGCTGCTTCTGACTATACATCTCACTTGCATACATAAACATTGGACGGGAGGATTTGCCAGAGAGAGGATTATTTTCACTGAGGATATTGATTCCTTTCTGTGATATGATCCTAACAGCCTTTGAATAGAAAAACAGAAAACAAACATGACTTCCAGCAGGTGATACAAGATCCACTATGAAAAACCTACTAAAACAGATTACATGCCAACTGGGTGACAGAATAATGTATGGGTGTCATTTCTGAACAAAAATATTAACTTTGTTCGTAGAGACTGCTGCAGGATGAGAGAAGGGGAGATGATCACAAAGACTAAATGAGATTCAGACTCATCCATAGCCGGGCACAAAGCCCACTTCAACAGAGATGAGGGCCAAGAAAGATTGGTAAAGGTCAGCACTGCAAACAGGTTTAAAATGAGGTACTGTATAGCTTTCATTCTGGGAAAAACCCTGAACTGTAGAGAATGTACTTAACTCACAAGAAAAGAATCTCTCAACTCTCTCCAACAAAATATAACTTATTAAAACTTAATTTATCCAGACTGTAGATTTGTTCAGCGACAAAAAGGCAAAATATTTAATGGCAAAAAACAACATTATTTATACTATTATATGTGGTCAATATCACTAAATATGAATATTTCATTTTACATGCCCTCCCTAGGGGTTTGAACAAATAAGATTGTAATGATACCCTGCCTAGACTCAATTGTTACAAACAAACACAATGTATTTACATTAATTGCATTAATAATGAGCTGCTTCCATCAGGAGCAGCGGCTCCAGCTATTTCACTTTGAGTCCCTTCAGTCCCAGCTCTGTATATATGTCTGTTATTTACTGGCATTGTATTTAATTAATAGCAGCATGCTGCAAGCACTGTTAGTACCCTTGATTGTAATTAAGAAAGATTTGTTGGTGACAAATATTATATATAAAAAATCCAGTTGTTAATTAATGTAAAAAGGAAAACTAATACCATCACTATATAAGGCAAAATTTGCATTGTATCATTAAAAAAGTAATGTCACTGACAATGAGAATCATTGACACATTGGCATGCACCTACTGTAAGATACATGTTTATGTCAGCAGGATGTAAATGTTCAGTCCATCAATCATCTCTTTGAGTCCCCACAAAAAACACCTCCAGGTGAAATCACAATGAAATCACAACTTTGGCTCTTGCTTAGGGTTTCCAACTTTGGGGAAGAGCTCCTCAAGTTTACAAATATGGGATGAACAGGCAGAAGTCTGAAACATTCATATAATTTCTATTTCTGGGTGAATTTTCTCTTTCAGTGTCCTCTTCAATATGTTAAGTGAGCTGCAAGCACTATGAGGGGATGGTTACTTGAAGATCAGACAGCATTTAACCTTCAATCAAACATTGATCAAAATAAGTCCAGGAAACTTCTCTTAACATTCAATCAAATATGGATCGTAGCCAAACCTACCTATTTGGTGGAGGAAATGGGCCTTGATAAAGAGCACAGTGAAGGGAGGCTGACTGCAAAGGAACAGTTTGTAAAGCAACTAATCTTTTACTCTGCTCACAATTCTGAGCAGTTCCTCTGGTTTTGAAACGTATCCTACTGTATACATCTGTCAACATAGAGTAAGCAGGGCAGCTGGTGCTCTTTTGGTGTATACACTTGTTCCCTTTACTGGATTATTCATATGCAGTGGTAGTACACAGCGTAGCTCTGTGGCCAGCACTCAGCAGCTTAGAAACATTCTGCAGGGATAAGCTAACTCTCAGCAGTGAGAAGCGGGTATCACTGAATGTAAAGCACCTTCCTCTGTCATACCTTGCGGTCCAACTGCCTGATTATTCCAGGAGCCTGATTATTCTAGCCCACAGGAGATGCACCCATGCATTTCTTAAAGGCTCCCTGTGTCTCAAGCTACAGGTAGGTGGAAGTTTTAAGTTCTCGGTTCTTTCTGGTGTAATTTCAAGCTGTTTTTAACTCACTCAGAGCTTAAAAATCACACCCGGGCCGTGTGAAGTGAGGGGCACTCTTATCATCATACATCATCATGACGTAACATGTCTATTTGCTCAGACACATGACGTAAATTCTCCATTCATTGTCAATGGGAATTTAATGTTTGTGTAGGACTGTAATAGTCAATTTGCTCATCCACATATGACGTCAATTCTCCAGGCATTGTCAATGGGAATCTAATGTTTGTGCTGGACAAAAATACTGATTTGCTCATTATGACGTAAATTCTCCATTCATTGTCAATGGGAATTTAATGTTTGTGTACCATGAATATCTACACCATATATGTCAAACTCAAGGCCCAGGGGCCAAATTAGGCCCGTGAATGAATTATCTTTGGCCCGTGGGATGATATTTAATTAATATTAGAACTGGCCCTCTGGTATATTGCACGGACCCCCATAATACTACAAGTCCCACAATGCACTGTGAGTGCATTGGCGCGTATCGAGGGCCTGCGAGCGCAAGCCTGCGTCTTCTCTTCACTATTGATCAGCAGTGAAAGTATATCGCCTGTGGTCAACTTTCAGCTACCCCTCTCCCCAAAACTGGCTAAAAGAAAGGTGGACTCTGAAAACAGGGGTTTTCAAGCCAGGTGGGAGATAGCCCCTTTCGGGACCCTCGGCTACCTTTTCTGAATTTTGGACGGCGGTACCCAAGACACAACAGCATTAAAAACATCCTGCATGTACGCGGTCGGTCAATCAGAGGCAGTAACTAGGAGGTGCAGCTAGCCAGTCGCGGTACGGGAGGCGGGATATGGGAAATGAGGAAGAGAGAATTTCAGAGAAGCCAAAAAAATAATAAATTCACCAAAGATTATGTTGATATACAATACGATCCAATGACGCAATTATAATGTGTATTTTATGGCATATTTGGTGCCACACCATTAGGACAATTGTCAGACAGAAGTCATTTTGTGACACCTATTTTTACCAGCTGCTTTAGCTGCTGGTCAAAGAAAGCTCCTGAAATGTAGACGACTTACACCAGGGCTCCACCGGGCGCGTCAGCGTCGCGTCTCCGTCACCGTCAGGGAATGTTCCCTTTTTAATCAATGAAGGGTGGCTCCACTGCCCGCGTTGCGTTGCGTGACGCGTGCATTAAAATTGAACCGGTGCATTTTTTGACGCGTCCGGTGGAGCCCTGGCGTTAGTCAGTAGTAGCGACCTCCTTCTTATTGGTTGCCTCGGGTTGCCAAGTCCGCTTATTTCCTGCCAAATTTGGATTGTTTTTCCCCCCCGAGCTGCTTGGCTGTTTTTTGGCAGGGGGTTGGCTTATTTTTGTCACAACAGTTGGCAACTCTGGCAACAACCCATCGTCTGCACGAGTGCATGCGGCATGATTGGCTGCCTCATCTCTAGGCAACCAGACACTTTTTGCCTCTAGCCGACCTCTCAGCCAATGGGATAGCTCAGGATAGCATTGCAGCCAGCAAGTTGTAGGGTTCCCTGACCTGTCCCATAATGAACTGTTCTGAGCTTACTTTCACCATGCAACACGTCGTACAGCGAAGCATAAGTCAGACTTCACTTTGTTTTCAACCGAGGCAACGTACACAGACAGTCAGACACATATGGCTCCTCGTTGCAACATAAACAGTAAGGGCCGATTCATACTTCTATTTTAGAGCCGAAACAAAGTCGGTTCTGGACGGATAAGACTAGCCCTCGCTGGCACGGTGCATCAGTCCCCTCCTCCCCCAGTTGTGTCACAAAAACAGGCTGTGTGTTTGTGTGTTTGTGTGTGTGTGTGTGTGTGTGTGTGTGTGTGTGTGTGTGTGTGTGTGTGTGTGTGTGTGTGTGTGTGTGTGTGTGTGTGTGTGTGTGCACATGTGCATGCGTGTGTGTGTATGTGTGTGTGTGTCGTTCAAATCGCGATGCCATGTTTTTGTGTGTTTATAGGAGGTGTTGGCGATTCAAGTGAGGAGATGGGAAATATAAAGACCTATATGTTACCTCAATGAAGGAATATAGTAACAGACACATGGCCAACATGGGGTGCCCGTTGGCCAAGTGGTCCAGGCACATGCCACTATAGGCTAGTGTTATATATGTCATTATATCACAAACACATCACCTCTCACCAGACGAAGCCCGTCTCGAGGCAGTAGGAAAATAGCCTATACTGTAACTCCTTATCCATATATCTCTCCTTACATACACATAACCCATCTACACCCTTTCTTGCTCGATTTCGAGTCTGATCACCTCCTTCTTATTTTCCCAATTCACATTTCACCTCTCTCCTCTTATAGACTACGTCGATAAACCGGTCTTGGGTGTGCCACAGTAACTAGGGCCGGAGTTGCGGGTTGCGGTGTTTTGGGCATGTTTTAATAAATTCGATGGCTTGTTTTGAATATCAAACAAGCCAACATTTCTTTGATCAGATGTATATACTATTACGATTTGGCGTATTTCTCTCGCCAAGAGTTGGCTTGTTTTGGGCTTATTTTTGGAGGTGGGTTGGCTTATTTCTCTCACAAGAGTTGTCAACACTGGCTAGAAGCATATTGATTAGGCTTAGGATGTTAGCCCAGTGGTTCCCAACCTTTTCTGGATCGGGCCCATTTGACATGGCAGTGTTAAGTGCATTTTCAGAGCATGTTTATTTTAATGATAAATAAATAAATAAAATATTATATTTTGCCAATTGTTTTTTTGGGGGGGGAGGGGGACTTGCAATATCCTTATGGCCCACCAGTAGGCCCCGGCCCACTAGTAGGCCCCGGCCCACCAGTAGGCCCCGGCCCACAGGTTGAGAAGAGAACCGACGGGCTATATAACTCAGGGTGACGAGGAGTTGGTGGCTTTGGGATTCTTTCACAGGCATCCGTTGCGCACAGGCAGAGCCAGATCTACAGGGCGGTGGCTGCGCATGGATGTCCACGCGCGGGACGGTCTGTGGGGAGTTAAGGGAGTTGTCATACACTGACAGACAGTGATGTCTGCAGAGTCAGGGTGGTGGTCGCACACATAGGGCAGGCTCTCACACAAAAACAACTTTGCAAGACACAAGAGTGAGTGACTATAGTGACTACGGAGTGGACAACGAACATGACAGGTCTAACCCATATAGCCAGCAATTAGAAATAAAAAATAATTTCAACCAGCCTAATGAGCCTATGCAATATTGCTGAGGCTATTGAAAAGACTAGACTGTCAACGCTAACTTATTTTATCCTTGAGTGATAATGCGTCGGACAGCATGCTTGCAGAAATGGCAATGACTACAAAACTAAAAAGCTTGCTGATTGATCTGCTTAAGTCACATCCATTTATGCCAGTTTTACCAGGCTAGCCTACTGTCTGTAGATAATTTGTACAAATGGACTATAATGTATAAGGGGGGGGGGGGGGGGGTAAGTAGCCTAACCTATAGGATAGATGCAACTATAAGCCCCCGTCAGTGTCACTTTAAATTAATAGCCTACCAGGGGTTATCGGTAGCAGCATCCTAGTTATTGCCCATGTAAAACTTGTACAGCCGCATTCTGCTTTTAGGTCATTTTTCACCACTCACTTTCCAAGCATTCCCACACAGGCACACGAGAAACTGTATCATCTTACAATGTAGCCTATATTCCCACTGTAAAAACAGATAAATGCGCAAACCCACATTTGAACAAATATCTGCATTCAGTTGTTAAACGTAAACGCACGTGCGGAATGCTTAAAATCACAGGCAGCGTCACACCACGCCCGACAGTAGGCTACACTACAGCAATATTCAGTGCTCACCTTTAAAGATGCTTGAACAGAGGCTATAAAGGATGAAGACCAAGTGCTGCTTGAGAATCATATTCTTCTGCTTTCCTTGACAAAAATGATGCAGGCACTCCACACACGTATTTCTTCTTTTTCTCGACGGACTGGATTTATCCAGGTATGCGTGCAGTTCCGAACTTAGCGGAGTTACATTAAGCACCTGGCAAGAATGAACTCTGATTTCCAGTCAAGTCCTGATCTGTTTGCGTAGATCCGAGGGCAGTTGCGCCGTTATTGTGAAACAGGACGGCAGAGATGCTCGTCGACAAAGTGCAGCCTCTGCCTCTCTTTATTGCCTTTCTGTTTCACTCGCTGCAGAAAGCAGAGTCCCGCCCACGGCTTTTGACTAATGAAGACGCCAATGAAGTGAATGAACACCTAGGAATAATTATGAGCTATGTGAAATAGTCAAAACAATTGACCATTTAGAATAAATTGTTCCCAGAGTGTGAACAAGAGTGTGAACCAGTGGTTACATCAGGTGCTGCGGGTCTAAGGTCAGTAATCACTGTGCAGTCTAATGGGCTGCTGGACATCAGACATCCTTCCTGTGAGTGCTGTAGTGAATGAGCAGCCTAAGACCATCCACAACTAAAGACAGAGGGCAGGGCTTCAGCCAGGGATCATTCTAAGCCCATTGTGAGGATTTTACACATGGTTTAACAACATGCGGATTTTGTCCAATTTTGCACAGTATAGCCTGCCATGTCACTTCAGCTTTTGATTAAATTGCTGCATTGTTGAGTAAAGCGGAGGGACCTGGACCTCTGTTCTGCTCTGCTCTGAATCATTGACATCTCTTGGATAATACCAGTAAGTAAGACACCCTGAGGGTGAGAGGGTGAGGTTGTGTGCACGCATCCGCCTGGGTGACAGCAGACGGCAGACTGCTGGGCAAGCGCTGGCGCTTTGGCATGGGCGTCAGATCAACAATGAATTCTGCATATATGGAGCGTGTCTTGAGTGTACAGGATTTGATGAGGTCAGATCAACATATAGAATGTCAGAACAGGAAGGACGGGTGGGAAAGGACCTGTTCTGACGTGTCAGAACAGGTCCACAGCTCCATATGGAGATCTAAGGTCAGATGTAGAGTTGCTGGCTGGCTCCATGCAGATCTAGGTGATGATCAAGTCTTCCCCATGTATGGTTATCCAGAGTTAGATGAGGTCAGTGTCATCAGATGGCCATATATATAGGCATGACATCACACGAGGTGTGATGTCATGGAGATCTAAGGGTCTCCATGATGTCATGTGATGTCACGAGATGTCACAAGGCTAGACCATATATGGAGATGTGATGTCACGAGGCGTGACTATATGGATACGTGATGTCACGAGGCGTGACCATATTTGGAGCCTCGGAGGTGTGGGTGACGGACAGACGGACGGGAGATGCATGTTTTCATAGTAAAACACATTTTTCATTGCAGTACAAAATACAGTGATGAAACTGTCTCTCAGATACAGATACAGTGAAACTTCTCTTGTACTACTTTTCTATCCTTTTAACCTAGTTTCAAGCACAATTCTAATTTCTGTGGGGATACAATTTAGTTGCCTTTCTTGACTAAACCTTGAAAAGATTCAGCACTGTTCTGTAGGCCTATGCATCACATGTCAAGCAAGCTTAAAGGACCACTTCACCACTTTTCAACCTATCTTCATATAATTGGTCCTCATGATAAAATAGCACCATTATTGTCTCCACCAGGCCAAAGACATGGGGGGAGAGAGGATGTTTTGCACTCCTTCCGTGTGTGTGTCCGTCCGTCCGTCCGTCCGTCCTTCAGCTAATCTCCGGCACCGTTAACCCGGGCGATGCCAAACTTTGCACACACACTCCCTGGATGCCAACGATGCCCCAAAATTTCCAGAGCGGCCTGTTATAGCGCCACCATGAGGCACCTTTTTTTATACCTATAACTGCACCGATCTGCGTGAAACATTGCATGCACACTCCCTAGAGGCCAAGGACAAACCTTTGACCTGCATTTTTCACATCTGCCTTTTATAGCGCCACCAGGAGGCCGACTTTTGTAAAACATTTTTTGCACAGGTTTAATGTTTGTTTTTAGTTCAATGTTTGTTATAAAAACGCCATTGACAATGAAGAGAAATTAGTTTGTTTTGTCCCTAACACAAACATTAAATCCCATTAACAATAAAGAGAATTACATTTTTGTTTTGACACCGTTTGTTTTACATCACCATTACATCACCTCCTCGAAGAGCGCCCCTCACTTCACACGGGTGTGATTTTTACACAACCTCCTCCGGATTCTGTCCAAAATCCCGCAAATCGTTACTCAGTATATAGTCATGTGCTCAAGACGGATCTGTCCGATATTTTATATTCCATACGGGCCAATTTTACAGGATTGGCCCGTTTTGAACAAAAAGCCTCAAATCATGGACGCAGCGTGCAATTTACGTGAAATCTTTCACACACTTTCCTACTAGGCTGAGGAATATATCCCACCCTTTTCACATTGGCCTGTTATAGCGCCACCAACAGGTGGAGTTTGCAATACACTTTTTTGGAACAAAATGTCAAATCATCTGAGCTCTGGTGGATTTCAAATCATCCAATTGCCATCAAAGGCGTAAGAAGAAAGGGCACCCTTTTCACATTGGCCTATTATAGCGCCACCAGGAGGCCACAACCTGACCTGGTGGAGACCTGTGCCCCGAGGGGCACTTTTTCTAGTTTTCTACTCAGTCTGTGTCATAGGAGGGCTGTGGGCAGTTCAGAAACCCGTCCACCAGTGACATCGTCGTTAGGCAGATTTTCTTTAAACAATATTTAGATTTGTATTATCGCGAGAACGATGGCTTCCATTTTCACAACTTTTCAGGAATAGAAAGCCTGCAGCTTCTATTAGCTTGAATTCGATTCCCCATCGGGACCTGTGTCATGTTGGCAAGCATTTGACTTTGATCACAATAAAAGTTATAGGTTGACAAATAATGTTAGCTATTTTGATTAGTAACAAAATGTTATAGATGATCCTGCGAGGAATATGTTGTCAACAAAATTACTAACAGACTCTCCGGGCTGGTAATGTCTGAGGGGGGATAAATGCCACAATCCTGATGACAAATAAATTGTTTCACTGGGCCACTTAATTATATTGCTTTGCTGTGTGATATATTTGGTAATTTCCGTATTGTATTGTCTTCTAATGTCTGTTTATATTGCATTGTTAGCTCTTTGTTTTGTAATGCCTGTTTTCTACTGTCTGTTTATATTGCATTGCTTGCTCTTTTATTTATTTTAACCTGTACAGCACGTAGGTTGACCTGGTCATGTTAAATGTGCTATATAAATAAAATTGAGTTCAGTTGAGAATTTACTCTTACCACTACTGGTGGAGTTGTAACCCTGGTGGAGTTGATGCACGTTATTCCAACCAGTTCCTTTCCCCTCCATCTAGGTAGCCCGGCTGACCAGGAGGAGGCAGTAGACATTACTGCATGTTTTTTGTGAGGGTACCTACCGCAAACGCGTTTTCCTACACTGCCCCCCGTTCCCCCGCTTCCCAGTTCCTCTGCCTGTTACCCTTAGGAGGGTAATCATTTACTATTCTGTCCATATCGGGTTGCAACTCGAACGGGGCTTAATCGGCTCTAGCGAACTTCGCAACTTTCAATACGGCAACTTGCTCGGTGGTGTCTCTTGTGGCTCAAGTTTGCTAGTTTGCCCCGTCGCGGTTCCTACTATTACTAGGAACGGGGAAGCGGGGCAACGGGGGAATCTACGGGGAGCGGTGTAGGACACACTTGCTAGCGTACCTACCCCAGGGGACACTAATTTGTACACTCAGAGTTAAATTAACATTGATTTTACAATATAAATTGGGGTCCCAGAGATGGAAATGCCATTAAATGGGGGTCTGTAGACTAATATGCACGTCAAACTGGGGGTCCTTGAAATTAAACGGGTTGAGAATCACTGCTAGAGTGGAAAAATCTTCTCTTATGGGGGTCCCTGGCATATCTTTTGTCCATTTGGGGGTCCTTGACATGAAAAAGTTTGGGAACCACTGCCCACTGCCCTAGGCATGTTCTTCCTGTGTCCCCTAGGACCTAGGGGACACGGGAAGAACATGCAAACTCCACACAGAAAAGCCTTTTCTCCAACCCCACCTAGGGTATGGGCGCTGATGACGTGGAGGAGAGAACACGCCCCCCAGCACGCCGAGTATCCCTGGCAGGAATCAAACCCGGGACCTTCTAGCTGTAAGGCGGTGCCCCTCCCAAAGAAGAATTAGCAAAACATAATGTGGCCAAATTTGACTGAGGGACTGCCATTGGATTCACTTCTGTGGACGCATTTATTTCATATTTACATGTCGATTTCAGCTCTGATATTTATTTCAGACATGCTCTAGTATGTGAGTCTGCCTGTGCTATTAACTCATTTTGGATAAAAATATAAATAAATTCAGTTTTTCTCCTCTGGTGAAATGCTGGAGGTTGCACGATGGCAGGCTCTCAGTCAAATCTGGTCACATAGAATAGAATAGAATAGAATAGACTTTATTTGCCATTTGCACAAGTGCATAGGAAATCTTGGAGCGCAGCTCCCAGGGTCAGCATTAAAAAAGGGAGGGACAGGTGAGAAAAGAAACTTAGAACAAACAATCCTAGAATAAATAAGTGCTTCATAGTCTACCTAAAAACAATGCATATTCAGTTCGTCTATGAAATCAAATAAAGTGCTTCATAATCTGCCTAAAAACAGTGCATAATTCAATTCATCTTTCTTGATTCAGTCCATCTATCATATTGATTTCCGTCCCTAATGTCCTCGGCTACTAGTCGCACAGCAGCAGGGAAAAAACTGTTCGAGAAGCGTGTTGTGTGGGTGGAGATGCTCTCTGGCCGGTTCCAGTGTGTGAGGTCCCTTCCTAAAGTCCAGTTGTTTTGTCCACATTGAGGACGAGGTCATTGTCCTCTCCGTAGCTGATGATGTTGTTCACCTGTTCCCTGTACGCTCGATTCCTCCCTTAATAAGGCCCAGGATGGTCGTGTCATCGGCATACTTTATTATGATGTTACTCTTCTAGGTGGAAACGCAGTCATGCGTGTACAGGGAGTAGAGTCTAGGACTTAGGCAGCAGCCCTGGGGTGTTCCAGTGCTAACTGTGAGCTCGGCTGAGGTCTTACTTCCATTCCTCACCACTTGTGGCCTGTCTATTAGGAAGTCCAATATCCAGTTGCAGGTGGGTGTTGATACACCAAGGTTTGCCAGTTTCACAGTTAGCTTCATAGGCCGTATTGTGTTAAAAGCCGAGCTGTAATCCAGAAAGAGCATACGTGCATATGTCTTGCTTTTGTCCAGGTGTTCCAGTGTGGAATGAAGTGCCAGTGCCACTGCGTCGTCCACAGACCTAGGCAAACTGTAGGGGGTCCAGTGCCTCAGGGATAGCAGAGTTCACGGACTGTAGAACCAGCTTTTCCATGCACTTCATTGCCACTGAGGTCAGTGCCACTGGTCTAAATCATTCATTGTCACTGTTTTGGGACTGGTATTATGACAGAAGACTTGAAAAACCGGGGGACAACTTCCTCTGCAAGGGAGGTGTTAAAGATGTCTGTATACACCCCCGCCAGCTGCTCACATAATGTCTAACATAGCTTGTCCTGATAACCCCCTGTATGAGGCTCAGGGGTAGAGTCTCAGGATGGTAACCGCAAGGTCGCCAGCTCAAACCCGGGCTCCCCCAGAGTTAGTGTTGAAGTGTCCTTGAGCAAGACACTGAACCCCAAATTGCTCCTGATGTGCTGGTTGGTACCTTGCATGGTTTCTGCCGCCATCGGTGTATGAATGTGTGTGTGAATGGGTGAATGTAATGCACAATCTATGTAAAGCGCCTTGGATAAAGGCACTATATAAATGCACCATTTACCATTTATGAGAGACTCCCATTTCCCTTTGTATTTCACTTTGCTTTCAATTGCTTCCTCCTCTGTGTTGTCTTGGTGTACGTAGAGTAGAATGATTTTGTGACAAATCTGTGTGCAGATGATAACCCTTTTGCAGTGTCAACTAGAGAGGATCGCGCCACACTACCTCCATGCATCGCTGTGTCTGCGGTGCATGTGATTTTGATGAGATTGTTTTGGGTGCACAACCCCCACCCCAGACTTGGAGAGTGTTCGAGAACCAGTTCAGACAGTCTCTATACACACCAGACAGTAGGCGTGTGGAGGGCATCAGAGCCTGGGCCCTGGAGAAGCAAGGGAGGCGACCAGCTCAGTATCCCAGGATGTTGTGTTGAGTGACTGTGTCACTGGGGACAGTTTAACCCCTCAGGTGGGTAGCATCGCAGGATATTTGTGGCTAAGGGAGACCTCCCAACTGTGTTAAATTTTGGATGTTATTTCATTGTTTGTAAATTAAAGGGACACTTAACTATGTTAATGGCGTTTAGACCGCGAGTATGATGGCCTCGACTCGTTATGAAGGTGACGGTGATGGGTGAAGGTGATAACTTATCACCTAAAACTGGAGTATGTATGAGCCTTTAGACAGCCCTCACCCTATCCACAATGAGGAGCAGTGCACCAAAGCATTCTGGGAATTGTAGTCCAGGAAGGAAGTGAGCCCAGTGTCGATGACGTCGGTCACTGCTAAAATCTAAAATATCTAAAACCACATATTACACACATAAAGACCCCCAGGAAAGTGTTCTAAATCTTCTAAACATCATTTTATATTTTTTTTGCAAAATGGGTGAAGTTTCCCTTTAAGTTGTTGGATGAATTTATGTGTGTTATATGTTACCATTTATGTTATATATGTTTACAACACAGTTGACACTTGACAGGGGTGGTTACAGGAGCACACCCCTCCCATCTGAGCAATTATGTGGAGTTGGTTTGTTTTGATGTTTGGTGTTACCAATAATTGTGTTTCAATGGTTTATGTTTTGTTTAAGCTGACTTGACAGAGCTCTGTATGCAATTCACTTATAATTCAGAGCAGAACTCTGCAAAGCCAATTACCATGAGGGTGGTTCTAAAGAATCAATCCCATGTCCCGCAGGTAAATTCCTCATCATTTCATTAGCTCTTTGAGTGCCTTGAAATATTTTTAGAACTGCTTGACCAAGAGGGATCTGTAGAAAATTACGACGCAAGTTTCAAATGCAGAAAAGCATAATTTGCATATTATTCTGGGATATGATACATGTTCTGAGTTTGTACAGCAAAGTGACCTCCTTGTCACCCTGGAGCCCTCTTCTACTGTGCTAATGTAATGAAATAATTAAGCTTTAGTTTATGAACTTATATATTCTCCCAGTTGAGCTTAAGATTGTTGAATTTAAGAAGGGCACTTGCATGGATAAAACATAGGTTGATGTACTGCAGTGTACTGTATATACTATAGATACATTTGGGTGCAATGTCAAGCAAAAAAGGGCTAAATGTATGAACTAGATGGTGCTGTGACAGGAAAACAAGATATACTGAGTTATATATCCTCCCACCATGGGACAAGGAAGGCTTGGTGAGCGGTGGCGCTAACTCAGGGTAATTGAATGATCAATTATGAGAATTTCTCCTTCTGAACTTTTGTTTCCATACACCTGGCCCCCAGATCACAGAATTAATTGGCTTGGGAGGGGGTACAACGTAACCATCCAAGCAACAGCATGCAGCCACAAGAAGGGCATCCGTCAGTAGCATTAACAAGAAAAGCAAACTAAGCTACAATATAAGCTGATGTTAAGTATGAAATATGTCAGCCACTGAAAAGCAAGCTGTGCATTAAACAAATAAAGTAACTACCGTATATAGCACTAGAGGAGAGACAAAAGTGAGTGTTTGTGCACTGTTCATACATTTGCACACAACAAATGTATAAGCAAAATACAGCTAGTACACCCACTGCATAAAGTGCACTAAAAGAAAGAAACTGCACTTTTTGCTTCAATTGTGGATGGCACAATATTACTCTTCGACTCTCAACAGATTCTGCTAATATCAAAATCTGTCAGCATCACTGCCCTAAACATGTAATGTTGTTAGTATGAATAAATACCAAGGGCTATTCAACGTTGAAGCTCTGGGCCCTAGTGGTAGGAGGAGGGACTACAGGCGGACCCATGGATTCATGACCGGGAAACCCCGTGCAGCTGGGCTTTAACATTGAGCGCTCGGTTGCACTTCCGCATTTGACCACCAAAATTTGGTGGTCAAATGCGGAAGTAGACGTTCTGAGACGGTACTTCCGGCAGTCTTCCGGGTGCTTCAAAACGCCACTGAGCAACTTCCACTGACATGAATAGCTGGGGGGGCGGAGCTTCGCGCCAGTTCAGTCTCTATCCTTTTATATACTCTATGATAAATACCGAAAGACCCAGGAGGAAGTGGACTAAGAAAAGGGAGGAGCCAAACCAAGTTCCTGTTACTACAAAAAAAACGAGGTGGTGCCTGAAATGGTTTTATATAAAAGAAGCACGATTTTTGCAACACATTTTGTTTGTTTATGATTGATTGATGAGGGGAGTCTTGCTGTAATTCTGTAATCAAATCTGAATCTGTGTGTAGAGTATGCAATGACCTAATAAAATGTACCCCATATACCCCGGTTTACATTCACCTAAAGGCCAATGGCCCACAGGAAGTTGGCAGCAGGGGTTTAATCACCATGCCAAAACAAAGTCCCAGGTGAATTGTTTATTGCCCGTTGAAACATAGGCTCAGTCGACATTTGCTGCTTTATCCAGCAGGTAAGCCCAGTATCGGCAAGTATTACAGAAATAAACATGGTCTGTTTCTATCTTTAATGGCCTCCAGGATCATTCAAGGGAGTTCACTTTAGACAGCTGAGCTTTATGAAAAACAGAAAGCCCATTTTCTCGGAAACATGCATAGGCCTACTTCTCTCTACCGGTAGCCTACTCCTTCCTTGTCCTTAAAGTCCTCATCTCATTACATGTCCTACAAAGCCTTTAAAATTGGCTGTAAGCAAAGTACATTTATGGGCCTTCTTCTTTAAAAAAACTTCTTCTTAAAACTGAGCTATGTAGCCTATGTCTACCAATTTGATTTGGCCTATATTCCAAAAATATAATATATAATATAATAATATATATAATATTAGAATTGCCAGTATTCAGGTACCTTTTAAACTCAAGCAACTTCTCTGTGCCTTCAACCACAAAATAATGTCATCAAGCTGTATTTTGCTCACCAAATAAATTATTTTGTATTGTACTCATTCCAAGAATCTAATCCAAACGCATTCTCCCATTTAGCCATGAAGAGGCCTGTTGCTCCCAAAACAACATCATGAATGAACTGCATTAGTCGACATGTCAGAGAGAGTAATTCTCTTGTCCAAGAACATTGAGTCACAAAAAATTGCAATATGCTGATTGCTGATGATTTGTAAACAACTCATTCCCAGAACTGCACCGAAATTCCCTCCCACTGGCTCAAGTCCCCAAAATAACAAACACACGCAGGCTTTAATTGTCAGTTTGAGTTTACCTGTCCACTGCAATCCACTTGCCCCAGAATAGGAGTCTTTGTCTTGTTTCTCTCCCAAAATTATCCCACTTAAGCTTAGCACTTAAGCTTAGGGTGCCTATAGTGGCTATTGGCTGCTAATACACAGACTAATACACAATACTCTTTGTGAGCACGAGACTCCTGGTTCAAATCAAATCCAACCCCTGTATTGTACGTCTTCTATAGTATGTTCTCTCTCTCTCAGCCCTTGGTTTCCTGTCTCTCTACAGTGACCTCTCGGAAATAATGCATTCCACAGAAAATTTGCAGTAATTAGCTAGTTGTTTTAGCATTTTTAAGTTTAATGGGCTACAGTATGCTCAATGTAGTGCCACCCATTGATGGCAATACAATTTATCCATTCATTGCCTTTTTTAAAGATTTGTTTTGCCTTTATTGACAGTCCCAAGTGAAGATTGAAAGGAAAGAGGGAGAGAAATGCAGCAAAGGTCGTCATGAACGGGACTCGAACACGCGGCGCGCTGCCAGGCCAGAGCCCACATGCGGCATGCACCTGGACCACCAGGCCACCGGGCTCCCCTCATAGAGCACCGAAATATCGATAGAGGGCTCAAATCCACAGGTTCATGTACTTTTTATTTGCATCGTAATCCCCATAGGAGGATTTTAGATCGCCTCATATAGGAACTGAGTTTGAAAAATTAACATGTCATCCTGGCGGTTTCACTCATATGGATATGAAGAATCAACTGACTGAGAGAAAACGCTAATGTTACTGCTGCTGAATTTGTTAAATTTTCACTAGAAACAGACTATCAAATATGAGTGACTGACGGTCGTAAACGATACAGAGGCGCCTCTGTAAAAGTAAACAATTTGTTTACTTTTACCACAATGCTTATATGAGACGATTCTAAGAGGACCTCATGTTATTCTCCATAGAGAAATTACTTCCGTGAACCAGGGGATGAGCGAGTGACGTCAGGACTTCGGCACTCTATTGCCTTTTTGAGTGGTGTAAACCACTCCTACAACTGGCTTTGTTAGTTTACGTGTCTGTCTGTCTGTCTGTCCGTACCAAAAAATTTTTTTTTTTAAGATATCTAGGCTTTTTCTGCCTTTATTGATAGATTGAAAGTAGGCTGACATGAAATGGGGAGAGAGATGGGGTGTGACACGCAGCAAAGGTCGTAGGAATCAGGAGTCGAAACTGCAACATGCTGTGACTGGATTACCAGGCCATTCATTGCCTTATTGATGGTACAATGGGAACAGCTACATTTGATAATGACTTTTCTGTATACCACGCAGAAAACATGCAGGTCAGCAATCCATGGATGTCATACTCATAACACAGCAAATGTATAAATAATAATCACTCAAAATTGTTGCCTGGAGAAATGAGTAGTGCATGTTAATATACAGTATATTCCAGCCAATATACAGAGGACATCTTATGCTATGGTATACCGTAGCAGTGTTATTGGTCCAATTATTCAACAGAGATATAATATTCTCTTCTAATATGAAAAGCCAAAGAAATATGTATCAATTTTGCATATCAATAAAATGCCAGCCTATGATAAAGCTTCTTTAAACTCAAAGGGAGCTACTGTATGTGTGCAGGAAGGGAAATCCAAGACCTGTACAAGTATATCATCATATCAGTGCACTGCTGGCCAATGATTGCCGTACTCTATTACGTCATAATTAATACAGTAGGCAGAGCATTAAGATGCATGGTTTCTACATTGGAAATGTTAAGTAAACAAGGCGGTTTCTTTCTACACATTATAAAATGTATAAAATGTGTCATGTTTTGGCTATGAGGGGTGCATGGCAAAATGTACTTCTAGAAGAAATCTGGGAAAGCTTGGGGTTGTAATAATGATATGTACTGATCTTTTGGCTTAAACTTTACAGACGCAGTATATTTTCACGGGCACAGATTATCCTCATGGGATTGATCTAGTGGTGAATTCCGAAAGACACTTGTCTATTTTTGTGGAATTCTTAAATAATACTCAGGTGAATGGTATGGTAGTTCTGCCAAAGAACCTTGGGATCATACCATTATATTCTAGCTACGAGGACAAGCCGAACCATAAGAGGCTGTACCAAAACATTAGCCAGATCAGGCCTAGCAGAGACACCTACAAAATATCATGTCATATCATAAGCTATAGTATAAGTGAAGGTTAGATATAAAGGTCATATACTGTATTAACCATAATAACGATATAATACAATTCTACAATTCACTCTCCTCAGCTCTATTCATCCTAGTAGTTATACAGATCGAAAATGTTTTGTGTTGGGGCTCACGTCCACGACAGCCCAGAGCAGCTGGTGTTCTCACAGACCACTGCATGGAAAATGGGCTGATTTTAGGATTTAGCTGTCCATGGTGGATTTCTCACTCTGGGCTTGGAGGATGGACAAGATTTAGAAAAAGATGTGAGGCCTACATTTTTGTTCATGTGTAGTATACTGTATACTCAGTCATTGCTACTTTTGATTCTCTAAATATTTGTATTCGGACAGACCTTAACATCTCATGTATGTCATATTTTAGTCTTCTATCTTGATTCCATGTCTAAATTACCCCAAGCTGGGTACCCATTGGCAAAACAGCGCCTTCTTTGACGTTAGTCACAACCTGTCTCGAGAGACAAAAATTACCCTGAAGAAGGCATTTTGTCTTGAAATAAAAGTTTTATTGAGTTGTGTGACCTCTCCTCCTTTCTGTTCAAGGTTATATCCTGTGGTCAGCACCTCCCCACTATTGGTGTGCGCTCTAGTCCTACCTCTTTGTTTGCATGTCTAAATTGAACATAAAACTGTATCAGTCATAAACCCTTTCGATTGTTTGCTACAGCAAAAACCTAATACAATCGAAATGTTGGCTAAATGGATGGTATCTACAGTAAATCTACCACTGTCCATAGATATTGTATGAATGAAAGCTTTATAATTAATATAATAAAGATTCACATTAAATATAATACACTACCTTTCACCAAACTTGAATTGTTGATAAACACAAACTGATGCTTGAATTTCATAGCTCATCAGTACTCTCAGTAGCTCCTTTGCTTATGTTTGCATAACTACACATCCTGGTCATGCATGGGTTCTCCTCCTGACCATCTGTTCCTCGCTGCCAATCTTCCAAGTGTGCCAGCCCCGCTACTACTTCCTGTAAGTCCATTATTGTATTGATACTAGAAAGTTGCGGGCCTCTGGCGTGCTCACTTTTAGCACCACACGTCGCAATCAGGAAGAAGGAAATAGCTTCCTAGGAAGAAGGAATTCGATACTGTGCAACCCAGTTGCTTGGAAAGTGCGAACCTGGCTGTACTGTACCACACCGTATTGTACTGTACTGCACTGTTGTACTCCGTATTGTACTGTACTGTATTATAGTACTCCGTATAGTACTGTATAGTAGTACTCTGTACTGTACTGTACTGTACTGTACTGTACTGTACTGTACTGTACTGTACTGTACTGTACTGTACTGTACTGTACTGTACTGTACTGTACTGTAGTATCCTCCGTACTGTGCTGTACTACTCTGTATTGTACTGTACTGTATTACTCTGCATTGTACTCCGTACTGTACTGTACTGTACTGTACTGTACTGTACTGTACTGTACTGTACTGTACTGTACTGTACTGTACTGTACTGTACTGTACTGTAGTACCCCGTGTTTGTTTTCCCTTTTTGTTTTCCCTTATAAAAGCAAATGTGGCAACCCGCAATGTTTTCATATACCCAGTTGCTTGGGAATTCGATACTGTTATTATTCTTTGGTATTATACTGTACTGTACTACTCTGTATTGTACTGTACTGTAGGCTACTGTACTAACCGTATTGTACTGTGCTACTCCGTAATGTACTGTACTGTACTGAACTGTAGTACTCCGTATTGTACTGTACTACTCCGTACTGTACTACTCCGTATTGTACTGTACTGTACTACTCTGTATTGTACTGTACTGAACTGTACTCCCTGATTATAATATTATAATATGACCCCGTTTTTTAGGATATCTCCATTGGAAAAAAACGTAGTCTTATATTCAGGCCAATGGGAATTAACACTGCAGTTGCAGAATGGGTACATTTCACATGAAAGCACAACCCAATACAAAGACTGTTACTGTGGACGACACACTGATAAAGTATTACACTTGTTTACAACAGGGTCCACCATTTTCAATTCAGAACATTTAGAGACGTACAAAATATAAATATACACTTCTATATAAAAAACAGGAAATCATGTAAGGAGGTAAAAAGCTTGCAACTTGCAGTCACAAGCTGGCCGCGGGTATAGTTTAACTTTGTTCAACAACATGGTTGTGTTGTTTTAGTGAGGGAAATATGCAAGTTGGAATGTCCTGCAACAACATGTGTATATGTGTGGCAGGCACCATGTGAAGCAGGTAGGGACACATACAATGGCCCGGTTTCCCAAAGGACACCTCTTACACCATGGTGTAAGAGCCAAGAGGTATGGTGTTGCACATGCTCAGTTGCCCTCTAGGCCGCACATGAAGCCTGTGTGTGGCCTGCATGGCAGCCAATCAAACACTATGTCCTTTTTTGGGAAACACTGTCAAACACAACAACATAGAAATACACAACCTAGACTAGAGCACAGCCATACCTGTCCTCATTGCGCACGTAAGGCCTCCTGCATGAATACACACACCTGTTTCCCTAAAGCCTCTTTAGCCTACACACACCTGTCGACATGTGGCAGTATTAAAACGATTCGCAGGGAGATGTGTGGTGCGAGTGGTGACTTTCTTCATCTAATACATTTTAAATATAAAAAAATTAAGGCCTACTTCAGCATCAAAGAAATTAAATTGAATTCCATTTTTTTAAGAGTGAAGAGAGCCTACTGTCAGCTGTCCAGCAGTCCAAATATTATTAAATTAAATTTCAGAATGGTAGACCTGAGGCCTGAGGCCTACCATTGCGTGGCACATCTATGCACGGAATGTCTATGTTCACAGGCTTCATGTGTGGCCTAGAGGGCAACTGAGCATGTGCAACATCATACCTCTTACAGTGGGACTAGTAGCATGCCAAAGTTTGTGCTATTGCCGTTGAGAATGCATTGGGCGTTTAAGTTAAATAACTACAAAAACTACAAATCATTTCAAAGTAAAAGGTTTGTCTTCACAGTAAGCTGAATTATAAAATGTGTGAATGGAGTTTCTAGGTGAAAGTGATTGTGCCATAGAGCTGCCATTGAGCCCCATTATAAATGTATCAAATTTGAAAGCACTATATTTCTAAAACTATGAAACATTTCAAAGATTCCTTTTCAGGCAAACATGTCCACCGTAAGATGAACCTAAATAGGTTTGAATGGGGTTTCTAGGTGTATGTAGGACTAGCAGCATGCCAACGTTTGTGATATTGCCATTGAGAATGCATTGGGCGTTTAAGTTAAATAACTCCAAAACTACAAATCATTTCAAAGTAAAAGGTTCCAGCATGTGTCTCCACAGTAAGCTGAATTATAAAAAGTGTGAATGGAGTTTCTAGGTGAAAGTGCTTTTTTGACATGCCAATATCTGCCATTGAGCCCCATTGTGAATTTCTCAAATTTGAAAGCACTATATTTCTAAAACTATTAAACATTTCAAAGATTCCTTTTCAGGCAAACATGTCCACCGTAAGATGAACCTAAATAGGTTTGAATGGGGTTTCTAGGTGTAAGTATGTAGGACTAGCAGCATGCCAAAGTTTGTGCTATTGCCATTGAGAATGCATTGGGCGTTTAAGTTAAATAACTCAGAAACTACAAATCATTTCAAAGTAAAAAGTTCCAGCATTTGTCTTCACAGTAAGCTGAATTATAAAATGTGTGAATGGAGTTTCTAGGTGAAAGTGATTTTTTGACGTGCCATAGAGCTGCCATTGAGCCCCATTATAAATTTCTCAAATTTGAAAGCACTATATTTCTAAAACTATGAAACATTTCAAAGATTTCTTTTCAGGCAAACATGTCCACCGTAAGATGAACCTAAATAGGTTTGAATGGGGTTTCTAGGTGTAAGTATGTAGGACTAGTAGCATGCCAAAGTTTGTGCTATTGCCATTGAGAATGCATTGGGCGTTTAAGTTAAATAACTCCAAAACTACAAATCATTTCAAAGTAAAAGGTTCCAGCATGTGTCTCCACAGTAAGCTGAATTATAAAAAGTGTGAATGGAGTTTCTAGGTGAAAGTGCTTTTTTGACATGCCAATATCTGCCATTGAGCCCCATTGTGAATTTCTCAAATTTGAAAGCACTATATTTCTAAAACTATGAAACATTTCAAAGATTCCTTTTCAGGCAAACATGTCCACCGTAAGATGAACCTAAATAGGTTTGAATGGGGTTTCTAGGTGTAAGTATGTAGGACTAGCAGCATGCCAAAGTTTGTGATATTGCCATTGATAATGCATTGGGCGTTTAAGTTAAATAACTGAGAAACTACAAATCATTTCAAAGTAAAAAGTTACAGCATGTGTCTCCACAGTAAGCTGAATTATAAAATGTGTGAATGGAGTTTCTAGGTGAAAGTGATTTTTTTGACGTGCCATAGAGCTGCCATTGAGCCCCATTATACATTTCTCAAATTTGAAAGCACTATATATTTCTAAAACTATGAAACATTTCAAAGATTCCATTTCAGGCAAACATGTCCACCGTAAGATGAACCTAAATAGGTTTGAATGGGGTTTCTATAGGTGTAAGTATAGCATGCCAAAGTTTGTGCTATTGCCATTGAGAATGCATTGGGCGTTTAAGTTAAATAACTCAGAAACTACAAATCATTTCAAAGTAAAAAGTTCCAGCATGTGTCTCCACAGTAAGCTGAATTATAAAATGTGTGAATAGAGTTTCTAGGTGAAAGTATTTTTTTGACGTGCCATAGAGCTGCCATTGAGCCCCATTTAAAAAGCCACATGCTACAGTGCCCAAATCTGAATTTAGGTGCTCAAATTAACTCAAACTGAAGCAATTCAGTAACACTTCCTCCTGGGGTCATTTTAGGGGCTGGGACCTCCAGTAAAAGGCCTAAATACTCTCCAAGAGTTGGGGAACAACATATCAAGAGAGTGGAGTGGTAGGCTCTTGGATTGACCCAGGACCAGTGATTCAATGTACCCCACTGAAAAATAGCAGATCTACAAGCTCGTAGGGTGGCACTTGGTGCCGCACTACGAGCTTGTAGATCTGCCCAAAGTTGAAGGGCTTCAACCTTGGGTACTGGGTAGCTGAAGTTGAAGCTCTGCCCTTCAACTTTGGGCACTTTTACATGTAGGCTGACCCAAAGTTGAAACAGTTGCCAGGGGGACATCTTTGGGCCTGGGGTCCTCATCGTTGGATACACACACACACACACACACACACACACACACACACACACACACAAACACACACACACACACACACACACACACACACACACACACACACACACACACACACACACACACACACACACACACACACACACAAAGACAGGTCTCTCAAGTCTCAACACATGCACAGTTGCACACGCATAACTTATCAATGTTAAATTCATGATGGATGTAGTGATCAAATTACCCAAAACATGTGATTTTCAAATTCAGCATATCCGTTCTAGACTAGACTAAAATGTTGAGGGACTAGTGGAGAAAAGATCCTGTAGAACAAAAAGACAAGTAATTTTATTTGGTTGCACTCAGGTATTGCGCTCATGAAAATAACAGATCTACAAGCTCGCAACATGTTGTGAGCTTGTAGATCCAAGTGAACCAAGTGCAAAATAAATTATTATGACGCCAAGCCCACCAAATATATTTTTGTTGACAAAATAAACTGTAGATTTAGTTGACTAAAATCTTGTTGACTAAAACTAGACTAAAAGTAAAACCACCCCCTTTCTGGCAGAAAGTATTCTCACTCCTATAGCCTTTCTCATCTCCGTGGAGAAGAGCCTGACCTAATGACCTAATGCAGAGCATGTTGTCGAATACACTATAGGGCGGAACTTCCGTTGTATAGCCTACTTCCCCCGGAAGCTGTCTTTTTCAACCAATCACAACTTCCTACTTCCAGTAGAAAGTACAAACTTCCTACAAACTTCCTACTTGCTAGTTGCAGTAGGTATATCACCCAGTGTGGGCATAAATACTTTTTGAAAGAAAGGGTGCTATCCCCTTTCTGACACAATGGGGTCCAATCTTGAACATGTTCCCATGTTCAAGATTATGCTAAAATCATGCCATTGGTGTACTTTTTTCCATTCCAATCCAAAGCATATGTCCTGACAAATGTAATTTTAGTGAGTTTAGTTTTGTGAGGTTAACACTATGGGTTAAGGTTGAGTTAGACATAATAGTAAAAAAAACTAGGCTACACCACATGGCATGCATGACCAAGTATTCTTGGCAGAGGGCAAATTTCTCCCTTGTGACAACTATCATGTTTGGAAAGGTGCTATAAATAAATAAAATTCATTCATGTATGAAAAAGATCCAATGGGATGCACCAGGTGAAGGACAAACAGCAATTCAGCAATAAGAAAATAGAGTTTGCACACCAGTAATGTCAACGTTTCCACACACTTAACAAGTACTCTGAATGGTCAATTGCTCTATGATTAGTAATTCCCAAAAATGACATAGCTGTCATTGACAGATCTGAAAAAAATATTAGAGAGTTGAGATCATTGGCCTGCTGTCAGCAGTATTATGGTGATCACGGTTTGTTCCGAGTATGCTAATCAGAGGCATGGAGAAAATACTGTTTGTTTTTTGTTTGTTTTTTAAGCTTGAATTTCAATGCTGCATTATGTATAAGAAATGTATAATTAATACAGATGAAATTTTCACCAAGGAAACATGATGACTGAGGTACATGCAATTATGATCTATGCTCGCATCAAACTAAAATAATCTACTAGGCCTATAAATAAGTGATGATGAGTCAAAAACATGCATTCAGGCTAACCACACAAATCACATACTGTTGTGCAACAATGTTTTTCAGAGTTATCTCACGGACCGTTTATGTGCTGATGATTTACATACTTAACTGTTAGTAACTTATGTAACTAACTGCTTTTTGTAGATAAGACCACCATCAGAGCCCATTGTCCACCTCCTGTTCCTTACCCCCGATGACTGCTACTTGCACTCTTAGCTCTTAGTGAAATTGTTGCTAAAATCAAACCCTCATCCTGTCCCATAGACGCCGGCTACCTGTTAATTTAATGAGGTCTGGGGGACTATTGTACCCACAGTCCATAAAATAATAAATAGTAGTCTTGTGACAGGAGTTATATACCAGCACATAAAAAATCCTAGAAAAGAAAAACAGCACTTTTACAGTTTATTTTCTTTATTTTATTTTTTATTTTTTACATGAACACAGTATTTGGGAATCTGGTTTCAAAGCATTCCATAGCACTGACTGAGTCTGCACTAAAGTTTTTAATGATCTTTTAATTACCACAGATTCTGGTGGTGCTGCAATCCTCTTACTCTTAGATTTAACAGCTGCTTTTGACACTATAGTCATAGACCAAACTATTTTGATATCACGCCTGGAGCATTGTGTAGGTATCACTTTAGACGTTTCAAATCATACTTATCCGATAGATTTCACAAACTATAGACCGGTGCCCCACGTCTCCATATACGTATGGTCATGCCTCGTGACATCACAGATTCACGTGACATCATCAGGGATGGAGATCCCTGATGTCATCAATAAACCCATATATGGGAATATCCATATATGGAGATCCCTGATGTGATCAATATTGGCCAGCAACTCTACATCTGACCTCAAACCTCAAACCCTTATGGAGCTGACCTGTTCTGACATGTTGATCCTTCCCCATCCATCATTCCTCTTCGATGTCTCCCTTTTGACCGATACCTATCCATTCAAACTCTAGACAGGCCTGCCCCAAAGTTATTAGTACAGCTACACCCGGCAGCCGGCGGAAACTAGAGTTCGCAAAAGGCCTGGAAATTAAGGCCCAGCCCTACCCATGGGCCCTCATCAAACCCTGTACACTCAAGACATTGCCCCCGCTGCCACATTAGATCTCCATACAGTATATGGAGTTGACCTGTTCTGACATCCATATGTTGATCTGACCTCATCAAACCCTGTACACGCTCCATATATGGCCAGTACAGAATTCATTCCATATGTTGATCTGACCCCCCATGCCAAAGTGCCAGCACTTGCCCAGCAGTCTGCCGTCACCCAGATCCGTCAGTCTGCCGTCACCCTAATCTCTCAGATGGGTAATGGGTTCCCAGGTTGCACCTGGCCTACTAGACTACTATTCCACAATCTCAGAAAGGAAGCATTTGAAAATTATGGAAGGCAACAGTCTGGCTCACGAGAATGAGCACGAAATGTCATTTCATTTATAGTAAACCATTAGACATTCATTCTAAAATAGTAATAAATTATGTTTTTTTTCCTTTGGATATTTTCACCATGGTCGTGTTGTGTAACTAAATTGCATAGTGTTACATAGTGTTACATCGAGCAGTCTTGGAAAGCCTGGTCAGGTTTGGTAATCTCACCAAATTGTTCAGATTGGTGCAGACTGCAGGGAAGATCATAGGGGTAAGACAACTCCCCTCTCTACAGTCTATTTATGAGCAGGCTACATTAAAACAAGCTCAAAAAATCGTCAGTGATGTTACCCATGTTTTAAATGGCGAGTTTGTACTTCTGCCCTCTGGGAGAAGATACAAGAACCAAAGTGGAAGTACATCAGATTTAAAAAATCGTTTGTACCAGCATCAACTAAGATGTTGAACGAGGCTCTGAAACAGCAGTAACTGTGTGAGGCTAGATTATCCACATCATGTGTGCAATTTGAATTGTGTAATGTTGTGTCTTCCTCTGTAATGTATTTTGTTTGTCATTGATGTTTTATGTGTGGCTGTAGCTGGGGTGAAAGCCCAAGACAAATTTCCCTCGTGGAGAATAAAGTTTACCTTACCTTACCTTACCTTACATCAGATCTAACTAAATTCTTACAGTGGCAGCCAATATGTCATTGTGTTGCACATTATGGTGACACAATTTTGTAAAGTGTGCCCGCCAATTGTCTGATCGGCTCTCCTTTTACCTCAAAAATCTACTTCAGAATTTCACTTTATTCACTTAGACAAAGACATCAGTTTTAGAGGTGAGTTAGCCTTTTAGCTAATGACTAATTCACCTCTATTCTATTAGTAGGGTGCACTACCTGCTGTTTTTCAAACTGTGCTGCTAATTTTAGATGACACCTGAGTCCCTGTACATGTAAAACAAGGTGAAACAAAAAGGCATCATTTAACACCTTTCAATGACACAGCACATACATTATGGATGAATGCCCAATGTGTACTGTAGATCAAAAATGTTCAATAGCTGAATTAAGCTCACAAAACGTTGCAATGTCACTAGAGTTTGTAGATCTAAATGTTTTGACTGACTTTTGCCAATGTACCGGTCCGGTATGTCCAAATTGTTAATTGTTACCTGAAAAAAAAATCAACTATTACAGAATGAGACAAAAATGATGCTGTTAATGTTTACTATAGGTTTTACACATTTATATTTCCTGCAAACGTCCAATTCAAAATTATACATACAATATTTCAGGTACTGGATGACAATTAATCCAATGGTAAAAACAGCTAAACCAGCTGCTATTCCCTAATCAATTTGAACCATTCCTCATTGCATGTTTACTCTTGTTTGTGTTAATTACCACCTGCACCAAAAAAACAACAACTCCCACTGATTAAAAAGTGTTTGCTCAGATGGGAAGATATACCCGTCTTGCTGTTTTTAAAACATGAAACTCTACAGGGATCACAGAGGCACATCACCATGTGGCATTACTCCAAAACAGGTCTATGCTGAGGACAACCCTGGGGAGCGGAGAGGCGGAAAAGTCAGAGAGAGGGAGAGATATAATGGGCTTCTCTCACCTCATCTGGAGTACAATGCCGGCAACATTAATTGGGCTGTCAGTAGAGAGACCCACATACAAAAACATGCTTGTATGTTACAGGACATTATGTTCTCCTTTTAAAACAGTTGTATATTTTATACATAATTAATTGCATATTTCTCCTACACTTTTATAATAAAGATTATACAGATAGATACGAATGTAGATACATTCAGTGTTTTCTGCCATGAATAGTAATTGATATGATAGACACACCGAACAGAATACCCTATAAAATAAAGCATAATGAATATACTTACAATATATTCATTATTAATCAAAATGCAAACTTTCATATGTCAAATAATGTTGCATATTTAAATACACAAGATCATTAAAGGGTAAGACAACTTTTGTAGAGGTATGGTTTGTGTAATTACCTTGCCATGATGTAACTCCAAATGTGGACAAGAAATAAAAAAGAATTGCTCCAGTGATTAGAAATTGATAATTCAAAATATGCTCCTCATTGACTTACATTGTACGCTGAAACAGCTCTCAAAGCCACTCTTTAGTACGTAAACAAACACAAACAAAGTTGATTCAGACAATATAGAGCATCACCAAAACTCATGTGGTTTTATTCTTTTTATAAAAATGTTAATTTTCCATCCATATTAATTAGGAAGAAACCCCGGACTGGATCCGTGGATCCGGGTCTTCAAATAGTAAAATCAACAGGACGTTTTATTTTTTTTTAATAATTTTTATCCCACGAATTTACAACCCATTTTTTCACCCAGTGTCAATTATCTAATGTAATCCTGGGCGCTACACTTCCTCTGCCAACCTGGGGGGGGGGCGGGGGGGGGGCAGCGGACTGACCTCATGCTTCCTTCTATGCATGAGGAGTCCAAGCTGCTTCTTTTCACCTGACAGGGGGGAATTTCCCCGGCCGGACGTAGCGTGTGGAAGGAATATACGTTATTCCGACCAGTTCCTTTCCCCTCCATCAGGCGCCTCGGCTGGCCATGGGGGAGGTAGTTTAGAGACATGCAAACTCCACACAGAAAGGCCCTTTCGCCAACCCCTCCTCGGGTATGGGCACTGATGACGCAGAGGAGGGAACACACCCCAGCACCCACAGTGTCCCCAGCGGGAATTGAACCCAGGAATCAACAGGAAGTAAAAAAAAAAAAAAAAAGGAAAAACACATGAGTTTTTGTGATGCTCTATATTGTTTGTTTATGTACTAAAAGAGTGACTTTGAGAGCTGTTTCAGCGTACAATGTAAGTCAATGAGGAGCATATTCGAGTACTACAGACGAAAAACTGTTTAAGTCCAAATTTTATTCTGACCCCTCCACGAAAAAGGCCTCGTTGTCCTGACCCCATATCCATAATTTATACATTATGGATAATTAGTGTGGACTTAAACTGTTTTTCATCTGTAGTACTATGGAGCATTTATTTTTTCTTGTCCACATTTGGAGTTATATCATGGCAAGGTAACTATACACAACCCAAACCTCTGCAAAAATGGTCTAAGTGTAATATAGACATAATGATTTTCTACAGACAAAATACGCCTGGACAAGCCAAGGATCAGCTCACTCTTGAATTATCAATTTAAAGTTGAAATACTTGAATTAATCAATAATCCGCCTGGTGCCTGCTCCACAGAGCCTACACACACCTAGACCTTTTACAGTCTATGACCTAGACACAGGACACGCATGAATGCAGACCAGCCTCTCGTCTTTAGCGTAAATAAAAATAACGTTTTTGCTACTCACCAAAACAAAGGCGGGTTGTGTCATTAGAAAGCCTACTTTCCTTAGTGGAAGCACACTGAGCCCCCCACCACACGTATAAACGGTACTTTTTGGCCAGAAAGGGATTTTTTTTTCACCGGAGGAAATATATTCTCTATGAGGCTATTCTCTGTGAAATATCGGTAGAAGGCGCAGTGGAGTAACTAAAAGTTTTTTTTTCCCGGTGGAAACAAAATCCCCTTTTGGCCAAAAAGTACCGTTTATACGTGTGGTGGGGGGCTCAGAGTGCTCCCACTAAGGAAAGTAGGCTTTTTAAACGACACAACCCGCCTTTGTTTCGGTGAGTAGCAAAAACGTTCGCCATCTAAGTTCTCCAATGACTCCTCCTTTGCCAGCTGGAGTACAGACTAGCCCGTTGTAGAGCTTTGTAATAAAATTTCCTTTTCTTTTTTCTAAGATTTGTTTTGGGCTTTTCTGCCTTTATTGATAGGCTAGTTTCAAGTGAAGATAGACAGGAAAGAGGGAGAGAGAGACACGCAGCAAAGGTCGTCATGAACGGGATTCGAACACACAACACGCTGTCAGGCCAGAGCCTATATGTGGCATGTGCCTGGACCGCTAGACCAGCGGGTGCCTGACAACAATCAAGGTTAAGGATGAAGAGAACACTCAGCCACAGAATCCTACCACAATGCAATGTAAAGGTCTTTGTGCTAGTGAGCAGGCTCAATAACAAAGCCTGGCCCCCACATAAGACTGCACTGTTTGTTCTGTACAATGGGATAACTTCCTACTTGACTCTATAGCATTACAGATGCCTGTTAAGAATAACTGTTTGGAGACATACTTATATTCACTCATATACAACTCAATGTTGAAGGCTGGTTGACACCATGCGTTTGTCGGCTTCCGAAGTCTCATCGGACCATTGCATCAGAGCTCATGGTTTCCCACTGCAGGGCTGCAGCAGCACCTCTTGTGACTGTGTAGAGTCCAGCACAGAGTGGCAGTCCTTCTGCCACTACTCACATACAGTATGAAAGGTCTTTGCTTCTGCCATCTTCTCATCAGCAGGTGTTCTTCAAACCTCTGCAGCCTCATGGGTTTCAAGCCTCCAGGTGTCTCAGTTTTTTTGTTGAGGGTTCCCATGTGATTGTGTCGATGTTTGTGGCTTTTAGTTCTCGCTTGCACAGTTCGCAATCTTAGCTGCGGTCGCCCTTGTGGCCAATTCCCCAAAGTGAGCTCTCGATAGAGGAGGTCTTCAGGGATTCTACCATACTCCATATGGCACACATGACCCAGCCAGCGAAGACGTCTCTGTTTAAGGTGTAATGTATGTACATGCCATGGATGGTATTTTTGCATGGGCCAGAACTGTTAGGCACCTTGTTGTCAGATGTATATTCTTGCATATATTCCCTGTTTTTTTTTTTTACTTCATTTCCTTTACTGACCTGTGCAAAAGTGGCAGGTTTTTCTTTTTTCCCCTTTTTGGTATTAACAATGGCTTCAATTATAGCATGCTAACTTTCCAAGAATAGAAAGCCTGCAGTTTATATTAGCTTGGATTCTCCATCGATGTCACTGTTCTGAATGTCCTCAGCCCTCTTCATGAGTAGACAGAAATGGTGCCATCTTATAATGAGCATGAGAACCAATGAAATGAAGAAGATAGTTTGAAAATGGCTGAAGTCACCCTTTAAGCAATGGTTTTAACCCAGCCTATAGATTTCCTTATTTTCGTAAACTAAAAGCTTTTTTCAATCAGATTTTCAGTGCAATAGTGCAGGCATGGCCCTTCTTGAAGTAACGCATGTACTTCTTTTAACAGCATTTGTAAGGGAATAATGTTCCAATTCAATCCTTTTAGACTTCAGTTAGGATTTCGATACTGTATCAGCCTTGAGCAACCTGGGTGGGGATCACAGATACAGCATATGTATGTATATGTGCTGGCTCAGCTACTAGCATACTGTATCTTTACCATAGAACCTTTTCTGTCACTGTAGGCAATTCATCATCATCATCATCATCCTCAACTTGAGGGGTCCCACAGGGCTCAATTTTATGTTCTATCCTCTTTTGCCTGTCTATCACTGCTTCCACATGACCAAATAATCTCTCTCCAATTTTATACAAAATGGCAGTTATACAGGTATATTTCTATAAAACTTTCATGTCAAGTATTAACCATTTAGGAATGTTTTACAATGCATTGTAGTAGTCTGGTCATTTTAAGATGCAAACATAGACTGCGAACATAATTAAAGATCTATGGCTAGACCAGTGTTTTTTCTTTTTTTTTTCTTTTAGTTTTTTACTAATGTTGATGCCAAGATACAACTTAATGGAAGCTAACCTAACAGTTGACCCTAGCTCAGTAGATAATGACATAATAGTAATTGCCATGTTCAGTTTAAATATGGGTCACAGACAAAAATGGAATTCTGGTGTTCATGGCATTCATGCTGTCATGCATCTTAGGCTAATTTTGAACATGATGTGCCGCTTAAGTTAATTATGTTTAATTCCTGTTCGCTGGTTCAAAATTATCATTGTTTTAGACTTGTATTTAACCCTGAAAGAGGGGGAACCAATTCATAATTTGACTATCTTAATTAATATCTTAAAAATAATATTTAGAGACTATTTCAAGACTTTCATCTTGAAATACAAAAGCCCATGCTCCTAATACCACCAGTCTAGACACATCTTTTTCAGAGGCCATTGCCTTGATCCTGACACACAGTTGATTTTTCCCTCCCCCCTCCCCTCCCTTGAGTCATACATGATGTACTACCCTTGAAACATTTGAGCCATTTTATTGTTAGGTCAGATGTTAACAATTCAGTTTTACTGTAGAAGCTGAGTAGACCAAAATTCATAATTGACTTTTGTGGGAAAAACCCTGAGTGTTGCAATACATGCTCTGGCTAGTTCCTTGTGTCCTCAACTTACATATTTCAGCAACTACAATGTATGTCATATAAAACCACCATGTGTCATTCAAAGTGCCCAAGATCTTGTGACTTTTTCATAGGGTGTACATAATGGGTCTAATCATATGGGGATGAACGATCTGTTATGACAAATCATCAAGGAACAATCAAGAACCACTCCCTGAAAGGGATTCATGGACCCGGCCAGCTTAAAAGCCAATGTCAGCACAGGCTATTTGAAACTGTGCCAGAGATACAAGGATATCATCTGCTTCTGTCTTTTCTAATGTCTCTCATTAGGAGCTCTTTCCTCATGGCACTCTCTAGTCCTTTCTGGGAACCTAGCTCCTCCATCCTTGAAATTGAGGCCTGGAATCAATCTTATCACCTCTCATTAGCTTCATTCCCATTCTCCATGGTTCCCTTTATTGCACAATGTTAACCTTTTCACATGGTATGGCATTCATGGGAAATTGGTGTCCTGCATTCAATGGAATTATATGTGTTGTATTTCAATAGCGATCCCTGATGTATATAATTTTACCCCCAAAGGAGGGCGGTTATTTAATATCGCACCAGAACCCTATTGCTTGAATATCAATGTAATGTGGGGGCGTTATAAAGTATACATAGCTTGTGTAGAGTGTGCAGGGAATATAATGCTGTACAGACCATATGCTTTGATGAGAATGAACTTCTCTGGCTCAAAAATCGAGAGTAAATTCAACCATTCAACATGTTTGGCAACTATGATGTTGGGTGAACCTTGCTCCTCGCTTTTGTTGGATGTGATTGATATACAATATTGGAAACAGATTAAAACATACTACTTTAACTGTTTACAAAGAGTACAGAGGGTTTGTCAGCTGGAGCCATCTGCTGATTGAAAAACAGCTTCTTCTGAAAACATCTGTATGTGTATGCATGGGTTTTGACCATAACACCACAGATGTCACTATTGTATTATTATAAAAATAGTAATTAAGTTAAGTAAGAAAGTAAGTAATTTATTTTTGAAAATGTGTTCTAATATTAGTAGCCTATATTACAGCCAGTGGTGTAAAGTAGCCTAACTAAGTACACTTACTGTAGTTAAGTAGGCCTACAATTTTCAGGTATTTGTACTTTACTTGAGTATTTCCAATTTCCAATACTTTTACTTCTACTTTTACATCTCGGATCCAAATAGCGTTTTTACTCCACATTTATTTGAGAACTTGATTTAGATTATTATTACAAAACAAACCACTTTCAGCCCTACTGTATACATTTCGTCCATTTAAAAATAGCCGATCTACAAGCTCACAATGCCTCGCATCGCGACACATTGTGAGCTTGTAGATTTTATACATTTGAAAACTTGAAATTGGACAAAAATTCTGCATAATGAGTAGCCTTACTTTTAGTAATTTAAAGATGAAGTGCTGTGAGGAGGAAGATTTTTTTCAAAAAAAGTGTACAGAATTTGTTAAAATGTCGTTTTTATGTGATAGTGAGGTCAGGTCCATAATCAAGCGTCCATGACATCAGAGACACTGGGCTCACTGTTAAAATCTAAAACATCTAAAACCACATATTACACACATAAAGACCCCCAGGAAAGTGACTTGTGTTCTAATCTAAATCTTCTAAATGTCATTAACATATATTTTAGCAAAAAGGATGAAGTTTCCCTTTAAGGAAGTTTTCAGGTCAACAAATCATTGATGATTTTGTTTTTCAGAGCCTTCATTGAGTCTGTCATCTCCTTTGCTGCCATTTGCTGGTATGGTAAAAACCCACCCTTAACAGGGTTGTTAAGGGGGCTAGCAAGATTGTGGGGGGACAGTTCATCTGTCTGAATTGTCAAAAAAAAAAATGCAAAAAAGCATTATTAGACCAGAAAGCTCTCACCCCCTAATCCGGGAATATGAATTCCTGCTATCAGGCCAATGGTTAAATGGTTTATACCTACCTCCATTCGGGCCATCAACAAGGGAAGCAGGAGGAGGTAGATAGATGCTGTTTAGTTTCAGGGGTGGGTGGTGAGGATAGATGTAGTTACACTTGGTGCACTTTGGCTCTACAGTAGTTGCACTTTAAATTTAATGTAATAATCTGTATCTTGTGATAATGTATACGTATGTCTGTTGTTGTTTATGTATGTTCAACTGTTTGTAATGTGTTTTAAGAGCTTTTATTATCTGCTGTAAAATGAATTGCCCAGCTTGGGATAACTTGACCCTGACCACCGCAATATAGGTTGAGTCCACCTAAAGCGAGTCCAAGTCCAGACCAAGTCCGAGGGGGGGCAAGTCCAAGTCAAGACCGAGTGTGGGAGGGGGTTGAGTCCGAGTCGAGACTGAGACCACCGGGAGGCGGGACCGAGTCAAGGCCAGATTATTTTTTTCTACAGGTACATAAAACAATCTTGATCTGAAACACTGCTATTATATTTTAACAACCTTGATTATGCGATGGAATATGCAGGGTTTTATGTGAATATATGTGGTGAAATTGCAGGAATTTGGTGAAATTGCAGGAATTTGGTAGAATTGAGAAAACTTACGAACATTAAGAAAAAAGCGAAACATGCTCAAAAATAAGCATTTTGATTTTAAAAAAGGGGATTTTCCTAAACCCTATGGTATTGCTTCTCAAAGTGGGGTCCGCGGACCCCCAGCAGTCTTTGAGGGGGTTCCAAGGGGTCCCCAGCAACATTTACAAATATAATAAAAAATCTATTTAAGCTTTAATCATACAGTACACAACATGTCACAAAATATCTTTCAGAGGGGGGTCCACAGTTAAATACATATTAATTTAGGGGTCCTTGAGTGAGTTGAGTTGAGCTATGGAAAACAGACACAGCAAAACAAAATATAATTTGGTCGGCATTTCATTATTTTCAGGGAATTAATTTTAGTGGGAGCAGGACGGTAAACGGAACAGGACGGCACGGCAGCCCGACAGCCAGAACCAGCGACGGTTTTCGCTAGTGTTTTTGGTTGTGCAACAGTTTCTTAACTACTCGGTGGGAGGAGTGGAAACTCAAAAATAGTAGATCCACCGTCGGGGAGCAGCCTGAACGCAAAAAGTGTCGTTCTTATAATATAATTGTTCTTGATTGTGTTACGTGCACACGAATCACATGCAAGCGCGCGTGCATGGGGCCTTTTGATTTGGTGTAGCGCCAGGGCCCTCGGAGGGGTTGATTCAGCACTGCATAGAAGGCACAAAACATTTTCAGACCCCTAAATGAATACATATTATTAATTTAGGGGTCCTTGACATGAGGTTAAGAACCTCTGCTTTATAGGATAAAGTGTTGGCTTCCACTGTGAATACTTTTGACTTCACTGTAAGTCATAGAGGTAATGTTGGCATTGACATAGCAGGCTGGAGCACTGGACAGAAACCAACGTGTTCCATTTATTACCAACAGATGGCTCTTTGGAATGACGGCCACAATGTGACCTGTACTGAGGACAGTTTAACTTAGACACAAGGACAGCACTTGTAAGAATCACAGACAGAATTTATTAAGGAGCTTAGCCCGAACCGATCGTCAATTATTTAATTTGTCTGTTTTTATTCTTCTTCCGCCAAACATTGCAGTCCTGTATGGTAGAGGGCAATGCCAAACGGTGAGGACGCGAAGCCCACAACTATTGGCCAAAGGGTGACACTATAGCACTCAATTGAAAATGTAAACATTGAACACTGAACAGGCAAAGCTCATGAACCGTTTGACCGTCAGCAATAAAACTTCGATACACATGGGCCTATGCGTCTCCTCATGCCAAACAATTTTTGTGTTCTGACTTTTGAACTCTGACCTTTAGATCACCCACTATTTTGAATTATAAATAATTTCTTATGTTGGTGTTCCAGGCCAAACCGTGCGTTATTTGTTTATTTATTTTTTACGAAATGTGGCAATATGGTAGAGGACTATGTCACCCTGCTTAGACATGAAGCCCACAATCATTGGCCAAAGGGGCATTGTTTGAAAATGAAAACTTTGAACAGGCATAACTCATGCCTCGTTTGGCCAAAAGCCATGGCACTTGTTTCCACATGTGCCTTGACTTATGCGGAACACACCTGTCACTTTGACCAGTAAGCTCCGCCGTCAGATTTTCTGCCATTTTGAGCAGTTTAAAAACGCTTAAACCTGATTTTCTGCTAGGATTTTTAAGCAATTTGCGCGAAGTGTTCTACACACAATCTATAGGCTATTATCTGAAATCCCAGTTGAAGAGAAGTTTGTAAAATAAATATAGCTGCAAGCAGCAATAAAGGGCACTTTAACTATCTCTAGCGCTAGCCGTTCCCAGTTCCCAGTGCCAGCACACGCGTTCACTTTGAAAGTCGGAGTTTGCCCGACCCCTCGCCCCCCACAGACACACGCTACACACACTCGAGTATCATTAGAACAAGCACACACTGTTTACCTTTCGTCAGAAGCTTTTACATGGCGGCAGCGTCACGGTACAAAGGCACAAATTCAATCCGAAATGTGGATGGCAGAAAGTCCACCAAGGACAGCGATCCTGGAGTCCGATTTATAGAGGTTTGAAAATCCTCCTTTCAACTGGTTTGCACTGAGATTATATTTGCAATTCCATAGTTGGAATAGTGGGGCGTTGCTATAGGAACCGGACCAATGTTAAAAGCTTCCGTAGGCCTCAACCATTATATAGACGGAGTATACGTTGGGGTACGTATATATAAGGACCTGGGATATGACGCCACCTAGCGTCGACGTCCGTATATATACGGACTTGGGGGACAACTTTAGTTTTTTTCAATGAAGGTTCATGTTTTAGGTTGTTATTAGAGAAAGTAAAAGATGAGTGTTAATTTGTTTTCATTTGCTGCTTTCTTTCGTTTTAGGGATTTTAGCTATTTTTGACAGGGGGGCGGGGGCATTCGAACATGAGGCTAAATATGTATTTTTGTACACAATTTTATAGCGATTTATTTTTGTATTATTTACTGTAGTCCTACTAGACCCCAGGAAATTACATCTGGCCACAAAAGATCACGGGATCTACTGAATGTGAAGGGGTGACAAACTGACATGTTGAGCCATACAGCACAGTATGGCATACCTCTATAGTACCCTCCTTCCCATTCAGTAGATCCTGTGATCTTTTGTGGCCAGATGTAATTTCCTGGGGTCTATAGTAAATAATAAAATAATAAATTGCTATAAAATTGTGTAAAAAAATACATATTTAGCCCCATGTTCGAATGCCCCCGCCTCCTGTCAACAGCTAAAATCCCTAAAACGAAAGAAAGCAGCAAATGAAAAAGAAATAACACTTTCTCTAATAACAACCTAAAACATGAACCTTGGTTGAAAAAAACTAAAGTTGTCCTTTAAACAGGCATAACTCATGCCTCGTTTGCCCAAAAGCCATGGAATTTGTTTACACATGCGGAACACATCTGTCACTTTGTACGTGAAGAAATTTGTAAAAATAATAATAATAATAAATCTGCAAGCAGCGATAAGTGGAGCCAAGGAATGCAGCAATAAAAAAAGACTACATGCAATATGCACAATAAGCAGGTCTGTTTGGGCCCTGTTTGGGGTACGAACAGCTGCAATAGCGCTGGGTGACCTAAAGTGGCACGGTTAAGCAAAAGGGTCATTCACATTGAGCACTATAACTGCAGAAGCCAGCGGTGTTGTTGAGCAGCCTGCACTGCCCGCTCAGTTCACACGGGTGATTTTTCTTATTGCTGCTTGTAGCTATATTTCACATTGAGTTTGAATTCTCAACAGCCTTCTAAAATGCTCTGTTTGTAATTGGCTAAATAGTCTCATTCAATAATTGTTGGTACAGCATTCATTACAAATTATTGCCAGTTTTTGCTTGCTGTCTTTGACTTTGACTTGACTTTGCCTCCGTGTATAATCTGTTCAGCAAAGTTGTTTTTATTTAAGCATTAAAACCTATATCTATCTGTGGTGATGCCATTTTATACGAAATATATTTCACTTTCTACCTTCTAGTACACAACAATAAACTAGGATGTATAATGTTTATAGGTGCTGATAAGTGATATTGTTTCGTTGTTTTTATTGTTGCAACTGGAACACTATACAATGAAGCTGATAAATGAAATTATTTTCTGATTAGCTGAAATTGGTGGGTTTTTTAAGCTTCTTTAGACTATGATTGATAACTGTCACATCTGCTACTTTTGCGATTGCCCATGATGACTAAAACATAACAAAACAACTAAAACTAATAGTAAAATAGGCTATAGACTACAACTAAACATATTTTTTAAAAGGTATACTCAAAATACAAATACAAACTATATTAAATCTTGGTTAAGACAGCCTACAGCTTAAATTGTGTCTTAAAACTACACATCCTGATTCCTGCACACTTGTCCTTCCTCTGACGTTCATATGTTTTCTGTCATCTTAAAGACACAACCTGTTGCAGCGCTGCGCGATCGCTATCATTTCGTTTCATCATTACTCTTTCTTCCATTAATAATCCAATCCGTGCATAAAAATGATGGGATGGGCTTGGCCAAGAACATCCTGATTCGCTGCATCGCTGTGCTGTCTCTGGTCACTGATTCGCGCACATCGTTGCACTATTCACATCACTATAATATTTGTTTTCCTCTAGGGCTGCAATAATCGGTACTCGATTGGATTGGACTGGAGAGAAACCATGGCAGAAACATCCGAGGATAATGTTACAGTTCCTGAGTTCAGCAACCTTCTCCAGATGGACCCCTACCTCAAACCGTTCGAGAAGGACTTCAAGAGGAGGTAAACAGCTCCAAACGGTAGCATTATGCCTAGCTTGTCGCACCAAGTCAAATCCGGATGTTGCGGACAGCACCGGGGCTTGCGTTGGCATCAATGTCTGTTAGTAAAACGCACAACAAGCGACCAAAAACATCGTTTCTTTCAGATGACGAGGCAGCATCTATAACGGTCATGACATTTAGGCAGGGGTCGCGTTCTTTCCTCTTTGTGCGCGTGCGCGCGCTTTTCTCGTCCCCTCGATCGATCGGTCTCCTCCTTTGGACTTTCACATAGCAAGCTGCATGTTAGTAGAGACAGATTTGCGGTTTCCCCATCTTGCTACACACATATTCTATTCATGTTTATGTGAAGAATGCTACTCGTTATTATCAACTTCCGGGTGCTTGGGCGTCATTCATAATTTGTAGGGTAGTCACGGTCGTGTGACACTGGCATACATAATAGGCCAATAGATAATAATAATAATAATAATAATAGCTCAAATTTATATAGCGCTTTTCTAAATACCCAAAGCGCTTTACATAGGAACACTAGGAACAGACTTTAATAAGAAAAAAAAACAAAGCAAAACATAACATAGCAGTACAGGGTTAAAAAGATAAAAGGATAAACGAGGGAAGGGGGGGGGACATCCTATCCAGACCTCAGCTGGGGAATGTGGTCCTTGTCTGCATCTCAGTCTGGGACAGGAACTCAGGTTGAGGCTGCATGGTCGACACAGTAGTAGAGAGTTTATTTAATGGAAACATTATGCGAACATGTCGACAAATATGCAAGAACCATGAATTACTTTAGATCATACTTTGTCCTGATTTTGTCTTCCGTTCGGATAGAAATTGTCCATTAGATAGGGCAATAGGCAATATTGCATCAGTCAGATTTGAATCTTTGCACTGATGAGATATTTTGTAACATATGGTCAGAGATAGTCTCCTTAGTCCTTTCAACTAACTAACAAGTTGACAGTGTGTCATATTATTGTTTACTTGTCCACTGTACTAGTTTGCAATCCCTATAGGCATGTAAACACGGCATATGTTGTGTTGGGCTTGTCTAGAGAGGACTGTATGCACTATGCATATTGGTAGACAATAAAGCTGTCTCTGCAAGCAGTTCTACAGTGCTAAAATTGCAGCCCAATTGCAGCCCAATTTCTCTGTCAATGTGATTCATGCTTGTGTCCCCACTCCCGAGTCCCTAGTAATTACTCATGCAGTCCCAAGTCAATAATACATGTATTGGTCTTTAGCCCTCTAAACACTCAAAAAAATTCCAGGATTATCATAGAATTACATTATCAGAATTTGTCAAATGAAAAAACAAGAGTAGTAGTACAAGATGTGAGTGTTGAAACGGCAAGGAAAAACTTTCAGTACATAGGCTAATTGCATTTATTTCTATGTATGCTTAGACATACAATCCTACTTTTTGTGAGGTAAAGCAGAAAAGCACTGCTTTGGGTTCTTTAGCGAGACCTAAGATGAACCTACAACTGGGGTCGTTTGTGGCCAACATACTGACTTCCTGCCAACACTGCTCTTCAGAAGCACTGTAAATACACATGTCCTGGCTTATCAAGAAACTCGGATAACAGTTTTGACCTCACTAACTTGTTGCTATTTTGTTTGTTTTCAAAGTCCCACTGTCAATTCATTCAGAGAAGGGGTGTGTGTATCAAGAAACTCAGATAACAGTTTGTTTTTGACCTCACTAACTTGTTGCTATTTTGTTTGTTTTCAAAGTCCCACTGTCAATTCATTCAGAGAAGGGGTGTGCGTGTGCGTGTGCGTTCATGCCGGGCTGTCCTAATTCACATCTAGCCTACATCTTCACCGTCCACCCATAAGCCGATTCGGAACCATTTTCACCTGAGGCCGATCCTAAATCCTAACAGTTCTCTTAAACACTTAACATTTTCAATAATAAAGTACGTTGCTTTACACAGACGCTGTCCCAGATTGAGAGGTATAACAACGTATAGATTTATCAGGTCTAAATGGGTTATATAGCTGTGGGTTATTTCTGGGAAAATGAAAAGAGTAAGAACCCTGTTACAAGTTAGGCAGATTTAGCATTAAGCATATGATGACATATTGAATGATTGAATACTTTATTAACAGTTTGCAGAAAAACCCCCCAGGAAAGTGCAGTTCAATACAAAGTCTGCTAAGAGGATTTAAACTCAAGAAAGCCTATGGCTTGTTTCCATTGGGATCTTTCATACTCAATACATGATGTTACCATTATAATTGAGGTATCTGCCTAGCAGGGCATTAGATAATTTTTAGCTCCAAATTTAATTAATGGAAAAAACCCACTGGTGGCCAGTGATGATGTAGTGGTTAAATCCTGTATCTCTGAAACCACATGCCCCTGCAGGCCAGTGTTAAATCTCAACAGAACGTCCCACTCAATGTTCATATTGCCTCAAAAAATATGAAAGGGGTGGAAAAAAATACTAAGGGGTGTAAACGGCTCACTCTTCTAATCTAAAAACATAATTTGTAATGTCCTGCTCAGCATTTTCTTTTTCAACCATATATCCATTAGGCAAATTTCTTATAAGAACTGCTCTTAAGTCTCCCCTCCCCATTCTGGTTAGTTCCAGTTAAAACAGTCCGTCTTTTTTCAGTGCCCATACCCGAGGCGGGGTTGGCGAAAGGGCCCTTCTGTGTGGAGTTTGCATGTTCTCCCCGTGTCCCCTAGGGTAGGTACCCTCACAAAAAAACATGCAGTAATCCTGGTCTCTAAACTGCCTCCCCCTGACCAGCCGGGGCGTCTGATGGAGGGGAAAGGAACTGGTTGGAATAACGTGTTCCTTCCACGCACTATACGTCCAACCAGGGAAACTCCCCCCTGTCATGTGTAAAGGAGCAACTTGGACACTCAGGCATGAAGGAAGCATGAGTTCAAGTCCGTTGCTCTCCCCATGTCCCCCATATATGGGGACTAGGTTGGCGGAGGGTGTGTAGAGCCCAGGATCACATTAGATAATTAACACAGGGGTGAAAAATGGGTTACAAAATCGTGGGATAAAAATTATAAAAGAAACAACAAAAAAACAGTCCGTCTGCAGTTATATAGCACCTTTTATGTGTTACCTTCACCCATTCACATCATTCCCTCACTGACATAGGAGTTAGAGGTTCAGTGTCTTGCTCAAGGGTACTGTATGTACTTCAACACAAATCCAGGGATTGAACCTGTTCCAAAACGGCTTCTCTACCTCCTGAGCCACTGCCAGTTTGACAAACAACAACTACCTCTTCATACCTTTTCCTGGGTTGGCTGGGCCCTTACAGTAGAGTTCTCCAGTTAGGGCCCAGTTAGGGCCAGGCCTTAATTCTCAGGCCCATTGAGAACACTACCTTCCAGGTCTGACCCTTGTCCAGAAACCCCCCAGGGATGTGTCCCACTGTCCCCGGCCCTCACCCCACTCTTCACAAGATTACTGTACTGTACTGTACTGTACTGTACTGTACTGTACTGTACTGTACTGTACTGTACTGTACTGTACTGTACTGTACTGTACTGTACTGTACTGTACTGTACTGCCTTACCAGACAAATCCATCAAAATCCAGATGTTTGTGGATCTGTAGTGGGTCTCATCTCTTATCAGCGATGAGACCATCTCCCCCCATTCCAAGAACGGACTGCAGCAGTACAGTCAGGACAGGTCCATCACCATGCATACAAAATGCCAACTCCAGAGCTATACAGCTCCTCAACAATCACTTGTAGATCCCCTTGCCCAGTGTCCGCGCATGCGAGAGGACACACACACACACACACACACACACACACACACACACACACACACACACACACACACACACACACACACACACACACACACACACACACACAGTCAAAACAGTCACAGTAGTACCAGTGTTTCCTGCAGGAAAAAGCTTTGGCATGGAGCTGGGCACGGGGCGACCTTCTTAATTAATTTTGATTAATTAATTAATTAATTAATTTGATTAATAAATTAAGATTAATTTGTATTATTGCTCTTGTATTGCTATTGGAGACACTGGGGAGGCACTGGGAAGACACTGGGGAAGCACTGGGGAGACACTGGGGAGGCACTGGGAAGACACTGGGGAGGCACTCAGGGGGACACTGGGGAGACACGGGAGACACTGGGGAGGCACTCGGGGGGACACTGGGGAGACACTGGGATGGCACTGGGGAGACACTGGGGAGGCACTCAGGGGGACACTGGGGAGGCACTGGGGAGAAACTGCAGCCACTGGGGAGACATTGGGGAGGCACTCAGGGGTGCACTGGGCAGACACTGGGGTGGCACTGGGGCAGGTAACTTTGCAGCTTAGCATGGCGCAATTTATTTCAAGCATGGCGCAATAACATTGTGCAGGAAAGCCTGAGTACTATTTAACTCTTCTGAACTGATTGCACTGTTTTGCACTAAATACTGCTTTTTGTTTTTTGTATTATTCGAATATATGGCACATTTGTACTTCTTTGTCAGTCGTGCTGCTCCTGCATACCTGCACACTACAGTTGCACAAACATAAACATAGTTGTATCCTATTTTTCATGTTGGTCCACAACCAAAACCATTTCATGCATGTTCTATATTGGCAATAAGTGTATCTGAGCTCATCAATAAATGCGTACTATAGTGTTCTCTGTATCTTGGTGGTATTATACATAATTTATATTGCATGGACACTTCCATCTTCCAGTGATGTGATGTCCAATATTATTAAGTACTTTGGCTTAAAGATGGAGTGCCGTGATTTATTTCCACCCTAAAACATGATCATCAATTCAGTATTCTAAGGAGACAATTTTTTTTCCTCCAAAAACTGTACAGTATTTGTTAAAATATCGTTTTTTATGTTACTGTGGACATGTCCACCAGTTCATTAAGTATGCCTGGTTTTCCTGGGGGGTGGTGATCGACCTGAACTGATTCCGCACCCACAGCTGTTGTATGATAAAGGGGGAGGGGTTAGGGTGGGGATGATATTGTGATGTCACTATATAACCTTTTTTCATTGGCACGTTTGACTGTCAAGGTTTCAGCCTCCAGGAAGAAACCCTAAATTCAAAGGGAAGACATCATTGCACTTATTACACAAAGGAGTCTAATGAAGTCACCTCATAAACACATGAAAAACTGGAAAAAGAAAATACAAAAATCACGGCTACCATATTTCACTGTGATAATTCCAGATACTGTGGCTATTGTATTTGCATATACAGTACGCCACTAAACCATTTTGTATATGGAACACTGCATCATAGTGACTGGGCCTAAATGTATTATTGTGTTTTGGCAAGTGATTGTGTGGTCATTTGGCTGTTATAAATTGACAGTATGTCATATATTGTTTACTTGTTCACTGTACAGTTTGCAATCCCTTTTAGATGCATGTACACACAGCACAGGTTGTGTTGGGCTTGTCTAGAGAGGGCTAGGATGCACTATGCATATATATGGTTGTAGAGTAGACAATGTAAAGCTGTCTCTGCAAGCAGTTCTACAGTGCTGAAATTGCAGTGTTAAGGTGCCCAATTTCTCTGTCAGTGTGATTCATGCTTGTGTCCCTAGTAATTACCCAGTCCAAGTCAATAATCCTTGGACCCATTTATTGGTCTTTAGCCCTCTAAACACTCAAAAAGGTGCCAGGAGTATTAGAGTAGAGTCAGAATTTGTAGAAACGAAAAAGCAATACAGTTCTTTTTTTCTTTTTTTGTACCTTCAGTACATGGGCTAATTGCATTTATTTGTACGTGTATGCTTAGACCTACATTACGTTTTGTGAGGTAAAGCAGAAAAGCACAGCGTTGGGTTCTTTAGCGAGACCTAAGATGAACTGGGGTCGTTTGTGGTCAACATACTGACTTCCTGCCAACACTACTCTTTAGAAGTACTGTAAATACACATGTCCTGGCTTATCAATAAACTAACTCGGATAACAGTTTATTGTGTGACCTCACTAAGTTGTTGCTATTTTGTTTGTTTTTAAATTTGCCAATACATTCAGTGAAGTCTATTGTTTACCTTAGAAATTAAAGGTGTGTGTGTGTGTGTGTGTGTGTGTGTGTGTGTGTGTGTGTGTGTGTGTGTGTGTGTGTGTGTGTGTGTGTGTGTGTGTGTGTGTGTGTGTGTGTGTGTGTGTGTGTGTGTGTGTGTGTGTGTGTGTGTGTGTGTGTGTGTGTGTGTGTGTGTGTGTGTGTGTGTGTGTGTGTGTGTGTGTGTGTGTGTGTGTGTGTGTGTGTGTGTGTGTGTGTGTGTGTGTGTGTGTGTGTGTGTGTGTGTGTGTGTGTGATTTATGTTTTTTTTACCAGCAGCTTGCTAAAGCAGCTGGTTAATGTTTTCATGGGAAACGTGCGACCGGTAGACTGACACCGCTAGTTCACACCGCTAGTTGCTGAAGAGTGGGTTGCCAAGTCCCCATATTTCCAGCCATACTTGATTTGGCCCTCACAGTTGCTTGCCTGGTTACTTACACGCACTCCAACTCGCTTATAATTCGCGGACCTGGCAACATTGCAGCCCCTCTCCATTGGCTCATACGCACGCACGCACGCCAGGAAGCCACCGCCCACTCCACAAAGTGTGCTCTCGAGTCTCGACTACTCATGCAGGAGACACAGCGGAGGAGGAGGAGGAATTGCATCACGCTTTTGCTTATTCCTTCTAAATCTCTGTATATAAAATATAGCTCATCTCTTAGTTACATCAATATTGTTCTTCGACAATAGTTGGTTTGTGCCTATGTATTACGATTAGACAGTTCACATTGGCCATTTCCAATGCGACGCACTGTGATGCACCTTCCCAGCCATTAGCCATGATCGCACTGGTTTCAACCTGTCCCAGAGCCAACTAATACAACAGTTACGACATTGAGGGGGCAGATAACAGCGGAGCGCCGCTAAAACGTGGCAGCAGACTCGCTGATTTAATGGGCAACAGACCGTAACACATTTGAGTCTCAGTGACTGTACTCGCGAACTCCCACGCATACTACCACGGACCCCCTCCGCCCCGCGCCGAACTCCTCGGGGACCTCCACGCCTGTAGCCTACTCTACAACATTTTTGACTCTCGTTTTAGGAAACATTGACATGTCAATGTGTTCGGGTGTCAATCAAACCAACTGCGTGAGTGCTGTCAAGCCAATTTGAATGCAATCTGGTCAAACTGACTGATACTGATACAGTCAGATATATTGCTGTCAGGTGAAAACCTTGTATGACCAAAACCATTCCTTTACAAAATATATAATAATCAAAAATACATAAAATAGTTAAAATAGCCTATCTACAAGCTCACACTGCATCCTATTCATATCTTCACACGTTGGGAGCTTGTAGATCTGCTATTTTTTTTTTTACTGTGGACCACCACCGCCGCAAATGGTAATAATATGACGAATGTCATAATTTCTTGTTTTTTATCTTTGGCTCCTGATCTACATCAGATCTTGTGTAATGTGACGGCATGTAAGGGACCACATGCTTTGTATTTGAACCATGTGAGTGGCGCGCTAACCTTGCAGAGAGATGAGCATGTCAGTTTAATCTCAAACACAGCTTGGGTTCGCTAGGCTTCACTGAGCCCTAGACGTGTCTCCAACACCTGTCTCACAGATGAAAGTTACACAAAAATAGTTTTACATATAGATGCACTGCTGTATGAAGGTTAATTTTTGAACAGCCCCCGGTGTACAAAGTTGCAAACCCCCAGAGTACAAAGATTTCATGAACACAATCGTAGAAACTCAACAGCTTTCTCAGACTTTGATGTCATGCCGAGTCCTCTTGCTGTGCAGCTCAGTGCTACGAATTCAACTGCCTTCAGACATCTGAAATGAGTTGTACTGTACTGTACTGTACTGTACTGTACTGTACTGTACTGTACTGTACTGTACTGTACTGTACAAGCTCTCCTCCCGGGTGTGTGTGTGTGTGTGTGTGTGTGTGTGTGTGTGTGTGTGTGTGTGTGTGTGTGTGTGTGTGTGTGTGTGTGTGTGTGTGTGTGTGTGTGTGTGTGTGTGTGTGTGTGTGTGTGTGTGTGTGTGTGTGTGTGTGTGTGTGTGTGTGTGTGTGTGTGGCTGCACAACAGTGACACTTGGTGTCATTGTCAATTACAATGTCACGTCACCCCTGTGATCATGTGTAAGTAATTTGGAGGGGAATTATCCCCCCAAAACTGTTACACTTTTTGCATTTGCGGTGCCCCTATGGATGAAAATGGAATTGCTTTTAGCTCTTGGTTGATTAAACCATCGACATCTGATTCAAATTTGGGGTGGATTGGACGTTTGGTTCATAATAGGATAGGTCCGGAGATCATGTGTAGTGTAGTGTACCACTTTTTGAGAGGAGCAAAAAGTGGAGCAAAAAGTGTGTTTTGAAGAAAATTCAAATTTGGGGGGGAAATTCTTTCCCAACGGAAATGGACGTGGCCTATATGGGGAGATGCGTCATGAGTGCCCCAAGGAATCTATGGAAAACATTTTGTTTTTTACGACTTACGGTTCAAGAGTTATAGGGAAAAACGTGGGCTGTATTATAGCGCGCCACCATGAGGCCTACTGATGTAATTCCTTTTCAATTCATTTTCATAATTATTATGAACCTCCCCCAAGTCTTGTAAATATGGCGCTTACGGTCTCCAAGAGAAAAAATACTTAAATTCTTCCCATTATAAGCCTATGGAGAACTAATTAATTAATATCAATGAAACTATACAACGGATCTCTTAGCAAAATACAAGCACATGATTCCCGATGAAGCCGGTCGATTTGACATATGGCTTGAGTGTGTGCGGCAAAAACTGTGGGAGGAGTAGTGCGGCAAAGTATCGCTCATTTACAATAACAATAGTCTGGTTGGCAACCACACTCAATAACAATAGTCTGGTTGCCCTGTTAGGGCAACCACACTAATAACTTTTTTAGCCTTTCGAAGATTATCCCCCAATATTTTGTAAACTGCAGCCAGTCATCTTCAAAATTGGAGGAAGTGAAAGAATATCAAAGTTCATTATAATACTTGTGCATGTTCAAGGTAGTATTGACAGTTTACTTTTCTGTCACCTTGGTTGAGGGTCAGCAAAATCATTGTTTGCATGACAATTTAGCCTTCATCAATCAGCCTTTCTGAAAATGCTCAGGCACCTGTTTTGCCTCGTTAATGTACTTTTCTCAAAAAAAGGCATTCATAACATCTTTGAAAGTCACCTTGCCATTGAGCAGTAGAACCGCTTCAAACCACCTTAAATAAGTTACAGAAAGCCTTTACTACTTACTGTATGATTTCCCCATTATAACAGACAGAGAGCCTAAAATCACACTAAATCTTTAGTATAGTGGCTATAGTGGTGAGAAGATTTTCGGACTTTATTGATTATGAATCAGCTTGGGATACATCACTGAGGATACGTCCCAGGTGCATGCAATGTTTTTTCATTCTGGTCTGTACAGCCTGGTTTATTCCGTTCCACTAAAGCCAAGTGAGGCTGAGACTGGGCGGATTTGGCGAGTCAGGATTATCAAGACTGGCTAAAAGCAAAGAGATTCTATATAAAGAGGCGACACTCCCATTAAGTCCCATAGTAACAACCAGCGCCCTGTGCCTCCGCCGTATTGGAGTGATGATGCAACTTTCTGTTACTTTAAAAAACATTAAAAAGTCATGCTGTACAAAACAAAAACTTGTCTTATCCTATTCTACACTCGTATATTGATTTACTCATTTATTTATCATGTTTATGAAAGGATGAAAGCATCAATTAGTAACATATTCATTCATGCACAATGGTGCATGTGTGCGCATGCATGTGCACATGTGTGCGACATGTGCATGTTTACGTGCATGTTTGAGGTGTTGCATAGACAAAGCGTTGCCGCCATGTTGATTCCAAATATTTGAGGACTGTCGCCACAGCCTGGCTTTTCCTCAGTAGACCATGCAGTGGAGCACAGATGTACTGATCCTTCTTCTTCGTGGGGTATTATGGCAGTTGGCATCCTTAATAGTTGCATTACCGCCCCCTTCTGTATATCTCAGTATAGGTACTTAGAATCTATCCCACAGACTTACTGATACGAGGACTAGCTTCTAAAAGAAATACTGCTGCTATAATCAAAGAGAGAGAATACTCTCAATAGTGGACCCTGAATGATTAACTCCCCCAAAAATATAGATTGGAGTATTTACAGTTTGCAGAATGGGTACATTTCACATGAAAGCACAACTCTATACAAAGACTGTTACTGTGGACGACACACTGATAAAGCATTACACTTTTACAACACGGTCCACCATTTTCAATTCATCAGAACATTTAGAGACGTACAAATACGGTATACACTTCTATATAAAAAACAGGAAATGTAAGTGTAAGCAGGTAAAAAGGTAAAAGAAACATACAGTAAGGGGGTGAGGGGATTCAGATTTTACAGGGGCCAGTTTTGAATTGCAGCCGTCCGTAGGTGCCCTTTTGAGAGCGGTTTTGAAGGAGTCAAGGCATTAATTGCTGTTGGTAGGGCGTTCCACATTTTGGTGGCATAGGAGCGAAATTAATTTAGTCCCTTGTTTGTGCCGAACTCTGGCTCAGACATGTATATTAGCCATATGGCATTGTAGGAAAGGGGAACAGAGGGCATAGAGGCATCTTTAGTTTCTGGCAGATTTTCCATAATAAGCAAGTTTGGAACTAACTGTATGAGAAATCAGTTGCATATTTAGTCACATTGTGATTTTGCTGCGTAGCCTGATGTAATCTGCTTGTGGTAATCATGACTGGATTGTAATCACGACTAGGCCCACAGTCTAAAGATGCAGAGGATCTTGCACCCCTACGGAGCTAACCATTCTTCTCCTACCACTGGAGAATAATTTCTTGGAATCATAATTTTTACTGTTAAGCATCTGTCTTTAAGTTTTTTTTATTTTTATTTATTTTTTAACCAAGGGGAGATTTAGAATTCCTGAAATGGAATTTCAGGAATATTCTCCTGAATGGAGTGTCAGTCTGTCAGAGGGTTTCTACGGCAGCATCGGTTGGACTTTAAAGGTTGACGTTTGGCAAATGCTGTCTGTATCCACTGTGCTTTACACAGGGAGCAGCTGCTGAGAAATCGCACTGTTACCTCAGCCCATCATTACTAGCCCCAGGGCATTCACCAGCCAGTCTGAGCTTGGCTGCAGGGCTGTATGGAGGAGAGTGCACTTAACTCAGTTGGCTGAGAGACTCCCTGTACCAGGGGAATCTGATATGGACACCAGCTGGCCGCTGGAACTTAAGTGAGATAAATTGCAAAGTAGTTAGTCTATCCTCCCGAAGTTGAAAGTAACAGACAGAGGTTTATCTCTAGGATGTGCCCATAGTCACATGTTCTGGAGGCACAGAGGCAATTTTAATGTTTTGCATATCCAGGCAGGTTATAGGTGCCAGGAGGTAATTGTGGACAGGTGATACAAAGCTTTATGTTTTGGAACATCATACAGTAGACACCTCTTTAAAACTTGCCATTAAGCTGATGCTGTTACATTAATATAAGCAATATGGAGTATTGCAAAAAAAAAGAGAATCTGTAACTATTTAATTGCACATTAAAGCATGCTGGCTAAATTTAAACATAGTTAAACATATACATTTACATTAAGTGCTTTCTACAGCAATTGACAGTTTAATCAAAAGCTGTTTTAATTTCAGAATCAAAAACATTGTGTGTGAGTGGCATTAATGTACCACTTCAAAGTAGTTCACAGACTTAACACGCATTAATATAGAATACTTGACTACGTGAAGTGACGTCGTGATGCAACACATCTTGCCTGCCCAAAATGTATTTCCTGGAAACGCTACTGACGCTCATACTAAATCATCATCATCATACTAAATCTGGATTAATCATGTTGAAGATTATTTTATCCAGTAATTATTAGGTGTGATAATTGATAATTGTGTTTCCTTTGGGTTTGAAGGTATGGACTGCTGCAAAAGCACCTCTTCCTCCTGGAGGAAGCGGAGGGAGGTTTTGACCAGTTCACACGCAGCTACAGGACCTTTGGCATTACGCGACAGCCTGACAACAGCCTGTTCCTAAAAGAATGGGCTCCAGCAGCCGAAGCCCTCTTCCTCACCGGTGACTTCAGTAAGTAGACTGCTTGCAGCACAAGAATAGCTGTCAGCTCCAGACCAAACTTGTCAGCGTAATGTATAAGCCAGGATTCCTAAGGGAAGCTTTGAGTTCTGTGGCCTTCTCATATGTTATCAAAACGTTTACTATATATTTTGAGCATGGCTGGCTCTGTGTTTTCGCTGAAAGGTGCAGCAGTTTGATAAAGTATGCCCGCTCCAGTTCTTTAACAGTAATGATTTAAAAAAAGATTTATCGACTTAACCCAGACATAAACAACGCTCAATAGTGACTCCACATGAAAACATTTGAAAGGTTATTTATTATTTATTTATAGGATATGTGTTTAATATTTTAGTGGCTAGTTATTTCATCATCTCTATGTAGAAACTTTGAGAGTGCAAGCTTTCTGTTTTTACTGAAATCTCCTTTTCCTCTGTGTCCAACTTTGAAGGTAGTTGAGGATCAGGTTGAGGATCTGTGGTTATTTTGTTCATACTTTACTGTTGCATCTGTCAAATGATGTAATAGTTATATGGGTAGTACATTTTTTGGGCGAATTTAGCTACCGTATTTTCCCTACTGACCCAGTGTCTTGAGGTAGACAGTAGTGTGACAGGAAATGGGGGGGGGGGGGTGTGGCTCGAATCTGCGACACGCAGTCGGGCTGGATTACCAGCCTCTGTGCCTGGACCGCTAGGCCGGCCCAGGCCATTCATGAATGCATTTTGCCCTCTTATTCACTTTAATGCTATGTTGCAGTTGCATGGTGAGGTTAGCCCAGTTCAATTGCAATTATTTCCCTCAAAAGTAGGGAAATACACCTTTAAACTTCTACAAAAATGGATTTCTGCTCTAACAAAACTACACATTGTAATTTACACAATAAAGTAGCAAAGAAATTAGATTGCATCAAACAGGAATGCATGAATGTGTATTTTGAAAAGTAGTTCCAAACTCATGTACAGTAGTAATCAGGATGTTGTATATGTACCTGTTAATAAGTGCAAGATATTAACAGGTTTTCTCGTGGACAGCCACGAGAAAACATTCATAAATGCTTTCATGCAAGGGACAGATTTCCAGCTGCATAACGCAATATGCTGAGAGGCGAGACATGGTATTGTGCAGAAACAAGGGGCTTGTCAGGGGACATGAGGATAAGGATCAAACGTCCTCCAGCTGACTACCATAGTGACTTTCGTGGTCACAAATTCTTTCCCCACAACATCTTGAATGAACTAATGGAATGTAATCGTGACATGCACGGTCAATACGCTGCTGAGTCACAGGTGCTAGGCATTATGCCATAATAGAATGAGACGATGTAAGCTTGAATTTCCCTTATATAAAAAATTATAAAGTACAATCTGGACTTTAAGAGCTACTTACAATTGTCATCTAACAACACATTAAAGTGTTTACAGTTAATTTAACTCTGATTTGTCAAAAATATATTTACACAATATACAGTACATAGCATAATAGCTGGTACAGTATGTACATTTTGTTAGACATAAGGTGCATAAGGTTAGACACAAAGGTAGTAGTACTGGTAGGTCCACAAAGTAGCAGCTGTAACATGAGATTAGTGGTGCAAAAGACTGTCAGCATGTTGTACCTGAGATCAAGTGCAAACAAGAGTGTGAACAAATTGTCAGGTTACCACATAACTAACCACTAACTCTAGAAAACCCCCTTTGAGTTGGTACACATTTGACATTTTATAATAGACTTTTAGACATTTCAATCGTGTGTGTGTGTGTGTGTGTGTGTGTGTGTGTGTGTGTGTGTGTGTGTGTGTGTGTGTGTGTGTGTGTGTGTGTGTGTGTGTGTGTGTGTGTGTGTGTGTGTGTGTGTGTGTGTGTGTGTGTGTGTGTGTGTGTGTGTGTGTGTGTGTGTCGAACATTCGGGGTTCGAACCTTCGCTCGTTAGGGTTGGCACTCGAATCTTAATTAATGGGCTTGAACCATTCGTTTTTTTGTTTTTTTCCCTCTTTTTAACTCGAAAATATTTCTAGGCGAGAATGCGATATGCATAATAATAAGAGTACTATGTTCATGTTGTGTTTAGCTGTTATTAATAATCAGGGGGGCACACAACCGATGCGCCAGTGCGCATACGTCGTCAAAATGTTTTCTGCGTGTAGATCAAAGGTGGTTGCACTGCTCAGTTTGTGATTTTCGTTTTCAGAGACTTTAGGGTTTAAATAGTGCCGGCATGGTGTCTATGGGGCTGTTTGGAGTTGGCATAGCTAATTTCATAGTCTGATTGGTGGTTGTCCAGAACTGCCGAACCGATGGTGCTGATCAGTCCAGCTGTTAGATTATCCCCAGACAGACAGACACACACACACACACACACACACACACACACACACACACACACACACACACACACACACACGCAGACACTCTTCTAGACGGTTCACCTCTGAGGAACAATGTCATAAAAACTATAACAGCAATACACTCAGATTAAAATTGTGTACTAAACCAAAGGTCTGTCAATTTGTTTATTGTCACTATTCAGTTGTCTGCGGGTACTACTGCTATTCCTCCTTTAGACGCTTCTCCATTTATTTTCCTTTTTTAATTATCTTCCCGACCTGGGGCAGGGGCTCAATTCCAACATTCAATTCTGCAAGAGATTACATTTTGACACGGCTCAGTCATATTATTTGATTTCAATTTCATAGCAAATGTAGAAACAGCCCAGCAGCCCTAGTCATGAATATGGTGCAGGTTGGATGCATAATACACCCCCTTTAAGCAAAGCAAGATAAATAAATTGTGAAAAATAAGACCTAGTCTGTCTGTGAAAACGTGTTGGTGCTGAGCCTGGTCACTTCTGGTGTAACGCTGGTGATTCATTTTGCATCCTGCAATTTATTTTTATTTTGTTTCATGAATACTAAACGGAAACGGTTTGCTGTATAATAAACACAATAAAGTGACATGCAAAGATGGTCTGTTTGTAATAATGTTTGTTGCTGTGTCCTAATATACCCCTGTCAATCAATGTGGCATCAATTGGTTACATAACATATACTCCTTTGTATTTGTGGTATCATATGAAATAAAATATTCAATGAGCAGTGAAGTACAGTACTGTATTTCACATTGCTGATTACTGTTGTCTACACACTGGTAAGCTGTACAGATGAGGATAAAGAATATGTAGCCTAAGTGAGTTTAGACACTTAGTACAAAATTACACATTGCTTACATCGTTGTGAACAATTTATATGAAAAAAATTAAAACGTTTTGAGATTTTACAAAAAAACAATTCACCTACTCACATGCCCATAACGGGGACAACTCTCATCAGAGTCAATCACAGAGTGAGCACAGGCCGTGTTGGGTTTGAGCCTGGCTCATGATGTTACCTTCCCTCTGCCCACCCCTTTTCCTCACCGTATTATATTTTCCTTTCTTTCTTCTATGTAAGAGCAATGAAGTCAAATTCCTAATATATTATATGAACATACCTGGGTGGACAATTAAAGTCTGTCCCGATGAAGGTCTAATCGGCCGAAACGTCGACCCAATAAAGCAGGGGATCTCAACGTTTTTGGCCGGGGACCCCCGGAAATGCTTTGGCAATGTCTCGGGACAATAATTTGGGGACCCCCCAAAATAATTTGGCGACCCCCCCCCGAGGCGTCGCGATCCACGGGTTGAGAACCCCTGCAATAAAGGGCAACATTTTGGCAAGTGTCTGACAGTGTGCGGGACCTTTTCTTTGTTTTTCAAAGATACCCTTTTTAAAGTCTGACAGATGCCAGATCTTTGGGTCTGATGCCGATTCCGATTTTTCAGTCAAAAAGTGCATAATCAATGTTTATGATTTAGATTTGATCAAAGTTTAAAAAACTACAGTACAAGCTTTAAAATGTTTTAAAATATTAAAATAAATTTGCTTACAATGACATGCCAGGGACGCCAGGTTGGCTGGATAATACTGCTGTCGACCAAGAAGCGATTCTTTTTCTGATTCCAATAAAGCAGAAATTCTCTGATTGTTTGTTGTTGTGCAGTATTAACTTGGTATCCATCTTGGACCCATTTTGCTTTACACTTGTAGATGGCTGGGACAAATTCTCTCACCGTTACGACAAGAAAGAATTCGGGAAGTGGGAGCTCACTCTGCCACCCAAACCTGATGGGTCTCCAGCTGTGGATCACAACACCAAACTCAAGGTACAGGACGGTAGTTTAGTGTCTATTTTTATGTCGTCAGTTGGTGTCACCTCAGTCTGGCTGCATGGGGCCTTGTTGTTGTAATGTGTGATGGAGATTAGCTCTCATGCATGGTGTCCTTTATTATGATCCAAGTGGAGCCCCACCGTGTAGCCGTCAACAATATGTCACACTCACAGCACACCAGAGGGAGATTACTGTATGTACAAGATGTGACACAGCAGTGCACTCCTGAGAAACCTGCTTCTGTAAATTACGTCCCTTTGGTTACATTCAAATTTAACTCCCTCTCTGACCGGTGTCTCTCAGGATGTGTTGTTCTTTCACACAACACAGCCCACTGTGTGTGCAGAAGATTGTGTTTTAGCTCTAGTAAATTATTCATCAGGGTTAAATGCAAAGAAGCAACCTCCCATAATGCGTCTCCCAGAGTCCCAGGCCCAAACTGCATGGATGAGAAATGAGCCTGAATGTGATGCCATGAAGGTGAAAGAATGACACTATATCAATCTCCTTGGAACCAGGTCATCATTGGCACACACCTTTGTCATTGACAGCCATCCGCAATCCCATTGTCAGCGGAGGTCAGTCTAAGGACGATAAGAAGCAGATGGAAATGTTGGCACATGGCCTCTAGTTGGGCACCCCTGTAGCCTATGAATGGCTGTCTTGCTGCGGGCTCCATTTTAGAATTAGTTCCACAGCACTCCCTCGTGAAAGCAAAAGCCTAGCTACGATCGCTCTCATATTGAGCTTGCCCTTGCATGCTTTGTGTTCAGACAGAGCATTGAATTCACCCTTTGTCAGCCTTCTGATTGGTCCCTGACTGACTAACCAGCAGGCTCTTGTTCCGCCCTGGTTCGGTCTTGTTTATGTTGAATTTGCTAAAACATCTTTTTGGGAAAAAAACTAAAGACAAACATGATATGCCCAGTCACCATGCTGCATCTGTGATTTGTTCCTTTTTACTGACACCAAGTATTGAGTGCACAGAATATCAATATGAAGCAACTGAAAAACATGTTATTTCAATGGTAACGGATGGAGAGAGGATTTTTATCCAACCACGAAACGGAAACCAATGGTGCGAAGAGGGGCACAACCACGGGCGGGACTTGACAAAGGGTGAAATGTCCATGGCAGGTTCAGTGTTTAAATTTGCATTACATACGTTTTGCTAAAGTAATCACGTGCCCAACATTTTGTCCAAACTTCATCTTAACATTGCATGTGATGTTTATTTATTGTAGTATTAGCTTTCAGTTCAGCTCAGACGTCTGTTCATTTTGCCAGAAGGACGACCACTCTGTCAGAACCTACAGCAGTCCAATTATCCAGCTATCTTTTCCTAATCCTATATAAAGTATAAAGCACAGGTCTCTAACCCCCAGGTGGCTTGGCGGTAATGAAAAAGTCTCAGAGGGGGGTCTTGCCAGTGGCTCACAAGCAGGTGGTGATGGGACAGTCAGTACCTCACAACAGAATTAGTTGTGTTCAAATGCCCATTTCTGCAGGGGACAGAACCAGGCGCACTCATACTGTGGGCTACCGAATTGATTCTCTCTGCGGCTTTCTCTTTTCTTCTCTGAACGAAGGCATGAAAGTAACTAGGCAATTAGAACTCCAAACTACACCAAATAGATTCTCGTTTTTGCCTTCAACTGAGTAGAAGACATTATAGAAGTGGCTATAGAACATTATTTTGTTAGATTCTTAACTTGGTTAGACTAGAAACTCGACCGGCCTCGATTCTAGTTCCACGCGTCATTGGCTCCCTTGCAACGCTGTCAGAATGCTATCTAGATCTGTCTGTCTGTCTGTCAGTCTGTCTGTCTGTGCGATGTTGCACTGCAGACGGGTGTTTGCATACATTTTTTATCCCAAAATAAATGCATTACAAATGGATACTTAAGCAATATTACACGAGAGGGTGTGGGTTAACGTGATTATTGCCACGACAGGGATGCGGTGAGGAACGAGACGAAGTCGAGTTCCGCAAGCATCACTGAAGTGGCAATAATCACGTTAACCCACACCCTCGAGTGTAATATTGCAATTATACAACAGTTACCCTTAAAACTAAGAAAATCGCTGAAAGAATATATTTTTTTAATGACAGATGTAGTCACTACGACCACAAATGTCCCAAGAAACTAGCTAGCCTAGCCACCGAGTTTGCTAGCACTCTGGGAGAACAGAGCAGCTGAATTCTTTGTTTTGATTAGGTGGTGAATGGTGCTTGGTTAACCCACGGCTAGAAGGCTGTTTCAACCAATCAGATTGCTTCCTCGAAACGACCTGTGGTATAATTATCCTTTCAAGACATTAAAAGGCAGTCTCGTTTAGAAGATCATAGAAAGAAGATGGCATGTGTTGTGTAATTACATGGTTTATTGTCATATTGTACGTGGAATGTTTGTAGCAATATGTAAAGAAATGTAAGGAAGGCTGAATAGCAGTAGTATGAACATTAACAGTGAAGTGCAATTGTATGTTGCATCAGGGGAACAGTGCAAAGCATAGGCAATGACAAAGATGTTGAATATGAAGGTCATTAAATGTGATTGTTAATCCGTCCCTGGTATGGGGACATGTTTTACTCTTGATTATAGTTTGTCTGATGTCTAAAATATAAATATTTTTAAAATGTAGTGAAGTTGGCTAGAGGAATAGGATGTTTGTAAAAAGTGGTGGGCAGGGAATATGTGGTTAATTATGTATACAGAGCTGAATGGAGGCCATAGGGAGCAGAAGGTACCCGGTTGACACATTGTTGTCATTGTGTGGAAATGGGCCTGTGCAGGACACTGAACCCCTAACAGCTCCCTGGGTGCGTGCTGCTCCTAATGGTGAGGTTTCTGTGTGTGTGTGCGTGTGCATGTGCAATGCAGAAACATGCATGTGGCTTGTAGAAGGTAAATATTGTAATTCAAAAACGTGCAGCTCAAAGAGTGTGGGGAATATAAGCATAGACCTGATTGCTTGTTTCTGTCTCAGCTGTAAAATCTGGCAACCCGTGGCAAAGATAGCCTACCTGATTGCGTGACGGATGGATTGATTCTAAAAACTCTCAGCTTCCCCAAAAACTCAGCTTCCCATCATGCACCTGTGCACAGTGTGAAGCTCCACAGCGCCACTGTGTCACCCGTTGGTACCCTAAACTGACATGGTACCCTAAACATACATACATACATACATACATACATACATACATACATACATACATAGATCTGCGTCAAGTGTATAAAGTTGGTGTTTGAGTGTTTAGTGCACAGTGCTAGAGCTCTTTCAGTTCGCCAAAATGGGATTTATTAAGCCTACTTGAGTTGGCTTCTCACCATAAACAAGGTCAGAATAAAGGGGATAAAATAGATAATGGACTAACATAACGTTTCACTGCATTCCTCTCACTGCCGCCTCCTCCTCCGAGTGTGACTTTTTTCTCTCTCTCTCTCTCTCTCTCTCTCTCTCTCTCTCGCTATATTATGGTATATAACTCTATTCTCTCTCTCTCTCTCTCTCTCTCGCTATATTATGGTATATAACTCTATTCTCTCTCTCTCTCTCTCTCTCTCGCTATATTATGGTATATAACTCTATTCTCTCTCTCTCTCTCTCTCTCTCTCTCTCTCGCTATATTATGGTATATAACTCTATTCTCTCTCTCTCTCTCTCTCTCTCTCTCGCTATATTATGGTATATAACTCTATTCTCTCTCTCTCTCTCTCTCTCTCTCGCTATATTATGGTATATAACTCTATTCTCTCTCTCTCTCTCTCTCTCTCATATCTCACACGTTATACGTTACGGGCCGATTCATACTGCAGTACTACGACCTGTTTCCTACCTGCTGCTGCTCCATCTGTCTGTCAGTGTCAAACAGAAACAACCACGCGGTCATTTAATTATTTAATATCTCCGACCAACGTGGACCTCACGCGGACATATCCTTATTGAAAGGGGAGAGGGGAAAACACCACAAGAGTGACTTTGTTGTTAGCCACCTATAGCCAAGCTTAATGCATTGACTGGGTCCAACTCCACTCGGCTAGTTGTTGTAAACATGTTTAACCATAGCGTTATGTACACACACACACACACACACACACACACACACACACACACACACACACACACAGCCTCATCAGACTTCCAAGCCTTGCGTTAGAGAGTTCAGTCTTTGACTCTTTTACACATATTAGCACAGAAAAGCAACAGAGTTAAAATGTTATATTGGTTATTAAGATCTTAATAGCCTATGGCAGTGGTTCCCAAAGTGAGTACCCTCAGGGGTACTTGAGGGAGTTCCAGGGGGGACCCAGCTAAATGATAATTTGGAACCAAATGGACCCTTATGGGTCTGTAACTCAGAGAGTGTACAAATGGAACCAAATGGACCTGGTTCCATTTGTACGTTCTCAGAGTTAATTATAGATTTTACAATATAAATTGGGGGTCCCAGAGATAAAAAAATGCTATTATTCTGCATACAGCATAACATACTGAGGTTATGCTCTCGCTGTAGCGACTAGTTTTATATAATATATATTAGGGTGTGTTCCTTTTTTATGTACAGTAACATGTAAATGTGCCTTGTTTTAAAGACAAATGTTTTTGAAGCTTGCTCATAACATTGTTGGCTTAATACTTTTGATGTGAAGTAAATGAGCTAACAGAGAAGGAGACTGCTTTCTCTTCTCTTTGTAGCCCACAAACAAACATGAAGTCTGAAGACTTGACTAAGTTGACTTATACTCAAGCAGAAATACGGAGAATAAAGTTGGAGACAGGCTGAATTGAATTGTGAATTGTGGTTCCTCTAGATACCATCATACCACAGATGCACTGTTGTTCTGCTATATATATGCCTATCTGTTGGCCAGGTATAGTGACTTATCAGTTATCACATTCAAAATGGCGCACCCTCCCCCAAAGGTGCGAGGTTTGCATGCCCTAGCCCCTAACAGACTGGCATGATGTAATTAGCACAGCTGTGTGAGGTAGCCGGGGTGTTGGAAAGACTCGGCGGGCGGCTCTGGGCTCTCCCGCAGCGTCCCGCTGGCGATATTTCTTTTCATAGGCGACCATTTCAAAACTCGGTTTGTGATTCGTTGTCAGTGGGGTAGGGAGTGCTGTGCTGTGTTCATTTGGACCGCACACAAGTGGTTTTGCCTACTAGTACTAACCCTGTCTCTAACTCTAACCTAAACATAACCGCAAGCAGGGGAGCAACGCACCCCTCACCCCCCAACCTTAATCCAAAAACTATTAACGCACCCCTCACCAACCTTAATCCAAAAACTATTAACGCACCCCTCACCAACCTTAATCCAAAAACTATTAACGTACCCCTCACCAACCTTAATCCAAAAACTATTAACATACCCCTCACCAACCTTAATCCAAAAACTATTAACGTACCCCTCACCACAAAAACTATTAACGTACCCCTCACCAACCTTAATCCAAAAACTATTATTGTACCCCTCACCAACCTTAATCCAAAAACTATTAACGTACCCCTCACCAACCTTAATCCAAAAACTATTAACGTACCCCTCACCAACCTTAATCCAAAAACTATTAACGTACCCCTCACCAACCTTAATCCAAAAACTATTAACGTACCCCTCACCAACCTTAATCCAAAAACTATTAACGTACCCCTCACCAACCTTAATCCAAAAACTATTAACGTACCCCTCACCAACCTTAATCCAAAAACTATTAACGTACCCCTCACCAACATTAATCCAAAAACTATTAACGTACCCCTCACCAACCTTAATCCAAAAACTATTAACGTACCCCTATCCAAAAACTATTAAAGTCTGCGGTTGTAAAGAACAGTGGCAGCAGCAGGGCACGAACACACAACCCATGGATTGCAAGTCAGCGTAGTAGTCCACTAGGCTAATGAGGCAGCTGTCAGAATGGGGTTTTAGTTTGTATTAGAAGGTGAAGTTCCGCCCGTGCGGGTGGCGCTTTCCTTGACTTTCCTCAGGGTAAAACGAGCGCACCCTTGGAAATGGTCGCCTATGAATACAATATATTAGCGTCCCGCTGTGTGGCACGTTGCATGCGTTGTGAAGTTGTGGTGGTGGGAAAGTGAAATATATTCCACGTATCTGCTCTCTGTTGTCTTTTGTGGGGATGGCGGTGTTACGGTGAATTTGGTGACCTGCAGAAATGTGCTGCGGACCGAAGCTTGTGTGCGTGTTGATGATGTGGTGATGGGCAAGAAAGGTGGCTGCATGGCGCCAGATTAGAACGGTTTTATATTGTTTGTACAGTCTGTGGAGAGATTAGGAGGGGGATGATAGGGCACAAACCTTGCCGGAGTACTTAGCAAGTGTCGTGTGAAATGTGGTGGCATGTAAGCGTGCGTGTGTTTGTGAGGAAGGTTTTGGCTGTGGCCGTCATTTGTGTGGCTTGGTATCTTGGTGGCTTGGTTGGTATCTTGGCTTGGTATCTTGGTGGCTTGGCTTGGTGGCTAAGGTATCTTTTTTTTTAAATGTTTTTTTTTTGTGGCTTTCGCCTTTATTTTATATTGTTTTTATGGAGGGACAGGGGAAATGGGGAGAGAGATGGGGGGAAGACATGCAGTAAACCCGCGGCACACTGCCAGACTGGATTGCCAGCCAAGGTGCCTGGACCACTGAGCCATGGCCCAGGCCTAAGGTATCTTTAAATACTATAGGGTCTGCCTGTATTCTAACAATTGGAATATGTAGAAATTGCACTTCACACACATAACGGCACCCCACAAACTGACGTTAAGCCTGCATTCTAACAATTGGAATATATAGAAATTGCACCTCCCACACATAACGGCACCCCACAAACTAACGTTAATAGGAAAAAGATTACCATAAATCAGACTTGCCAGTGTATAGTATAGTATAGTAAGTATTAAATGGTTTCTTCCATCTTGTGATCAATGGATCTTTGGCCACTGCCCCATCATCTTTCAAAGGCTCTCTGAGCCACTATATTAGCGTAAAAGCTGTGAGCAGAGGAGAGAACCGTTTGCTGCAAGAGAGATGCTTCTGATGCTGTAATGGCATTGAAAAATCACACTTGTCTGACGTGAGGGGCGCTCTTATCATCATACATCATCATATATCAGCCAATCAAATCATCACATTCCGTGCTACAAACACACCTACACACAAAGCTGTACATAGGAGGGGCTAGCGCCCCTCTAAAATGTTTGGTTGAACTGTCTGCGGTCCAAATTAATGTGGATGGAGCATATAAACAAAATGAATACACAAGATGTGCATACAAAAAGTCTTCCTAATATCCTATCGTATAATTAAATTTGGCTTAACAGCTGTAACGGCTACGCCCAAATATGTAGTGTTGTCATGATCATGCATCAGCAAACAAATCAGTTTGTAACCTGTGTAACCTTTTGTAGGAGGAAGGTAGGATAAATCATGCTTAAAACTTAAACCTTTGGTCTGAACTGGAAAGAGAGATGAGGAAGGACATGCAACACAGCTGTGAATGGAACCATGGATGTGATTATGTGTCGGTGACACACTGTCCGGTCTGATCTATCTGCACACCACGCTTATACAACTTCTTAATATTCAATCGAAATAAGCATTTACTGATTCATGACCATCTGTCTAATGCTTGAATACTGTTTGGTTTAGCTAAGTACTCTCCTATACGCTTTATGGCATAATTTCCAATTCCATTATACAGTGTTTCTGTTTTTAACTTTATTATATTTTATTTATATTTTACTCAGAACACACCTTTTACTTTCCCCATATGGTTATTTTCTGTACCTTAATTTTGAGTGCCCTCCCTAAAATAATCCAACATGTGTCTTTTGTCCCAGGTGGTAGTCCACACCTCAGAAGGCGAACGGCTGTACAGAATGTCCCCCTGGGCAAAATATGTGACCCAACCGGAGACCGGAGTCATCTATGATTGGGTGCACTGGGACCCTGTTCAGCCTTATGTAGTAAGTTTCTCATCATGATTCTGGCATGGTACAGTATGATCACAAAAATACAAGTTTTGATGAATTTATTTCCCTGTGTTGTCACCAATATTTTAATTTCTCAATATGTTATGCCCAGTATGGATTACTTAGAATATACATGATGAAACCAGTCAACGATTCTTCATATCCACATTCTACCTAGGGATGCCGCCGATTAATCGATTTTCCGATTAATCATCGGAGTCTCCGATTTTAATATTTCATAATCGAAAATCGGGAAAAAAAATGTAATAGACAAAATATAGGCTAATAAGTAAGGCTGCATGATATATCGAACATGTACCTTCATCAGAGTGGAGAATATAAGTATAAATCAAGTTGAGCAAAGCCACTCTTCTCTAGCCTGGCTAATAAGCCAGACTAATATCACACAACACTGTCGCGGTATATCAGTCTGGGCTGGCTCCACTTGGATTTCATTTCCCGTCAAACATTTTCTCTTCGACGCAATTGGTCAGAGCTACTGTCAGTCAAAGGTCTCAAGCATTGAACGTCACTGTACCAAAGCCCGCCTATATTGCATACCGTGTCCCGATTGGTCCGACCTGTTCTCTGCTGTAGGAAAGAGGCGTGCTACTGAGCCTCGCCAGACCGTAATCCGCTGGTAGGCAACTTTTTTTTGCCAACGGCTGATTCGGTCTGGTTTATTAACCAGGCTAACTCTTCTCTGCCCCTCTCTCTAACAGACACAGTTAACGATCGCTTGTTAAGTGCCTGCCAGACAGACAATCAGATGAAATGAAGGCAGTTGTAGAGTAGAGTGTAGACTAGTGAACTGAACGTTTTCTGTACATATCAATACTTCATACCAGCCCCTTATGAACTGAGAAGATCTCCACAAAGGTTTACTCATCAAAACTGTCAATTAATCAATTATTAATCGGCAGAGCTGTCGATTATTCGATTTGGCTGATGGTCACTTTCTGGCATCCCTAATTCTACCCTCATTGCATTTGATGGAGACATCCAAACCTTGAAATCAAATCTTGACTATTCTTAATAAGGGTGCTTGATTGTGATGTTTATTTATATCCTTGCACAAGTCTGCAAAAATAAGAGAGTAATAATGACTACACTGTTTTACTATTTATTTGAGAAGTATACCCTTCTGTCAGCTGAATATTCACTTTGTTATTAAGAAACTCAATTATGCACTTCAGACTTGCCTGGTTGGTAGTTGTCATTGGATTGTCACTGTAAATAAATCTGAGTGGTTCTAATGATCAGTGGATGCTGGGATTCATAGATCATAGGGGTCACATACAAATATATGCTGTAGACCTCTGGAATAGTGATGTATGATTACTGAATTAATGTCATTTCAGCACTGACAAAAATTTGGCCTCAGATGCCATGATTTATCTGTTTTGGTTGTCATCTTCAGCACATCCACCCCAGGCCAAAGAAGCCCAAGAGTTTGAGAATTTATGAGTCGCATGTGGGCATTGCTTCACCGGAAGGGAAGATTGCATCATATACCAACTTTACAACCAATGTATTGCCCCGAATAAAAGACCTGGGTAAGATACCTCCAACAGAGAATTGCCTAAAGTCTAAATACTTCCTTTTCCTTTATACTTACCAACCCTTTGTTATGGAGCATGATATTTACTGTGATTTTTTGCTGTGTCTGCAAAATGGCAGTGCATGATCGTGCAGTGAATATTTTCATAGAAGGGAAACATTTCTGTCAGTGGATCCTTTTGTAAGTTGTATTGCAACTTAAGGTGGCCTTACACTAGCCGATAATCGGGCATTTTTGACGCTCGGGGGGTGCCCGACCGCTCAAAGCGCGATCGGGATCGGCCCGATCAACATCAAGAATGTTTGATATTTGCTCTGCCCCGCTCCGATTATCCTGTAGTGTGTGGTGCTATCAGATTTCAGATTGAAAAAAATCGGCTAGTGTAAGGCCACCTTAAGTGCTTTAGTACAAAGAGCAGGTTGAAGCATTGCGACATTGTTTTTTATATATAGCTCTCTTAACTATCAATTCTGATCCTATGATATCATTTGAAAAACAGTAGTTCTAGTCAGGACAGGGCTGCAGCACCCATTTTCTGCCTGCCAGTGTCCAGTGTCATCTCTTTCACGGTATGTGATTTTGAGTGCCACCAGTCTTTTAAGAGGTATTTTCAGTGGCAGACCTGTCACATTTGCTTAGTGCAACGCCACTTCGACAAGGCAACATCCTTTGTACTAGTATGACGGTCTATGACCTGCAGTGGTCATTACTACTGGACAGGTTTTGTCAGGGCAGCTCTATGGCATAAGTCACACCCAGCTCTGAGAGCCTGGACTGCAAACCTGCCAGCTTGTCTTTGTTTCTTTGATCTTGACAAAGACAAATGATAGCTTCAATGCTCCTGCAACACGTGTGTTGTGTCCTACTGTATATCCTATGTCATAACAACTACAATAGGATGCGCATATTGAACACTATTTTGTCAGCATGTTTGAAATTATATTCAATCTTCATTTCAGACTCAAGGTCCATATTGCATACAAAATGATATAATGCACAATAAAAACCAAAACTACAACTGAAAAACATAATAAAAATATGCTCAGTCTGTAGAGCCTGTTGCGCCAATGTCTCCAAATCATGGAAGAGAACTGATTAGACTTCACAAGGTTGATTAAAATACAATGACACAGTTGTCAGACTCTTCTAATCGACACAAGAATTTGTACATTCAGTTTTCTTAAAAGGACTTGACAGGTAGGCACCCCCAAGTTCACAAACAGCTGGCTGGCACTGTGCCATATTGGTACCCTCACCAGCAACCGTAATGCATCATTGTATGCAACTTTTAGTTTTTCAAGAGTATTATTTATCATTTTAGTACAAGCTGCTTCTTTGACAGTAAGGCACCAAGGCAGTGATATGTAATCAGATAATGTTTCCTTGGTTGTGTTGTGCCATCATTTTTTAATGGGTAAAGAAACTGCCAGTGTAAAATGCTGTCAGGAAAATCTACCTGCAGTTGAATGAAGCTGCACAATAGGATTCCCCAAGAGACTAAATTCCCCCATCTCCAGTGATGGCTGCTTTTGCCTGCTGTTTCCGACTGCAGAGACATGAGTGCATATTAAAGAGAGATATCCTCTCACCCCTCTGTTTTGTCACAGTTCCGTTGGATGCCTTATTTCACTAGTCTGAAAAGAAGAGATATAAATAAATAAATCTGCTTCACATGTCTGGGCTTTCCCCCCTGAGACTTCATTGTCAGTTTAAATGCCTGATGTTCTCTTATTTGTGGAACTTGTACTATACAGTACCTGTTTTGATGTTTCACACATGACCTCATGACTTTGACAGCGTGTGTTTGACCATAGATGTTTGTCTTGGGGATTCAACAGCTGGTTTAAAACAGAAAATGCCTGGAGCTCATACAGTATGTACAACTGACATAGGTTTAAATTATACATTTAAATCGTTCTAATGTTTGGAGCAGAATTAAGGTCAGGTAAATTGTCAGCCACAGAAAAGGTGACATTTACTTTGAAATATTTCACTATATTCTATGAATCTACTGTACATGATTTTTCCTGCATCATGAGGGGACCTACTGTACATATAGCTAATTGAAACCACTTCTTCTGTTTTTGAAAAAACAACCTAACTGCATAAGAGAATTGATACATTTAAGACAGGAGAAGGTACACTGTTGGGTGGGGAAATATACTTGAATTATATTAACAGGAATTCATGTTACATGTCAAACTGCCACCACATAACTGCATGTTGTATACATTATATTATCTGAATTAAAATAAATTATCCACTTGAATTATATTAACAGGAATTCATGTTACATGTCAAACTGCCACCACATAACTGCATGTTGTATACATTATATTATCTGAATTAAAATAATTGATCCTGTTGTAGTAGGCAAGCTATACAAATATTCCTTTGTTGAAGTATCTACTTTATTTTTCTAATACATTTTTTTCAGAAACTTTGGAGGTTTACAGATCAATATATTTTTACACTCCCTCTTTATATTCAGGTTACAACTGTATCCAATTGATGGCTATCATGGAACATGCCTACTATGCTTGCTTTGGATATCAGATTACAAGTTTCTTTGCTGCTTCCAGGTAATTCCGTGATTATTTGTGAAAATGATTTGCATTTGTTTACAAATAATTGATGTTCCACTTGATGTTCCTCGGCCACCCTGGAACTAACTTCTACCTTTCAATGTAAGTCACACTAGATAAAAACCTCTGCTAAATGCCTAATTGGAAATTCATCCCACATGACCTCCCAGGTACTGTTTGGTATTCTCCCGTGGCAAAGTTTTAGGAACATCTGGGGAAAGTTTATGCTCATCTGGGTTGAATGAATAACTCTAAAATATTACATGATCATGGAACTAGTTATCTGGATGGTGCTTGGAAATGAAGGTGAGGTATTCTGACAGCAGCAATAATCTCCCTCTAGGCACATTTGCAGTTAATCCAGGGAGGAGGAGCAGATAAAGCTGGACTAGTCAGGAAATCTATCTACAGTATATCCCTTATTCCAAAGGGCTCCTTCCCTTGCTTGGAGGGGCACATAAGCCCAAACTGTAATGTATACAGTGTAATTTCACCCATGATTGATCTCTCATAGTCATTTGAAACCTGAGCAGTTGGATACTGGGAAGCAGGATAATACTTCTGCTGTGTATTCTGTTTGCAAGGAAACTGATATTATGATAGCCTGAAGGACAGATGAGACATCATAGGACAATATGAGAAATGTACATGGAGGTGTGTGTGTGCGTGCCCGTACCCATGCGTACATATAATGGTGTTTAATATAGTCTGTGGTTTGCAGGGTGTGGCCTAGATGAAAAATATCCTCTACACGTATGACCATTCCAATGGTATTCAATTAATGTAATAAATGTAGGTGGTACTTTTGATGAATTGAAGTTCAGTTAATAACCTCAGAAGGCTTTGGGTACTTAATATACCAACAAACAGTGTCATTGTTGTTTTAAGCACCTTTATATGCAATGAAAAAGATTGATATGTGTGCATGCGATGATGCGTACACTGTGTGTGTACTGTACTGTAGTGTATGTGTGTGTATTTTTTACACATCTTTGCAGTGGTGGACAAAGTACTCACTCACATGTCACTCTTAAGTAAAAGTATCAATACTGTAATGTAGAAATACTCCGTTACAAGTAAAAGGCTGAAGTGGTAAATGTAGGTTTTGTAATAATAATAAAAAGTAACTAGTAACTACAGTTTTCAAATAAAGTATTTAAAAAAAGTATAATATTTGGATCTGAGATGTAGTGCAGTAGAAGTAATGGTATTGGAAATACTCAAGCAAAGTACAAATGCCTAGTAAGTAAATGTTTCCACCACTGCACCCTTGCAATTGTCCCCAGTCGCTATGGGACGCCAGAGGAGCTGAAGGAGCTGATAGACGTGGCTCATTCCATGGGCATTGTGGTGCTGCTGGACGTGGTCCACAGTCACGCCTCCAAGAACTCAGACGATGGCCTCAACCAATTCGATGGCTCAGACTCCTGCTTCTTCCACTCTCCACCCAGAGGGGAACACGCCATGTGGGACAGTCGCCTCTTCAACTACTCCAGGTATTCTCCGTTCACTCTTGTCCACACATGTACACACTCTGGATAAATTGACACATCAAATTGTACTGTGCACTAGCGCGGTGCCGGTTGGGCACTGGCCTTCTTGGAGACTTGGTGCATTTATAGTTAGATAGATAAGATGGATGTGTTCATGGGGTTCCTACGGTCATGCAAAATAATTGTTATTTGTTTATTTATTTTGTCACTGATCACGCTGGCTGCAAGCAGCCAACAATATTGCACTATGCAATTTCTATACAAAATGTCTATACAAAAGACAACTTTACATGGAAATGTACAGTATGCATTTCCTCACAGCCAGTGATGTCACTAATGTGTATACATTTCATATTTTACTGGCCAAGTTAATTTAAATGAAATGGTACATCAAGTGATAAGACAGAAAGTACAAAGTTTCCCAGTTGTGTGCAACTACGAGTGATCTGATGTAACACACTTTCAGAGATTAACTGATATTGCATAATTTCATGATGGTCAAAGATATGGCATGTTCCTGAGATGGCAGACTACATCTTTCAACTTAGTGGCTATGTAGCAAGATGATTTGATACTCCCAAGGCTTAGAATGCAGTGTTAATGGTACGTGTAAGCTTCCTCTGAGTCTCTTAGATCATACAATAATGCATGGCCAGATGGATGTTCAATTTCAAAGAATTGCGAATCATGATACGATGTTACGTTGGCAGCTCTGAGCAATGCATGTGATATTCATATTTTCAGATCATTATAGAAGCATGATGGGGGAAAAAACATCAAAGTCTGTGCACGCAAATCCACTTAAGTTGGAGGTGGTTATTATCTGACCCTGTCACTGTGCACTGTATACCAAAGCCATTGATTGGTGTTTGTGTTTGCGCCTCTAATTAATCTCTCCTCTGCTGTCTGTCACTGGGAAATGATCCCACCACACATTAAAAGGAAACGGGAACCTGCACCTATCAACTACCCCTTTGAACTTGCGTTTAATAAGTATGTGCAACTTCTAATGCATTATAAAATGCTTAGTGTGAGGCATAGAGGCTATAATAAGGACAGCGTTACACGCTGTTGAAGTCTCCTCATATCACATGGATTCATTTCCTCCCTAGCCACTCTCACCGGTTGTTTGGATGTGTCCTTTGTGTCACACGTTCCTTTTTGGAGGAAACAGACCCCAGAAGGATGTCAGGAACCAAGGACCCTAAAATGATATCCATTTTTAACCAAGCAGCCGTAATATAAGAATCATTATGCAGACACTGATACAGGCGGATACAGGTTGCATGCTGCTGGCTTGTTCTCTCAGTTGTCCCCATCAACATCTCTGTCAAAGAACACCTTGTTTCATGTCCACCATGTCACCCTGAGGGTGAGAACTGAGAAGTGACCTCGCTCTAAAGGGCGAGGTTGCGCTGAAACAACAGAGCTTCTTAATAAGGCACAGTTGAGAACCTCTGCCGTAGACTGCTGGGCGAGCGCTGGCGTTTTGACATGGGATCAACTTTGACCAAAAAATACACAATGAAAAATACTACTATCTGGCAGTGGGGGCAGTGTCTTACTACTCTTGAATGTACAGGGTTTGATGAGGTCAGATCAACATATGGAATGTCAGAACAGATCAGCTCCATATAATGGAGATCTAAGGGTGGCGGCGGGGGCAGTGTCTTGAGTATACAGAGTTTGATGAGGTCAGATGAATATAATGGAATGAATTGGCCATATATGGAGCGTGTCACGAGGCGTGACTGACTGACTGACAGGTTTTAGTGTAAACTGCGACCTATGGTCGCAATGAAGGTTGATAGACATATGTTTATGGTTTGATGCTTCTAATCTGTAAAATCCTGAGGTAAATTAACTTTACCATGCATGGATTGCGTACTCGGGAGTTATTACCATCATTCTTTCTTCCTCTTTTCCTTTTGGCTTTTCCCTTCAGGGGTCACCACAGCGAATCATCTGCCTCTACCTCACCCTGTCCTCTGCCTCCTCTTTTCTCACACCAACTAACTTCATGTCCTCTTTCACTACATCCATACATTAAATCTTCTCTTTGGTCTTCCTCTAGACCTCCTGCCTGGCAGTTCAACGTCAACATCCTTCTACCGATATACTCATTATCCCTCCTCTGTGCATGTCCAAACCATCTCAGTCTGGCCTCTCTGGCTTTATCTCCAAAACATCTGACATGCGCTGTCCCTCTGATGTACTCGTTCCTGATCCTATACATCTGTGTTACTCCCAGAGAGAACCTCAACGTAATGGTCTCTGCTACCTCCAGCTCTGCTTCCTGACGTTTCCTCAGTGCGACTGTCTCTAAACCATACAACATAGCTGGTCTCACCACAGTCTTTTACACCTTCCCTTTCAGTCTTGCTGATAGTTCCTATCACACATCACACACACAAGACCATCATTCTTTGACTTTATTTATTCTCTACGGTAACATATACTTTATTGTATTGTACAGTATACATACTGTGTCCATATGGTGCTCCCAATGTGATGAACACTAACTGGCTCTGGGATATTCAGGACCCGTGTCTTGTCTTTTTTTCTTCTTTTTTTACTGCTGCTTTAATAAGCCTTTTCAAAGAGGGCAAGGACACCTTGAGACAGTGAGTAAATTAATGTAGCCCATATTATTTCATGGTTTGAAGGGGCAGGCAGCCATCATCTCATTCCAGCCATTGATGGCAGACCTTTCTGCAGATCAGGCCCTTCAGATGTGAGACTTCTGACAGTTTTGAGGTTCGCTTCCCCAGTAATCCTCACACTGTGGCTCTAGTAGAATCATTTGAATCCATTTTTCATGTATCTTTGTATATATTCTTTAGATATGACTATAGGCCCAAGGCCAAGCTTTTGAGTGAAAAAGATCGTTTCAATTCTTCTCCATCTTATGAGGGTAGAGTGTTTGATGGTCAATGAAATCATTTTCTTTTTGACATTACTGCACACCGCAGCATGCATGCTGACATGCACTGCATGTATTAATGTCTTCTAAAAGTCATTGTTGTGTTTGCTTTACATAAAACCGATGAAGAAATAATACAATAAATGCAGCAACATAATAAAAATACCATAACGATGAAGTGAGCATTACAATTTCACACTTTAAATTTATGGAACAGCCTTTTGATAAATGTAAGAAAACAGTGATTTATCAAGCCTCAGGCAGGTCATTTCAGAGTCAAGGAGCCCTGACATCAAATTCACAGTCATACTTTGTCTTGAGCTTAGACTCGGGTACAACCTGCCTGAGGACTTCAATAGTGGTATATGGAGTGTCTCCAGCCATGGTGAAAAAGAGGCCAGTTTGGTATTATGTAACCTGACTCCATGGTGCAATGGTTAAAATATATTTTTAACCAATAAGAAAAATCTAATAAAATGGTTCCTCAGTGGGATTTTGTGAATATAATCTCATTTAATCATCTCATCAAAGTTCCCTTATTATAACTCAAATACGTATTGTAGACTACTGGCAGTCTAATTAGCCAATCTCATTTTATATCAAATCTTTCATCTGTTTTATTTTAAAATAAATACAAAATTGATATAAAAAAAAATCTTTTATCTGTACATCTCTAGAATTATACAAATTTTACAGCATAATCGGTGTCTAGCAATGTGTGAATTTGCCAAACGTTACATGTCATTTCTGTGTTCCCTTTATTTCCTGGTTCTCTCCACAGCATACTATGTAACAGTAAAGGGGAGGTATAAGAGTAACATGTGAAGGCAAGAGATAGAGTTCCCCGCTGGTGACTGGCCTGGGGGTTTTATTGTGTTCAAAACAAAACAAAGAAAAAGGGAATAGAATAGAAATTTGGCAAGATAGAAACAAAACAACCAGGCAGGCTCCCGAGTCCCCTAGGAGTTTTCACCTTTTACTTCATCGGTCCCTCGAAAGACTGGGCCACTATCCAGCTGACCAATCAATCAAGAAGCCAAAAATAAACGGTCAAGGGTTCAAATGCCAGTCTAGTCCAAAAGCCTGTAATTCCTGTACCCGTGAGGTGTTTTTCCTGCCACAGCTTGCAGCCTCTGGTGAGCTGAGCTCCAGGTAATGAGCTCAACAACTGTAGCTCCAGGTGTGTGTGTGTGTGTGTGCATGTGTGCGTGTGCGTGCATGAGCTTTTGTTACATACCACACATTACCAATGGACAGGAACGTAGAGGTCCTCCACTACAGTATTACACTGTATCTATCTAGTAAAGATAACATTCAAGCCATTTTCATATAATCTTCGCATAACTTCCAGGTATGCTCATAGCCTCTATGTTGTCGATGCTTAATTCTTAGGCACATCTAAATCAAACGGACTCATTATGAATGTTATTATCTGCAGCTGTTTGGATCCTGCTATGACACAGTCCAGTAGGAAAACAGTCCATTGGAGCATATGTCCACCATGTCATGGTGCCCGGTTACAGTTTTTCTTAATTTAATAATATGATTTATTTTTGTATCTATTACATTTGAGACAAGTTGTGAGTGCGCAGTTTAGTTGGGAAAGTCATAGCCGGCCGCCGCCGGCGGGTCGATCTTACACACTTGTTTAGATTAAATCTATTAAGGAGATTATACACCACCAGCAATTCCTACCTTTCAAAAAGTATAATTGCTGGTATCTGGTGTTCTAATTAATAGCCTCAGAAAGTGACTGGGACTGAAATGTATTGCAGTTGTGTTTCTGGTCAATGCCACTGTCCCTGGATGCATCAATACCAGGGGACCGGGGAAAAGCCTGAAATGCCTTAAATGAAGCACCTTATATGTCCTTTTCGCTCTAACAAATGCACACCATCCATCAGGCTGTCTAGTGTTGTTGTTTGAGCATCACAACTCTTGTGGAATGACCTGTCCGCTTTTTAAATTTATTTTGTCTTATCTGGAGCTTAACTGTAATGTTGTGACTACAGGCACTTAAATCTTCCTCTCTGCCACTATGACAAGTTACCTTGACCCTTTATATAAAACGGACATCCAGGAACACAGCATGTTTAGGTTTTTGTGCTGTAATTGTCACATCAATTCTAGAATATGGACACAGGGAATAAGCTTCTGATAAGGCCTAGTAGGAGAAGATGAAATACGAACTGATTTACAAAAGATGAATGAATGCAGATTCACTTAGTTTATCTCCGTTTGACATTCATTTAACATGGTACGCCTTATAGTTAAAATATCAAATATCACTGTTATCAGATCATGTCAATATATTATTTTGAATGTTGCTGCATGCAAACTCACAACATTCACACTTCAACTCCAATAGTGGTTAGAAACAAATTGGCTATATTTCCTTTGGTGAGGTTTTGCATGATGAATACAGCCGCAAGTGTGACCCACTTTCGTAATAATATCACAAACCAGAGGTCGAATTAATTTAACTGCATACCCTGTAAAATAATCTATGTTAATTTAACTTAGCCTGGAAACTAGGGATGTGCCGATGAGACATTTTGGCCGATATCGATATCCGATATAATTAATTGCTGTTATGGCCGATAACCGATATTACCGATGTCGATGAAAATTATGATAATTTTGTCCATTCTGAAAATTACATGTAACAGGGTATCTGCACTTCAGGCAGGTCAGATTTAACTTAAATACCTTTTATATTTAATATTGTGAGCTTGTAGATCTGTTCAAGCTGTTACTTTGGGCTTGTTTATCTGTAAAGACAGACCGATTAATCGGACCGATTAATTAATCGGCCTGATTGATTAATCGAACCAATGCCGGTTTAATCTAAAAACAACTAAAATCGTCCGATACCGATGTGTTTGCCGATTAATCTCCCATCACTACTGGAAACCAGACAAATGTGCTAGTCTAGTGCAAAACAAAAGTGAAAATAAAAGCCTGTGGCAGATTTGGTCTGGCCCCGCTCGGTTGTGTTTGGATTTCCCTGCCCCTGAAGTTGTGAGGCACCTATCAGGCCCACCATGCAAATATGGGGCAGGTTTAACGGAGGCATTTTTTAAAAATCTGGCCCTAAATGCAGGTTCCACACACAGATCCAAGACTAATATATCTACGCAGTGGTCTGGCCATGCCTGGTAACATTTTTCAGTGTACACAAAAATGCTGTGACCCGGATCGGATTTCCCCGTGGGAGGAGGTCAAAGGGGGGGTGAGTGTAGCAGAGTGGCTCAGAGCCTCTGCCTGATGGCCTCAAAAGTCTAATATCTCCCCCGGTCCATAGGGATGTCCAACATCTTAAACACTAGTGGTTAATATGTTGGACTTTCACGCGGGAGTCCCGAGTTCGAATCCCGGGCGTTACACATGCACATACAGAGTCAGACAACGCGTGTGGCTGTGCCATGCACACACACGCAGTCACTTGTAGAATCGGCATGCACCACTTTAAAAGAGTGTAACTCAGCGAGTGTACACATACAACAAAATGAACGCATTTGGTTACATTTGTCCACTCTCTGAGTTGAATTGCCACTCAGGATTTCACAGGGTAGATAAGCACCACGCAGCGTATTGCATCAGGTGTAGGGATCTAACTTCCCGCTGTAATTGGACTTGGTGATGAATGGCATTGTGGATCTTAATGTGGCAGTATGGTTTCATCTTGAGCCGCTGGCTCTCGCTGGCTATTATCTCTATCCCGTGAGGATACATTGTGTCTGAGCCTTTGTTGGCTCTGTGCAGTGGAGTGGTGCACCTAATCTATTTATCACAGGAGCTGTGTGACCACCCAGCCAGGTTGCTATATCGGATTCTACAAGGATCCCATGTTGCATTTCCTCTGGGGAAGCATGCAGCTTTACACCTATCAAACAGTGCCGCTGGGGTGTTCCCTCCCGCCCCCACAATACGGAGCGTGGAACATCACATTATCTAAATGTATTTTTAGATAATGTAATGTCGTTGGGAATTTGGGATTTTCTGATATGCCCCAATATTGTGTACATTGTTTGTCATTTTGACAATTAAAGATGCAGTCTATATCTTATTTGAATCACTAAAGCAATATCTTAAACAATCTGTATGGTAGATTATGTTAATATACAATATAACTAGAACATCTGCAGTGGTCGAAAAATCCATTTTAATTTCAAGAATCGAAATGGAAACTCAACATATCGTATCGTTTGACTTTGTATCGTATCATTTTGAAATGCTAATAATTGGTATCGAATCGTTTTGCAATTTAAATAATAGTATCAATACTAAGCACGTACATGTGTGAATTCTCTGTGTTCATGTCAAGGTGCAGGTTTGTCCATATGTGTTCAAATATAATGTCCATGTATTTGCCAGAGAAACACTGTTTATTTGATATGCATACTAATAAATGTTTCCCTAAAAAACCTGCTATATCCACATGTTTCACACATATTTCATGTCTTTGCTAAATAGTTACTGTAACGATTTTAAATCATTGAATCATGAATCATGAACCAATATCGTCCATGTACGTCAACCATGTACTGTGATATTTATCGTATCGCTATTAAAATGTATTGTTACACCCCTATAGTTTACCCTACTCTTCCATTGAGAAATATTGATCCTGGTATTGGGCAGGACACCTACTGTACTGGTTGACATGTACTTATAGTACAGCCTGAAGCTCATAAGTGCAATATCTCTCCTGGCCAAGCCGGGATTGGCTCTTGACCGATCAGTAGAGGTTTGTTCTCTCACAGGGGAGACACGTGTTTGAAAGTTATGTATTGTAGATTTATGGCCTCCAAACGGTATGCTCTTCATGCTCATCTCCATTTACAAGACACGAGAAGAGGCAACTTTATACAGTATAGTACAGAGAGCACTTAACCACAATCTTTCATCTCTATTTTAGGCATGTCATTATAAGCAAACATTTTCAATTTCAAAGATTTTCTGAAATAGTGACAATTGCAGCTACAAGTTGCATCGCTGTACGACAAGCTCACAAAATGTCGAAGTATATAGGGCTTATTATTAAGTATTTATTAAGCATTTGCCAGATCTACACTACAGTAGATCAGTGGTCATGAATATAGCATGTGCCTTGCATCCTCTATGCTACACAGTAAAACATTTTATTTACTGTCACTACAATTCCAGATCATATTTGAAGACTGTTACCTAAAATTATTTTCAGCATGTGTATAAGGATGTTGCTTCATTACACATCATTTGCATATAGTCACCAGCACTTACATACTAGTAATGGTTAAATGATATTACTCAATAAAATTATACAATATTTATTTTGTTGTCAGCAGCCTGCTTCTGGAATGTCCAGACCAACATGATCAGCACTGACCAGCACTTAACTGATGATTCTATGGCAACATGTGCTTGATCACATAGACTGGACGTGTCTAGTTATTTGTTCATGTCGGGATGACACCTTTTCCCAGATTCTTCAACCTTCAAGGATAGGGGCTAAAATACACCATCAATCAAAATCAACTCCTAAATTCTGTGCCGACATAGAACAGCCAGAAAGGCCCTCCATCTCTGTCTCACTAGTTAGTTAACAACGTTATCTGTCAGAGTTGTTGTCTTCCTGGTTGTGTGGACTGAGATGTCAGTCACACTTCGCTAATGGCGCCAAAAGCAGGTGGAAGTATTATCTCTGATCTTATCCTTGACTGTGAGAGGGAACCCATTTCCTCAGCATGGTCTTTGTTTACCCAGGTGTTACATGAAAACATATCGGTTCAAACACGCAGAGACATACTTAACATTTAGTGAGTCGGCATGCTGATGGAAACCAGACAAGGCTGTATACTGTAAAGCCATTGATTTCTCTTCCTGACAGTGCTAACAATTGGACACATCAGGGATGGCTTGGCTTCGCCTCTACAGTTTAGTTAATGAAAACACCATCCTTTACCACTCACACTCCATCTCTGACATAGTGCAGCTCTGCCTATCAATATGGGAATGTCCTGTAGTGGTGAAAATTAATCTCTGGAGCCTGCAACCTGTGTGAAGAGATGTGTGAATAATTCACAACGTCTTGTTTGTCTGACCTTGAAGTCGTGTGTGTGTGTGTGTGTGCGTGTGTGTGTGTGTGTGCATGCGTGCGCGTGCGTGCGTGTGCGTGCACTCTTTCCTTTCTAGCTGGGAAGTGTTGCGGTTCCTGTTGTCAAACTTGCGCTGGTGGATGGAGGAGTACCGCTTCGACGGCTTCCGCTTTGATGGCGTGACCTCCATGCTGTACCACCACCATGGCATAGGTAAGGCTAGCTAACAGGGCTACAGTCATGTACCAACCAACACCATGGCATAGGTATAGCTATCTGACAGGAGTGGAGTCATGCAAGCATGTACCCCCCACCATGACGTGTATGCTATTGAGAGTATATATACAGTATCATGTTGTACAGTATCACCACCATGGCATAGGTAAGGCTAGCTAACGGAAGTGGAATCATGTTGTACAGTACCACCACCATGGTATAGGTAAGGCTAGCTAACAGGACTGGAGTCATGCACCACCACCATGTCTTCAGTAAGGCTAGCTAACAGGACTGGAGTGATGTGCACTGTGCACAAAGCATATCAGCCAGCTCATCCCATAGTCCAACACGCATTGTAGCACTGAGCATTTCATTTGCAATGCAAGGCAGCTGAAGCGTTGGGTTTAGCCAGCAGGGTTTGGCTGACGGGGCTGAACGGTGCCATTCCAGCGGGCTTCACAAGAATGGTTTATTTGATCTGGTGAACATGCATTGGTGCTTCATATCAATGTTCCTGTGAAAGAACTGATGTGTTGCAGGGAGAAAGGCCACATTCTTTAGTCTTCTTTCTTTTGTGGGGAATTCCAGACATTTTGAATAGAAAGTGGAGCAGCGAGATAAGCTGACGTGCGAAAATTGCTCAAGCCGTACTATAGCAGATGTGTGTAGTGTGCACGGCTGTTCAATCCGCAGGTGTAATATGGCAGATGTGTGTTGTGTGCACGACTGTTCACTCAGGTAGCGGCTTCTCAGGGGACTACAGTGAGTACTTCGGCCTACAGGTGGATGAGGACTCTCTGGTTTACCTGATGCTGGCCAACCACATTCTGCACACACTCTATCCTGACTGTATCACCATCGCAGAGGTGAGACGACCTACTCTGTCAAAAATTGTGTTCATTTGACTCTGTAAGTACACAAATGTAACCGGGCCCATCTGGTTATCTTCGACTCACAGAGTTATGAATGCATAAATGAACACTGAGGACTTAACTGTGTACTGTAATCCTGCATGTTTGCGCGCATACCACACACACACACACACAACCACACACACACACACACACACACACACACACACACACACACACACACACACACACACACACACACACACACACACACGTAAACTTAATATTCAGTAATGTCTCACTGACACCGACCACTGTTAAGATTAATGAGCACAGTGACTAACACTCTACCCCTCACACCAGTTGTCATTGGTTTAATTAAAATATGGTGCAGTGGTAAATGGGGTTGCCACCATTTTTTTTGGTATGTGTGCTGTCAAGTGTAGTACATGTAGTAAACATGTAATTTTTAGCATATTGTCGCACAGATAAAGATGCAAATGCAAAATAAAAAATAATTATTAAAGAAATCACTCTCACAGATGCAAACACACGGAAATGTAATTAGAATGTTTGTCTCATCCTAGGATGTGTCAGGAATGCCTGCGCTGTGCAGAGGAGTGGCAGAGGGAGGGCTTGGTTTTGATTACCGTCTGGCTATGGCCATCCCAGACAAGTGGATCCAGGTGAGCATGTTTGGAGAAAGGCAATAATATAAATTGACCATAAATAGCTCAACAAAGGGTGCAACAATTAATCAAACTAATTGATTTATTGGATTATACAAAAACATTCAAGTATCGATAATTTGATAAAATAATCGATCATAATGCTCTATTTTTGTCATGTCCTTGTAGGTGAAAAGTGTCAAACTTTAAAAAATACAGAAAATCTACAAGCTCACTCAATATTTCAATATTTCTTCAACACATTTGTTAAATGATTCATTTAATTGAGACCGCAGGTCGCATTTACTATGAAAACGTACATTTGCCGTCAGTCCGTCTGTCACCCCACGCCTCCATATGGGAATGCCCATATATGGAGATCCCTGATGTCATCAATATTGGCCAGCAACTCTACATCTGACCTCAAACCCTTAGATCTCCATATATGGAGCTGACCTGTTCCGACATTACATATGTTGATCCTTCCCCATCCGTGCTTCCCCTTCAATGTCTCCCTTGTGACTGATACCTGTCCATTCAAACTCTAGACAGGCCCGCCCCAAAGTTATTAATGTTATGAGCTTGTAGATCTGCTATTTTTCAATAGCTAAAGCATAACATAATGCTAACACCAAAAGGGGTCCCGCCCAAAATGGGTTAAATACATTTAAATAGGAAATTTAACATTTTTGTTATTAGTATTTAAAAATAAAAAACACAAGCCATTAGTCCTTTTCATCATTTTATTATATTTGTATTTGTATTTATTATAAATATATCATACAGTAGAGATAATTGAGATGGGAAAATAATGACTTACGGTAATACAAACTTGCTATATCCAGATTCCAGACCAACATTTAACCTGAGGCTGGGTATAAACGTATTTGCATTAATCTGCTGCCTGCAGCAGTGGAACAGCACTGTATCTCTGAACCTGTGGCCTCCTTGGTCAGACTGTAAAATACACTGTGTTAAAGGGGAATACCATTCATTTTAACATTACATTACTATGTCATTTATATACCTTAGAGCTGTAGAGTCCCCCCATTCTGTGTTGCCTATAACTGGAGGTCTGAAAAAAATCATTAACATGGTGAAGTACATCTTGATGATGTCATCAATGTTACAGGTCCATTTGCACACACTCTGTACAAATTGGATAAATGAACACTGAGGAGTTTACTGTGTACTGTAGTGTATCTCATGGCACATTCACACCAGTAATATTCACACTATGTATCAGTGTGAATTGTGAAAGCCAATGCTACCAAAGCGTCGACTGTTATTTACTTTTAAATGCTTTCTTAAATCTTTGCCAGATGAAAGCATACAATCACAACTACTCGGATACGGAATAACATGACTAATGTGAAAGCTTACTGTTACCGGAGAGGGGCAATCGTACTCTGGCACAGTAAGAAGTAATCATACCTAATGTGAAAGCAGCCTGAGTTTCTCAGGGAGGGTAAAGGCAGGGAGATGAATTTCAATGCAAATCTATGAATTTATTGCCCTTTGGTGTGAAATGAGGCATCCAATAAACATTACTCATAGTCCATGAAATCGGTCAGAATCATACTGTACACAGTCAAATGTATTTTCCAGAGTTTTGGATTGTTGTGAAGGGGGTTGAAATTACTGAATGACTTAACCCATTTTGGGCAGGAACCCCTTTTGGTGTTTCAAGCATTCTGTTATACTTTAGCTATTGAAAAATAGCAGATCTACAAGCTCATAGCGCGCCACCGAGTGGCGCGCTATGAACTTGTAGGTCTGCTATTTTTGAGAAATCGTAAAAATGCGGCACAAATCTTTGAATAGGTATATATTCTTTCAGAGCGAACATTTTTTTAAATTTCGACGTCAGGCCTAAATGACTTAAGCTGTGTGTGCATCAAAGCTGTCCCTGGTTCTTTTTGCTTTGTGCCTTGAGGTTAGTACAGTATATACACTTTTGTTCCTTTTGCTTATTTGTGTAGTAGTGTATTTCTCTGTAATCCTGCTGTCTAGAGCGTAATGTCAAGGTGATAACCAGCTATTATTTATGCCTTGTGACATTCATTTATGAATGAAAGAGAGCGAGTCATATAATGGTTATTGAAAAACAACAGCATTTGATTCATTATTCATCTGGAAATCGTCAATTAATCAGTAATTATGAAAACTGACAATAATCTTTTTTGCATTGATGTAGATTTTTATTAGACACAAAGAAGAAGAAATCAAAGAAAAGAAAATAAATCAAAAGGAACGAGAGTGGGAAAAGTAAGCTTTCAGTCTAGTCACTGGTCTGGTTGAAAGGCCTTTTGTCGTGCCTTCTTAAGAGGAGGCAATTCAATAGACCAGTATTCACCATAAGATTTTTCTTTGCTTCATTATTCTTTCTGAAACTGCTGTTCTTGGGGTAGCAACATGAAGTGTCCAACCTCACTAATGCTGGTGAATGGAAGCAAATTGCAGCAGAAATGCTCCAACTAGTGAAACGCCGTCCTAGAATAATGGAGGATATTATAGTAACAAAGGGGGACCAACTCCATATCAATGCTCATGATTTGCTTCCATTAGGCACTAGACCCAGTGACGAGGTCAGACACTGATGTTGCGTGATTAGGCCTGGCTCACAATGCATTCCAAAAGGTGGTTTGATTTGAACTGCAAATAACCACTAATCATACATGTTCGTTAAAAGACATTTGATTGTGGCATGTATAATAGCCTCAGAGACCATATGCATTTTCCTTTCAAAAGAAAAGGAAACGCCTGGGCGAGAACCCCTTCAATAATTGTAGTATATACAGGAGCGCTAACACGTCTCTCACTCTGCTAATTACTGATGCTCTGCAGCTTAATTCAATTGACACACGCACACACACTTCTCTTTGTCGGCCGGGAGATGCTAAGCCAAAAGAAGGACTCTTTCAGGCATGTATAATAAATACAACCGATTTGCATAACAAAACATCACACCATGACAATGTAAACTTCTATAGTATACAATAATAAAACAAGAAAAGCGGTCTCTGCCAGGCTTGTGGCCTACACAGGGCCCACACATTTTGATCACAAGACGTCAGATACAATGTGTGCTGATTTGCATGAGTTTGGACTACATCTGTAGCAGCAAAACGTGTTTTGAATAAAACACAATGTCTCGACCTGATTTAGCTCCACCATGAGTGGTTCTTCTTTGGCCTACTGGGAGTGTGTCCATGCAAAGTTTCACAGCGATTTCACAACAGTGCCGGAGATTAGCTGTTCACAGTTGGACCTACAGGCAGAAGGACGGACACAGAGATGGACAACATAGTCTCCTTTTAGATTATTCGTTTTATACATCTGCTATTCAAAAATAGACACTCTACAAGCTCCCATACATAAAACAACTAGAAATGCACTCTGTCAAGCTGCCAACTTGCGCTTCGCACACAAGTTGGCCATGAATGGCCGGCCTACTTGTGCGCGAGCAGAGCGCGCAACTTATCTCTGACTCTTGTCTGCAACTTACCGTCCAAATGCGTAAATAGAAACGGACACCATTAGCATCCATGAACTTTTTAAGTCCCCTATATATAACTTTGAAACTCAAATTTGTTGCGCCATCCACATACTGTATGTCCGTTCTTAGATAAACATACACAGTTACGTCATCACCCAATCCTTGATTGGCCGAGCGATGCCACCAACACATGGACCCAATCCAATCGGTCGAGGGGCCACCGACATACGCAGCAAACTGGCAATTTACGATCTGATTGGCCAAGCGACGCCACCAAAGACAATACACAATCCCTGATTGGCCGAGCGTGTCACCGAAAATTCACAACCCCCGATTGGCCGAAGCAGTCACGGACATACGCAGCCGAAAACGGTACTTGCGCCACTCTGCTCGCGCAAGTAATAATAAGTAAAAGCTGTAACAGTAATTAAAATCCCATCTACATACACTGTCTCCGAGTGTGTGCACAATAATGAACATACCGGTATGCATGCATGTGTACTGTACATTGTACAAGTAGGGGATATTGAAGTGAAGTGTTCAGCAGTCAGAGGTAGGTGAAAAGCCACAGATGTAGCTCTGGGCAATAGATGGACCTGGACCTCATCTTCCTGCGGAAGAACAGGCGTTTGTTGGCACTTGAAATGTATCCTCTCGCCATTGGTCTTAAAAGTGAGCTTGTGATCGATGGTCGTGCGAAGTTTATACTCCTCGTGACAGGTTTATGCTCAATGCGCTGTAATGTTGGCCATTTATCTCCAGGCTTGGGCGAATGGGCTGGTTTCTTTGGTGTTGCTGGAATTTAGGTCCAGGTGTTCTCACACCACTCCGCAAAAATGTGGATTGAGTTGTGTCAGTCATAACTGTGTTATTTGATCATTGTCTCCATCAGTAGCGAAGGCATGGGGAGAGAGTATGTTTTGCACTCCGTCCGTCCGTGTGTGAGTCTGTGTGTGTGTTCGTGTGTCCGTCCGTCCGTCTGTTACCAGCTAATCTCCGGCACCATTAACCCAGTCGATGCCACATTTTGCACACACTCCCTGGATGCCAACGATGAAACTCTGACCCAAATTTTCCAGAATGGCCTGTTATAGCGCCACCAGGAGGCCGACTTTTTTCTCGTTATACACTATCTCTATAGTCATGTGTTCAAGACAGATCTGTCCGATATTTCATATTCCATCCTAATTGGCTAACATTGGCTTTGAAAGTTTGCAGGATTGAACTAAAAGCCTCAAATCATGCAGCATGCAATTTATGTGAAATCTTTCACAGACTTTCCTACTAGTTTGATGTACAATATCTCAGGGTCTGATCGCCCTGACAGTCATCTGTGTGCAGGTTAAACAGGCCTGGTGAGATGCATGATAGATGCTTGTGGTGCCCCAGTCTAATTGTTTCAGCTAGAGGAGTAGTGACTGTTGAATTTGACTGTCTGCTGTGAGGAAAGAGAAGAAGGTGGGGGTTGTCATTTGAACTCTGTCATACACTTCTGTATAATATTTTATACAATCATAATAAGTAGAAATTAGTCAAACCAAACTGACTACTGTAGTTTTTACATTTTCCATGTTGGGTGGCACTTAGGGGACTAAGATGTGAGATATGGGGCAGCTACAGCCTATGGTTTAGGGAAACAAAAGCAGCTTGAATCTGACCACGGATTCAAACCCGCATGAGAGACAATATTTCTATCACTTTTCCAGTAAGGCATCCCCGCTATATGTATGGGGAGATATTGAGCTTATACGAGCTTCAGGCAGTACTGCTTTGAATCAGTCCCAGCTAGCCAAATGACGACTCTGGTGACGTTCAGGACTAGGCCAGATCACAGCCCATATGGGGATGATCTTTATGTCATTTCCAGTATGTCTTCACCAGTTGAAATAATATAGCTTATTCTGGGCCAGATCTGACTAGTTATGGTGACTTAAGCTGATGTGGCCTCGATCGGAGTCTCTCGGATTCATCCAGGGACGTCCATCTTAGTGGGCAGAATTTATGTTTGTTGAAATAAGGTGATATTCTGGGCCAGATCTGACTAGTCTTGCTTTGACTTGATCTGGCCCCAATCGAGACGTCACTAAGTCGTCCAGGTCCTGACCGTGCTTGCTGGGGTAGCTATGCTATATTGCATTATTTAACATACTCATCCATGCAGATTTTATTCATTGAGATGAGTTTCAGATTGCAGCTTTAACCATAACATGCTCCAGTAAAAGAGCAATATCCAGCCTCTGCAAAACATCCCTAGATAAATCACAGTTAACATACAGTACAGTGCACAGTGCAGTTACATGTTGTTTTGCCCATGCCATCTACACTCGAGAGGATGTTGTAAGACTATCTGCAATCTTACTGTATGATTGAATGAATGAAGACTGGTGTGCACTCTGGTTAGGAGCCCCAACATAATTCATAATTGATTATATTCTCATCCCTTGGGGTTTTCGAATGTTGAATGTATTCATTCATATCCAGGCCATCAATTTTTTCACGTGTGTGTGCTGTTTTTTTTTTTTTTTTTTAGATTCCTCAGAAAAAAATGTTTGTGGGAAAGCAGATAGCGGCCTCTCTCTGGGGGGTTTTGAGTATCTGTTTGGGTGACGAGGGTGCTGCGGATCGCTTGAATCATAACCTTTGTGTTTGCTGTATCTGGGACTGGGTAGATACAGGCTTCTCATTATTTTGGCTTTCTACATTTCTGGTAAAGGTAGCAATATGCTGTTTGAGATACAGAATGGCCTACAAGTTATGTGGAAAATGTCTCTTTTACACCTTTTTATTTTATCAAACAGAACAAATATTATATTTACTTGATCTTGAAGGATATCTGGATAATGTCTCTTAAAAGTGTTTTTCTTTTCTTGTTTAATCCAAGTTACCAACTACAACACAAGTTATATTTACTTGATTTCATGAGAAGCTACAGTGTGTGACCTTGTAACTGCATGCATCCTATCACACTCCAGTGTTTCTTGTCTCTCGATGGGGGATATCCACGCATCGTTAATCAAGTCTGTCTCTCACAGCAGTGGTTTTTACTCGGTAGCAGAGCGAGATGGAAAGAGGAGGAGGAGGAGGAGAAGAAGAGGGGGTTTAGTCCCAGACTTGACCTTCCTCAGCGACGCTTGTGCTAGCTGTGCAGCGAGCATTGCTGTACACCACTGAGGCGCAGCCTTCTTGACAGTTACCCAGAAGGTTCATGGGATAATCCTTTGGATGCCTCTGGAGAGGCAGTTGCTGCTCATTCTTTAAAAAAAAACAAAAAAATGGCAACAACATTGCTTGCAATGTAATATTCATTACATAGATCGTTCTTTGGGTTGCTTCTCCCCCTCTCAGATTATATGTGTTGCTTCCCTGAGGAGGCCACGCCATGTGAAACGTAAAGCCAGAGGAAAGCAAGCGAGCAGTGTTATTCATGTATTTCTGTGCAGGGATGCATTCATGTGCTTCCAGTGAAGTGCACTCAGGGTTGCCTAGACTCTCCTCACAGTGTCAATTAGGAGGGTTTTGAATGGGCTGAAGTATAGCCCCGACTGAGGTGTGTGCCTTTGAGAGTAAGCGAGGGAAACCAGAGACAAAGACAGAGAGTGAGCCATGTGTAGATTTAGAGAATCATGGTGTGCGATTGTGCGTACGTGCGAACAAATCAACAGCCTGCTGGTTCCTTGAGCTGGGTGTCATGCTGTGCTTTGTCCTTTGCCTGACTGATTCATATGACTCATTTCCTGCCTGTGCCAATCTGTTAGGATCAACTAGCTGTGAAATATGAAGATACCTTAATGAGAGAACCTGATCAAGTTTGGGATGATTCAATCTGATTACAAGCATAAAATGCTGTCACTCCTAATGGATAATGTGACAAAAGCCCTCTAAATTAACAAGTGCCCTTCCCTCTAGCTACAATAGATTGAGACGTAATTGCAACAATTAGATGTGGAGGAGGTAGGGAATTAGCCATTATCTCTTTTTGATGGTGATGCTCTGCAAGAAACAAGTCTACAAATAGGTCTGTGAGTCTGTCAATCTGTTTGTTTGTCCGAGGCTAATCTCACAAAATATACTGGACTGAACACCATACAGTAGTATGTTTTGTTTTGTGCATTCTGCCTGTAGACTGCTTGTAAGGAAGTACATCCATGCATTTTATTTCACATTATGTTTTAGATATTGTATATATTTTTGAGAGGCGCTAGCCCCTCCAATAGCATACCGAAATTATGTCATGTGGCAGCCAAGTCTATGGACTTTTAATGTTTGTATAGAGCACTAAATGATGACATGAACCGGTCCAGTTCATGTCGTCATTTAGTGCGGTTCACAGCCGAGTGTACGGTGGCTGGGTTGAGGACCAGTGTCTCCTAATCTGAGGCTATGGTTCTCAGCAGGAAACCGGTGGATTGTGCAGTCCAGGTAGGGAATGAGGCATTACCCCAGGTGAAGGAGTTTAAGTATCTCGGGGTCTTGTGAGGGGAGGACGGAGAAGGAGATCAGCCGGAGAATCGGAGCGGCAGGGGCGGTATTGCAGTCGCTGTACCGCACTGTTGTGACGAAAAGAGAGTTTAGCCAGAAGGCAAAGCTCTCTGTCTACTGAGCAATCTTCGTTCCTACTCTCACCTATGGTCATGAAGTGTGGGTCATGAACGAAAGAATAAGGTCGCAAATACAAGCGCCCAAAATGAGTTTTCGCCGACGGGTGGCTGGCATCTCCCTTAGACATAGGGTGAGAAGTTCAGTCACCCGGGAGAGACTCGGAGTACAGCCGCTGCTCCTTCGCCTGGAAAGGAGCCAGCTTAGGTGGTTCGGGCATCTGGTTAGGATGCCTCTCGGGCATCTCCCTAGGGAGGTCCTCGATGCATGTCCCACTGGGAGGAGACCCCGGGGCAGACCAAGGCGCAGATGGAGGGATTACATCGACTCACTGGCCTTGGAACGTCTCGGGATGCCCCAGGAGGAAGCCACCAACTTTGTCCTACACAAACATTAAATTCCCATTGACAATGAATGGAGAATTTTACGCCATAGTCAAATTACGTCAAATTAAACATTGCGTAACACAAACATTAATGACGAAGGTGAGGACGCAAATTGTGATTGGCCGGAATGAGATGATGTATTATAATGTACGATGATAAGAGCGCCCCTTACTTCACACGGGTATGATTATAGTATGTAAAGCACTTTGTGAGACCTCTGTGAAAGGTGCTATATCAATTAAATGTACTTACTTACACACCACTAAAGCACAAGAAGGAAATTGACGTTTTAGACGGTATGCACACTGTGACGTTGTGTGGTGGCCACTTCACACAAGTGTGATTTTTATATTTAGCTTTAATTTCATAATTGAATTGAATGCTTGTCGGATCGGAATGGATAGGGAATCCTGCTTCATGACCTCTGCTCTCTCTCTCCCTACCTCTCTCCCCCCTTCTCTTTGCCACTTATATTGGCTCATGTGACAAACGTTATGCAAAGCTCAGCCTCCCTCTCACGGGCTACGTGGCCTTCACATCTAGCAACCTAGGCCTGCACACTCTCTCTCCGCCTCTCCCGCCCTCTCTTGAGTGGAATTGAGCCAATCATAGCACATAGTGATACACTTTCCAGCCAACCTCTGTGGCGCACCCGTTCAGCGATGCTCAGCCAATCGTGGCGCAGAATGACACCTTCCGGCCAATCACCACGTGCAATATCAGACATGCTGTCCACCATATTTTGAGGACGCAATCTCTAGAATTATTAATTAAGATGTTTTTGAGTGGTGTAAACCACTCCTACAACTGGCTTTGTTAGTTTACGTGTCTGTCTGTCTGTCTGTTCGTACCAAAAAACGAGCATGGTTGCTATGGTCACCCAGTTCACACGGGTGTGTTTTCATTACGTCAGACATTACGTCAGACCACAGCTGATCAGTCTATATAAGACCGTACACCACTTCACACAGGTGTGATTTTCACTACAAATCCATGAAAATATCAGCCTATACATTATCTCCATCTACTGTATGAGTTTGATGAAAAGGAAATTTTGGTCCTGATACTTTAGTCTGTCTATCACACTGGCATTATAAACCTTTCAATTATAGCTTACTGACATTCAGACTGCCGGTAGGTAATGATAGAATACAAAATGTCACCTTGACTGCACGTGCTCATGGCTTTGCTAGTAGCCCAAGAGCGGCTCCAACTCACTTTCACCCCTCGCCCTATGTCAACCTCAGTTCGCCTGCTCTAACGGAGGCATTTCTGCTTCAGCCTGCTTTATTCTATTAGCTAATTGCACTCCGATGCCTTCCTCGTATTGAGTAAACTTCCAGTGCACGATTTAGACACCAAGCTTCTTCGGCTTGGCTTATTGCAAGCAAACAGCGAGGAGGGCCAGGCAGGCAGTGCCTTTCAGTAGAGCTAAGCCCCAGGCAGACTCAGTTGCGTGGGCAGAAAGTTCATGTAGCTCAAAAACAGTGAACACATACAGAGGCATTAGCTAGATCCATGGGATTGTCTAATTCTGCTCTCTCTCTTCTCACCTACGTCACGTGTGAGTTGGATGTCCTCATAGCAGCCAATGCGCTGTTGCAGAAGTGGATGTTAAAAGCAAGAGAGTCAGCATGCCTAGGCCAGTCATCACACCTAATACACTTGCTTCACTGTATAATATTTCCACCACCTCCGTACCAGGTGAGAAAGGTAGAGAACGCTGTTGAGTAGGTCAACAGTAGGACCTGCATTTTATTTATTTATTTGGTCCTGGCTCTGCCTAATTAATCCGGGTTCTCTGGTTGGCTGCTGACAGCAGGCTTGTAAAGTAAGATTTGTGCACTGCTCATTATCATTGATGAAGTGTAGTGTCAGTAGTGGCAGGCAGCTTGGCTGGTTTGGGTTGATGTGGGTGAGCCGGTGCTAGCCCAGTCATGGCTCTCTCTGCTTAGATGCTTCCACTCTTAGATTAATTGCTCCCAGGCCACTTATGTGGTTAAAGTGAACCATAATGATTCATAAGGAAAGGCAGAGCATTTGACTGCATGGAAACAGACATGGCTTGGATAATCAAATGGATGTTTTACTAGAGTTGAAAAGATAAACTTTTGTATTAAGCTTGTTCTTTTTTTTGCCTTTTCATTCCAACTTTATTTAAGATAATGTGAGAACATTGAGGGGGATCTTCACTTAAAATGATGCAGAGAGATGACAATCATGACATCGTGGAAAATACAAACAATATCAACCTCAACCTGGCATCCATATTTTTGGCACATCGTTATAGGGAACATTTTGAAAAAATAGCAGATCTAAAAGCTCACAACGTAACACAATGTGAAACGCTTTGAGCTTGAAGATTGGCTATTTTTGTTATTCTTGTGCAACCTTGACAATTTATAAAACTAGAGGTTCGGGCCGCTACATAGCCCTCGCATATAATTCTGTACTGGCCATATATGGAGCGTGTCTTGAGTGTACAGGGTTTGATGAGGTCAGATTTTGAGGTTTGAGGTCAGATGTAGAGTTGCTGGCCGGCTCCATATATGCAGATCTAGGTGATGATCCAGTCTTCTCCATGTATGGCTATACAGGGTTTTTTAGGTCAGTGTCGTGATCATATGGTGTGACGTATCACGAGGCGTGATGACTGATGGCCATATATGGTGGTGTGACGTGTCACGAGTCATGATGGAATGACAACCATATATGGAGGCGTGATCTGACTGACGGACAGGTTTTGCAAGTTTTCATAGTAATCTACAGCCTACAGTCGCAACAATTATTTTGGCCGCGCAAGTGAATATTTTACACGTCATCACAAACACACATACACGTCGATGAAGTAACCCAGAAACACTCAATCACACACACATACACACACTCAAAAAAAAAGTAATTTGTCGCGCACACACACACCTTGTCATTCACAGACAGACATTTTTTTGTGTTCTTTTTTTTTGCTTTCTTTTTTTATAGAGGGATAGGGTGACAGTATTCTTTTTTTTGTGGCTTTCGCCTTATTTTATATTTTTTATGGAGGGACAGACAGTAGGCTGACAGGAAATGGGGAGAGAGATGGGGGGAAGACATGCAGTAAAGGCCGTCGGGATCGGGAGTCGAACCCGCAGCACACTGCCAGACTGGATTACCAGCCAAGGTGCCTGGACCACTGAGCCATGGCCCAGGCCAGGGTGACAGTATTCTGACAGGAAATGGGGAGAGAGATGGGGGGGTGACATGCAGTGAAGGCCGTCGGGATCAGGAGTCGAACCCGCGGCACACTGCCAGACTGGATTATCAGCCAAGGTGCCTGGACCGTTGAGCTACAGCCCAGGCCCAGACACCGTTTGTCTTTCCCTCCGTAGCCCTTCCGGGTCGAAAATGACGGCAACGTAATATTGGTCATGATGGAGTGGTGTGCTACTGAGCGAAAATATGGGCCAAAGAACAAATGTATACGGAACAATTAAAATGACACGATCCAAAGGCTACAGCCATGATACATTTAGGCTAAATGTGTTGTAAATTGGACATGTGGTCTGCTACAACAAACCACAAAGAATAACAGCCACACGATAACACCCAGATGATAACACCCAACCTCTGGCCCTTTAAACTGCATGGAATTGTTGAGTGTGTGACCATATCTACATCTCTATCTACATAGAATGTTCCTAGAGTCACTGCTCCTCACTACTAGGTGGATGCTCCTTACAGTACACTGCTAGTTTAAATAACACCATTCATATTACTACAAAAATAAATTAATAAAGATAGTGACAGGAACTGCAAACATAATATGTTGGAAGAAAATAAACAAATCTGGCAGAGCCCTAGTGCTGTCTTTATGTTAGTGATCAGTGGTTCTCAGAGTGGGGTTTTGAGACCCCCAGGGGTCCTTGAGGGTGTTCTATGGGGGGCCCAGCTAAATTAATGATAATTCGGAACCAAATGGACCCTTATATGATTGTATTTCAGAGAGTGTACAAATGGAACCAAAGGGACTCCAATGTGGGTCCATGGCCTAATATGCATACCAAGCTTGGCCCTAGACACTGCTCACATAGGTTTTAAAGATCGGATGTGGTTGATTGTGGTTGCAGGTGATGACCACTGCATTGAGGTTGGCTGGCGGCATTAGTGATGACTGTGAGCAGAGAAAGATTTAGATAGAGATAGCCTCTATTTAGGCCAACCAGAGAGTTCAGCTTACCGCATCGATCCGCACAATTTACCCTCTTTTCTCAAAGGATTATGGTCCTGTAAAGTAATATAAAGGTTTCCTCACATGTCAATCATCTGTCAAGACCTGCTCCATTGAGCAGGCTTCAGGCTGTCAGAGAGAGTGGCTAGTCAAGCTTCCTGCCAATCAGACAGACTTCTTGTCTATCAAGGTTGGTTCTGGACATATTGTAGTTTTCAACCCTCTCACCTCCCAACTTGGTTCACACACCCGCTCTTCTACGCATGTTGTTTTTAATTTCAGGTCGATCTTGATCCTCTGGTTTTGTCCTTTTTTGTGTATTGTACCCCCACTTGACTGTGTACGGTAGGTTTGAGGAAATAGCACGCATTTGTGATTGCAACACTATCCGAAATAATGCACTGTGTAGACGGGTGATGTGATGCATTTCTTACAATCCTGCATATCCCTCTGACCTCTGCTGATGACCCTTTGGCTGGTAGTATGGATGTAGTTGGGCCCACAGCAGGGAATTGATTTCAGGCTTGGATTTATTGTTGAGTCCTCCCAATTGGATGAGAGGGTTTGACCTTGCCCATCGCAGGTGTGGGAGTGGGGGGCTGCTGTATGACTATCCATGGGCCATAGGGAAGTTATTAAAAACTCCATTACCACCATTCAAAGATAGACATAACTCACAGTGGGGATATAGAGATGTCAAAACAGATGGATTAGGGAAGAAAGTATAACCTAGACAGAACTTGTCGTGGAAGGAGCACATAGTGTACAGCCAGAACACAATGATGAGTTTTAGCCATCAGTCAGACTCAGAAAGGCTCTCCCAGCTGACCATCTATCATCCCCTCTGTCTGCACAGATCATAAAGGAGTTAAAGGATGAGGACTGGGACATGGGCAATATTGTCCACACACTGACCAACAGACGCTACGGGGAGAAGTGCATAGCATATGTTGAAAGCCACGACCAGGTAGAGTAAAGCCATCTCAATACGTTTTATAGCATAGCCATTGTCCAGCTGATGATCATAAAACCTGTGTGAACGTTTGTTTCGCTTAGGCTTTGGTTGGGGACAAAACGCTTGCGTTCTGGCTGATGGACAAGGAGATGTACACCAACATGAGCTCCCTAGTGCCCATGACACCTGTGATCGATCGCGGCATCCAACTCCACAAGATGATCCGCCTCCTCTGTCACGGCCTGGGCGGAGAGGGCTACCTCAACTTCATTGGTGAGTCTGTCGTCATGGTAACAAAAACAGAGAGACCCCACCTTGGCTAAGTTCAAGTAGACAAACATAATATCGAAGACCACCATCTATTAAATCATAGCCTTGAGCATTTCCTACAGTTCTGCATCACATCAGATATCAGGTCATCCTATCTCATATTGCTTGTTTGTGAACCTTCAAATAGATCAGAAATGTCTTTATGCTAAGATCACATTTATTGTTATGCATTGACATTGGGGGCCACCATATCATCTTACTTTGCTACTGAAGAGTTTTTACATTTTTGTTGTTTTAATATTTGTATTGGTTTTAAAAAAATGTCACGTACAGTTACTTACTTTACAAACCTTTACAAAAGACATACTTTACCAAACTGACTGGCAGACAAAACAAATAAACAAAAAAAAACTTTTACATTTTTGAATTGTTAATAAATATTTATTTAATTTCAGTTGAGGAAAATGTGATCTGGTGTTATTTTACTTTTATGGAGAAAGAAAACATCAACTTGTTTTTATTTGAGAAGCAGGTGTACAGCAGATACATGGCCCACAGTACAAAGTAATTCCCCCATTCCCTAGTCTCTCCCTCCACCCCTTACTCACTGACAAAAAATAATGAATACCAAAAATGTTATTAAAAATCAGAACCGTCTGAAGTGTCTGACTATTGGTTCTGTACTTCGTAGTACTGTACTGTACTGTACTGTACTGTACTGTACTCAGGGGCGGCCTTAAGGATCGGGAGGCCCCGTTCATGACGTCATCATTTTAATAATTAATAATTATTAAAAAATAATAATAAAATCAAATTGTATGTGTATTATCGGACTTCAAAGCATGAACAGCATACACAGCCAAGTAGAAAAATACACAACAGCAGCTTGATTAAACAATTTTTTACTTTTAAGGTATAACTGGAAGGCAGCATAGGCTATAAATGATGCAATCGCAACTCTCAGCGCTGCTAGTGCAGTGAGTGCACACACTGGGAAGTGGGAACAATTACAACCACACAACACAGGTCAATGTGACATGACAGGTCGAGTACCTGCAGTGATTATTAGCTGCTGCCAACTAAGTAAGTGGACGTACAGGATGAGGCTGAATAATAAGACAAGGCTGATTGGAAGGCTGCGATGCAATGAAATATTACTTCTACTACTACTACCTTACTACTACTACTACTACTACTACCACCACCTTACTACTACTACTAGCCACTGTACTGTACTGTACTGTACTGTACTGTACTGTACTGTACTGTACTGTACTGTACTGTACTGTACTGTACTGTACTGTACTGTACTGTACTGTACTGTTCTTCGTACTACTGTAGAACTGTTGTTCTTCATGGTACTGTACTTTGTAGTGTTCATCATAGTACTGTACAGTACTGTACTGTACTGTTCTTCGTACTACTGTACTACTACCGTACTACTGTACAGTAGTACTACTGTACTACTGTTCTTCGTACTACTGTACTACTACCGTACTACTGTACAGTAGTACTACTGTACTACTGTTCTTCGTACTACTGTAGAACATGCAGTACGAGTTCTTCATCGTACTGCATGCAGTACGGCATCACGTTGTGAGCTTGTAGATGAGCTTGTAAAAAACCGCTATTTCCATTTGCATGCTCGGACCCAGCCAGCCAGGGACACACCATTGGAGTGGCTGCACCACTCAAATAAATAAATAAATAAACATAATTAAATAATAGCAATAACATGGAAATGTCTCTTGAATAGAATTGTGACCTGTGATTCCAATGTGTATCAAAGAAACTGTATTGAAGAGTAATCGACATTGGTTTATATTCAATCTCCAGAGCTGAAGTAGAAATTCAAGGCAAAGGCAGTCTAGACTCGGATAGGCTTTTTCAATAGCAGCTAGTCCTCAGCCACCGTTGAAGCTCTCTTTATGTTCAACACAACAGTTAAGCTGTTCTGGGTGCATTGACACCTGCTGGTAAGGATAATAAAGTGATAATTAATGATGTTGGAGGTTGACCTTGGCTGAATTGAATGTGTTTTCACACTGGTGGTCTCGTGATCAATTTAAATACTGCATACCATAGCCCAGGGGTTCTCAACCCGTGGGTCGCGACCCCTCGGGGGGTCGCCAAAATATTTTAGGGGGTCCCCAAATTATTTTCAAAAAAAACAAAAGTTTTTTTTTTAAATTTTATTTTCACGATTTTTCAAAAATAGCAGACCTACAAGCTCGTAGCGCGCCACTCGGTGGCGCGCTATGAGCTTGTAGATCTGCTATTTTTCAATAGCTAAATTATAACATAATGCTTAAAACACCAAAAGGGGTTCCCGCCCAAAATGGTTTAAGGTTATTGTAGCAGTCAATTTATATTGGGGGTCGGGAGGGGGCGGGGCGGGGGTCCCGAGACATTGCCAAAGCATTACCAGGGGTCCCCGTCCAAAAACGTTGAGAACCCCTGGCATAGCCTGTCGTATCCACAGCATTTTAGCTCCACCTGGTGACTTGGTGTTCTCACCAAACTACAGTATGTTTGCTATTGTAGGATTTGAGATATAATACATCCCCTGTACAGGGGGATAGATCAGTGGTCCTCAACCTGTTCAGGCTGCGACCCCCCCAAATAATGTTTCAGGCATTTGAGGCATTCAATTTAATTTGACTCAATTCCACAGATCAGTATTGTGAAATATTGCCAATCTACAAGCTTGCTTAGAGCTCGCTTTTTCACATTTTTTGTCTCTTTCTTATACTATTTAACAATGTGGCCAATCTTTGATAAGTTTTTGAGTGGTGTAAACCACTCCTACAACTGGCTTTGTTAGTCTGTCTGTCTGTCTGTCTGTCTGTGCCAAAAAAATGAGCATGGTTGCTACGGTCACCCAGTTCACACGGGTGTGATTTCATTACGTCAGACATTACGTCAGACCACAGCTGATCAGTCTATATAAGACCTTACACCACTCAGTTCACACGGGTGTGATTTTTATAGTACAGTGTGTTGATTACTTTTGTTGCAGTAATGAACTTTTTATTTTCCTTCTTTTCTTCACATCCGTGTGAAGTGAGGGGCGCTCTTATCACATCACATCTTTATATACATCATAATACATCATCTCATTCCGGCCAACTAGAATTTGCGTCCTCACTCAAACTCAAAGCTGGCCATTCATTGTCAATGGCATTTAATGTTTGTGTTAGGACAATGTTTGTGTTTACACACACCCTCAAAGCTGGACATAGCCTCCTAATAAAAAGGTCTTAAAAGTCATCTGGGTCATCTGGCTGGACGTAGCCTCCTAATAAAAAGGTCTTAAAAGTCATCTGGGTCATCTGGCTGGACGTAGCCTCCTAATAAAAAGGTCTTAAAAGTCATCTGGGTCATCTGGCTGGACGTGGCCTCCTAATATAAAGGTCTTAAAAGTCAGGACCCACAGGTTGAGAACCACTGGGATAGATCACAGTGAACAAGATATCATTCAGTTGTCTGCCTGAAATGATTAGACAGTTGACTGCAGTTATATCTGATTCCAAGACAGAAATACATGTTTTGGGTCGGGTTACTCTCAAACCTTTGCCATCTAGTGCTTCAGCCACTTGAGTTCTGTGACAGACACTTAATTTTGATTGACAGGGTAGAAGCTGCAGCACATTCACTATACTAATCTTAAAGCTCTAGAAGCTAGTACAATAATGGTAGTGCTATTTCTCCAACCAGTGTTAAAGGTCTTGGCTTTAACACAAAGTGTATATTATATATTTATTTACCTAATAATCTGACAAGATGATTCATGAATATGAATGGTATGAATAGTAGTAGAACAGTAAAAGAAAAATAATCTCAGTGTCCCTTTTTGGATTGTAGTCTAACCCAGTATAAGAATTCACCATATTCACCAAACCAGGAAGAATTCTCACAGATCTAAGGCGCGATTCATACTCCTATTTTAGAGCCGAATAAAAGTCGGTTCGGCTCTGTAGAGCCTACAATGTGACGTCATTTGAGGTTCGGGGGGGCGGGTACCGTCCTAAAGTCGGCTCTTCGGTGCTACTGAAAATTTCTGACGAGCCGAAATCATTTCGGCACTACAGCGCCGAAACAACGGTAAAATAGGAGTATGAATCGGCCCTAAGATGTCACCTGGTTGAATACCAAATGTACCACAATGAAGACTGGTGTACTGATCACTATAACTATGAAAATATAGTTTTGAAAATCGTGTGAAAAGTGAAGTGGATGGCAGAGCTCACACCAACTATATAAAAAATGAAGATGAATGCATGTTGTGTTTTCAATAAATGGCTGGCATACATTATACATGACGGATCCGGCTTAATTACATTAATTAATTAATTACCGACTATAAAGATCATGTGTGCCAACTTGTGTGATCATTCGATCAATTCTGAAGGAGTAGTGTACCGATTTGTGTGAGATTTGGATAAAATCTAAAAATGAGAGTAATCTAAAGAAATGTGTTTTGTAAAAATCGGCCTCATGGTGGCACTCCTGGCAGATGTGAAAAATGCAGGGCAAATGTATTTCCTTGGCCTCTAGGGAGTGCGCATACAAAGTTGTACGCAGATCGGTACAGTTATAGGTAAAAACAGGAATTGGCCTGTTATAGCGCCACCGTGAGTCTGATTTGAAATTATTTAAGTGCCAACGGTGCCGGAGATTAGCTGTACATGGATGGATGGATGGACACACACACACACACACACACACACACACACACACACACACACACACACACACACACACACACTATCGGATGGACGGAGTGTAAAACATACTCTTTCCCCATGCCTTCGGCCTGGGACAAAAATACAACGGTGAACCACATAGTGGCCTTTAAACTTGTTGAGCTCAATTTCACCAATAACCCTGAAGGACCTTAGTGATACTATATCACACACATGACACTGTCCCCGGACAGTCCCCTAGGTTATGTTAGGCTCTGCTGTAGCCTGCTGTATGGTGTGAAATGCTCCCTCTTCACTGGTTGAATTTCTGACTAATTTAAGAAGGCAGTTACACATTGACTGCCAAGAATGGCTATTTTCAAATCCAATGCTTGAATGTACTGTAATTCTCCAATCTGTAAATAAATACTTAAATCAATCAATCAATCAATGGTGTCCTGCTGGTAGAAGTCTAAATATGTTTATGTTTGCACCGTTATATACTGTAGGTGGTGCTTGTCCCTCGGCCTGCTGCCCTCCCCTCTGCCTGCTGCCCTCCCCTCTGTCTGCTGCCCTCCCCTCTGTCTCAACTGTTGCTTTGTCAATGCTCATTTAATTGCATTTAATTGCCCTGATAGTGGCTCTAAGGATGTAGCTCCGTTCTTCCCTCCTGTCCATTTGATCCTCTACGAGATATCTCACAAAACACTGACAGGATTGCAGTGAAATTTGCAGTGCACCTCCATGCCCCCCCGGAGAGCCTTAATGATTTGGTCTGATTGATTGATTAAAAATTGTTGATTTTTTTTATATATGATTTTCAAATCATATAATATACAGTGTCACATCACTCGGAATGTCAACTTGTGTTAGTGGTTTGAACAAGAAGAAGAGACGGCATATGGTAAGCAGAACAGTGTGTAGGAGGACTTGAAGTATATCATCTATTTTCAGGCGTTGTCTGGCAGAACAATAACACTAAACAGCAACTAAAGGACAAACTTTACTTAAGATGTAAATGGTAAATGGTGCATTTATATAGCGCCTTTATCCAAGGCGCTTTACATAGATTGTGCATTACATTCACCCATTCACACACACATTCATACACCGATTGCAGCGGAAGCCATGCAAGGTACCAACCAGCACATCGGGAGCAATTTGGGGTTCAGTGTCTTGCCCAAGGACATGTAGACAGGAGGAGCCGGGATTCGAACCGCCGACCCATGGATCATTGGACGACCTGCTCTACCTCCTGAGCCACAGCCGCCCTGTTTTTCTGAACAGACTGAAAGGAAAACAAGAATCTTGATACATTTTCATGTACATCCTTAAAGGAGAATTCCATGCTAGAAGGCTTTCTTACCTTTCTTTGTAGTCCCCACCAAAGATGTCCAGGTGTTTTTTTGTGCAAAAACTCCTTATTGGCTATTTCCCCTACCATAAGCCCTCAATGAATTGCATTGAATTGAATGGGAATTGAATGGGGCTATGGGGTCGCTTATTTCCATCGAAATAAGTAGTAAATTGTGCCGCTTGGGATATTATTTACATTATGAAGAGATGATATATACAAAAAAAATATACCCCATAGCCCCATTCAATTCCCATTCAATGCAATTCATTTAGGGCTTATGGTAGGGGAAATAGCCAATAAGGAGCTTTTGCACAAAATAACACCTGGACCTCTTTGGTGGGGACGTAACAACTACACAGAAAGGTAAGAAAGCCTTTTAGTATGGAATTCGCCTTTAAAGGTAAAAAGAAGAAAAAAAACTTCAACACAGCAGACATGGCAAAGTTTTGTGCATTAAGCAAAGCATTAGGGAAGTGCTTCAACAAAGAAAGAAAATCAAAGTAAATACAAGATGACACGCCATGTCAATGGATCAATGACTACTAGTCATTTAGCCAGTGCTGAGCAAGAACAAATCGTTTGAGCAAGCAAATCAATTTGAAGTGCCTAGCTTACAGAAACCCATCTATTTACTCATGGCCAATAGCAAACACCAGACTGCAAGAAGACACAGGGAGCATCAGTACGTGTGATGTCGAGAGATGGATACTGTAAAGGTTGTTGGAGTGTCATTGACATAAAAGTGGCAAGAGGCATGGCAGTAATGAAACGCTTCAGTGGGTTTATCATTACGTCAGCAGGGATACAATGGAAGGAAGCACTATTACCTCCTGACTTTCAGAGCTCACACAGACGTAAAATAACCTTGCAGATTTACAGTCTACATTATCGAGCTAATAAGATTGTCAGGATTATACAAACCTATATTGCAACTATCAACCATTATATTTTAGTATTTTTCTCTGACATTCCAAATGGATGAAGCAATGATTTTTCTCAGACATTCCAAATAGATGAAAATGTTTTCAATTATTTGGCTTTTGATGAAAATGTCAACATTTATTTTTTACCATAACATTTACCAGAATTGCTTATTTACTGTGCAGACCTTGGATTTTGAATTTACAAGTGTAGTCAAAGTAACAGAAAATCTATTTAGCAGACCTTCCACAGTGCTTAAAGCCTTCTCTGCCTGCTCCCCCCCTTATATTTTAAAGCACTTTACATTTTTACAAATCTCAAAAGTACTACAGTATTTAAAATATCTACTGATTTTGCCTTGCTAGAAACCCACCACCAATGGAAAGCACATTGATCCATGGCTCCTTTTTGTGCTGCTAATTACTGAGGGGCCTGTGTCACCGTCTGGTGCTTATCTGATGCAGAGCTGTGCAGGGGAGTAATGGTTTAGCCAGCTTGCAAAACTGTCTGAACGCCACCCCAGCCCTCCCACGGCCCCTGTTCTCCCCTTGCCTGCCAGTTTCCTTTTCAAGACATGTTCCGTTTAGCGTTTTTTTGGGCTTTTTTTGCTCCCCCAGTCAATCGTCGATATGGAGAGTGTGCTGTGTTCACGGGGAAAAAAATATTTCATTTGGAGCATGCGTTCAACAGTTATCCTTGTTTGAAAACTGTTGATCAAAATGCACCAAAAATTCTACACTTGAACACGGGAGTACATTATTTACGTATAATACATATTACGTATATATTTATGATTTATTTTTATGATTTGTATTTATTTTTTACAGTATGGTAGAGGATAATGCCAAATAGGGGCTGAAACCAGTCTTACTCCAATTTGCTAAAGGGTGCTATAGCAATCGTTTGAAAATAAAAACTGAACAGGCATAACTCATGCCTCGTTTGGCCAAAAGCCATGTGCCTTGACTCATGCGGAACACATCTGTCACTTTGACCAGTAAGCGCCGCCCTCAGATTTTCCCCCATTTTGATAAATTTGAAAAAAGCTTAAACCAGATTTTCTTTCTGGGATCTTTGAGCAATTTGCATGCAACGTTCTACACACAATCTATAGACTATTACCTGAAATCCTAGTTGAAGAGAACGTCATCGCTGCAAGCAGCGATGAGAGGGGCCAAGGAATGCAACAATAACAAAAAGACTATGCAATACACACTATAAGCGGGTCTGTTTGGGGTACAGACAGCTCCAATACCGCTGGGTGACCATTCACACTGAGCACTGTAACTGCAGCCTGCACCGCTCAGTTCACACAGGTGTGATTTATTTCTTATTGCTTTGCCCTGCAGCTTCCAGCTATATTATATGTTTGATTATATGTTTAAGTTACTACTTGTTTTAGGTGAGAACCTTGTATAAGACCTATATGAGTTTCCTTTCTCACGGTCTCACCTGCGCTTATTTCTGTCTTTTAATAACGTTGCCTTTTTTGTACTGTTTTTTTATTGTGCGAATAAATTTGCAATAAATAAATAGACCGGAGGGCGAACCGGGGACTTTCTGATTCCCAGACGGCCTCTTTGCCCATTCAACTATGGCCACAGCTTAAGGAAATGGTAAAAGCTAATGGAAGTGTGCATGGCACATTTGACAGCTGAACCAAGGAGCAAACAGTCACGGACTAAATGGACTGGATGACTGGAAATCAACTCCAGGTGGCTAACATACTGTAACATTGGGGAAGTGAAAATACACAGAAGTTAGAGATTAGTGAATTTATACAGCCAATTAAGTGAAGTTCTTTTGAAAGCTTTTATCAAAGCGTGCATGCGTGCCCCTCAGGGGGCTCATAACCTTAGGTGGTACTTTACGGGTGGAGTCCTTTACCAAATATGTGCAGGTATGCTACTATGCCAGTATGCCAATATTGCATTAGTACAATATCAGTATAATAATTCAGTATTGTAGCATATTTACATTTTGAACAATTTCTAAAGCCTGATCTTTGCTTTGGTGACGAAGGGCTATGAGATCGCTCAACAAAACATGTGGCTGAAGCATAAATCAGGCTTATGGAATCTTCATGTGTTTTGTCTCTTCAGGGAACGTTGTCAATCTCACACGCTGTCCTTGACATCCCTTCAATCCCATCAATACAATCGCTATCATACCTACTTGCTTTTCCAAGTGGGCTAAGACAATATATCATCTTATTCAAGGTTACTCTTGAGTCAAGATGATCACTCCAGTAGGATCTGAATCTGTTATTTGCATACATTATACTGCATGTGCTGTAACATGGGCTCCTGTATGACACTCACATTGTATTACCTGCCTCTATACCTGAATCTAAATATTGAACGTTAGTGGGCTAGATTTTTTTTTAAAATTGTAAATATGCATCCTTTTCAACTAATGGAAATATAAATTTCTGGCAAATAATATTAGTAGAATTACTTGAAATATCTTCTAATATTTATTATCTTTCCAAGACGGATCTGGCCGATATTTCATATTCCATCCTAATTGGCTAACATTGGCTTTCAAAGTTTGTAGGATTGGCCCGTTTTGAACAAAAAGCCTCAAATCATGAACGCAGCGTGCAATTTACGTGAAATCTTTGACGGACTTTCCTACTAGACTGAGGAATATATCCCACTCTTTTCACATTGGCCGGTTATAGTGCCACCAACAGGTGGATTTTTGCAAAACACATTTTTGGAGCAAAATCATCCAATTTCCATCCAAGGCTTAAGAAGAAATGGCACCCTTTTCACATTGACCTATTATAGTGCCACCAGGAGGCCACAACCTGACCTGCCCTGGTGGAGACCTGTGCCCTGAGGGGCACTTTATCTAGTTACATTCTATTGTGATTGGCGAAGATTGACATCTAAAGTGCCTCACAAATTGCCTCAAATCATGAATGCAGCGTCCAATTGCTGTGAAACTTGCACACACATGTCCACTACATTGAGGAACAAATACCACCCTTTAACATTGCCCTATTGCTCAATACTAAACAATGTACGCACACAACAAACGTTCCTGACCTGGTGGAGACCGCACTTTTTCTAGTTTCCCTCTGTTTTGGTTGTTAGTCTGAGGTTTAATTCTCTTCTTGACATTTCTTTAATTAGTGTGAGAGTTATACAGTATTATTTGCATACAGTCATAAGACAAAATGTCTCTCTCTTTCTCACTAACTTAACTGCTCCCTCCCTCCATCCATGCCTGCCCTCACTTCATAGCTGTCCTAATTCCTAGGCATGCACTGCGGCATGCTTGTTCAGCTGGCAGCCCATGGTGGCTTATTGTTTGTTACTTATTTTTGAATTAGCTGTCACTCGTCCGTTCCACTTCATCCCTGTGCTTTTCCATAGCACTGAATAAACACTATTCTATATTCTATACAGTCATGCTACTTCCTCCGCTTGTCAAAGCCTTTCTTTCCCTCCCTGGAATTCAATTATCCTGACTGTTGTTTTATGATGTTGTCTTGACATCTGATGACGGCTTCATTATCTCATCCCTTGGGATGACATGACTGCTGTTGTCTCGGAGACCTCTGGGAGCTTTCCTTTTTCGCTTTTGACTGTCTCCTTCTGTGATGCAGTTTTTTACTGCTGGTTTTATATATGTACTCTTTTCTTTTCTTGGTTTCTTTTGATTCAGCGTGTACAATCAACAGTCTTAATGTAGGCAGAGAAAAAGATAGTTCTCCTCAACATTTTCTTTTTTAATTACTGGTGTCGGGCTTATGAATAGCTGCAGTTTTTTCCAAGTTCCAGCATTGAACTTATTGAGAGATATTATAGAAAATAACGCCTGGTGAATTAATTTGGCATAAATGTTTTGAAAACATTTTGATCCTGGGGTTTAATTTGTGCAAAATGTACCGTTGTTTTGTTTTGTCTAATTAGCTGTTCTTGAAAGATCAATTTCCTTGGGGATTTAAAGGGCATATTTGGTGACATGTGGCAGGTGCTTCATCATGCAGATACAGTACTGAACTTAAATGTATTCATCGAAAACGAGTTAGAACTTGTCTTTGTGGTATTTGTGTTTTTTGTTCTCAGAAACCGTTGGTCTGTCCGAATTGCCACCTCGGGTCATATGAGACCATTGAGACCTTTTGGTCTGATGCCTTCCGAATTATGCCTGGGACAGAGTGACACAGACACACACAAACTATAAATTATAGTAGCCTATAGATGTCACAGTCGTGCACGCACGCACGCACGCACACGCGCACACACACACACACACACACACACACACACACACACACACACACACACACACACACACACACACACACGTCCTATTCTAGATGACTCGCCTCTATGCCGTAAAGAAGGTACAAAATGCACAGAACAGTATGGTATCTTAATTGATAGGGAAGGTGTCCCCATATTGTTTCATTATGTACATATTTTAATAGTCTCCTATATTGCAGGGAATGAATTTGGCCATCCAGAGTGGTTAGATTTCCCCAGAGAAGGGAACAATCAGAGTTACCACTACGCCCGGCGGCAGTTCAACTTGTTGGAAACGGATCACCTCCGCTACATTCAACTCTATACCTTTGACCGGGACATGAACCGCACCGAGGACAAGTACGGCTGGCTGGCCGGCATGCCTGTAAGTATGTAGGACACACACAACATACTACCGGAATGCACTCACACATCCACAAGAGGTGTATGCTGTTACGTCCCTGCGTCACACACACACACACACACTCGTGCGCGCGCACGCACACACGCACGCACGCGCGCGCGCACGCACGCGCGCACACACGCGCACACACACACACACGCACACATACACACACACTCGTATTGTGTAAGGACATGGTGTGGATGTTTTTATCACATACTGTAGCGTTTTTTCAATTACATCCAGAATAGTTGTGGCCATAAATGCTTCAGCTTATCGAACATTGTTTCATGTTCTCTGTAATTCTACTCTCAGGCTACGTTTGGTATACAGTACCTTTAGCCTTTATTTTTCTTTCTGTTTCTCTAAATTGAGGAGCAGTTCTCAGACAGGTGGAGGTTTCATTTTTGGAAATGTCTTGTTTATCTGGCTGCTGTCAAAGTGAACAGTAATGGATTTCAGCTTTTCTATGGCTCTTGGATTGATACATGTGTTGATGATGTAGCATGTAGCTGGTGGTAAGGCACTGCAATGGGATGATGCAAGAAGTGTGTCTGTGTAATTGATTCAAAAATACCCATGGCAGAGGCTCGTCAAATGCAATGCAATCCGGTTTCGTAGGGACCGGCGAACGGTGCCGGAGATTAACTGGTAATAGACAGACGGACGGACAGGGTCAAAAACATAGTCTTCGCGAGACAATGAACCTGATAATTATCATTGTCGAGTTCTCTCTCATGATCGGATTAGATTCTGTAGGTATATATTTTTAACAAAAATATATAATTTACACACACTTTAACTCTGAGAGTGTACAAATATTATAACCAAAGGGTTATAGTTACAAATGGATACAATAACATAACACTGAGGATTGGTAATGTGTACTTCACCTTACTGTGTTACTTTTTGACCTATTTCTCCACACCAGCCAGACGGACGCATCGGAGGGGGAAATGTATCAGAGAACTTAATTAGGACCATGTCTGGTTCACAAGGCTCATTTCCGCATATTAGTCTATCAATCAAAAGTGTGCTCTGACTCTCTGAACGTGTGGGGCCTCTCACCGCTGGGTGAAGATGAACCTTAGATGTATGGGGAAGGGAGAGGCAGGCAGGCTGGCTGGCTGGTTTCTACTCTCCCTGTGGGAAAAGCTCATCCCCAAGGAGGCGGCTGGCGGGAAATGAACATACATTTGGCACCATTACTGACCCTGCTACACTTCAGGCGCTCTCCTTCCTGCCTGTTTCCATACTGTTCACCTGAAGCCATGTACAGTAGATGGATGCACTGCAACGGGTACTTTATATCATTGTCTGGTCATGCTCTCCCCCAGTGCTGATGACCTAAATACTGTAAGGTGTGGAATGGAATGTTTCCATCATCTTACAACATATATATGTCCACATAATATGTGGACATATACTGTAATGTTGTAATCTCAATGACAGAATCGGTCACATATTATGTGACCGATTCTGACCGAAGATAAGTCATTGAGATTTTTTTAATTTTCGTTTTGTCATGTCATGTGAAAGCAGGGAATCATAGCTTCAAATTGACATATTGGTTGTTCAGTTTGACCCACCAGTTTTGAAGATATGGCTTATAGAGTAATGTCTTGCAGAAAACAGCGAGTTGAGAAAACAGGCTTGAAAGGTTCACTTCTGTGGTCTCTAACATTACATCTAGATACATGTTTAAGCATTTATTTCATATTTACATGTCGATTTCAGCTTTATTTCAGACATGCTCTAGTATGTGAAGAGTCTAGCCTCTGCTATTAACTCATTTTTTGATAAGAACAAAAAAACAAAACAGTTTTTCTCCTCTCCTGAAACAGTTAGTCTTGCCGCCATGACTGTCTTTGTATCAAAAAGAGTCGCATATATTGAAGGTTGTCTTTACAGTGGAAACTACTCTGACATCTTGTAATTTATACCGTGTGAGATATTTTTTGTCACTGCGTCACCATAACGAAATATTATGAGAAGTGGGTGCTATTGATACAGTGCCCGGGGAGCAGTTACTAGTTTGTCTGTCCCTGTCTTGGTCAGATAGGGACACTTCGACAAATAGACTGGGTGGACTGACTGAGGGCGAACCTTCTGATTACCAGATGGCCTCTCTAGCCATTATAGCCCCTCCTATCTACTGTTTGCGTTCAAGCGAGTCTCCCTGATACAGTACTTAATGCCCCTAAAGCTCCAACTTAACTTGGCAAACGGGCCTTCATGTGTGCTGCCCCTGCAGCTAGGAATTGCTTGCAGACTGATCTGAAGCTTAAGGACTTGATCACACTTAGGTCTTCCAGGAGTTTACTGTCAAAGCTGATGGCATACTCTATTTATTTCTCTTGCCTTATGACATTGTATACACTTCTTTAAGTTGTTTCTGTTTTCATATTGTTTGTTTATGTTTTATGTTGTGCATGTTGCAACTTTGTCCTGCTGCAACCCTGAACAAGCTCCCTCCTGTATATCAATGGGATTTTTTTTAAATAATGGTTAAATAAACATTTTAAAGCTGCAGAACATCAGATAACCCAACACGAATTGTCATGAGGATAATCTATTATAACTTCATTCTACAGTATATTTAAATGGCATTGCTCAAAGGGGGGCGAGGTACTGAGTGAAAATGTTGCTGCTACAGGAGCTAGTGAATTTACCACTTTCAACCTGGCATCCCTATTTTGTCATGTCTCTGTATTGTCAAATATTTTCAAAGGTTTTCAAAAATTCATTGTACAACAACAATTCAAGTGGGGCTTAAGTGGTTAAGAATATAGTATAACACACGGTGACGTCACGTAAAAGTGCACAATGCACTTGCCCCTTTGAAGATGTGAATTTCAAAGGGGCAAATGCTGTACATGAACCAAAGCCCCCATTAGTTCAGAGATAACATCACTGGTGGTCCTGCTGTGATGTACTAAACAGACCAGTGCTCTCTCTCTGAGCAGTCTCTGGCCTCATGAAAAGATGTGCAGTAGTGAACTTCAAAGGGGCAAATGTACATGACTGGAAGCCCCCGTTCAGTGCCCTGCTGTGATGTACTCTAGACAGAACTGTGCTCTCTCTCTCTCTGAGCGGTCGCTGGCATCTGGAGGCCTCTGTTTATGCTCATGTTCTATTTATACCACTGGTGCTTCGCAGCAGGTGGGTTGTGACTTGACAATTAGATGTGTGAGTCAGTGTGACCATCACAATAGAACTCAACAGTCAACAGCTGACCCATAATATTGACTTATTTCCATAACTAAAACATACATTGCATGGATGCACCTGGGACGTATCCTCAGTGATGTATCCTGAGGTCAACGGGGTTGTCTACCAACATCATACTCCTCACTCAGGCGACCCAGCCGGGGTGATCAAGTTCCGACTTGCGTCCCAGTAGCTACCCTCGATCAATCCCACTAGGGCAAAACCAGGGCCACACAATCCGTTGGAACTACTCCAGAACTACTCTGCCGGGGCTGGGAGGTACACTTCTGGCACATGGAAGGACTAGGCTCTGTGGGTTGTCTCCTGTCCGGGCCCCTCTTACATCTCACCAGGTCCACTCCTGCTCTCACCAGGCCCAGGACCTGTGCGTTGCACCAGAGTCCATTCAGGAGTGGTGGGCAATGGTTCCGCAGGGCAATGGTGCTGCGGCTCCGCTTGCTGCTTGCATGGCCCTCCTAAAGGCCTCGCCGAGGTTTTTTGGGTTTCCTTCTCACGGAGGACACAGGCTGGGGCGCTATCCCATACTAGCCTGGCTAATAAGCCAGACCGAATCAGCCGTTGGCAAAAAGAAAATTGCCTGCCGGCGGATTACGGTCTGGAGAGGCTCAATTGTACGCCCATTTCCTACACCAGAGAACTGGTGTGGCCAATCGGGACACGGTATGCAATATGGGCGGGCTTTGGTACAGTGACGTTCAATGCTTGAGACCTTTGACTGACAGTAGCTCTGACCAATTGCGTCAAAGAGAAAATGTTTGAACCCGCCCCCCAGGAAACAAGATCCATACACAGCATCTCCAGACTCAAATACCACACGACAGTGTGATTTGAGTCTGGCTTATTAGCCAGGCTAATCCCATACTGCTCACCTGGGTGCCGTCTACATTCCGGCTGTCACCCGTCTCTCCGGTGGTCACCAGACTATACCTGGTTGTCACATAGTCTATTCCTATGAGTCACTATAAATAGAAGAACTATAACTAAAAAATACATCGCATGGATGCACCTGGGACGTATCCTCAGTGATGTATCCTGAGGTCAACGGGGTTTCGGGTATACGAACATCATACCCCTCACTCAGGCGACCCAGCCGGGGTGATACGGCGACTTACGTCCCAGTAGCTACCCTCAATAAGTCCCACTAGGGCAAAACCAGGGCCACACAATCTGTTAGTTATAGTAACTTTTATTGGAAGTTGACTACTTGACTTGAACCAACTTGAGAAAATCTCAAAATATTCATGATACGAAAACGTAAGTAATTTTGGTCTCATCATTTATTATATATATGTTTTTCATTTCTTTTTTTTTACAGCTAGTAACTACAGTTCATGTATCACTAGATACATGAACTCAAAAATAGGATGGTTTTATGCTAATGAATACCTGAATGAATAGCATATAATATATATATTTAGCTAAACGAATAAAATATGCATTTGTACATTTTATACAGTTGGATGCGGCCACTCCATGAGGTTTAATGTCTTTGCAGATGCAGTTAGCCAGTTATGAAACACACCCGGCCATGCATTGAAAACCCGGTGTTCCGGTGGAAGAGTTTACTTGAAGATTGAAGACTGCCACCTCTTCCTGTAACCTCCAAACTCTGCCAGTCCAATTGTCAAGGGGCATATTTCCCTATTCAGCCCTGAATATTCTCCACTGAAAATTGGCTGGGGGAACAAGTCGCTAAAAATAGGGGTTTGTGTGACATTGATAATCTCTACTAATGGCACGTTAACAGTGGCTCGCTCCACACGAGAGTCATGGTGGCTTCATCATCTGCAGCTGTCCAAGGCTGACAGCTTGTGCCTCTCATTGCCCTGAGCACCTGCTCTCAGCTGATGATTGTCACCTGGAATTAGGTGTATAGATGGTTTTAGCCGGTATATTTGGATTGGAAACACAATGTGTACTGCAGCCTTCACCTCACTTAACCACGTAAGCCCTATTTTATACCTTGTCTGTCTGCAAGACACCATTATCTATATTTTCACTATTTTTGAAATAGTTTCAAAATGTTTGGAAATGTGAGGTGTATTTCATAAGAAAGTGGAAGATGATTATTATTTTATAAAGCAGTGGTTCTCAAAGTGCACAAACATTATAAACATAACATATCATGCGTAGGGCACCCAAAGGCTCAGCAGTGGCCCTGGGTCCCTGGCAAAATATATTTTCACATAGTGCCCAAAAACAGATAGTTTTGGCAGTCCTGGAAATGAAAAGATTTGATAACCACTCTCATAAAGTAACAATAACTTGACTTGTTTTGTTCTTTGTCCCATTTAGGCCTTTGTCAGTGCCAAGCATGAAGAAGACAAAGTCATTGTGTTTGAGAGGGCAAATGTGCTGTTTATCTTCAACTTCCATCCCACTAAGAGCTACCAGGGCTACAGGGTGGCAGTGGAGGCCACTGGAAAGTATCCTTTTGCATCTATACTGTACATGTGAATGCATGTTTGATGATTTGATTATCTTATCACATGTTTGCTATGGATTGTCAACCTGCAATGCACACTGCAGTTTGTAGTAAGGTAAAATGTTTGGGGTTAATGCATTATCACTGCTAACCCTTAGCAGTGATAAAGGGACAATTAGATAAAAGATTTAGGGTATCAATAGGTTACGTACAGTGCTCAGTCTTAATGCCACAGCAACATTGACTTAAGCATTTTTTAACAACATGAATGTTTCTTTGTACTAGTACAGTATACATGTACAAACCTCCACGCACATTTATGCTTCTGCTGAACGACTCCATGTGTGTGTCAGAGGAGGCATGTCGTTCCCTCCCCTGGCCAACAGTGTGGTTGGCAAAAACGGAGTACATGGGGGAATTAATGATGACAGAAAATAACAAAAAGAAATCACGACACTGCAGTATGGCTGTCATTTGTCAGACTTGCACACTGTGCTGAAACAGAATATTGCTGACACACCCACATCAGGACGCCACATCCATGGAATCGGTTTAGGATTGGCGAGAAACTGTACTGTACTTCTATTTTCATATATTCTCTTAATTTCCAAAGTGAACTGAGTATTAAGTTACTATTTCCTTCCTATAGCTTGTTGTAAAGTTGCCAAATTCTGATGGAAGTTTCAGACAGATTGACCATTTGAAGAGAATATACATTGATAAATAAATTGGCAGTGCGCTACGCAGCCTTCAAATCTAGTCCTGTATTGATCAGAGTCAATACAGGACTGTATACATATTACATATGCAATACATATTGTATTGAGTCCTGCACTGATCAGAGCAATGGTCACAGAGCCAATGGCCATTATGAAGTGTTAACCACTGCTATAACAATGTTGTAGCACCACATATGTGACCGGGTCTGGCAAATAGGCCCTCATCTCGACCAGAGTAATTTTTCTGTTTTTTACAGATTATTAAAGTACAGAATGTAAGCTTTCATATGATGTATCATTCAATGAAATTGGAAAATATTTTAAAATGATTGTGCTGTTTTACCCAAAGCTGAGAAAATCCCCTAGAACATAGAGCTGGCTAGCCTACTTTGACTTATAAATGTATACATTTAATTTGCCCAAATCAATAATCTGGAATGAAAACCTCCTTCAACATTCAAGCTGTGTTAATATGAAAAAAAAACGAAAATCACAACAAAAAAAAATCAAGTTTATTTTAGATTTTCTGCCTTTTCATTATAGGCGAGATGAGGACCATTTTGTTAGATCTGGTCACATATTTGTACTTTTCTTTTTTCTGGTGTGTCTATTGTCATGGTAGACCCCTGAATCAAGTTGAGGTCGATTGGAGCAACGGTGCGCCTTGACAACTTGTGTGCATCATCATTGTGCATGGATTTATATAGCGCTTTTATCCAAAGCGCTTTACATAGATTGTGCATTACATTCACCCATTCACACACACACACACACACACACACACACACACACACACACACACACACACACACACACACACACACCATGCAAGGACCAACCTGCTCATCAGGAGCAATTATGGGTTCAGTGACTTACTCAAGGGATCGAACTGGGAGCCTGTTCTCATCCGGCTGCTCTACCGGCCACTCTACCCATGCCGCCCACACGATAATAGATGGATTGTGAGTAGAATGAACTAGAAAGGATTTTAGTGGCCTTTTAGAACCAATTAATCATCTTTTGAGAAGATGTATGCATTTGGGAATGGATGATGAAATGTAAAGATTGTGTCAGGCTTTTTATTTAGATTTAAAGTAAATGTGACTTGCATTGACCCCTGATTTTAATGGGGTGTTTTCTCTGAGGAATATCCTTTTGTGATACAATTTTAGCAGTCAACAGAGATATGAGTCGGTTGTTTATAGTGGCATGATGTTATTAGAGAGAAATAATAGCAGAAGGCAGTGATTCAGAAAGCACTCTCTTTAGCAGCCAGGCTGTCTGTCTTCCCAAAGAGCAGCACAGAGGAATTTAATGAGTCCCATAGTTGTGATTACAGCAGGCTTAATGATTAGGTATGTGGATGGGGACAGAAAGGCGACAGATTTGGATTTATTATAAAGCACATTAGTAACTGGTGCTCACAATATATCATGTCAATACATTGTATTCTGGATGGATAGGAAATTGCAGTGCTTTTTCAGCTATGGCTCAGGTAATTTGATGGCATGGCAAAACTTTATTAGTTTGCCTTTTTCAAATCAGCCCATATGAAGAACAATTAAAATGTAAAAAATGATGTGCATTTAATTGGATGAAAATATGGCAGCAACTTAAGGGGTGGGGGGCTGGGGGAAGACTTTTGCATTTATTTGAGTTGCATTTAGGTTGTCCAGTCGACCAATCATTAAAACAGTACTATGCCATGATGCTGTACCATCTACCATGATGCTGTACCATCTACCATGATGCTGTACCATCTACCATGATGCTGTACCATCTACCATGATGCTGTACCATCTACCATGATGCTGTACCATCTACCATGATGCTGTACCATCTACCATGATGCTGTACCATCTACCATGATGCTGTACCATCTACCATGATGCTGTACCATCTACCATGGTGGTACAATAGTGTTTTAATGCCAAGCTAGGAATAACATACTGGATGTGATTCCTGCATTTTCCTGATCATTTCCAATCTGATCTAATACAATTCCTAATCCATCGGGCAGTTGGAATCGCACTAATTGTAGGTTCTGACTTGTGTTGGTGTGTGAATTTGGGCACTCTGCTAATGGCCTTGCTCCTGTTTGAGGATATATTCTCATTTAGATGGTTTCGCTGCTTTTTCCCCTCCCACTGCATTATTTAAATATTTAAAGACAGGCCTCACTGTGTGTGTGTGTGTGTGTGTGTGTGTGTGTGTGTGTGTGTGTGTGTGTGTGTGTGTGTGTGTGTGTGTGTGTGTGTGTGTGTGTGTGTGTGTGTGTGTGTGTGTGTGTGTGTGTGTGTGTGTGTGTGTGTGTGTGTGTGTGTGTGTGTGTGTGTGTGTGTGTGTGTGTGTGTGTGTGTGCGCACATTGGGGGGTGAGAGGAAAGGAAATGCAAATAAATGTGAGGGCAAAGCTCTGGCTGTCATTATACAGAGAAGCAGAAAACACACAGGCAAATGTGTGAGGAAGGTAAATGCTGCATGTGTGTGCGAGGAGATGCAGATCCTCCGATGGGAATGTGTGCAGAGGATCCAATTAGGGGGAGAAGACAGATGAAAGTGCCACTCAGAGGCAGGGGAGGTAAACAAGACAAGCTCCAAGAATCCAAAAGAGCTTTTTCATTAAACTCGGCCGTCACATCCTTAAACTTGCTCAAACCTGTGCGAGGGTCAGGCGTGTCACTGGGATACTCCTCATCACGGTTGCCTCTGAAAAAGATAACTGGATGCGACTGAGCATGTTGTGAATCGATTCAGCGTGTCTGGCTGTCCTCATTTGGAGCCTTGGAGGCACAGCAAGTGCATTATTTTATGGTTTGGCATATGCATATAATTTGGTTGGACGAACCTAACATTTTCACCGTCTCTTCCCCCACTGGCCATAATTTATACCGATGGGCTACCGTCTGCCTTTTTTAACATTCATGCATTGGATCTCCGAAATACGTTTTTCTTTTCCCCTGTTCTCTCAAACGTTGGTATCACAGAACCATTATTTTTTTTTATGCATTTTGCATTTTGGTTATATTTTATTTTGTAAATGGTGTTCACCCACCACAGTCTTCAACGAACAGGTTTGTGATTTGGAACTCTGTTGTAGGGAATTGTGATCTTTGTCGCAGCACTAGCGCCTCCTTCAGGTTGGTCAGGGTGCCTGTTCAGCAAGGAGCAGACGTAGAGTTCCTCCACGCATATTACTTCACGGACAGGGACCATGCATTTCATTGTTCTCGTGTGTGTGTGTGTGTGTGTGTGTGTGTGTGTGTGTGTGTGTGTGTGTGTGTGTGTGTGTGTGTGTGTGTGTGTGTGTGTGTGTGTGTGTGTGTGTGTGTGTGTGTGTGTGTGTGTGTGTGTGTGTGTGTGTGTGTGTGTGTGTGTGTGTGTGTGTGTGTGTGTGTGTGTGTGTGTGTGTGTGAGCGAGCGCGCGCACATGCGTCTCGTTTTTCATTTGTATGAGCTCACTGTGTTCTTTTTCCCCCTAGTGAGAACATTTTTGTTTGTATGGTAGCAGGAAAGCAAGAGTAACCTCACCAATGTCGGCCATTAAAATTCAGTCGACATCAGCTCTTGGACTGGCACTCAAACCATCAGTATGTTGTCTATTCTTTTCTCTCTCAATGGACACATTCCTCAGGCAGTGAGCTTTATCTGGCGGGTTAGAGTATTTGAAAGCCCAGTTGGATCTTGTCTTGAAGGCTTTACCTGTCTGGGTAGATGGGTCTTTGATGTACACTGTGCGATTAGGCAGCTGCAAGTTTATCAGCTAACGATTCTCCGATAGCAATTTCCTAAACAGAATTACAGCAGAAGAAGTCACACTTAGTAGTGCTGCCATTATGTAACTTGGAAGCCATTTATACAGTGAATATGAAGTTTTTGCTGCTCCTACAGCTTTTGTCCTGCTACACATCATCTCTGTCTGGACTAGGATGATGAACATGTATCATACAGTTTTTATATAGTTTATAATTTGTTTCCAAGTTTGCGGGAGGTGCCTACTGTATACTGTCAACAGAACACGCACTCACTCCCCAAAATGCATATTGTGACTTCTTGGGATGCTGTTCCGGGCATGTCCGAGGCTTCGATTTTTATTATCGCGAGAATGATGGCTTCCATTTTCGCATTGCAACTTTTCGGAAATAGAAAGCCTGCAGTTTCTATTTGCTTCATCGATGATGTCACTGGTGGACGGGTTTCTGAATTGCCCATAGCCCTCCTATGAGACACAGACTGAGTAGAACATCATTGTGCTATTTTATCATGATCATTAGTGAGGACCAATTATATGAAGATAGGTTGAAAAGTGAAAATAAGAAAGTGTTGATAAAATAGAATAAATTTTCGGTTACTGCAGCATTGTCTATGTGCAGTGGGTGCTCTGAGATAAACCAAGGGGAGAAAAACCAAGAAAACAGCCTGATGGAGAAATTAAGTGGTGGCTTGGTGTGCAATCATAATCATGGCCAGATTGTTTTCAGGTCATCAATGCCTCCAATCACCATGCTCTGGACTGCCTCCCATGCCTTCAGCTCATTGGGCAATTGACTGTGTTCTTAAATCATCCCAATTTATTCACAAAGGCAGTATTGATTACATTACTTTACAGCTGAACTGCAAGCTGTTGTACCAGCCATCTGTACAGTACACTACCAAAGACACAATGGTCAAAATATCGCCAACTACCAATTTGTGCTGAAGCTCTGCACTTCCTTACTACAGAGTAGTTTGCCAAGGAGCATTGAATTACTGCAGACATTCTCCAATTCAATTCTAGTCCACAGGCACATGTAAAGTTATGAACGTTAGGCTTTCCTTGCTTTATCAAATTAGTACACAGTTTTCTACTGTGTCCATGTTGGAATTGTAACTATTTTTGTCAGTAAGTCGAGGCAGAAAAGAGAGGAGGGGGCGGGTCTTCTTCCCAGCCAGAAACAATGCATAGACCAGCACTTCTTTTTAATCATCAATATCAAAGCAGACAAGCAGGCAGCAAATGCAGAATTTCCCTGACTACGGGCAGAATGAGGCAATGTTGGACGATCTCACTCAGACCTCAGAGCATAGCCGATGGGGAGATGAGGTGATTATTCACCCATCCAATTAGGGGTCTCTTTGCATGTCTGATTTCTCTCTCTCATGGTTTTTGTCACTCCTGACTGCTCCAGCCTAACGCAAATAATGCACTACACAGATGTTCAGGGGTACTTATAGTTAAAATCAATGTACATCAAGCTACTGATGTGAGGCACAGCACATTATTGACTGTCGAATAAGGAGGGCATTAGTACTGTACCTTTAGCAAGTGTGTGTACAAACATTTTGTTTGTTGGTTTATTAACTTTCATTCACCTTTCTGGTAAGAAAATAAAATAAAATAAACAGATTTGAAGTTGCTGAACAGAATGTTGGTGAATCCAAGAGAGAGTCAAATGTTCTTAGATTGCATGCACAGAGAAAGAGTGAATGTTTCATGCACTCAGGCCATTCTTCTGACTCTATATGATGTGTCGGAATTGTGCTATGGAAGCCCTGTGTGAATGAAATGTGTAGATTCTTTCTCTTTAATTTTGATTTCAAACCATGAAAATAAATTAGACCGTAGGCTACTTGTTTCATATTTACTGTAGATAGATGCAAGTCACAGTATGCCCTCCAGATGTACAGTGGGGGTTGAAAGATTATTATTATTTAATGTAATTCAATTTGCTTCATGTGTAAAAGGACATTTTATGTTGTACATGCAAACCATTGTCACACAGCAATGTAACGGTTTAAATATGACATTAAAAGGAATAGCATAAAATAAACATAGGATGGTTAATCTAAAGTATGGTACAAAATATATGTAATTTGTTTCTTTTTAATAATGCCTCTTTTTTTTTCTTTTCATGCATGATTGGAAGCAATTACTACAGTATGACATATCGTCTCTGTTGGGTGGAAACCTTATATGTCCAAAACCGTTGCAGGATTCTAATTCAAAAGCATACAAAGCAGCAGATCAAAAGCTTGCTTTACGGGCTTGTGGATCTGCTACTTTTGATGCTTTTGTGTGCCATTGTAATGGCACACAATTAGGGTATTAATGTACGGAAAAAACACAATATTAGAATATGGGGATAACTTATTTTCAGGAAAATGAACCTGTGTTCCTATAGATCCAATTAAGTTATTTAGTCATTTTGTTAATATTGTTAATTGGTTGAATATTTATATTTATAATATTTATATATCAATCTGATTTTGTGCTTGTCATACTGTAAGTGAAAACTAAAAAAAGAAAATCCATTAAAAGACTAAAAAGGCCAAAAACACAGATCTGCAAGCTCACAACGTGCCGCATTATGATTTTGAAGATCATCTGTTTTGCAACTTCTGCAAAATAGGCCATTCATTTAAAACAAAAGATGAAATATGGAGATACAATGTTTCTGCCGAACCAAGGTTGCGTAGAGAAGAAAGAGATTGAATTATTAAGTTTGTTTAGTTCGATACATTTTTGATGAAATGCATTATTTATGTAATGAATTGAATACATTAGACCGGTACGCTCCTTGGATGAACGGTGGTTTTGTTTTCTATTTGTGTTCATCTTGGACATCATATCCTGTGTCACGTTGGAGTGTCCTGATTAGCATGAAATGTGCCATGTACGTGCTGCTTGTGTTGAATTGAAAAAGCAGCTGAGCCGCAGTGCTGGAAAATGTACTCACATTTGTAACCACAATATGAAAATATAATTAAAAAGCCTTTACAAATCGTACAAAAATATTGGTATGAAAGCATACAGTACCAAAGTAAACGTTTTGATTGATTGAATAGTTTATTAGTCAGAACAACAGAGTACAGTCAAACACTCAGTCCAAAAGGGATAGCACCAAAAAGTCCTTGCAGTCTCTGCTTTTTAAGTAGTCGATCTACAAATGCCCTCGACTAACTAGAATTTAGTCAACTTAAATCTACAGTTGATTAAGTCAACTAAAATTCATTTTATGTGATGTCTTAATGGCTGATCTGCATGCCAAAAATAGCCAATCTTCAAGCTCGCAACACGTGTGAGCTTGTAGATTGCCTATTTTTGGGCTGCAACACCCGCGTGCAACCAAGATGACTTGTCTTAGTTCTACTGGATCTCTTCTCCATTAGTCCCCCCCAACATTTGTGTCTAGTTTTTATTAATATATTTAGTCATAGTTTTAGTCATAATAGCTTAGTGTTTATTTTATTTAGTTTTCGTCAGTGCAAAAGGGTTGTCGATTGTTCACATTGTTCACCTTATTTTTTGTCGACAAAACACTGCAACATCCTGGCTCTTTTCCCTTGTACACCAGTGCTCCTTAACTCCAGCCCTTGTCAGATACAAAATCAAGCTGGACACTGATGTGAGCGATTATGGCGGTCATGGACGACTGGACCACAACACAGAGTTCATCACAGAGGCTCAGCCATTCAACGGCCGCTCCAACTCTATGCTGGTAAATATATTTTCATTCAAAGGCCAACTGAAATTCAGTGGTGGAAAGTAACTAAGTACATTTACTGAAGTACTGTAAAGCATACAGTAGTGACATAAATTAACCACTTCAGCCCTATACATTAACCACTTCAGCCCTATACATTAACCACTTCAGCCCTATACATTAACCACTTCAGCCCTATACATTAACCACTTCAGCCCTATACATTAACCACTTCAGCCCTATACATTAACCACTTCAGCCCTATACATTAACCACTTCAGCCCTATACATTAACCACTTCAGCCCTATACATTAACCACTTCAGCCCTATACATTAACCACTTCAGCCCTATACATTAACCACTTCAGCCCTATACATTAACCACTTCAGCCCTATACATTAACCACTTCAGCCCTATACATTAACCACTTCAGCCCTATACATTAACCACTTCAGCCCTATACATTAACCACTTCAGCCCTATACATTAACCACTTCAGCCCTATACATTAACCACTTCAGCCCTATACATTAACCACTTCAGCCCTATACATTAACCACTTCAGCCCTATACATTAACCACGTCAGCCCTATACATTAACCATTTCAGCCCTATACATTGTGGCCATTTGAAAATAGCAGATTTACAAGCTCAAATGCGTCACATTTCAAAAGATTTTTTATACATTTTGAATTTGTGAAATGGGACATTCTGCACAATGATAATAATAATTATAGTCCCGAATGATATTCATCTTCACAGTCTGTTCAATCAAACACCCACATCAAAAACAACACATAGCACACAACACCAAGACAATACAAAAACATCCCCACTGTATACAGAACCATCCTATTGGTGGGGCAGTTTGTTTAGTGTCGCGATGGCTGAGGGAACGAAACTCATACTAAAACTAACCTTTTTCCATGGCGAGGTTCTGTATCTTTGTCCAGATGGCATGAGGTTAAAGAAGCGATACAGGGGATGATCAGTGTCATTTGATATTGAAAGTGCTAGCCTTATTGTTCATATCAGAAAGTTTGGGTGTAGGAAGTGAGTACTTTTACTTGCAGTATTGATACTTGTACATAAGTAAAACGTTGGAGTACTTCCGCCACTGCTGAAATGTACAGTTTTCCAGTAACAGTAATCTCATGAAAGTGTCTTTCTGTGATTTTGGTCCATGTCATTGCTGCCAGGTAGAAACGTTGTTTCTCCATATTTCACCGATGTACTGTACCGGTATCTATATTTAGTAAATCCCTAGTGACCCACCTACTGTACTTCAACGTACAATACCGCAGTAGCGATGTTATTATGAGGCTATTTTCGCTATCTTTAAAACATTTTAAATGTAAGGGAGATTGGTTAAGTGTGTCTGTCGATTTTATAAATATTGAACCAATGAAGTATTAACAAGAGCTTGTGACTAAATAACAGCATCGGTTCGATTGGAACGCAGGTTATTTTTTCCCCATTTCCTGAAAAGTAACAGTGTAGGTTACATGCCGTATAGGGTTTCCACGCAACAGAGGCGATATTATGTTTCAAGTGTGAAAAGTGGGTTCGATATATTTTCGGCTAATTGTCCAGCCCCAATGACAGTACTTGAAAGGTAAGAAGCTGTGCGGTGAGGGTGCATTAGTGACTCCTACAGGTTTAAAGTCAGGGCGCCTGTTCAGCAGGGAGAAGAACTACAGGGATAGCACAGAGATCCCCTGTTCAGCAGGGAGAAGAACCACAGGGATAGCACAGAGATCCCCAGCAGGGAGAAGAACTACAGCGATAGCACAGAGATCCCCAGCAGGGAGAAGAACTACAGCGATAGCACAGAGATCCCCTGTTCAGCAGGGAGAAGAACTACAGGGATAGCACAGAGATCCCCTGTTCAGCAGGGAGAAGAACTACAGGGATAGCACAGAGATCCCCTGTTCAGCAGGGAGAAGAACTACAGGGATAGCACAGAGATCCCCTGTTCAGCAGGGAGAAGAACTACAGGGATAGCACAGAGATCCCCTGTTCAGCAGGGAGAAGAACTACAGGGATAGCACAGAGATCCCCTGTTCAGCAGGGAGCAGAACTACAGGGATAGCACAGAGATCCTGTTCAGCAGGGAGAAGAACTGCAGGGATAGCACAGAGATCCCCTGTTCAGCAGAGAGAAGAACTACAGGGATAGCACAGAGATCCCCTGTTCAGCAGGGAGAAGAACTACAGGGATAGCACAGAGATCCCCTGTTCAGCAGGGAGAAGAACTACAGGGATAGCACAGAGATCCCCTGTTCAGCAGGGAGAAGAACTACAGGGATAGCACAGAGAACCCCTGTTCAGCAGGGAGAAGAACTACAGGGATAGCACAGAGATCCCCTGTTCAGCAGGGAGAAGAACTACAGGGATAGCACAGAGATCCACAAACTATTTCAGCTTGAGACCCAAAAGTTAGGTACAGTACATTATGAATTAACCATTAGCCCTGTTTCTGAAATAGTGAAAGTAGCCGATCTGCAAGCTCACATAGCGTTGCATATGCTATTTTCACTATTTCTTTCTTTAAATTTATGATTTAAATATTAAATATTTTAAAAATATATCTTTTGAAAAAGGTGTGACATTTTCTTTGGAAAATCTTTTGAAATATATAAATATATTTGTTGTAGGAAAAATAAAGATATTTACTCACGACCGATACAAATGGGCCTGCGACCCTAAAATGGGTCCCAACCCATTGTTTGGAAACCACTGGGACAGCGCGTTCCTTTGAATGCGTTAGACCCTTCTGGTGAAACTCCCGACTGTCAGCATAATATTAAAGCGGCTGGCAACTTCATGTGTATCAGAGGAGATAATGTGCTGTCTACTCTACACCCTCCCACACGACCAAATGTAGGTGTTAGCAGTGACAGGGGACTACAAGTGTGGCGATAATTGGGAATTCGCTTAACAACAAATTGTGAGAAAAGGGGGGAAACAAAGATTGGGGTTGTGGCTGCCAGCACTGGCTTTATGCCACTGAGACTCAACCATTGTTCTATAATTTATTGACTTCCTCATTAATATGATTAGCTTTTAATGTAGCCTCAAGAAAACGATCCAGTATGGGTACAGTATATAAAAAATAAAGGCTAGCTGTGTGAAACTGGGGATGGTAGGCCATTGTTTGTGGTTTCGCCACAGGCTGTGAGGCTGTGTCTGTGAATAACATTTTGCATGCATGTTTTGTGCTACTCAAGTTGGCCGTCGTCATGGAGTCATGAGACTGAGGTGCATCTGATATGTAGTGCACTTTCAGATTTCTCCAGCAAACAATGTGCATTATTCATAGTGTTAGAACTTACCTTTTCATCTCTATGACTCTTGAAACTTGCACAGCTTCACTGCGGGGAGAAAATATCAGGGCGAGTGCAACCACTGGGCTTCCATCATAGAGACTGCTGAAGGCTAATGGCATGAAATAGGTTGGTCCTTGAAAATGTAGAAAGAAACACTGATATGCATTTTAAGCACAGCGCTCCAGGACTTTTCTCATGTTTGCAACCCTATTTTCCTTGACATAGTTTTTTCCCTTCATGCCGAAAGCCCCAAAGGCAGTTAGATGTTTATGAATAAGGTCAAAAATGATTTGATGATGATTTTTATGTTAATGAATCCAATTAATTTAAGGATATTGATATCCGTAAACTGGTCTATGAATTATTGGCGGGTTATGATGTATGATTTAGTGCCAGAATTGATAAAGTGCAAGTCGATGTGTTTATCTGAACCTTAGCTGAACTTCACCTAGGGATCTTGAAGGGATGTGTACACAAAATGCTGGCTGTAGTGGAGAGAGAATATCTCTCTGTATTTAGAGTTGGATCAGAAACATACTTGGCAATGTTCTGCACTTCCATTAAGAGCATTATTTTCAGCATTATTTAAGATGCAGTTTGCCGTGGTTAAAAGCCTTTTCCCCTCCACGATATTAGCTCAGCTTTCATCAGTGAAGGAGTGAAATTTCACATTCTCTTACATCTTTTCTCACTCTCTTATTAATTCAAGCACCAACGATTTTCCCCTCCTCCCCGTCATCTCTCCCGGCCAAATTGTGAAGTTTAGTTAACAAGTCATCTGCTAATGTTGGCACTGTCAGGGATGTATGAGAAATGAACACTGGTGGAATTAAACTAAGTACATTTACTGTGCTTAAATACAATTTTGAGGGACATGTACTTGAGTACCGGTATTTCTATTTTTATATACTTTAAAGTTCTACTCCACTACATCTCGGAGGCAAATAATGTTACTTTTTACTCCACTACAATGATGTACTAGCTGTAGCTACTACTGTAGTACATTTGTAGATTTAGATTATAATTATTTAAGCCCTATTTTATACTTCATCTTTTCGAAAATAGCTAATCTACAATGGTTTGTGTTACACGTTGTGAGTTTATACTGTAGATGAGCTTTTTTTCAAAAAAGTTCAACAAATTTAAAGGATTTGAGTACAGAGTACTTTACTTTGGTACTTTCACTCGGTTTGATGAATTGAGTATGAAGGACCCAAATTGAAACAAGCTCTCAGCACCTATACCTTGTATTTAACTGTACTTTCCTTTTTCTGCAAACTGTTCATGTTGGACAATTACTTGTAACAGAGTATTTCTACATTGTGGTATATTTTAAAATAAAACCAGGGGTGGTTTAACCCTCCGTGGTGCTAAGACCTGTTTGTTTCCTGTGCTTATGGAGAGTGCAAAGTCAGGCTTTATTTTTGCACACCACAGCTGTGTGGGGGTGTGCAAAATAGGTGGCAATTCAAGCCTTGTTATATTTTCAACTTTCAAAGTTGGCACAAACTTCTTTTATTTTTAAAGAGTCAAATAATGCACAAACTGTAGCCTACATCTGCCAGTGATGGCAAGGAAAACTTCTCCAGAGAACTGTTACTCTTAACATCTGATCAATTTCTGAGTTCCATAGTCTCAGAATATGGAAGGTAAGATCAGCAATAATGATTACAGACAGTATTTGAAACTGAGACCTGAAAGTTCTTAATTGGCTGTTATATTGGAATATAGTAACTAGAAAAATATATTCTGGGTGTTATTTAATAGCCCCAAGTTGACTTTGTAACATCCATGCTTCTGGTGAATTCTTCACATCTCTGGTGGGGACAGTTTTTATGATGTTACGGGCTGGAGACAGACACGGTAATGGATTCTACATTTATACTCATACACTTGCTCTCTTTATCCTCTGCCAGCACTGTCGGGTTCAAATAAGCTTGCAAAACTAGAGCTTTGATCCGTCCTATTTTCATCCTAGGAGTGATATGTCTACTGGTATTATTTTTAATAGGCAAGAACTTTGCCGTTTACATTTTACTAATGAGCTATGCTAGATTTCCCTATTCTCTTTATCATCATATACAACACAACTCAGATACAGTAATTACTGTTTATCCAAACAAATGCTTCTGAGTCTAAAGATTACCTTTAGTACGTTTTTGAGATTTTTTTGTAGACTATATCCGCATCATATTCTCCGCCATGTTTTATTACATAATTTAAATGATGGAGGCGTGACCAATGTCATTTTGCTGTAATGGCTGGGTAATCTGCGCTCTCCGCCATGGTGCTTTGCGTAAAACGGCCCTGAATTAGTCATGGGTGTGTTTAGGGCGTCACCTCCATCAACCCAATCAGCGTGGCGGGTGCCATTCCCTTTAAAAGTTAGCTGACCCCCGGTACGTTATGCGCAAATTAAGCGTTGCTTAATAGCGTGCGAGTGGTATAGCCTACTTGAGACCGGGGTGCAGGCCAAATCCCTATAGTCTATTTTTTTAATTTTTTTCCACACACAATGGTGTACAAATAATAACTCATGTTGAGCCATTTTATTTCTGCACGCAGGCACCATAGACATGAAATGACTTTTGTCGCATTTGGGTTAAATCATAACATTATTCCTATTGCACTGCTGTCTCCTTTGTGCCTCAAAAGAACAGATCTACAAGCTGTCGACAGCCCTCATGTGCATGATGTGCTTGTAGGCCGATGTCTGCTTTTTGTGGTTATGTATCGTTTGACTGAATAACAATAGAATCGGGTACGATACAGTGAATGAAAGCAAACTTCCTAAGGAATATGGAGAATTTTACATTTAAAAAAATGGATGAAAGATCACATAATTATGGCCGTTTCAAATCTCAACCTTTTTATGAAAGACAAGACGGGGCGCTGTGAAGAGCGTCACACATCCCGACAAGTCGATACAAAAACGATACTTGTTGACGAACCATGATAAAGCATTACACTTGTTTACAACAGGGTCTACCATTTTCAATTCATGTGAACATTTAGAGAAGTACAAATATACATTCTAATAAAAAAATCACACCCGTGTGAAGTGAGGGGCGCTCTTATCATCGTACATCAAATCAAATCAAATCAAACTTTATTTGTATAGCACCTTTACAACAGCCAAAGCTGACCAAAGTGCTGAACAGAGTGAAAACAAGATAGTAGAGTATAGCAATATAAAACGATGAAAAGAGACAATAAAATATAAAACAGAGCATACAATAGCACAGAGCTGGAAATCAATATACAGGTAAATCAGGTGCAATTAAAGGCGAGGGAGAACAGATGAGTTTTGAGGAGGGATTTAAAAGCCCCAATTGACTCGGCAGATCTAATGTGGTGGGGCAACATGTTCCAGAGTTTGGGGCCCGCAGCCGCAAAAGCACGATCACCCCTGCTCCTCTTGCTAGTCGTGAACTCGACCAGCAGCAGCTTGTCCGCAGACCTTAATGCTCTAGATGGGACGTAGGGCACAATTAGGTCAGAGAGGTAGGAGGGAGAGAGACCGTGAAGTGATTTAAAAACAAATAAAAGCACCTTCAAATCTATTCTGAACTTAACAGGGAGCCAATGGAGAGAGGCCAGAACTGGGGTGATGTGGTCACGTTTTTTGGTTCCGGTGAGAAGACGGGCAGCTGCATTCTGCACTAACTGCAAGCGCCTAAATGACGCCTGGCCGATACCAATGTACAGAGAATTGCAGTAATCAATTCGTGTAGAAATGAAGGCGTGGATGACCATCTCGAGCTGTTGGGGGGAGGTATGACTTGATCTTAGCAATAGTTCTAAGTTGGAAGAAACTCGTTTTTACAACGGAGCTTATTTGTTTATTTAATTTAAAATCTTTATCGAAAATGACACCAAGGTTTTTAACAAAGGGATGTAAATTAGCATTTAAAGCACCTAGGGTGCAGGAGGATGTGGTGGAATGGTGGTCAAAGATTATGATTTTCGGTTTTATTTTCGTTGAGAGTGAGGAAGTTGGCATTCATCCAGGACTTGATATCGTGTAAACAGTTAAGGAATGGCTGGAATGCATTATTGGAGTTGGATTGGAGCGGTATATAAATTTGGACGTCGTCGGCATAGCAATGAAAAGCCATGTTATGCTTTTCTAGTATAGGGCCTAGAGGTTAAGGAGAAATAAAATAGGACCCAATATTGAGCCTTGGGGCACTCCACAGGAGAGGGGGGCCGCAGGTGACACGAATTCTCCTAAGTGGACAGAGAAGGTTCTCTCAGAAAGGTAGGAATGGAACCATGTAAGGGCAGTGCCAGAGATGCCAATATGATGTTCTAAGCGGGATAATAAAATAGTGTGGTCGACTGTATCAAAGGCGGCCGAAAGATCTAGGAGGACTAAGGCAGCGGGGGTACCAGAGTCGGCTGTTAAAATAAGGTCATTAAAAACTCTCAGAAGAGCAGTCTCTGTGCTGTGGCCAGGTTTGAAGCCAGACTGATACTTCTCATGCAGGCCGTGGGATAATAAAAAACACTGCAGTTGGGAGTAGACAACTTTCTCCAAGACTTTGGACCAAAAGGGGAGCTGGGAAATGGGCCTGAAATTGGAAAGGAGGGAAGCATCAATCATAAAGTAATGTCAATTTGCTCAGACATACGACGTAAATTCTCCTTTCATTGTCAATTGCATTTAATGTTTGTGTTAGGACATAAATCTACACTATAGCTGAATATAGCCCCCAAAAAAGAAACAGAAAATCATCATATTTAGAAAGTAAAAATGGAAAAACATACAGTATGGGGAAAAGGGGGGGGACTTCATTTACGGGGGCCAGTTTCAAATTGCAGCCATAGGTGCACTTTGAGAGCGGTTTTGAAGGAGTCAAGGGATTCACATGTCTTAATGGCTGTTGGTAGGGCGTTCCATATTTTGGTGGCATAGGAGCAAAATGTATTTAGTCCCTTGTTTGTGCCAAATATGGATTGCACATGGTTTGTTGCACTCCCTCTGTTGTTGTGAGTGTAGACTTCTTTGACATTAAGGAAGTATTTAGACAGGTACATGGGTATCTTGGTGGTGTAGCGAATCTTGTAGACCAGACCCATTGCAAGATGCTGTACTGTCGTCAACCCTATAAGCCATTCCAGCCTGTCAAAATGGGCCGGGGTGAGGTGGGTGAGGGGAGTGAGGCCAAGTAGTAGCCTGACCAGTTTGTTTTGGGAGGTCTAGAGCCTTGTTTTAAGGGCCTTTGAGGTGCTGTGGTACCAAGAGGTACATGCATAGTCGAAGAAACCTTGTACAAGGGCTCCTGTTAGGGTCTTGAAGGTGTTTGTATTGACCAGTGAGGAGATAAAGGAATCTTGTTCTTTGTTTATCTTTTTACCAGCTGCTTGAAAAGCTGCTGGTATAAGGCTTCAGAAAATGTAATGACGACCTAGTCCCTGATTGGCTGCCGTAGTGACGACCTAGTCCTGATTGGCTGCCTCGTCTCTTGCTGTCCCATAAGCCAGAGGTGTCCCATAGGCCAGAGGACTAGAGAGGCAGCTGCCTCTCTAGTCCTCTGGCCTATGGGACAACAAGCAACGGCATGAACAGTCAAGGCTGCCTCACTAGACAGAGAGAGAGTGGACAGCGCGTCACTTTTATTTCTCAACATGAACATGCTCCGACACGCTCCCGGCATGTGTACATTAAACGACACGACAGCCATGCGGACATTAAACCACACAAATCAACGTGTGCGATGTGACAGCATCAAACCCAACCTATATGTGCAGACTGCAGTGCACACAACAGACAGCAAAGCCCACTACAGAAAGTCCTACTACTAAGGTACAATATGCAGAGAATGAACTCACTTAACACAGTAACAACAGTAGTAACATAACAATAACTGACTTTAAAGTGGTTAAGTGTCTACAGTAGCCTACCAATCATGTTCACAATATCAAATTATATCAAAAAATGAATATCAAAATGGAGAGAGAGTGGCTAACCACGTGTCACTTTTATTTCTCAACCTGCACAAATGCGTGTCTGTCATCCGTCTATTACATACATGGCTCAGTTAACATGTGCTGCTTTCACTATGTGCATAGTGCATACATCTTTTTTTTTTTTTTATATATAATTTTTTTTTGTGGCTTTCGCCTTTATTTATTTATTCTTTATTTTTTATGGAGGGACAGACCGTAGGCTGACAGGAAATGGGGAGAGAGATGGGTGCATACATCTTTGTAACTTCATTACCGAGCCACTGTGAGGTTGTACATCTGCTATTAAAAAAGAATAAACATACTCATCCGACGTTATAAACAATAAAAATGTAGAAATTGTTGTAAAAACAAGATAGCTGTGAATGGGTAACAGTATGTGAGTCACTGTACCTGTGGACACCCGCGCAGACTACTGCGGACCCCCGCGGAGACCCCCGCTATACCCGTGGACCCCCGCACAGACTACCATGGACATCTACATAATATAATTTGTCCTGTTCATTATAAGATGATACCATTTCTGTCTTCACTCTATGTGTCTCAGAATATGGTTCCTACACAAGTATGGAAACACATGGAACTAGAAAAAGTGCCCTTCTGGGCACAGGTCTCCACCAGGAGGATAGGATTGTGTGTGATGTTTGGCAAAATGTTTAGGAGTAATATAAACGTGTGTGTGTGTGTGTGTGTGTGTGTGTGTGTGTGTGTGTGTGTGTGTGTGTGTGTGTGTGTGTGTGTGTGTGTGTGTGTGTGTGTGTGTGTGTGTGTGTGTGTGTGTGTGTGTGTGTGTGTGTGTGTGTGTGTGTGTGTGTGTGTGTGTGTGTGTGTGTGTGTGTGACGTGACTTGGCCTGTTGTAGCGCCACCATGAGGCTGATTTGAAAACTGTCAAGTGGCATTTCTTCCTCAGCCTAGTAGTGGGAATAGGCATGCACAGTTTCGCCGCAATCGGACACTGCGTTGCGGAGTTGTGGCAATTTGTACAAAACAGGTACAAAACGGGCTACTCCTGAAAACTTTAGAAGCCAATCGTAGCCAATCAGGATGGATAATTATGAGAAATCAAACAAATCACATGACTATGGAGAGCATGTGTACTGATTTGCGTGAAATTTGGATAAAATCCGAAGGAGTAATATTAGAAAATGTGTTTTACATATGTCGGCCTCCTGGTGGCGCTATAAAGAGCAGATGTGAAAAATTCCAGGCAAAGGTTTTTCCTTGGCCTCTAGGGAGTGTGCATACATGGTTTTACACAGATCGGTGCAGTTATAGGTAAAAACACAAATCGGCCAGTTATAGCGCCACCATGAGGCTGAGTTGAAAATATTCAAGTGGCATTTCTTCCTCGACCTAGTGGGAATGTGCGTGCAACATTTCACGGAAATCACACCATGTGTTCATGATTTGCAGCATTTTGTTTGAAACGGAGCACTCCTGCGAACTTTGGAAGCCAATCTTAGCCAATCAGGATGGAGTCTGAAAAATCTGAAAGACCCGTTTCGTTGAATGGCTCTAGAGAGACTGTGTACCAATTTGCGTAATGTTTGGACAAAATCTGTAGGTGTACTGTCAAAACATTTGTTTTGCACAAAGCGGCCTCCTGGTGGCGCTATAACAGGCCAATGTGAAAACTTTGGGGCAGAGGTTCAGCTCTGGCATTCAGGGAGTGTGTGTGCAGAGTATGGCTGCGATCAAGCCAACGGTGCCAGAGATTAGCTGTTCACAGACGGACGGACGGACGGACGGACGGACGGACGGACGGACGGACGGACACACGGACGGACGGAGTGCAAAACATACTCTCTCCCCATGCCTTCGGCCTGGTGGAGACAATTAGATTGTAGTCATTTCCAGGTCTGGATAAGTATGGAAATAAGAAAAAATACTATACAAAAATAATTGTTTCCACAATTTAACATATTATTGACCCATCCTCTCCACCAAATTTGTTGAAAGAAAATGCAGCAATATCTCTCATTTATCGCCATGTCCATGGACACTAAATGAGGCTTCACAGACGGTGCGAACATCACTCATTTTCAGTTCTTATTTAGAAAAGAGATTCATGGGGAGAACAATATTGTTTTTTCAATCTATTGAGGGGACTATAGATAGGACCGTTTACGTTTTATTGCGACCAGGGGTCGCAGTTAACTATGGAATCGCGCATTTCCCGTCAGTTGGTGTGTCGGGCACCATACAGTATATGGTGGTCGGGGTGAGTGACCACGTGACATCATCAGGGATGGAGCGCGTGACATCATGTGACATCATCAGGGATGGACATCCCTGATGTCATCAATATTAAGCCCATATATGGAGATCCCTGATGTCATCAATATTGGCCAGCAACTCTACATCTGACCTCAAACCTCCAACCCTTAGATCTCCATATATGGAGCTGACCTATTCTGGGGGGGTGCATACTTAGTCATTGGTTAGACATGGGTTAAGGTTAGGTTTAGGTGTGCTGCCCCGTGGGAGGTTAGGGTTAGGGTGAGGGTTTGAGATAGGTTGTAGTTGTAGGACTAATGACTGGTCTAACCAAATGACTAGTCTAAACTAAGTACTGCACCCGACCTATTCTGACATTCCATATGTTGATCCTTCCCCGTCCATCCTTCCTCTTCGATGTCTCCCTTTTGACTGATTATTTGTTAAACAGTGCTGACGTATGTTTTACTTTATAAACAGCCAATGAAGTAAAGTTAGTGGACACTTTTCTAGTTCACTGGTGAATGAACATACATCACTTAAGTTACTGTAGGGGTTCAAGGTAACCGTTTAATCGTATACTAAGTGTACCGTTTATCAAATTGTCACAATAAAAAAAAATAGTAATGGTTGTGTCCAGTTGAAAGAATGTACAGTACTATTTAACCTACTCCAATGTACTGTTACCCATGTAGATACCCATTTACCTGTCTAATACTTCCTTAAAGGTAGTGTAAGTGATATTTTTTGGTTAAAACAAAAGTTGTTTTTGTTTAAAGGTTAAATCACTATATTCTGATAGTAATCATTGCCGTAGTGTTTATTCAGTAACAAAGGTCTCCCTGTCTCTCCAGCTCTTTAAACAGAAACTACATTTTCAGGTAGGTGACCAAATTTCAGCCAATCAGGAGAGAGTAGCTATTTTTATAGTGTTCAAGTTCCAATTTTGTCTGCTCATTTCTCTGTGTCATCATCACTTACAATTCCACTTGTTTAATCAGTATCCTAACTGCGATCTCTATCCTGATTGGATAAAATTGTTATCCCAGTTTCAGTTTTGGTTTCTGAAAATGCATTTTCTGTTTAATAAAAAGCTGGAGAGACATGGAGTCTCCTGTTACTGAACAAACACTCTATAGCAATGAGTACTATCACAAGAGCTTTTAAACACTTATTTTATCCAAAGAAAATCACTTACACTACCTTTAATGTCAACAAAGTCCACACTCACAACACCAGAGGGAGTTAAAAAAAAAACACGTGCAACCCAGATTTGGCTCAAACAAGGGATTAAATTAATTTCGCTCCTATGCCACTAAAATGCCCTACCAACAGCCATTAAGACATGTGAATCCCTAGACTGGGGTCAAAGAGCACCTACGGACAGGCTGCCGGTAAGGTTTGTTCAAGGTTGTATGTGTGAGAGCCCTGAAATGTCCTAGATCGTTTGTGACTCCATTTTCATGATGGCGACTAGTAAAATGTTAATTATATTGTATGTTATGGGATTGCACTGCTAACATTTGGGACTCTGTGCTGCCCTATATTTGTAGATTGATTTAGAATTTGTCACTATTGTTATCCATTTGGTGGAAATAAAAGCTGTTGACATATTCCAGGTTAGACACAGTGGTACAGTAGCTTTTGTCTAAACAGGTGCAATGATTCATTGCGGCCCTCTGTCTCTCCGTAGTGCTGCTGCGTGCATGGTGACTGTCCCACTGTGACTATTTAATTAGTCACCAATGTCTGTGTCAGTGTTTGAGCGGCAAGATGCTCCCCTCCCTCGGTACCAAACAGTAGTCTCTCTTTAGTAGTCAGAGAAACACATCCACGCTTGAGTCTGGAAATGTACAGAATTTTAAAATGGAAACTGTGTAGGAACCCACACGTAACAACTGATGCAGAGGGTTGGTTTGAGGAGTTCAGGGGGTGATTGAATTGTTTACAGCTGTGTAGCTCTTTTCAGTCTTGTGTTTTCTATTGGGAAATGCAATAACATTTGTGTCTGGTTGACTTGTGCTTTGACATGAATCTTAAAGCGATTTACGATATACATAGTGGATCCCCTGCCTCTGAACTACACTCTGGACTGTGAATAAAAATAGGATTGATCAAAGACATGATTAGATGCACTACTTTGAACTACGTTCCTCCAGAGGAATTATTTGTACTGTGTTGTTGTCTGCAGAGAAGATTTCCTTTACTATGTTGAATATTTGTTTTCTTTCATGACATTTCCACCATGATTTTCTCCTTTCAGCGTAACTTCTGAAGTTATCAGTAGGCAGAGCAGTGAGCGCTATCTTCTCATAATTCCTTACATTTCTAACATAGCCAGGATGTGAAAATGAAGTGCCAAAGTATGTGTGACTCATTCATTGATCTGTACTGACTTTACTACACCATTATTTCCTCCTTGAGGGAAGTGGAGTTGCTGAAGCCTACATGGGTGATTCACACATTTTTTTATATTGATCGTGAATATATTGTGTGTGTGTTTGTGTGTACTCCATTTCATTTACCTAATCTAGGGTTGCAGCAGTAGATTGTCATTGTTGTTTTGTCTATACACAGTGGTTTAGTTGTTTAACTCCTGTGCCATCTAGAGTCATGTCACTGCCGAAAGGTTTGGGACTTGTACCATTTCTACTATACTGTTGTATATTAAGAGTCTTCTTCCATGAAATTACTCCTCTAAAGAGCGGAAATCAGCTGTTGCAGTCTAATTTGAATATGTTAGATATCCAATACTTCTCCTTCTCTCTTCTCTACATCCTGCTCTTTGTTCACCTGTGAAACGTATCTTGATTGTGAGAAATGAACATCCCACATCATCAAGGGACCAACGGTACACCCACATTGCACATTTTAACACTTTCAACCTGCCATCCCCATTTAGGTCATTATGTCATAAGAGTTTTCAAACATTTTCTAAAACATTTATTTTCAGAAAATGTCAAAACTATCAGTAATAACAGGCATAACAAGTGTTTAAAAAGAATAAGAATGCTGAGAATGGCTGTCATTAACACAATTAACCACTTGAACGCCAGTGTCCATATTCTGGGGGGAACATCTAGCAGATCTACAGGGGTCATCCCTATGTTCCCCAGGTTCTATGTTCCCCAGGTTCTATGTTCCCCACTTACCTTAGGGTTTAGGGTTAGCATTATAGGTTTTTGATTTAAGGACTTCAGTGTTTTGTACTATACAATTGTATGTATAAGTACAGAACAAAGAATGTTTGTTTTCGCCATCTTTGTTGAAGAGTCTGGCATACAATAAAATAAAACATAATTGCTCAGTGTTCATTTTTAGTTGGCTAAGACTAGATAGTTTAAGTAGCCTAGTCAGGCCTAAAGTGCAATGGATTGTTCAAAGACTAAGCTTAAATCAGAATTTGCTACTAAAAGTAACACTAAGAGTTGCTAAAATACTTTTAGTCTTACTAGAATTACTAAAATTACTAGGTTAGGTTTCTGGTTTAGGTTTAGGTTTATTCTAAGTGGGGAACAAAGAACTTTTTTTGCATGGTGGGGAATATAGAACCTGGGGAACATACGCTCCCGACCTACAAGCTCACTTGCGACACACTGTGAGCAAAGTTTTGCAAAGTTTCTCAAAGTATATATTTGTATGCATTTACTTACTCTCGTCTACACTTTTGCTTTCTTCTCTGTCTTTCCCCAGGTCTACCTCCCCTGCAGAACAGCTATTGTTCTGGCCAACGAGGAGATAGATTACTGTTATTAGAGGGTGTTTGCCCCCGCAGACACTGGGATCAAGAATGGTTTACAACCTCAAACCCAGTGTTCAAGAAATTCGCCGCCTCCTGCATGTCAACCACGTACACACTGCACAAAAGCACTTATTCTGATTTGTTTCATTTGTTTTAGTTTTTAGAATTTGTTTTCTGCATGTGTTACAAAAACACCATAGGCAACTTTACAGTAAATGCTGTGTCAGCTCTAGTTGTCAAAATTCAACCTTGTTTTAATAACACATCCAGGTCATTTTTGTACGTCCATTTAGGAAGAGTCCAACCTACCCAGTGGCTAGATGCTATTACTGTGCTCCAAATCCTGCTGAGTCCGTCCACCGTAAACCAGAGTCCTTTTACAGGCTCTGTCGAATTGGCACATAACCTGAAGCGCTTGACCAGTAACTGTCACGGTTAACATATAAAACTTTGCACTTGCTTCCACTGATTCATGGATGTGGTTGTGTTGTATTTAAAATGCTAATGTCATGGCACTTAACACATGTTTTGTTTTATTTCTTAGATGGAAAAAGATGTGTATGTATTGAATGCACTGCATTGGAAAATAATAAGACATTTCTGGGTATTTAACACTTGTACTCTATTAGTGTTAATGCAAACTGTGGGGTATTGTAAGAATAAGGATATTATAATTTGCACAAAGTAATGAGCTGCTTTGAATTATATTTCACTGTGGGTAGCTACATTAAAACAGTTGTAATGTTTAGATTTATGCAGCTACAGGGAACATTTAAGTAGTCGTTTAAAGCCTACTTATTAAGCCAGCAATTTGCTGCTAAAGCAATTTGATCAAATCACCTCATTTACATACCGATAGGTGATGGTGTGCTTCACTGGTTGTGATTTGGTCTCTTTTTTTGGTCTTTGTTCCCTTTTGCAAAAAGGTAATGTAGTGTTCGTGTGTCACATCTCACTAGCTTTCACGGATGAAATAATTCTGACGGTTTGAGTTCAGTGTAATCCTATTCACAGAGAATGATGCTTGGAGGACTTTGGAAGTGCTGTTCTATCTGGAATAAGATTTCTTTGTGTGTAATAAGGCCATGGAGGATTTAAAATAGAATACTATCTAAGAATGTCTGCTATGGTAGGTCACTTTGTATCCTGTCTTACAACTGCTTTAACCCCCCCCCCCCCCCCCCCCAACGCACAATAGAAGTGTCATTATGTGATCTTTCATATGGGCTTTGTGCTTTCATCCTTTTCAGGTTATTGCAAACTGTGGCATTAATGTTGGAGAAAAATAAATCTGTTCTAATGTTTTCTTCTGAAAGCTACTCCTCCAGATAAGATGTCGGCTGTGCATTGAACTTGTATTGTTACTGGACAAATAAGTATTTGGTGCTCATCAGAGCAACATTACACTGTGTGAGAGAGAGAGACAAGCCTATATAAAATCTAATGTCTTGATTTACTGCCATGGATGATGTAATACTGTGGCCTAAACCCACTGTGTTGCTTGAAGTTCTGAGCAATTTACACCAGTGTAATGTAGCATATATGGCACGATTTGATCCGCTATCACTGCTGCGAAAGAAAAGGCATTTATATTCCGGACCATTCTCCGGTGTTTAAACAAATGTATCTTGGAGCACACCACTTCTTTTTGTATAATACAAACATTGAAAATATGCCTTTTGCCACCTGAAAAGAATAGAGAGGAACACTTTGCATACATTTCAAGTGAGTGGAAGAGCCCAGTTGTGAGCCTGAAGTGAGTGTTTAATCAGTGCTCTTGTCTGACCCAGTGTCACTGTCGTTTTTCTTCTGCCAAAATGAATTGTCTGTATTTATTCTTAAAAGTAAAATTGATGTCTGACTCTGATGCACAGTAACTGCCGTGTGATGTCATTTTTATTGTGACTGATTGTATTAAAATAGTGTCTGTGTCTCTGCCCACGTGCATTGTGTGGATGAACTGGGCCTGTAGTACAGTCACCAGCGGTGCTGTTTCAACCCACTGTTATGGAAATGTGAGGGTTTTGAGTGTCCTTGAAAGCAGGTATGCATGGACAGTTTGTTTTTCTGTCTCTCACTTTTCCTGCCAAGTACCAAGTGTTAAAAAAAACTGTTACGTTGACATGAGTTCCTACTCATTTAGAAATTCCACTAAATCTGCATAGTCATTTCAGGCTTCAGATCTTGTGGCATTCAAGATCTGAAGTGCCACTTGCAACCAACAAGAATAGGTTTTTAGAACACCACCACTTAAGTGGCCTCAGTTGTATTATACACATACATTGATATTGACTGTACCATGAACACCCTGTGAAAATATACTGTAAAGCCCAAACCACACCAAAGGGTTGGGACGAAGCATTTTGTAGTGTAAACCACACCATTGTAAGGAGTTGCATTGGTGTGGTTTACATTAAAAAACGTTTTGTCCTGACCGATCCTTTGGTTTGGGCTTCAAATCTTCAGTGTACATTAACTCTTGAGAGTGTAGAAATTGAACCAAATGGAATTAGAAATGGATAAATTAACCACTTAAACACTATACTTAATTGACCAGATGCCTCCACTGACACATGCCTCCTCTATTTGAGTGACCACATCAAACACGAGGTGGATGCTGGCAAATACTGCGGCATGGACCTCCAAAAGGCTTTTGACACCGTGAACCACTCCATACTGGTTAACAAGCTAAAAGCAATTGGTTTTGATAGCACATCAGTGAGCTTGATGCAATCCTACCTGGAGGGGAGAGAACAGATGGTGGAGGTGAACGGAACACTCCGTCCCCCCCGCCTCCCAGTGAGCTGTGGCATGCCACAAGGGAGTATACTAGGGCCTTTACTGTTCCTAATATATGTAAACGACATGACATCAGCTTGTGACTGCAACTTGTTCCTGTTCGCAGATGACTCAGCACTGCTGGTCTCGGACAGGATCAAACTGTAGGTTGAAAAGGCCATCAGCTCCGAACTCGGAAGAATCTGCACCTGGCTCGCTGATAACAAACTATCTTTACACCTGGGAAAAACTGAATCCATTCTCTTTGGATCAAATCATAATCTCAGCAAGGCAGGTGGCTTCTTGGTTAGAGTGGGTGACAATATTATCACACGGAAAGATGAAATTACCTACCTTGGTTCCATCCTGGAGGTAAATATTTCCGGTGATAAAATGGCCACCAATGTAATCAAAAAAGTCAACCAAAGAACAAGATTCCTATACAGGATCTCCTCACTGGTCGACAAAAACATCTTGAAGACCCTAACAGAAGCCCTCGTACAAGGTTTCTTCGACTATGCATGCACCTCTTGGTACCACAGCACCTTAAAGGCCCTTAAAACAAGGCTCCAGACTTCCCAAAACAAACTGGTCAGGCTACTACTTGTCCACTTTGACAGGCTGGAATGGCTTAGGGTTGATGACAGAGTACAGCATCTTGCAATGGGTCTGGTCCACAAGATTCGATACACCACCAAGATCCATGTACCTGTCTAAATACTTCCTTAATGTCAACAAAGTCCACACCCACAACACCAGAGGGAGCTCTACAAACCATGTGCAACCCAGATTTGGCACAAACAAGGGACTAAATTAATTTAGCTCCTATGCCACCAAAATGTGGAATGCCTACCAACGGTCATTAAGACATGCAAATCCCTTGACTCCTTCAAAACCGCTCTCAAAGGGCACCTACGGATGGCTGCAATTCGAAACTGGCCCCCGTAAAATCTGAATCCCCCACCCACCCCTTTTTCCCCTCACTATATGTTTTCTTTTCCCTTTTTAACTCCTTTATGATGATGATTTCCTGTTTTTGGCTATATAGTAGTGTATATTTGTATGTCTCTAAATGTTGTGATGAATTGAACAAGGTCAAGGTGGACATTAGTGCTTTATTGGTCGTCCACTCACAGTTAACAGTTTTTTGTATTGAGTTGTGCTTGAAATGTACTGTAATTCTGCAAACTGTTAATAAATATATCAATCAATCAAAGATACCCAAAGGCTCTATATTAAGCCCCCTCCTGTTTTCAATCCACGCTAAATATCTTTGCAGAAAATAGCAATTCTACAATCTCACAGCACGTCACAGTGCGACGCGTGAGCTCCGAGACCACACAGTTTTTGCCAAATGTTAGAATAGGGATGCGAGTGTTATACTGTAGCATATTTATTCATTCATGGATACCGTATCCCTGTTTGTTACAACAAGTTATAAAACATAAAAGATAATGTGCATATAAATGAATGGATTGACTGACAAAGCAGGACGGTATGCTGCTTAACGGATTGTTTCTTTTCTCCCTACACTGAGTAATGTAATGTGGCTGTGCACAGGGAATGAACTAAGTCACAGTAACAGACATACTGAAAGGTTGAAATAGAGGTATACAGTACCATGCCATTAACCACATGAACCCTAGCATCCCTATTCTGGACAATGGGCATGTCATAATAGGTGAGCAATCAACAATATGTGAACATTTGGCGAAAAGTTGTGAGCTTTTAGATTGGCTATTTTCTGCAAGATTTGGTATAGAGGCGGAGAATCTTAGTACAATTAACTACAGATCCCTGGGGGACTTCTGTCAATGAAGTATATTGTTTGTTGCTGTGAGAGTGAGGTCTAGCCAACACCAACTCGGGATTCCTGGATCGCTGCCCTCCACAAATTCCTATCCAACATCAGGTTCTTGAGCTCTGCAGTGTTAAGGTTGGATAACGCTACACTTACTATATGATTGTGTGAGCCCTTTATTGTATTGTATTGTCTTTTATTTCAGTGTCCCTATAGAATTATTAATTATGACTCACAGTATACCAGTCTATAGAAACAGACAGATTGGACGCATTCAGCAGTTTTGCAGAATATTTCATACCCTGCTTGTGATATTTGTGCTTTTTCTTTCTTCAGTCAGAATTTGGGTATGCCATGCACGACGTGGTGCTTTTCCAACCCACTGTCATTGGTGACCCTTGAGAGGCTGTATATGGAGCCATCTCAGCATTTGCACCCCAGAATTCCATCTGGCTGTGATGACATTGCCTCATGTTGCTGCTCCTTTTTCAATAAACCCAAGGACCCGGACTGACCTATGTGTACACTGTAGGCTACAGTACAGTCCAGATGGACAGCATACCGTCTACATATCTTGAAATCACACATTTAAGGTTTAGGATTCACACCTCGTGTAATTTGTGATATGAGTACATGGGTGCCTTGTGGCTCAGACAGTTACGGCAAAGACCGTGTGTTCATGAGATGCGAGGACTCGAATTGGAATCTGTCTCCCAGTTGCATGTCTCTCCTCTCTTTGCCCTTGCTTTTCTGTCTCTGCACTCACCTAGAAATAAAGCATAAAAATGCAGCATATTAATAATTTAACAGCATTGAAACAGCTCAAGCTGTTAAGAAGAACAAATTTAACAAGACTATATGAGTTTAAAAGCCCGTCAGTGGTGTCTGAAGGCAATGCTGCTCCTTACTCTCCAACAGACTAAAGTGATTTGAACTGATCTCACTATAGTTGGCATTGACATGGGACAAAATAAATGTAAGGTAAAAAAAAGTGTGTGTGTGTGTGTGTGTGTGTGTGTGTGTGTGTGTGTGTGTGTGTGTGTGTGTGTGTGTGTGTGTGTGTGTGTGTGTGTGTGTGTGTGTGTGTGTGTGTGTGTGTGTGTGTGTGTACATGTGTGTGTGCGTGTGTGCGTGCGTGCGGGGGGTGGAGTTAGAGGATCACCAAAATCTGTAGGCTTTAACCTCCCATCTGGCAATTAAATTATGAGCTATCTTGTAAGAGTGGTACTAGAGGAAGGGCAATGGGGTCAGCAAAAGTCATTACGGTTCATCCTCCAAGAAGCATGAAATGGCACAAAGAATTCCTTGCCAATCCAGCCTGCTATTTTCGAGATGAGTTGTTGGGACCAAAGTGGTGGACAGACTAACCCACTGATCGACTGACGGATCAACACTGAATTACAGGTTACAGATTATAGAATGCCCCATATATGTGTAGTCCCGGGATTTTCTCCTTCAGACTGAGAGTCTCGGTACAGCATTTTCTGGGCATGGGAAAATCAAGATGTGGAAAATAAGGTTAAACAATTTCTCACAATGTGTATGTATTAATATGGATGAATACTGAAATCTCCTCATTAATGATCCAATCCTCTCATATGTGGAAAAATATGGATTGTGACTGCTATGCTGGGTGCATGTTAAACATCATAACTCAATTCCTATAGTATAAACACTACAGTATCTGCCAGAAATAGTTTTGTGAGCATCCTTTTTTCAATCCCCCATAACCATGAATGGTTTCATTGGTGCCATAGGATCCATTTATGGGTCACTAAGTAATGAGAAACAACACCACTGGCTGGCTGCAGTTATAGTGCTCAGTGTGAATGGCCCTTTTAGGCTGCTCAACATTGCCACTCTTGGTCACCCAGCGGTATTGCAGCTGTTCGTACACAGACAGACAGACAGACAGACGTGGTCAGTCAAAAGAAATTGGCATCATACAGTGGCAGCGCCTCGCCATTCCTGTTTGTTTTTATTCCTGTTGACCAAAAGGTATTTTACTGTATTGTGCCGAAGAATCATTCGTTCAAGAATCATTTGTGGAAAAAGAACATTGAATGTCAAATAGTCTAGTCCCTGATTATAATACGACCCTGTTTTTTAGGATATTTCCTTTGGAAAAAATGTATTCAGACCAATAGGGTATCTTTCTTCAAGTCTAACGTCGGATCATCTCAGATCTTCCATGCAGCTCACCAATGTTGTCCAATCGTCACAAAGTCAATAATAAAGCCAATAAATAGGGGGACAGAGCACTTTCAAATGGACCTACTGGACCTCTTCACTGCCATGATATATGTTGGATGCATATTATATTCAAACGCTAAAGAGGTCTCAATCCAAATATTTTTTGTTACATTTTTTGAGCTCTTTTTGTTGGTCGCTGATGTAGACTTTGATGTAGTATTCCTGAATATGTGCATATTTAACGTGCTGAAGGCAATTTGTGTTAATTTATGTCATAGGCTATATGGTTTTCTAGGGGTATTGAGGGCGCTGAATTCAAATCTGCTGTAAGCCCTGCAGGTTGATCCTAGGTGTATAATTTCCTTACTTTGTTTTTCAAATATGTATTTCCATAAAGATGAGTTGAGCTCAGTACAACTACAAACCTTGTATGCCATCATTTAACACAATTTGCCTTCAGGTTAACCCTTTTGGTATTCCTATACTGTAGGTGTAGGAACACAATACCACTTCCAGTAATGACGTTATGCACCCTGCTTTGGATTTTATTTAGTTGACAAATCATTTTCACAATATAGGCATAGCCTATTTTTTCTTCACTCTGTGTCAGAATATGGGATTGAATTCTCCATTTACTATGAAAACGTACAAAATAACATGTTTCTACCTTGTTAAGTCAAAAAGAAAATTGCAACCTATTGGTGGCCGTCTTGCTTTTCTTTTTTCTTATTTTTTCCTTTTTTTGAGGCACTGAGCATAGGCTTCAGCCGATTTAAATTTCATCAAAACTCCACAAAAACCACAGCATGTGGTACGCAATTTGCCTTAGGGGTCAAACTTTTTGGAAAACTGACCCAGTCTACTACAGAGCAGGGCTGACAAGTGCAGATATGAGAACTCAATTAATATTTATGATTTTACCCAGGCAAATACTGTTTCAGAAATAAATTTGGGGGTTAACAATATATATATATATATATATATATATATATAGAGAGAGAGAGAGAGAGAGAGAGAGAGAGAGAGAGAGAGAGAGAGAGAGAGAGAGAGAGAGAGAGAGAGAGAGTGAGTGAGTGAGTGAGTGAGTGAGTGAGTGAGTGAGCGTGCGCGAGCGCTAATATATATTGGGGCAGTATATTGAGTGTACAGGGTTTGATGAGGTCTGGCTATATATGGAGTGTGTATTGAGTGTACAGGTTTTGATGAGGTCAGATCAACATATGGAATGTCAGAACAGGGTTTGCAGGTTTTCATAGTAATCTGCAACCTACCGTCGCAATAAATACATACGTACAATAATACAAAATATAAATGATGAATATACTGTACTGATTGATTGATTGATTGATTGATTGAACATTTTATTAACAGTTTGAAGAATGGGTACAGTGCTCTTTGAGGGCGGTTTTGAAGGAGTCTAGTGATTCACATTTCTCAACGACTGTTGGTAGGGTGTTCCACATTTTAGTGGCAACTGTGGCATTGGAGCGAAATGAATTTAATCCCTTGTTTTAGCTGAATCTGGGTTGAACGTGGTTTGTTGAACTCCCTCTGGTGTTTTGTACTTGTTTTGGGATGTCTCATGTCTGGAGCCTTGTTTTTAGGGCTCAATTGTTTTACTTAAGTAAAAGTATAAATACTGCAATATAGAACTTGTAGTCAGAAAGTCAAAATGTACTTGAGTAAAAGTACAAAAGTATTGACATCAAAAGAATGTCTCATTTCAAGTTTTCAAATGTATACAAATATTTTGAAAATATGTGATGTGACCATTGTGACCTATTTCCAGATGGCCGAAATGTATAAGGCTGAAGTGTTTATATGTTTTGTAATAATAATCAAAGTAACTAGTAACTAAGGTTTTCAAATAAATGTAGTAAAGTAGCCTACAAAATTTGCCTCTAGTGCATGCCTACAACTTAATTAAGTAAGTAAAAGTATTGGAAGTTGGAAATACTCAAGTAAATACCTCAAAGTTGTACCTGAATACAGTAGGCCTACTTAAGTAAATGTACTTACGGTACTCCGGTAATTACTTTACAGTTTACACCACTGTATTGTTGCATTTGTAATTGTATCATTGTATGCAATATATGAGCGCTTCTGAGTGCTTTGTGGGGACGGCGGGAATCCTTTCCTTTGGAAACACTACCATCTTGTGGTGGACATAGGTTACTTCCAGTGGCTCATTCCTTACAGCAGCCCGAAACGACAGCCGGGTGGAGCCAAAGACTGGCTCTGCAGGTTGACTTCCATCTGTCTCCTTCTTTTAACATCGGGATCAACTGTCAAAAAGTTACATTGTGATTGCAATTTATTTTGATTGTAAAGGTATTGACCCTTGCTACGTGGCATATTGGATCACAGCCGCAACATTTCACAGCGTTTTCTTTAAGAGGTAAGTCACTTTTACGTTGTTTCTCATGTTCTTGCCACATGTTTAAGGAACTGTATTGGTTACAGCAGTCTGTTAGTATCGATAATAGATATCACCACCATGTAACCAAACACAGTAAAGCATAATGTATATATACAATATACTCCTAGCGCGAAGGTGTCCCGTGAACCAAAAAAGAACTGATCTACAAGTTAGCAACGCGTTGTTAGCTTGTAGATTAGTTATATTTTGGCACGCGACACCGTCGTACGGGTTATAAAGGGGGCTTCACAATCACACGTAAGGCTACGGCGCACAGCCACTGAGCCACACACACATGGCCTCTCGCTTCGGAGGAAGGAACCATCTTCGGCGATCTTCCTGCTGATGCAATAATAACGTGGTGCACTGGTGCTTATCGTAATGCATTTTCTAATTTTTATGTTATCCATCGCATTCGCATCCATTAAACAGTTGGATTAGTGTGGCGCATCAGTGACTATATATAGGCCTACAGTTCAACTGGCCGCTGTGCTGAGGAGCTTCTCTTTTTTTTTTGCTCTTTCGACTTTCGGGAACTTAACAGGAGTCAGAGATACGGTCCAGGGCGATGGCGTGGAGCGGGCACCAAACATTGCCTTTTATAGCGACACACTGACCATGATGCCATCATGGTCTAAAAGCCAATGAGAAAAAGTATCCTGCAGTATTGTAGACTACGATTTTCATTTTCTACAAATAAAAGCCAGTGAAACATAAAAACCTGTCCTGACTCCTGAACAATCTAACAATATGTCAGGTACAGTAATAACTAAGTAATAACAACACAGTAATGTAATAGGTTGACTGTAGCCTACTCATTCGGCCATGCAGTGGCATTACAGTTAAGTTAAGTACTTTAACTCTATAATATATAGAGTTAAAGTACTTAACCTAACTGTAATGCCACTGCAATAAAAAACAGTTTTCCCAATATTATTGGGAAAACTGTTTTTATAAATAATATCAGCAAACTATGTAAGGCAAGCTAATAACTAAATGTAAATTTCCCATCAATACAACGAAGGAGGAGCAAGTAGCCTATGAACTGCAGTGTTGACATCTTTATTTAGGCTATCTGCATGTTCCCTCAGTCAGATCACTTGTATTTAGGAAGGGAAATACACCTAGGATATACCTACACCTACATCAGTTTTAAAAACATTTTTTACAATACTACACAATATAGGCTAGCTAGCCTACATTTTATTCTATACTTTAATGTTTATGCAGTATTTATTCTCGCATTTAAAAATGCAGTAGACCCAATTGTGTGGTCATTCCTTGTTCATGCACAAAGAAAATAGACTGCACACTTGTCCATGGAGTTTCAGTCTGCAGACCTTCATCAGGTCTATATATATATATATATATATATATATACACGATCCCTATATATATATTTATTTATTTTCCTTTCCCCCTGGACCTTGCATGTCCGAATTGTAATCTTCTCACTATTAATAGGTCAATCACCATGTCCAAGATATTTTTGGAAAGGCATTGTGTTCCAGATTAGTGCTTTACCACATTATGGTAGCTCCAATCGGAACCTCTCCCTCCGCTGTATAGCTTTGAGATGCTACATAATGACAGAGAGGTTCCAAATGGGGCTAGGATTCTGGTTGCTCTGTGCGTCCAATATGAAACATTATTGTTGAAACAATTGCAATGGTACGCTAGTGAGACTACAGTCTGTCTATGTGAAGCTGCATGGACCACTGTGCCATGAACTGTGGCTCAATCTAAAGTCACTAACCACAACATATTTATCAGGCTTGAAAATAATCAATCCATGAGAAGCATACAAGCCGTGTTCTCGTTGATTCTCCACATTCAAGAATGTTAGTAGATGTTTGTTTTAATTGCCTCATTATTTTTGTTATATTATTTACAACATACCTTGTTTTAATATTTACATTCTTACTTAATACAGTTTCGAAAATGTTCAGCTCCTAGTGGTCATTTATAGGTCTGTCAGCTTCAATTTTCCCCCCTCTTTTGCCTATCTGCCTTTTACTGTCTATCCCAGGTGTCCCAAGAACAATTGTCAGATGTTTTAACTGTTGGAATAGCTGACTGTTGGAATAGCTTTGAGTATTCCTTCTAAGATGTCTTATCTCGGGGCAATAATTTATATGGAAATCTTATTCCTTAGTCTAAAGTATCTTTTGTTTTTGTCTTTTTTGTATTAAGCTTTGCTTTAAGGCTCGTAGAACCCCTGTTTTATGCCGATAAATGCATATAATCCTATTTCCTTTTGGTTTTATTTAACTTCATTGTTGTTTGTACTGTAGTGTATGTATACAGATACATTGTTATTGTTGTGTGTTGTACTGCAGCTTTTTTGTCTCAAGGTCAGTGCAGAATCCACAGGTGTTCATTATGACCAGAATCCCAGAAATGGATCAAGGTCTCTTTGCACACGAAGAGATCACTCTCACATGGCACCTTTTTTTTTTCTTTTTTTTTTTACTTTCCCAGTCACATGGGCAGAGGGGGACCTAAACGTTCGGACCTCACTTTGACTTGATCTCTGATTTGCATTATAACAAACTCTACAATTTCTTTCAAAATTAAGATTTTCCACAAGACATTTAAACATTTGCTTCAATGAATGTCCACATTTAAAATAGACTCTTCACATCCTCAAATCCAGATCCAGATCCAAATCCAGTAATTGTGTTGTAACTGCATTAGCACTGCTTGCCAGTTGTTTATACTTTATCTGTTTGACTCATGTACAATGTACATTATTGTAATGTCATCTGGTAGAATTTGAAACAAATTCAGTTCTAGTAGGAGCCCATACTGTATATTATCAGATAATAATATTTTGCAGTTTAAGCATGAGCATGGTAATGACACGGAAATGGCAGAGCAACACATATTCTGGAACATGGAAGGAATACATTACAAAGCCATTATAGATAGACATTAAATGTAGACCATTATCTAAATGGATAATGTGGTTTCAGGCATTCCCATTCCTGTTTCCAAGGCTCTGTTTGTATGTATTTATACTGTGCTGTACAGTACGTCATATCCAGTTGTGTACGGCTATGGCTTCTAAACATTGAAGAAGTGCCAGTATTTTGTCTAAGTAAAGTTTAGTACTGTACATGTGACTTGACTGCCATTCCGCATTTACCCACGTCCCCTCTCTGTGTCACAGGTGTTCGGCCAAGCTGATTGGTGCAGAAGAGGGCAGGGCCTCTCTCTGCCCACCTGCCTATTTTAGCTCTGCTGCAGCATGTCACATCATGAATGCATGTGCAATGCCATGCCTTTGTGCTTAGTGCTGAACCCCTGGCTGGTCTTCCTTTAGAGCTACAAATCTCCCTCGCACAAGGACATATGTTTCCATACTTCTAATTTGTTCCATGTTTGATTGTTCATTAGGAGTGCACAACACATTAGCCTATGCAACTCTTGGACTCGGTTTGCTGTACAGTGGCTAGTCTAGACAATGGAGTTTGGGCATTATGTTTAGTCAGTGGAGAAGATTGGGTATGTGAGGTATTTATAGAGGGATGTGTTATAGAGGTGTTAAACACAAATGGTTCCATTTGATGTACTGTACCAGAGACTTAAAGATAGCATCCGCCAAGCTTTAATTCTCCTAGCTTGTCATAAACCCTGTTAGATAATGTGTGACACTCAAACGTTGAGTATGAATTTTGGATTTGATTTTGACAGTTGTCTTCTTTTTAAGTTCTGAGCATTCCTGACATTTTGTTGTGACTTGTCACTTTCTCCATATTTAATCTACATCTAGATGAAACACATATTTGATTCGATCATCATTACCATGACCTAGCCTAATACTTTTACAGCTGTGGTGTTTTCATGATCAACAGTTCAGTCAGCTGGAGAGGTCAAGAGTTGGTCTGGCGGGTGGTGTGGTGGGGGTGGGGTAGGGGTTGAGGGGGAGACAGAATGCATGGCTGTCGTCACAGCTGTTCTGAGTCCCTGACCATGTGATGTGTCACCATTCTATTTGTGAGACTGGTACCTGAGGGGTTTGTAGTGCCACAGACCTGTGTTTTGTAGTTGTCAACCTAGTGCACGCTATTGTGGCTGCTCTCTCAGCTACAGTACTGTGTTCATCCTTGTGGGATTGTAAACTGCCCTTTGATGAACATATATTCTGTTCTATGAAGAACATTCTCTAGGATTGCTCATACATCGTAAGGGGAGAAATTGTTCACCTCAAGGAAGGAGGATTTTTGTTGTTTTGCTTTCGAATATTATCAGGAGGCAAAAATCTTGTGAGTAGTACCCAAGCGCTTTGTCTTTTCTATTGAATGACTGAGTCACATTGACCTGTTGCTGTACCTGGGTTGGATATCTGTGGTTTTCACGGCTGCATTGGTTTGTCAGAGAGAGACTGAAGCAGGATGTTTGATCAGGCTGAGCATGATCTTTAGATAGCGTTATTTTGTAAGCCTACTGTACATGATATGGACAAAATCAAGTTTAAGACTTCATCACTATTTTTAAGTGTGTGTAGTGATGGGTTTAAATTAACATGGAACTATAAACCTCTGGATGTGGCAGTGGTACTGATGACCAATCTCCTAATATTTGGGTTTAGGGATGCTACAACAGTAATTGTAGCATTTTTTCCCTGGACAATAAATGCAGGAAAATTAAGTTTTGTTAAGTACATTTTAGAGACCACCACCAATTTGGCCAGTAGGAAAGAAATGATTTCCTACACATGCTGGAGAATGTAGCTTGTTTTCTATATGCTACATCTACAATGCTGTGTATGTTCTTTGTTGTACGAAATTACCATTACCATACCATGTCATGGTCAATGCAAAGCTAACATATCTTATATTTCCAGAGGCATGTGCACGTATCAACTCGCCCCATGAGTTATAATTAAGAAATAGACTATTTGTTATATTTTTTTATTATTTACTTTAAAGGTATATTCAGTGATTTCACTTAATTCAAATATCACTTATTTTTTCTTATTTTTTGGATAATCCTCCCTACTATAAAGTGTGCTGACCATATAAGGAGTTCCTCCCTGTCCCCAGTGAGCCCCTGGGGTCAAAAAACCCTAGTTTCGGTTTGGACTTTGGGTGGCAAAGCCTTCATCCAATCAGGATGAGAGGGGCCTTCCTCCAATCATGATCGAGTGGGGCGGACCTTGGTGCACGTGCTGTTGGTCTGTTGTACTTCCCCCACTGTAGAGCATGTGCATGTGCACATCTTGTTACCAGGGCGGACCGGGGGTTTTTCCAAATCACCCAAATCACTGAATGCTCCTTTAATTCATTGATAGTAGGCCTATTACCTGACTTCTATTAATCTGTCAAAATTCGTAGTATCGTTTAACAGTTAAAGGGTTAATTATTAACATCTGTATTACCCCTGTTCCTTGTTTTTCAGTCGCATTCTCACTATTGTACACACTTGAGCTTTTTAAAGGTGGTAATGTTGTCGACTCAACCATGTCCGATCAAGAATATATTCATTAAACATATTGTGTATGTCTTGTGTCCTACAGCTGGGGTTCTCAACGTTCGGGACCCCTGGAAATGATTTGGCCATTTTCCAGCCATTCAGTTGCAAAAAAACCCAAAAACAAAACATTTGTATTTATTTTTTAATAATTTGGGTCGGGACCCACGGGTTGAGAACCCCTGTCCTCCAGTATCTGTACCATACAGATTATGTATGGTACTATGTCATACAGACTGTCTGTACGTCATAGTATCAAGTTGTTGTAAGAATTAAATAGATTATACATGGGATCATGAGATCATTCAACTGAGGGTGACTTTGCTTTGTTCTTAATCTTAATTTGTTGACCTTTGCTTTACCTTTGTCTTCTGACATTCAAGATGGATTTCTACATACTGTAATGTAGCAGGAGTTTTACACGTGGAAATTAATGTCACAGTCCTAACATCTTGGTGTTCTTGGCGTCAGGTTCACCAGCGAGTGCCAGGATGATTCTGGCGACATTAAAAGACATCGGGAAGCAGCTTCTAAGAGTGAAGGTGGTGGACTGTAACGCAGAGGATTCCCGGCTGTCCCGATGCCTCAACACCTTTGACCTTGTAGCCCTGGGTGTCGGCAGCACGTTGGGTGCTGGCGTCTACGTGCTTGCCGGCGCGGTGGCTCGGGACAACTCCGGACCCGCCATCGTCCTCTCCTTCTTAATCGCAGCCCTGGCCTCTGTCCTGGCCGGTCTGTGCTACGCCGAGTTTGGTGCCCGTGTTCCCAAGACGGGATCAGCATACCTCTACAGCTACGTGACCGTCGGAGAGCTCTGGGCCTTCATCACAGGCTGGAACCTCATCCTTGCTTATATCATCGGTAAGATACTTCATCCTAGGGAAGGGGAGGAGCTACACCACATAATACAGTATGTGGTGTACACGTAGGAGACGAATATACTGAAAAGTGTTTTTCTCTGTCCTTTTGTATCATTATAATATTTTGTTTTCTCGTTTTATATCTTGTTTCTTTCCTCTTTTAACTGCCAGTCATCATCTTAATACTTTACATACATTTTTGTACAAGTATGTTATTTCCCTCAGCTGTGTCAAGTCAAGTCAAGTCACCTTTATTTATATAGCACATTTTAAAAACAACAGAAGTTGACCCAAAGTGCTTTCCATATAACAAATTACATCATAAAATACAAAAAATAACATAAACGTTTAGCAAAACGTGTAACGTTTGTTTTCATGTCTATATGTCTTTTTTTCTTTATGGCACAAATAAACGTACTTTTCATCCACACAGGAACGGCTAGTGTAGCCAGAGCCTGGAGTGCAACATTTGATGAACTGATTGGAAAACATATAGAGGAATTCTGCAGACAATACATGAGCATGAATGCTCCAGGCATTCTGGCACAGTATCCGGACATATTTGCAGTCTTCATCATCATCATACTGACAGGTCAGACGGCTCTACAATGTGATGGTAGTGTTTTGCTATTTCACGTCTGTCTCTGAAACGTAATTTTCCTCTCTCACATTTTGTTTTGCTTTCACTGTCCAACAGGCTTACTTGCATTCGGAGTGAAAGAGTCAGCACTTGTTAACAAAGTGTTCACCTGCATCAATGTACTGGTGCTGGTGTTTGTGGTCATCTCAGGTCTGGTCAAAGGAACCATAAAAAACTGGCATCTGAATCCCAGTGAAATTCTAAACGTTACCAGCAACTCCAGCCTTAAGTGAGTGTTTTCAAATGGAAAGCAGATATCCAAATTGGTGGTATAGTTATGCACTTTCACGCTGCATTCACACTAGCAGCGACAAAGCGACAGCTTACTACTACATTTTCAATTGAAGTCAGCTACATGAATATACAAACTCACACCCAACACTTATAAATATAGTCTGATGAAGGTCTAACAGGACCAGGTTGCTGGAGTTTTTCCTTTTTCAGTATAGGACGGGCACTTGGCTGTCCCTCTCCTGTCCCTTGTAGGTGTGCAAAAGCCTTGCTTTGTATGTGTGACAAGCTACAAATCAGGGGAAAACAGTTGAGCTGGCTTCAAATTCATTCAGCACTCCAATGATGCAGTAAAGTTTAATGTCATCAACAAGCATATTGTGCAACACTTCAATGGCGACTTGGCATTTTGTAGCTTTTGTCGGTGCTAATGTGAAGGTAAGGTAGCATAACTATCTTCAGTTCAGAGCGGGCCTATTGCTTGGCCTCTGAAAGAGCTGCTTGCCGTGTTCTCGGGAACATCCGATCGATGTGACACTCGACACAGCACTCCCTTGGGCCAAGTGTTAAATCAATCGACTTGAGATATGAGAGGGACACACAGACTCTACAGATAAACATAACACATAAATACAAATTACAATACTACACAATATAGGCTAGCTAGCCTACATTTTATTCTAGTAAAATCTTTATGCAGTATTTATACTCGCATAAAAAATGCAGTAGGCCCAATTGTGTGGTCATTCCTTGTTCATGCACAAAGAAAATAGACTGCACACTTGTCCATGGAGTTTCAGTCTGTAGACCTTCATCAGGTCATATATATATATATATATATATATATATATATATACACACACACACAACTATCTTGAGGAGCATTAAACATTAAGAGTAGTGAGTCCTTCATAAACTAATAACTAATAATATCATGTGGCATTTCGCCTTTATCAGGATGTGATGTGATGTGATGATGATAGTTACTTTCCACACAACCATAAATTATTATTTAAAATGTCTTTGTTATATTCGTTCCAGCATAGCAGAGTCGATAGTATCAGCAGAGAGACTTGGTGAGGGGGGCTTCATGCCTTTTGGCTTCACAGGAGTCCTCTCTGGTGCAGCCACGTGCTTCTATGCCTTTGTAGGCTTTGACTGTATTGCCACTACAGGTGAGAATCAAAATATCTCTCTCTCTCTCTTTTTGTTTGTAACTTTTTGTAACAGTAAACATGTAACTGTACATTAACATCAGTTAACCAGTAACATTAACCAGTTAACCTCCCCCACAGGAGAGGAAGTTAAGAATCCTCAGCGGGCCATTCCTATCGGGATAGTTTCCTCCCTCCTTATCTGCTTTGTGGCCTACTTTGGAGTGTCTGCAGCCCTCACCATGATGATGCCTTATTACCTTCTGGACCCCAACAGCCCAATTCCTGTGGCCTTTACATATGTGGGCTGGAGTGGGGCTAACATTGCAGTGGCCATTGGATCTTTGTGTGCCCTGTCTACCAGGTAAGATGCATGGGACACCTTTCTCACAATTACTTATAGTTTTCTAATGATTCAGCATGCTTTTTTCAGATAATGAATAATGCAATTAAAGTTAAGCTACATTTTGTTTTGCATTAGGAACATGGCTAACGGTATTCGTCCCCTAACAGTAAATTCACACCAAGAAAACTTACCATTGGTTCTTCTTATAGTATAATGTTGGGTAATTAAATAGTTTAGATTTATGAACGTACTGAAAGAAAGTCCAAATGCACACAATGAGAAAACCCCACGCACTGCCTAGAACTTGCACAAATCTTTATTACAGAATTATGTTTTGGTCCTTAGACCTTCATCAGTGCAAAAAAGTTGTTTTGTAATGAAAGAATATTGCAAGTTCTAGACAGTGTGCTGGCCTGCTGGATCTGTCTTTTTGTATTCCCAAACGTGTCAAAATAGAACATCATAGCGTCATGGCCTCTCTGGATGTGGAACAGTATTGTTTATGTTCACATAATGTTGATGAAACGTCTTAAGATGGAGTATGTTTGAAATGTCCTTCAATATATCGTTGCTATCGGGAAGAAAGAAACCTCTTATCTCCTTAATTATGTTTTTTCGTAAATTATAGTTCAAAACATGCTATTTTAGCTTCCTTTGAATTTGTATCCTGAAAAGTAACAGTTGTGGGCATATTAAGTTTACACCCGACAGCAACGATATGCTATATCTAACCATGTGCAATTTACTTGCACGGCTTGCTTTTATTTCTCTCCCCTGCTAGCTTACTAGGCTCCATGTTTCCAATGCCCAGAGTAATATGGGCTATGGCAGAGGACGGCCTGCTCTTCAAATGCTTGGCTAAAATCAGCCCGAGAACCAAAACCCCCCTAACAGCTACAATAACATCTGGCGTTGTAGCAGGTGAGGTAACGTCTTAAACCTACTAACTTGTTGACTTCCCCCTCAGAACCCTAAAGGAACACTCTAGCCACACAAGGCCTCAAGATCCAGTTTTGCCCTCACCTTTCAAAATACTATACTTTGATGGTGTCGTGCAGCAAAAACAGCCGGTCTACAACCTCAAAACGCGCAATGCAATGTGATGAGAGCTTGTAGAGGGAATTTATTTGAACATTTTCCAGGTTGAAACCCTACATTCTAAATAGTTTTGGGCGCACTAGTCATTTCCCTGTGGAAGTGGAAGCTGAAACACTTTGTTGTGCCATAGTGTGTCTTCCATGTTGTTGGGCTGATAAGGCCGTCAGTTGAAGCCTTGTGTGAAGCCAGAGTTCAGCAACAGTGTATTTGGGTTATAAATATCTTCCTCCTCCTCTTCCTCCTTCGTTCGACCTTGGCCTAGTCTCCTTGGCTCCATGTTCCCTCTACCACGCATTATCTTTGCTATGGCTCGTGATGGTCTGCTCTTCTCGTTTCTGGCGAGTATCAGCAAGAGGAAGACACCGATTGTCTCCACCTTTGCTGCAGGGTTCATGTCCGGTAAGCCCAAAGGTGGAATTGGAGGAGCTTATATGTCCATATATGGAAGGCGGGAAGGTGACATGATCACACAAAAGCTAATACGAACAGATGGAGACTCAAAGCAACAGTCTACAAGTTATTGTTTTCTAATTTCTTTTTTCTTTTTATATCAGTAGCATTACAACCAAACATTATTTAAAAATACATTTATTCTGTTATACACACATTCTTAAACATTTGAAAACATATATAAAACATTATACTATTGGGAGAGATAAATTGTGTACATACAAGCAATTCAATATAGCCACAAGAAGACCTGCGAGAGAACACGAAATATATTGTCTTGTTTATAAATAGTAGCCTATAGTCATTTCATCCGTCGCTCTACAAAATATGTCTGTAAAGGCCTTACATATTTGACCCAAATAGACCTTCTGAATGAACACATCTTCCTGAAGCATTTACTATCATTTACTATCTATCCACTCCTGCATAGTGGGGCCTCTGGAAGTAACCAATAACTTGGTTAGGTATTAATTAATTAATTATTCCAAAAGCGCCAGTGATTTTCAGTCCAGAAACTTATCTTGAAGACCTAAAAATCTACACGTTCCAAAATATGGAAAATTGCAACAGCAGATCAGTATTAAGTATGCTTTTAATGCTTTATGGAACTCTGCCCAGAAGAGCTGTACTACTGGACACTCTGCTGTCAGGTGTCCAAAACCGTTCCTTTTAAAAATATATATATTAATAATGAAAATAGCCAATCTACACATCGTAATGCGTTGTTAGCTGTTTGTCAGATATTTTCACTTATTTTGTGTGACAATTTTGTATGATTAAGTAGGGCATTGATTTACGAAAAAAGAAATATATGCCAGTGACCAGATTCCTTAGAACCGCTCTATCCCCAACATTGAGCACCCCTTCAGAGAAAGGAGCATTCTGCTTTGGTGTAGCAAAGAATCGAACAAGGCACTTCCACCCAAATTCCAGGTGTACGTGAAAGTGATTACATTTCCAGCCAATATTCATTTCATTTTGAGAAAATATCCTACTCCCATTTTTGAGCGGAGGCTCCAAGGACTGGTCCCTATGTCCCTATGTATGTTTGGAGTATGAGTGTGTCCCTATGTATGTTTGGAGTATGAACAGCTGCAATACCACTGGGTGACCTAAAGTGGCACTGTTGAGCACACACACACACACACACACACACACACACACAGCACCGCTCAGTTCGCACGAACAGGTGCGATTTTGCTTTAATGAATTCTGTGTTGTGGTATTTTTTGTCACAAAATACCTTAATTTATTGTTTTCATTTGTATGTATGATCAACTCTGTTCAAATTTGAAATTTGTGTTTTGTGCATTATTGTTAAATGTGGGACTTGAGCAGTAAATGTGTTGGGGCGGCGGTGGCTCAGGGGTAGAGTGGCTGGATGGCAACCGCAAGGTTGCCTGTTCGAACCCGGGCTCCCCCAGAGTTAGTGTCGAAGTGTCCTTGAGCAAGACACTGAACCCCTAATTGCTCCTGATGTGCTGGTTGGTGCCTTGCATGGTTTCTGCCGCCATTGGTGTATGTGTGTGAATGGGTGAATTGGATAAAGGCGCTATATAAATGCACCATTTACCATTTGTATTTCTCTGTTTCCTGTCCTGCAGCCGTGATGGCCTTCTTGTTTGAGCTGAAAGACTTAGTGGACCTGATGTCCATCGGCACCCTACTGGCCTACAGCTTGGTGGCTGCCTGTGTCCTAGTCCTCAGGTAGGGGTTGTCATTGTTAACGCTAAGCGATAGCAGCGGAGAATACTTTTTTCACCCCTGTCCGTCTGTCTGTCCGTCCGTGTGTGTGACGTGTGTCCTTCTGTCTGTTACCAGCTAATCACCATTGGCCCGGTCGCTACGAAACTGTGGCCACACTCCCTGAATGCCAATTCTGAATCTCTGCCCCAAAATTTCCAGAATGGCCTGTTATAGCGCCACCATGAGGCCGATTTTTGCAAAACACATTTTTTTATATTACTCCTACAGAGTTTATCCATACATCATGCAAATCGCTATACACCAACTCTATAGTCGTGATCAACAATCTTTTTTTATATTACTCCTTCACATTCTATCCCAAAATCCCGTAAATCTGTACACACTATCACTATAGTCATGTGATATATTATAGCGTCAGTCAGTATAGCCGTCAGAGTCCTGTGCTCCAAGGAGCACTTTTTCTAGTTTAAGTCTGTGTACTGTATGCCTCCCCTATCATGACCACTCTATCACATGCTTTATATCTCAACACACATGCTAAAGCACACAGTACCACAGTTTTGACTATCATAGTAAAATAACCTCTTGTCACTTGTAAGGTACCAACCAGAACTGGTTGGCCAGAGTGTGGCCTATGAAATGGCCAACACGCAAGATGAAACCGAATCCATTAACGAGGGGACCATTGGCTTCCTGCCAGAGGCAGATGACCGTTTCACCATAAAGAGCCTAGTTCTCCCTTCCAACACAGAACCTTCTCAACTGTCCAGTTTTATTGCAAGCATGTGCACCAGTACACTTGGTGAGACACATTGTTTTTTTGCAAGCTTTCACTTACTTTCGACGCCACTGCATTTCTAGTATGGGACTCTTGGGACCCAAACTTACCAAAATGTATTATGAGTTAGCCAATTCATGATTTGTTTTTGTTTTTTGTTTGTTTTCAAATTTGTAATACAGCAATGCATTGATATTAAAATGAAAATGTACTTCGTAATTTGTACTTTTGAATATTTTTGAGTATATACTTCGTCCACCACTGCGATGAGACACTCCATGTGTTTTAGTTTGTTGTTTTGTTTTGTCTAGTCACTGCTGTGTCTCTTTTCCTCTACAGGTGTTTTGGTGTGTGTCTTCTGTATTATAGCCGTGCAAGGGGGATTCGCACCCTGGTCACTCGCCCTCCTAAGTATTCTTATGTTTGCCATCCTGGTTATCACCTTCATTGTATGGAGACAGCCAGAGAGCAAAGCCAAACTGTCATTCAAGGTAATGTCAGTTATCATACAGTAAAGATCATTACACACTGGCAAATTTGTGATGTGACACGAATAAACGACCCGAAAATGCAAAATATTTGGCCAGCGAATTTGGACGCGGCTGCCTATACACATTTAAGTGTGATGCGTATATGCGATTATTCACCACTCCTCTCCTCCTCCTGCTTCTGATTATTCGCCACTCCTCTCCACTCCTCCTGAGTAGTTGATGCAGATAACGCAATTGCGTTGGGACCCAGAGTCATTTGTGGTCCACGGCCACCCACCACGGCCGTCTGTAAAATAAAATGATAAATACATACAGCGGTGCCCAGCTCCCCCCCAACAGTTCTAGTGTGGTGGAGGTTAGCTTAATAACGTGGAGAAGAGGTAGAGGGTGCAGTAGGCTCCCCGCAGAGCTGCAGGCTGGCTGCTGCTCTGTTCACAATCACAGCAGGTGTAGCATTCGCCAGCCAATGTCCGCAAAATTCGACGCGAAGAAATGCAGACGTGAAAACGCATTTTCACGTCGAAAATTTGCCCCTGGTGTGTAAGTTGTTTGAGTGAGTCTGAATTGTTAGTCTGAAGCGGTGGAAAATAGTTGATCTATCATACTGTGTCAAGACTCGGATGAATGTTATCTTGAATGTAAACTTGATATTTATGTACTGTATGTTTGCTGTTTGCAGCCAGGTTGTGAATGTTACAGTAATAGTAAGACAGGGAAAGTTTATTTGTATGTTACAAATAAACCGTACTACCTAACTACTGCATTTTAAAACCTCACTTCCTCAGGTTCCCTTGTTGCCATTCGTCCCTGTAGCTAGTATGCTCATCAATGTATATCTGATGATGCAGCTCGACAGAGGCACCTGGATGCGTTTTGCCATCTGGATGGTCTTGGGTACGTTTATTTTCTCAAAGCCACACCATTTTCATAACATAAATGTAGGGCCTCAATTCAAATGTTGGTTCTACGTTCTGTTGTTGTCATTTTTAATACGGTAATGCACATTTTGTGAGTTGTGACCATTTGAGCCCTATATACGACAAATAGCGAAAATAGCAGATCTACAACTTCACAACACATCGTATGGCAACATGTACTAACATGTGGGCTAGTAGATCTGCTATTCTCGCTATTTAAAAACATATATATAATATATATATATTTGGAAACATTGTCCAAAATTGCAGGATGCCAAGTTCAATGTACTGTATTTAAACGTTAAAAAGAGAGTTTGTTACCTTGTGACAGATTGTAGAGTGGAGTGGGTGGATGCATTTGTTTTGGGTTTTTTTATGTGTCAGCAGTAATGTTTCTGTACTCTTTCCAGGTTTCCTTATCTACTTTGGCTATGGTATTCGTAACAGTGCAGAAGCAGCACTGAGCAGGAGCAGCCCTGACAGTTACAAACCACCTTGCTCTCTCAATGGACAGCCCATGTCCATAGAGAAGAAGGCCTTTCTACACAGTGGAAATATAGCCGCAGAAGATGATGACGAGGATTCTTAAGAGAGGTCCGGTGTTCTTCTCTGTGTCTACTATGAATGAAGCTTCATTTATACTTTGTCACTCTCCATAGTGTAAATTGGGCTTATCTCACTGTCACTGACACCCACAGGTGTTTGCCTCTCGGACGTAATACAAACCCAAGTTACTCATGATGAAGCGTTCATTGCACCTTTCAAACCTGTGCCACCATTTGGTTGCTATTGTCCTTGAATTGATCTAAAGGCTAAATTTGTATTTTTTTAATTTACCATAATTGCCTGATAGTGTTGCTTTAAGTCATCACTGTACAGTACGTTATTTATTGGTATATGTATTCACTAAATTGTTTGCACTTTGATATGGTTAGAATAGCAAAAGTAAGTATGTGGGTGGCAGCACAAAAGATAATATATCAAATCTATTGTACTGCCCTTCAATTGTTATTATGTGCATGACTACACAACCAATACAAATGAGCCATATTTGCCTCTTTCTATGAGCAACAACATTCAATTCTATTCATCTCATAAAATGTGCATCCTTAGTTTAAAATATACATTTAATTTAAGTAAGAAACACCAATCGTTCATAACATTGTTAAATTATTTAACAATAACAAATTCAAAATGTGCATTAGTCAACTATGATATTATCACAGTTGGCAAAGGCAGATGGATCACTTTTCAGATCCAGGTCCTCTGTCGCTGATATTTTCAATGTAGTCTTCTAGTCCAGTGGCACAGTGCTGGTCACTGTGTCCAAAATCTATGCAGAATGATCAAGTCAACATCCATTTGTTGTGCCAGTACCCCCAATCAATAAAATCCTTACTGTATATTTAGAATTGATGAGTATAGCACAAGCTTCTAGTAATACAGTTGGAGGCCATCGATATTGTCCTTTTCTTTTTGCTGAGGTTTGCGTGATCTGCGCAAAAGGACAGTTAACCCATTTTGGGCGGGAACCCCTTTTGTTGTTTTAAACATTGTTATAATTTAGCTATTGAAAAATAGCAGATCTACAAGCTCATAGCGCACCACCGAGTGGCGCGCTACGAGCTTGTAGGTCTGCTATTTTTGAAAAATCGTGAAAATATTTATTTCAGAAAACTGGAGGATTTAGAAGGATTTTAAAAAAAAATTAGGTCAGGCCTAAATGGGTCAAATGATAGGGACAATATCGGTGGCACCCAACTGTAGCACAAGCTTCTAGTAATATGCACACTGCCTTTTGTGATGCTGTTGCACTACTTGGCCATAATACTCAAAGATACAGATTTCTGTCTGGAAACAATGCACTAAATGGGGATATAGTGACATGCTAGTATGTATGCCCCTTTCTGTATGTTGCATGGTGCTCTAAAGAGGGGGCATCGAGTTGCTGCTGAACTGACTTTATCTGGTTTCTCCATCACCTGCTTATTTATTTGAGGTCAGGCTTAATATAATCTCACATGTCAAGTTCTGGCAAGGGATTTGTCACTCTAGAATTTTGCCAAAGAATAGTGCACATCCTGGTGCTGTGCTTTATGTTATATAATGTGAATTGATTATCAGCCATCGCATTACACAAGTCAAGTAATATTATGATCAAACATTTAAGTGCCTGTTTGTTTCTATATTGCCGGTACCCCAAAGAGTAAACTATTTTATCTCTGACTAGCATTGACAGTGTCTGTAAATACTGTACATTGTGTATTTAATGCTTTTTTTTTCTTTCTTTCTTTCTTTTTTCTTTTTTTTGTGAGGACATATTTTACCTTTTTTTTGTTTTGTTGTACTTTTGCATACACATCTCTCTATGAGTCAATCAATACTGGAAGCTGATGTTAGCCAGTCATGCTTCTCAAGAAGTATGATAAAATGGCAGTTGTCCAATTCTGTTGATAAATTCATATAGAGGGATGTGTGTGGAGTAAAATAAAATAAAAGGTACACTAAAGTTAAGTATGTCTTTAATGAACCCTGTTTAATTGGTATGTCAATTCGTTTTTTGTTTTTTGTTTAGGTATTTATGATTCTTCATCTTGTTAACCAGAGGCCAAATTCATTTATAAAATGTATTATTATTATTATTAATGATTACCCTTATTATTATTATTATTATTATTATTATGAACATAACTTTGTTATTATAAATATATCATATTTATTTAAAATGCAAGTGTAGACTTGTCTATGGATAACAACATTCTCAGTCATGGGAGACTAAGCAGTTACGTAAAACATAAAAAAGGTTAGTGGTAAAAACACTTGAATCAAATGAGCTGTTGCTACATAAATGTTACACTTCTGTGTTCATCATGGCTTGTATGTTTTGTAAATACTATGCTTGTTGCCATTTTTGCCATGTAACTGGGTGATTCATTGTACTTTATCAAGAACCAAAGACAACCATTTCATTATCATTGGGATGTATTTGGGTGTGTCAACATTGCTTGCAAAGTTGTTGTGTTTTGGACTTTATTGTACAAAACATGTTTTTCTTTTCTTTTCCCTTTAATGTACAGCTTTAGAAAAAAAAAATTTTCTTTTAAATGCCAAGAATACTTTGAAGGAGCTGAATGCCAGTTCTCCCATACCAAATGTATAGCGGGGTACTACACGTTTTCTGAATGTAATATATTTGTTTTTCCAGTCCAAGCACAGAATAGAATCACATACCACCATGCATGTGTCATTCAAAAACATCACACCATTTGTTGTTTTGGAGTGTGTATAGTTTAGAATATGGGCATTGTCCTGCTGTAACCAGCATTCGAGTGAAGCCAGATCGACCATTGTGTTTGAATATTTTGTCTTTGATGCTGTGCATTTCATTGGAGTTGAATTGTGTGCAAACTTGAATGAAGCTATTTTGTTTTCAGTTACACCTAAATGAAAACACTTATTTGCACTCTGTGTTTGTTTTTCAATCATTCTCGACTAATCGTCTTCCTGTCAAGGTTGAAGTCCTGCTGTAAATAAATGATGCTGGAAAGTTAATGGCACAAATATTGTTATTGATTTGTTGTAATGTGCTTGAAAGTTTGTCATGCTCTGCATTTGTTATGAATCCAAAATATGTGCCATACACAATGTAGGAGCCATAACGTGCTTAGTCTTCTGCTGTTATGTCTGTTGGGTCAAACTTATGGCTTGGAGTGGACCTGAATTCCTTTGCGTGCACATATGATACAAGTGTCTAAACACTCATGATTAGCTCCTCATTTTTCTCAAGGCCCCACTGTATTGGAAACGGTATAGCCAATTTAATATTGTGCTGAATGCAAGCTTAACAGTTGTTTTTGTTTGTTTATTTTAGTGTTTTTTTAATATACATAATATTAAAAAACACATAATATAATAAACATAATATAATATATATACGTATAGTCATTGGTCGTTAATTCCTCCTTCATTATTGGCTCAATCAATGTTCCTACTTCCATCACACCAGTTTCTGCACCTGCATCTGCTGTGAGTGTGCCAGTGTGTACTACTATTCACCAACAGGGGGCGATATATGTTCACATTCAGAAGGGCGTTGAAACCCCCCACCCCCTGCCTTCTCCCTGGACTCTCCTGCCTCCCTATTTTCTTCCGATGCTGCATTATGGTACCTTAGATGTTACTGGATCTAGTCCCGTGCCGTGAAGCTGTTTCCGCACAGATTTCCTGAATGTAAAAGGTAAATGTTTTCCATTTAAGAATGCGTTTGGTCGAGGGCTTTTCATATTTGTGATTTTTTTAAGCATATAGGCCTATTAATTAACTAGAAAGGTGGAGCACTGTCGACACTGCTGATTGCTGAATGTCGCATTAGCTTAATATTTTAAAACAAATCTCCGTATTAACACACTCTTGTAAATACCGTATTTAGAATGTGTGTTTATATTGTAATTGCAGCTGCAGTCGCTGTAGTCAACTCAACCTGCATGGAGGTAATTGTACAGTATATGCAGGTGAATGTGAATCAAGCAAGTGTGCGTGTGTCGTGTGCTCGCGTGCGTGCGTGTGTTCGTGGGCGCGTGTTCCTGAGGAAGAATATGTATTATGTACCTGTCCTAAACTCTGTTCCAAAGCAAGAAAAGTCACACATCATCCCAATAGATTGTTCTCTAACTGGCTTTACTGTTTGGGGTCAAGTGTGAGCCTGCAGGACATGCTTTATCAGGAACACAAACACGACAGCATGATGAAGTGAGTGACTGATTTCTAATGTGATTTGATCATACTCATAGACATAGTCATCCTCCAAGAATCCTTGTTGGATTGTGTGTGTGTGTGTGTGTGTGTGTGTGTGTGTGTGTGTGTGTGTGTGTGTGTGTGTGTGTGTGTGTGTGTGTGCGTGCGTGCGTGTGTGCGCACGTGTGTGTGTACATGTCCAGGAATCACATGCTGTTTGATGTGTCTGTTGAGCAGCAGTGAGTGACAGACCAGTGTTTCTTTGCAAATAATACAAATGTAGATGAGTGGCTGGTGAAATGTACACACTGTATCAGATAGTCAGAAGACCCTATATGCACAGTTTCCATATGTACAGTAGGCCCCACACAGAGGAATGGTGGTAACGGTTTCTGTACTCATCTCCTCTCAGTCTGTTCATGTTGGTTGGTGGGTTGTTGTTGTTGCTGTACACAAAGAAGACAGTATGGAAGCAGCTAGGTCAGGAGTACTATACCGTATGCTTCCATTTTCACTCATCTTCAATATTTTATGTTTCCAGTTCAGTGGTAAGCAGAGATCCACAGATAATTTACTATCACGATCTGTGATCCAGTTCAGAAATCAGGCATGGATGTAATTTCACTTAGGATGGAAGCCGTAAGCATGCACGCATGTACGCACACGTACACACACAGGCATGCACTATACTCGCACTATACCCTTGTCACATGCACAGATGTGACAAGGGGTGTTGATGATCGAAGGTCTAGGCCATGCACCATGTTGCCTATACCAGGAGGCAGGTAGTGAGGTTAGTGGAGGATAGGTGGGTGAGGGATGGGGGAAGGGAGCGTACTCATCATGGAAGCGCATTGGAGGTCTGGGCATAAATCTTATAGCATAAAGGCTCGGCAATAAAAGCAGTGGGGGTAAACAACAGAGGGGAGAGCATGAGAAAGCCAGCACAGGCCACAGATGGGTATCATGTGCAGTGTGGGTTGTGGGTGGAATTGTCTCTGTAAAACGAGGAATGTCATCATTCACACACAGGGCCACACACACACACACACATGCACAGATGTATTATGCTGTGGCTCTTCAGCTTAGCGAAGGTGACCATTACATTCAAAGCATTTACTGTACAAATGGAAAGTAATGGCAGTAGGCAGCCTGCTTCCTGTCAAGGATTCAGCACTATTACTCTCAGTCCCTGTCCACATGGATTGTACTGTTGTCAGAGTTTGTTGGGGACGGTTGTGTACTGTAGGATAGGATTCATTCTAAATAAACACATAACCAACAAGTGGAAGAAGATAAGTTTGTCTAAGAACCCAGCTGTCCTCCCTCTGACAAAAAGAGCCTACTGAACTAAACTTGCTGAGGTGCAGTATATGGTTTGTCATATATAGCTCGAAGACATTCAGTTGAAAATCTAAAGTGACATGGTCATTAAACAACTCTTTGCTGTCAACGGTCAACCAATCACAGAATTCTGAAATCTGTGTTGTGTTTGTGCGCGCGCGCGCGCGCATGTGTGTGTGTGTGTGTGTGTGTGTGTGTGTGTGTGTGTGTGTGTGTGTGTGTGTTGTGTTTGTGCGTGCGTGCGTGTGTGCATGTGTGTCTTTTTGTAGTTTCTTTTTATTTTTTTACAAGGGTAACTTACTTGAATGACACAGATGTGCCATAGTCATCATGTCAGATCCTCCTCCAGGAAGATACTTTGCTGCTCTGGTCTTCCGGTGGGCTGCACTATTGATTTTAGGATAGTAATCCATTTTGCAGAAGCAGGGAAAGCAATCAAAGTTGCAGGACAGTTGTGGAATGATGAAGGCTCTTCTTTGATGAAGGATGAAGGTTCTTATTTTTGTTATCTGGTGCTTAGGCATTGCACACATTTTGTGAATCTTTATCAGGACATTAGCTTTTTGGATTAAGTTTCTCTATTTATCCACTACATCACCCCCAGTGTAATGTATGATACCGGATAGGGAGACCAGAGGGGCAGGTGTAATGGATTCTGATTTATTGGCCTCAGTTCTGCACTGCAGGTGCTGAGACAGCATTTGTGTGTTAGACTAGCCTGCTCGACAAGCCACTCCCACAACTGCTCAAATGGCATGTTGCATTGAACTTATCTCTCTGCTGAGCCCACCACCCACAGAAGTGGATTACTAATTACTAATTAGCTTATTTTACTGGGGAGCACGGGTTCGAACTGGGAACCTAGTGGTTCCCATCAGGCCACTCTACCCCTGAGTCACTGCCGCCTGAGAGTGTAACTGTGAGAGTGTATGAATAAATAGTATTAAAAACGACAATAAATATGTTAAAAGGTCACATCACAATTTAAAAGGCTATATAGGCTGCTATACCCTTGGAAAGGAGTCACATGATCAGAGTGTCACCTGTCAGTCAGAAGCGTGAAGAGTTGCTGCAGAGAAGTCACTTTTATGGGAATGTCAGAGAGAGAGAGACAATAATAATTCACATGCACATGATTCAAGAGGCACAGATGGTACATGTTCTTTATTGATTGTGATGTGTTTGTTGTGTGTTGCTGTAATGTAGAACTGTAAACTTTTGTTTGAGAATTGGATGAACCTGTGTGGACTCACTAATCAGATCGTAGGGACATACCCTTGTTTCTTTTAGTTTTCACTGTGTCTTGGTGTCTGTTTGGAGGAGTTGGATTAAAGGCCCATGCATGTTAAAATAAAACCAAGATAAAGACATCTGTATGATGCGTGGACAACTGGACATTCTATTGAACCTGTGGCAGTTGCAGAGAGTGTACCAATTGTCCCTTCTGGTCCCATTTGTACTCACTCTCTCTTTTGGGTGCAGAATAGCTGAATTAAAAGAACAACTTCACCCATTTTCAACCTATCTTCATATAATTGGTCATCAGACTCCTCACTAAAACGGTACAATTTGCCTTCTAGTCATCTAGTGGGTCTGTGTCTCATAAGAGGGCTGTGGACACTTCAGCCTACCAGTGATATCATCATTTGGCGGGTTTTCATTATCTACTATTTTACTAACACGAGAACAATGGCTTCCATTATAACATACTAACTGTCCAAACCTGCAGTAACTTTCTATTGACTTGGATTCCCCTGCAATGAGGATGAGCACTGGTAGGCAGGTTTCTGAACTGTCCACAGCCCTCCTCTGAGACACAGACCGAGTAGACAAAAATGGTACCATTAAAATGAAAATGAGTGAGGACCAATTATATGAACTTAAAGGGCCACTTCACTTCGTAACCCTAAACCGTCCTAACCTCAGTAAAACTATTCCTAAACCCAGAGCCATAGAGTAAGACAGAGTTCTGACAACTCCGTTCACTTCATGGGGCCAGTCCAATGGCGGCTCTTCTACATAGACTTCTATTGGCGAAGAGCATTGCGAGTAGGGACCGTCCCGAACAGGGACAGTCCTGGACCGGAAGTTGGCAGAAATGCATTGGACTCATAGGCAACAGCCCAGCTTTAATGATCTTAAATCCCTTTATTTTAGATTGTTTTTTTAGTAATAGTACAACATAAACATTACAGAGACTTTAGTTGTTACTGTACAATACTTTAAAACAATTGTCATGTTGCACACATGCCTTAAATTGCTCTTATTTGCGCCGCCCTCGTTGAAAACAATATATTTCAAACTCCAGCTTGTCCCAGTTCAGGCTGCATGAACAGTGCTCGAGGGCTCAGTTGTCTGCCCCCTCAATGTCATAACTCTGTCTTACTCTATGGCTCTGCATAAACCTAACCCTTAAACCAATTGTGATTGGCCGGAATGTGATGATGTATGATGACCAGAGCGCCCCTCACTTCATACAGGTGACAGGTGTGATTTTTGTACTTACAAAAATGCATATTCCTATATGAACTTAACCCTATAGTTTTACATACTCGCTAAATGATAAAACACAAAAATACATTCATACAATTTCCACCATACTAGACAACTAAAATAGCAAAACAACAACATGGTACTGTAAATGGAACCTGCTTCCACTCAACTAATTGATGATTATTAGGTCCAGCAGCTCTTTATGGAGGACTTGAAGTTAACAATGGAGCTAATCGACTTAATCTGTCATGAGCATCTGTCACGAGCAGCCAAACCTTAGGGTTGTTGATCCTTAGAGATTTACACTGTTAAACAAGTTCCTTAAATGATCTCATTGGGACAGTCAGTGACACATGATGTTTTTGTTGGCATACGGTACTTCTTTCCACCTTAAGTCACAGGCTGGTATGATTTCAAGTTTCTGATGTCTTCAGACATTAGCTGATGAGGTGGAACCAGTCTTTTGCTTTATCTGCAGCAACAATGTCATCTTTAAAGGCAGAGTAAGTGATTTTCTTTAGTTAAAACTAAATTCAAACGTTAAAGCTCTATATTCATTGCTATAGAGTTTAGTAATAATTAGAGGTGGATTTTAGGTAGATTAACAATTCCAGCCAACCAGGAGAGACATTTCACCTGTATATCATGTATTAGTTCTTTCTCCTGATTGGATAAAATGTATATCCCGAGAAAATGCATTTATTTTTGTTTACTGAACATAAACTTGAGTCTATAGCGATGATTATATATGGATAGTTTACACTTATTTTGAGTGGTGTAAACCACTCCTACAACTGGCTTTGTTAGTCTGTGCAGAAAAAATGAGCATGGTTGCTATGTTCACCCTGTTCACCCGGGTGTGATTTCATTACGTCAGACATGATTTCATTACGTCAGACAGACCTTACACCACTCAGTTCACACGGGTGTGATTTTTTTTTTTAAATCACACCTGTGTGTTATCATCGTATGTCATCATACATCATCTCATTCTCAACCAATGGCACATCTCCCACCCAATCACGGCGGCCAATCACAATTTGCATCCTCACTTTTGTCTTCAATGTTTGTGTTTACACACTTTTGTCTTCAATGTTTGTGTTTACACAGCCCCTCAAACTGGACATAGCAAGCTCCCCTAAAAAATAAGAAGAAAATAAAGTACTCCTGTATGCATGCACATAATCACCAAAACAATCTCTGTTTAGTTGTCAGATATCTCTCATTACCTTCTGATAATGTGACATCTGGATTTACTAGCATTTTAGATACTTCTAGGAGAAATTGAAACATTGAATGAAATGGCAAAATGTAGGCTACTAACCAGACATTGAGAACATCTGTGATTGAACTGGGTTACTGCTTGGATTTTGTGTCAAAACTAATGATGCTGAGTCTTGTCGACAAAGTCTCTTCTCAGTCTTCAAAGTCTCTTTCACACGGAGACCAGATTTTTGCGTTAAGGGTATTAAATAATACAAACTTCCTCTATAAGTTGGTAACCTCTCAGAACATTTGGCTCCACCACTGACTGTTATGAGTCCCCATTGGTCTAATTCAGTGGTTCTCAAAGTGGGGTGCCGGGGCCCCCAGTGGTCCTTGGGGTATACTGGGTCCCTAGTACAACACAAATCTCTTATGGGCCCAAAATATTTTCAGATGGTCCGTGGCCAAATACATACTGCATGAAAATGTTGTGTTATAGGTTGCACGGAGCCTCATTCTAGAGCGATATTCCAGCATAACTGTGCTCTTGCTCTTCAGAATCAGCAGAGACAGTTCTTTTTCTTAAAGGCCCTACAGTAGTCTGCTGTGTTGTCCTTGCCATACTGCCCCATTTATGAAGCTTTGTCTGCAACTGGATATAGGACTGCATTGTTTTCTCATAACACAGACATTGTTAGTCACATGATAAACCATATTTACCCAGTTGTAGAAAATCACCATGGTTTTGAATACCCATTGCATACAGAATCAGAGTACGTACCTTTTATAAATATTATTTCAAGCAACTGCACAAAACACTTTCAGAAAAAGATGACTGGGCTTTGGCAAAAGTAGGTCATACCAGTGTCTTAGTCGGAGAGGAGATGTGCTTTATGGTCATACCAGTGTCTTAGTCGGAGAGGAGATGTGCTTTAGTAGGTCATACCAGTGTCTTAGTCGGAGAGGAGATGTGCTTTCTGTAGGTCATACCAGTGTCTTAGTCGGAGAGGAGATGTGTAGGTCATACCAGTGTCTTAGTCGGAGAGGAGATGTGCTTTCTGTAGGTCATACCAGTGTCTTAGTCGGAGAGGAGATGTGCTTTCTGGTTCTGCTTGTCAAAGAAAACGATCATCATTTTCAACATGACCTCTATATCATTGCTGTCAGTCAAATACATTGAATCTTCATATTTGATTTTTTCCAGTTTTTTGCTGATCTACAAGCCCACAACTTGTTCCATCGCTATTATAATTACATGCCCAAACACTCCTAATAGTTAGGAGGGATAAATAAGACATAAGGAGTAGGGGTCTATACAATTTTCAATTATTGTGTAGTGACAATAAAGGCATTGAGTTAGTTCAGTCAGATATACTCGAGGGGTTTCATGCTGTGCTCAAGGGCGCATACATATACTCAAGGGGTTAATTTGCTGCATTACTATGTGGGTGTACTGCGTCGCCCACGTGAATCTCGTTTGCGTCCGAGCATAGGCATGGTAACGGCCCGCCTGCCTGTGATTGGCCTACCGACACTGCCCATCTTGACTGTCCTCCGAGGTGGATATAGCTACCGGTGATGCGAGGTTACTCCGCGGTGGAAAATAATACAAGTACGGTTACGGTATGATACAAGAGAACTATAACTTGTAACTTTTATTTTTGTAGAAGAGGCAAACTAATATTGTTTATGCTGTTTGCTTTGATGGAATAATTGATTGAACATGCACTCCGTAATATGATTTGATTTGGGTGTGTTCTAAAATAAAGTGTTTGTGTTGATTATGGGGGAATTTGTTTGTATGTGTAAACATACAGAACACACCCAAATCAAATCATAGTACAACTTGTACGTGTTAAATCAATTATTATTAAACAATATTAGTTTGCCTCTTCTACAAAAATAAAACGTACAAGTTAGTTACAAGGCTGCATTCTGTCGCGCGTGCCAAGCTGTCATTCTCTTGTTGTATTATTTATTTCTCAATCTCACCACGGAGTAACCTTGCATCCCGACAGTCAAGACGGGCAGTGTCGGTAGGCCAATCACAGGCAGGCGGGGCGTTACCATGCCTCAGCCATGCCTATGCTCGGACGTAAACGAGATTCACGCAGGTGTACTCAGTGTGTGCAAGACCCACATGTCAGCTGACCAATTGGGTGGAGTACTTACTGCATGCTTCTTCCTGCCTTCCTTCTGCTTATGGTTCCTGGTTGTTGTTATGTGATGTTTAATCCCACCACCACCCCAGCACCACCGGTGGGCTCTGTTATTTATGTTCCCCATGGGGGGTTGTTATTGTATTTGTATATATCTATCTCCCTGCTCTTAATTTTTAATGATGGTGTTTAATTGTGCCGAGCAGGGAGAAAAATGTAGCAGAGCCGAACGCCAAGATAACATATTATATTCACACTTGTATTCTCATTCTATAATAAATATTGGTTAAATCTATTTGTGAGTTATCTGACTGAACTACCGTCAATGGTATCTATTATAATGGTGTCTATTATACTCCCCTGTGGTTTTTGTTCCTTGCCAGTTTGTGTCACCTGTTTCCTTGTAGATCTCCCAGTATTCCTAGTGATTTATCCCCTAGTGTTTTCTTTTGTTTATTGTATAAATAAACCCCTTGCTTTCATATGCCTTGCATCACTGTTCTGCACCTGGGTCCTGACTCGTACTGGTATACTGTTCTATCAATGTGCAAAACTTTATCAATACATCTTTTATCTGTCAAGTGCCAAAATATAAAAAGGAATGTTCTCTTCTGTCAATGCACAGTGAAGTTTGATTTGCTTATACAGACTAGTACGTAGTCTTTTATTTAACACGTACACCACAGTGCAGAAAACACTTGTTTGTGTGTACAGTATGCTTATTGTGAATTGTACATTAGGCTCTATGACTTAAACATTCTTTCTGAGTGATAACTGTTTGTTTAGGTAGCATTTTTCATTTGTATGTTCGCCAGATTTGGTAGCCAGCCTGCCTCTTGTGTGGGACAGTTGGTTGAACCTCTTGAGTCTCTCAGGCAGTGCCTGCAATTTATTTTTTGTTTGATGGCTCCTAGTATAAGTCAACTGAGCAATCAACTAAGCAATATTAAGATAATAGGTTAATCTCATAATTGTTCTAGTCTCGCTATAAAAACTTTTGTATCACTACTATTATTAGTTAACTTCAGTAACCTTCTCTGGAATAAACCCAAATGTAAAATGTAATCTGTTAATTGATGTAATTAATTAATATACTGACAGATAGATATGGACTGGTATTTACTAGAGAAAAATCACTGATAATAATGCGATGTTTTGTTGATTCTGTCTTAGCTTTTGTTTTGGTTCACTTATCTATTAAAAACAATGTTTAGCTTTAATCTTTGAAACTAAGATCAGGTCAAGAAATGGTGCAGAAAGTTAGTTTTTTGATTGGTGGCTGACTGCTGTTATGCAATTATACATATACATTGTGTGTGTGCGTGAGTGTAGTTGCTATTTTTTGTGTGTGTTTTGCATTGTATTAATTACTTTTTTCTTTTCAACTTTACTCTGCACAGGATAAGGGCCTCAGATGTTATGGCGAAACAACACCAGTGTGACATCATGTTCTACCCTCTGACTGTCTGAACATAGGAGGGATGTGACCATCATGTCAGGCTCATACTGTGCCACTCAGACAAGTGACAGGCCCTGAAGCGAATGACAGACTTCTTAATCTGATGCGATGGATGGATGATTGTTCAACTGTTCCTGTGAGTTGTTTGTAAAATGAGTGAGCAAGGAGAGCCCATTGTCCCAGGGGAGATGAGGAACAACAACCAGCGGGACCGTGTGACATCTGACGGGGATGCCAACGCCAATGAAATCCAGGCAGGGGAAGGCAGCAGGGGGACGGGAGACATTGGCACTACTCTGTATGGGTTACGGAGTCAAACAGCGGAGCAGGACAAGGTCATCATCTGGGGCACAGACTCCCAGTGCGACGACCCAGAGCTGGCTGAGTTTGAAATGCTAGAGTGTCAGGAGCTGGAGGCATACCTAGTGGGGGAGGGAGAGGATTATGTCGGGATTGGAGAACGGAAGGAGCTTCATGGTCAGCCGGCATCACACAGTGGGGATGCAGCAGAACCAGCAACGGACAAAACTAACAAAGAAGAGAGGAGGGCCATTCAGTGTGGTGCCAGTGACCAGGAGACCAATGCCTCTCATGTCTCTGAGAGCAGAGGAGGTGCTGGATGTGTGACCAAGACAGAGTGTGGTTCTGAAAATGATGTCTTTGTGACATGTCTGTCCACCTTGTCCAGTCTAGGGGGAAGCTTGGCCAGTGCCTTGGACACTGCAGGCCAGACACATACAACAGATTCCTGGCACATTGTATCCAGTCCTTACCGGACGATCTCAGAAGACCTGACACTGGCCTCTCAGTCCTGCACCGTCTCAGAAAGAAGCGAGGTCCCTCAAAGGGCTGAGCGTCATTCACTTCCCTCTGCAATAAGCACAATACAGAAGAAAGATATGGATGTGAATCGTAATTCCACGTCTCCCTCTGAGGAGGCCATTTTAGAAGCACAAGTTCCTCAAAATATAGCACACATTGAGGATGTTTTTGTTGAGCACAATGGAAATCTTAACCAGGCATATAAACTGGGAAATGCTACTGTGGTAGAGAGAAACGGATGTCATGGTCCAGGAGGCAGCTATGCAAGGACTACTCAAGACTGTCGTACTGACTCTGCAACAAAGTCACAGGAAGAAAGCTGCAAAAGAATTGATAAAAGCACCCAAGCAAATGAGACCCTGAACAAAAACCATAATCTGCCTAGAACAGACACAAAGGCAATTGAATCCAAAGCCATAAAGAAACAAGGTTCATTTGATAGAAGTTTCAACAAACAAAACTCATTTGACAAGACCTTGAAGAAACAGACCTCCTTTGAGAGTTCTTTAAAGAAGCAATGCTCTTTTGAAAACTCTGTCAACAGACAGGGCTCTTTTGAGAACTCACAGCAGCATTCTAGAAATTCAAGCCTGGAGCGGAGGAAGCCATGGGGAAGTCCTAGTCGACCAGCTACACCTTCGTCCCCCAAAACCACATGTTCCCCTAACAAGAGGCCCCCTGTTTCTCCGGCCAAGGTCCAGGGCACCAGAGCACCCAGCTTGGAGCATAGTGACCCCTTCCAAAGAGGAATCAGTGGAGTCAAGCAGCTCAGTAAGGTGGGCAGTAGCATTCCGAAACCTGTTACTCCCCAACAGAAAGACACGGAGACTCGTAGGTCCTCTCCCCCACAGAAGCCGAAGAATGTTCGTCCAAAAATCATCACCTATGTCCGGAAGAGTCCTCAGACAAAGGGCCAGGTCACAGAAGCCCCACATGAGGCTTCTGCTCTACCACTTAAACTGTCCTCTTACCCCAGTCCCCCAGCTCATAAAGAACCAAACGTTGAGCCTCAGCTCAATGCCCCGTCTGTACTCTGTTCCTCCAACCTGCTGTTTGACAAATATCGCCAAGAGATGCAGAAGACGGGCTACTATCCGGCAGGCATATCTGTGTCTGGCACGAAAGCCGCACACAGCGCTGTCCCTCATAAAAGTAGTGACAAATCTGAGAGCTTTCATGGAGAACTGTCTGAGAAATATCTACAGGAGGTAAGAGAAGTATTGATGATTTTGTGTATTATCATAATTGAAGTGTGTATTACTTACCTATGACATTTGGTGTCAGTTTCCCTCCTTAGACAGCCAAAGGCTTTTTACAGTGTCATTAGTTTATAGTTTCATTGCTGAACGTCTAATAAATGTTCAGTGTTGCAGTGATCATTTGTGATATTACTGTCAACAGCACCCTCCTCAAGATGCAGGCGGTCACTTGCGCGCACCCAGAGCCCTCAGGCCTCAGTTGGGGCTGGGGGCCAAGTCTAGGGTACCTCAGACAGGTCAAAGGGCAACGATGGCCCTCAATCAGTCTGGCCAGGCAGCTGGAGTGTCCACCCATGGCTACCAGGACCTGACAGGTGAGATAGCTGTAGCTGTCCGCTGTCTGAATGACCATGGTCTAAAATGGCAAATATCTATTTCACAGTCCAAAGACCATTCCACAGTTGTTTGAGCATGCTTTGTTTCATTTGTTATTCAGTGATCATTAGAAGAGGAAAGATAAAGTTGATGGTATCTGGTGATAATTCATTTGATTCTTTATCCTACAGCCATGCGGCATTATCTGTTTTGCAAAAAATAAAAAGCATGTCCTTTTCTACTACACAGTAAAATTAAACGATGAGTTAAATGATCTCTTTAATAGATTTTATGGCATGTACTGGAGACACAAGAATGATGAGAGCTTATTCTTCCATACTGTACTCTCAGAGTCATTACCAAGCCAGTGTTTTCTGAATGAATGGTCAAGCTATTATGGGAAAGTATTTGTGTAAGCACTTTCTCATTTCCCTGCTTGCTATATCAAGCACCAGAGTAGAGTAGATCGTAGTGTATGTTGTTCTGAGTTAGTTAACTCAGAACTGTATCCAAACTGGGGAGGTGAATGTGTCAAAGTGGACGTCAGATGGATGAACTTTAAAGATCAGTAGCATTATGTTAATTGGACATAATCAGGAATGTCAGAGCGGGTTTATCTCACTTGCTGCGTCTTCTTGTGTATCTTTATTCTTTAGCAGATCACAGGCGGCCAGGGTCAGAGACCACCCCCAAGGCCCCCCTGATCAAACCGGGCCAGTCTGGACTTCGACCCCCAGGCTTCTCTGCCCTGCCACCTGCCCGTCTGGCTGCCTTCGGTTTTGTCCGCAGTGCCAGCGTCTCCTCTGTGTCCAGCAACCAGTCCAACGACAGCACCCATAGTGACCCCTGCCGACCCTCTCAGTGTGAGTAACACATCCTTTACATAATGTTTAAAATATATTCTCTTTATTCATGTGTTCCCTTCCAAGTAAAAGGAAAGAAACAATATATAGAACCTTGGAGATAATCGACAGTATTTATAGATTCAAAGAAATATATTTCTCTCCTTGCAAAAACAAATATATTGTATATATTTTGGTTACTTTTGTCTTCTAACTCAAGGACCTGAATCACATTTTTCAGTGTATATATATGTGAGTGCATTGCATAATATACTGTGCATGTATCATTATCCCCTGACTGACTACTGCAGCATGCAATCTCAATCAAATCCAGTTGCTCAGCTTTAATCTGCCTCCTGCAGTCGTCATTTGAAGGAATCACTAACAGTCAAATTATATTGAAAAGCGCATAAGTCAAATGGAATCTCTCTGCATGAAGGACCTGTTACAGGACCTCAAGCTGTTTTGGGTTCATAATCTTTAATACACAGTACACACAGTTGTCACAGAGGACACTTAAACCTTCTGTGTAAAACACCCCCCTGTGAGCCAGATTTGTTGGCTCATGGATGTAATTTGGAACGTCTTAACAGGCTGTGCTCTTCTTGGCTCATACCTCCTTAAATGTTTAGCGGCTCACACCGTGCCATATTAATGTCTCACAGCTTTGATTGGTTGAATTAAGTATAAAATGCCCAGAGCCATGAGCCATGTCTTATACAGTATAAATTAGGCTACATTTTATGTTCTGTTACAAATAATGTATGGAAAACAAACAAACAAAAAACGGTGAGTGGTTTGTTTTTCCAGCCCAGTCTTGCACACTCCTGTTCCACTGCAGGTACAGTACAATAATAAGTGCTGATTCAAACCAGCTATTGTCTGCATGAAAAATGCTGACATGTTATAGAAAAATGTCCTCTACCTGCTCTCTTTATCTATTATTAGCTGCCGTCTACAGTCCACTTCAGACGGACCTTCAGAGTGGTCCGCTCCAATCGGGGCAACAAAAACTATGCCTACACCTAACCTTAATCCTAATAACATACTTTGCAACGCATTTTAGATAAGATAAATAAGCAGCACCGGGGGATTCGATCGCGAGATTTAGTTTGGAAGTCTAGTGCTTCATCCCGTAGGAAAGAGAGACTAAAGGCTCATACATCGTCTGGAGTTTCGGTGGTTAGGTGACCACCGAAAATCCAGACTATGTATGAGCCTTTAATGCTCATACATAGTCTGGATTTTCGGTGGTTAGGTGACCACCGAACTACAACATGACGTCACGAGCCGCGGTGAAGAGCAAACCACCGCCACCGCTCCAGCCCTTCTCTCTGTTTTCACTCACCACCGCTCAACGTTATTTCAGCTCCGGTGGTCACCTCACCACCAAAAATCCAGACTATGAATGAGCCTTCATGGTGCTCCCTGTCTTCTATGGTTCTTCCCTATCTTCTATAGTGCTAATCACTGTATAACCAGGAGGATAGGAGTTTTTGTGATAGTGTCTACCGATTTGCATGATGTATGGATAAAATCTGTACGAGTAATGTAAAGAAAAGTGTTTTGGAAAATGTAGCCTCATGGTGGCGCTATAACAGGCAGATGTGAAAAATGCAGGGCAAAGGTTTTTCCTTGGCCTCTAGGGAGTGCGCATACAAAGTTGTACACAGATTGGTGCAGTTATAGGTAAAACATGATTTGGGCTGTTATAGCGCCACCGTGAGGCTGATTTGAAACTTTTTAAATGGCATTCGTCCTTGGCCTAGTGGGATACTGCGTGTATAATTTTGCAGAAATCGCAAACTGTGTTCATGATTTGTGGCATTTTGTTCGAAAGAGACCAATGCTATACTATACTGGGAGCGCGCTAGGACATCAAGCCATGGTACAGTAGTATGACACTATACAGTCAGTTACATGGTTAAGTCCTGTCTGTTTTCAGCTGCTTGGCCCAGTACAGTATAACTTGCTAAGATCCTAATGATGTAGTGAAGTTTGTGCAATCATGTTTACTGGGGCATTTCAGTTCATTTCATCAGTTCTCAGATTTCTTTCTTGGGAAAACAAGTTTAATTTGATTGTGTATACAAAGAAGTCTCTGTCTGTATGTAATGTTCTGACACTTTTTAGATTAGCTTCATGGGAAATGAGTAATTAGTAGGGGTGTAACGATACATTTTAACAGTGATACGATACGTATCACGTTACATGGTTGACGATACGATACATGGGCGATATTGGTTCATTATGGCGATCCGATACGATTCAATGATTTGAATTCGATATACAGTAACTATTTAAAATACACTGACATTATTTTAAATTAAGTAATTAAACCCCTCTTTTTCATTTTTCTTCAAAGAATTGCTAAATACCATGCACAAAAATGTAGTTACAATCGATTATCTGCATAGCAAAACGATTCGATATCGATTATTTCCATTGCGAAACGATACGATATGATACATAGTCAATGTTGCTGTTTTCATTTCGATATACTTCGATTCTTGAAATTAAAATCGATTTTTCGATGCAGTTACTATATCGTTACACCCCTAGTAATTAGGGGTCAAGCCCAAAGGGCATAGACCCCTTTTGGTTTCCATGAAAATTCCGCCATTTTAGCAGTTTTGGCAATTCTGAGCTATCGTTCTACACAAATTTGGCAATATGGCAGAGGGCTGTGAGGATCCCTCAGGAACTGAAGCTCACACTGACTTTAGATCTCCCGATGAGTAAATTGTTATGATTTGCTCAATCCACTTTCCGGCATTTTTTGGGCACGTCAAATAACCACTCTTGAAATCTAATTTAAATTCATGTGAATGTCTGGACTCTGGTTACGAGACTACAGCGTTGACAGACAATTGGCTGAACACGGAATGTGATGTATGATGATAAGAGCGCCCCTCACTTCACATGAGTGTGATTTATTTATTTATCACTTGTCAAATAATTTCAGTTATCAATGTTTATATAGCTCATTGTGTATATTGCTTTTTTATTTTTGGGCTTGGTCTTATAGCTGCTTGTAGCTGTATTTAATTGAATTGACTGGACATTCCAGTAAAACACATTCATGAGCTTATTTGGGTGAAGAATATCATATTTAGGTTCAGATAACCTGTCATAGAAGGTTACGTTTAGATTCCATCTAGGATCAACCTTGACATGATTGATCTTAAATAACTGTAGATTAAATGAAAACATTAATTTTAGAAGGTTATGAGATATAATGATGTGTTGTGAGGAGAGGAGACATTAACATTTGTATATGTGGCAGATTCATTCTGACAGTAGTGGAGGTTGCATTGCGCTGAAGCATACTGCACCATTCTGTGGATGCTCACAGCAAGGGGTAGACTTTTGCATGTGGGGTAGAAACATACATTTGCCAATGAGAGTCAAATACAAACCTTCCCTCAGCCAATCAGCTCTTGCCTTACCATCCATTTCTAGTGGGTACTTTGACCGAAAAAAAGGCATCTGCTACTTCTCCCAGGTGAATAGTTTCCCAAGCAGTAAGACGACCAACTGTGCTTCAATTATAATTTGTGGGGTTCACAAGGCTGCAGGCATTTTAAGCTCCAGAAAAAGCTTGTTGTTTTCTTACCCATGCACAGTATTATGCTATATTATGTCATGTATAACTTGAGCCAAAGAAGTAATGCATATTGATATAGCAAATCACAAAATGGTAGGCTACAGTCTACATGATCAATCCACGAATTGGGGCATAATTTTCCCTGTGATTTGTCTGTAATTTAACCACTTTCAACCAGGTATCCATATTTTAAGCTATTGGCTAGTTTTGCTATTTGTCTTACAATTAAGTATATTAGGCCTTAATGATTAAGGCCTAATTAACCATTAAGGCTTAATCATTAAGCCTTAATGGTTAATCAGCCCTTGTACTTCAACTGAAGTGAAAGGTGTAATTTCACTAGATAATACAATTTGTACTGTGGTGCAATTAATAGTAGCAGTGCCAGCCCACTATGATGTTTAGTGCATGCAGAGTCTGTGCAGTATTTTATCAGCCAGTGTCTCAACCCACCGTGTTGAACCTGAATAATGTTATTTAAATTCAATGACATAAACATCCTCCTACTCTACCCTGTGTTTCTTCCTGACTGGAGAGTACAGGGTTCTTTTTCAGTAATGTTATGGGAGCATGCTAGTATTGATTCAATCAACTAGAGCTGAATATTTTATGACAGTCATTCAGAGGTTCGGTTTGCAACTCCAGCATTTACAAAGTAATTTTAGATGATGGTGGATATATATGGATATATCAGGTGTTGGAGTCTGTTAAAATGGAAGTTCAACAGAAACTATACACTATAAAAGGAAAAGGTTGCATTCATAAAGCATGTTTAAGTGGATGGAGGGTTTTCGTTCTTGCGTAAATGTTATTTCATACTGGGACTAGCATGACCACACTCTTTTTAATGATGCAGAAGCCTTTAATGTCTGCACATGCCAAATGCCAAAGGCATACCACATATTAAAATGTGGTCATGAATAATTTAATTGTATTCATCTCGCTATCTTGCCTTGATCATTTGTACTGTACAGTTTGGAAGAAAATACAGTACAATGAATAGTGATTATAATACCTTCTCTGATGGGCTGATGCTACTATTAATTGCACCACACTACACATTGTATTATCTAGCGAAATTACACCTTTCACTTCAGTTGAAGTACAGCCAGCCCTTGTACGGTTGGTCAGTTCAGCTGATAAGGCGGTAACAAGACAACTCACCCTTTTTCCACCTCCGACGAAAAAGTGCGGACATCTCACCCCGAAAGTCCGGACGACTCACCATACATCAGTGTGTGTGCATACATTTGATTACCCTTTGAGCTCTTTTTGTATAGTTTACTGAATATAACCTTTGAGCTCTTTTTTTATAGTTTACTGAATATTTCACAATAATATAACACAGAGTGTTGCCAGTTTCATGATACTACAGAATAAAACAATACAAATATAATCATTGTTATTATGAACTACTATTTTACAACGTTATGCAATTTGTTCTGTTAGCACCCTCACCCATCACCCTCTAGCTGTCTGTAGGCCTATTGAACAATAGCATGTACAGGGGAGGATGCTAGATTGCAATTTGTTTTAATTACCAAACACATAGTAGCCTACGATTGATGTACCAATCTGATGGGTCTGTTAGCACCATCCCTCACCCATCATCCTCTGTGAGCTGTCTGTATTGAACAATAGCTAATGAACATTCTTCAGACAGCAAAAGGCAATAACAGCTTATTTAACAATGTCTTAGTCATTTATACTGTAAGTACTGAAAGTGAAGACAACTCACCGGGGTGAGTTGTCCAGTATTCGATAAGGCAGGGCATTTACACTGTCTGTATGAAGAGGATTGATTTCACCAAAGGTTAATGCAATTACAATGGAGCTCCCCTAAGTTACCATAGGTTCTAAAATGACATGCATTACATAACATGTCTCAACAGTCATGATCATCATCATCATCACTATATGATTTTTTACTTATACATTGGTGCTTAATTCAATACAAGCCAATACAAACTACTGTAATATTACTACTATCATTCCATGCATTTAAGATACCACAGTTCAAAGCATTAGTTGTAAAAGGAATTCTCTATTCCATTTAACTTTGATAGACGGATAAATGGCATTGCCACAAAACCTAAAGTCAATTAATAGTATAACACAACACGTTTCATTAGCAGGAAATTGAAAACAATGTTAATTTTCAGATTATTGTGTACTGCATCAATGTATAGTTTGTATACAGGTAAAATTTCATGTTAAAGGAGAATTTCAGACTAGAAGGCTTTCTTACCTTTATTTGTAGTTGTTACGTCCCCACCAAGGAGGTCCAGGTGTTATTTTGTGCAAAAGTGCATTATTGGCTATTTCACCTACCATAAGCCCCCAATGAATTGAATTGCATTGAATTGGGCATTGGGGTGTTGTGCTAATTCGCTTATTTCCATCGCTCAATTTTTTTTTGTATATATCCTCTCTTCATAATGTAAATAGTATGGCACACTTATTTTGATGGAAATAAGCGAATTAGCACAAAAACCCTACCCCTATTGAGGGCTTATATTAGGGAAAATAGCCGATAATGCACTTTTGCACAAAATAACACCTGGACCTCTTTGGTGGGGACATAACAACTACAAATAAAGGTAAGAAAGACTTCTAGTCCGAAATTCTCCTTTAAATGAGCTACCATCAATAACATCAATAACAATGACAATAACACTGATGACATGTTGTCTCTTCTACACTGTAGATCCAAGCAATAGCAGTGAAGACATTCATCTCCACAAGGCCCCAGCGCCCCCCAGTGATGTTTCCTGCACTCCCACGCGCAGCAGCCCCCAACCTCCCAACGCCCCCGCTCCACAGCGACGCAATCTGGTGCCCCCGCCTCGGTGCTCTCCACTCGGTATGTCTCCTCAACACACTCACTGTGTGTTACGGCTATACATGCTATACATACATACATACATACATACATACACGATGGCTTATTCTTCGCTTGCGAAGATCATAGGAGGAGTTTAGAGTTAGGGGTCCTTCAGCTTTGCTTTGCGACAGGCACGTTCATGTTGGTATAATCCGATTCTCGGGCAACTGGTGCACTTGAACCCCTGTCCTGATGCTGCTGCGGTAGAGGTCTGGGTGGGTTGGTCACCCTTTCGACGAGCACGTTTGTGCATTACATACATACATACATACATACATACATACATACATACATACATACATACATACACTAATCGATTAACCACTTAAGCCTTAATTTATACTTTAGCTACGTTGTAGCTATTTTTTTAATTGTTTTAAATTCATAAAAAATATTACCTACAGTATATGACATGACCAAAATAGGAATCGATTATTTTTTTTTTTTTTAAATGTTTTTTGTTGTGGCTTTCGCCTTTATTTTATATCTTTTATGGAGGGACAGACAGTAGGCTGACAGGAAATGGGGAGAGAGATGGGGGGGAAGACATGCAGTAAAGGCCGTCGGGATCGGGAGTCGAACTCGCGGCACACTGCCAGACTGGATTACCAGCCAAGGTGCCTGGACCACTGAGCCATGGCCCAGGCCAGGAATCGATTATTAATCAATTATTTTATAGAATTATCAATTATCGAGTAATTTTTTAATATTGATTAAATTGTTAGATTAATTGTTTTACCCCTAGTTGTGTTGTGTTGTGACTTGTGAGTTGTCCACGACTCTATTTTTGTACGTGTGCGTCTTTAGCACATTTGGCTATCTGTAAGAACAGCATATTGTCCCTCCCGTCATTCAAGGTCATTCTGACTGCCGATCACATGATTAGAGATGCAGTGCATGTCGTGGGGGTGTGGGCAGGGGGAGGGGCTTAGCTGTGGCATGCACATGTTGGTGGTTGTTGAGACAGACGACCGTCATACCTCATGGCCACTGACACAAACCAGACACCTCGCTGTGACGACTCACACAGTCACACCTACTCACAAGCATTCTCTTGTATTTGTCCATTCTATAGAGAGGAAGCTTCCAGCAGTGTAATGACAGCTCTGTAACTACCAGGCATATCATTCACAGAAATGGCTGGGTTCTGAATGTGTCATTTGTCTTTGTTCAGTGCTGTCCTTGTTTTACATAATGCAGTTAGGAGCCAAAGACAGCTAACGAATGCTGGGTATGTGAGAGGTGGTGGTGGGCAGTGTAACTGAACCTGCAAGGAATGTCACTGTGCTACTCTGTACAAGTGTGTAAATAGCTGGTAGCCATTGGCCAGGCCACTTGTTGCTAACGAAGAGAAACTACTGGAGTCAAAGAGAAGGGACCACCGACCTATGTCTATATTAATAATAATAATAATAATAATAATGTATGCTTGTTAACAATGTTGTCAAGTTTATTGTCACTTTTCAACCAGTGAATTTGAAATCATAACATTGTTGATTTAAGTTATGCCTTACATGAAATGAATTAAACCACTTTAAAAACATCTTCTTCTTCCTAAACATACAAAACTGTTAGTAGGCTACTGTAACTTTGTTTGTGAAGGTAGCTGATTTACGACCAGCAACCTTCACAACTGAGCCAAACTGAACCAAAGTTGTTTTTTTTGTTTTTTTCCACTATTGTTTACATTTGAAAATTCTACACGCTGGTCTACAACCGTCACCCTATCATTACTGTATGCCTGTACTCTTAATCAGTGGCATAGTACCTTTATGATGAGTACAACCTCTGCTAATGATGGCTATGTTTTTGTTTCTTTTTTGCTTTGAAAGTGCATTTGAGCCATCTAGCGGCCGTAGAGAGGATTGTAGTATAAAGCAGTAGGAATTTGTCAGCATGGTCATAAATCAGGGTTGCTTATAAAGGATAACTGGAACAGCAGCTCCAGCTAGTGGCAGTGTTGGGTATATTACTTTATATTTGGAATATATTTCTTATTACTTATTACCTTAATTTGTCAAGTAATATATTGTATTACATATTACTGTCTGAGCAAGAGTAATATATTAATATTACTATTACATATTACTTTTTTTTAAATGCTCAAATCGAACAATTAAATATTTAGTATAATTATAAATTATACATTACGTAGACCAGTGGCGTATCTACAATAAGGCGAGGCCAAACGGCCGCCTAGCCAAATCCATTTGAAAACACGACTGAGAAAAAAAGAGGACAAACACCAGACCTGAGAACTATTAGTGGGGAGCGGAAATACATAATTCTTTAACTTCTGCAGTTGTCACATAATGTCACAAGACAGAGCCACGGGCAACGAGACAGACAGACAGAAAGTAATACAGAAAGTAATGCAGTAATACAGAAAGATTTTTAGAATATATTACAATTCCTTTGTTAAGTAATGTATTATATTACAAGTTACCGTATTCCGGTAATATATTACGTAATATATTAAGTTACGTAGTGTTAGTTACCCAACACTGGCTAGTGGTCACTCTACTATATTGATTTCACTACTTCTATTATGTTTCTATACATACTGACTTTATAATACATACTAGGCTCTCATTGCCTTGTGCCTAATATAATAATAATAATAATAATAATAATAATAATAATAATAATAATAATAATAATAATAATAAAGGCGCTGTCACCCCAGGTTCACTTGTGTGACTTGGGGATGTCCAGGAGGTTGGAATTGCCCGACCTGAGGGAGCAGGAGAGGGTATGGCCATGGATGAGTTCAGAGATGTAGCGGGGAGCCTGGTTGTTGAGGGCTTTGTATGTAGTTGCGACCACAGGATGGAGATCCCTGATGTATGGAGATCCCTGATGTATGGAGATATCTTGTCAATGTATGTTATTGTTTTTATTTCTTGCCTTCGATGTCATGTTGTATTTTTCCTTGTTCAGCACTTTGGTCGGCCTTTGGCTGTTGGAAATGTGCTATATAAATAAAGTTTGATTTGATTTGATTTGATCCCTGATGTATGGAGATCCCTGATGTATGGAGATCCCTGATGTAAGGAGATCCCTGATGTCATCAATATTAAGCCCATATATGGAGATCCCTGATGTCATCAATATTGGCCAGCAACTCTACATCTGATCTCAAACCCTTAGATCTCCATATGGAGCTGACTTGTTCTGACATTCCATTTGTTGATCCTTCCCCATACATCCTTCTTCTTCGATGTCTCCCTTTTGACCTTACCTGTCCATTTAAACTCTGTCCCAAAGTTATTAGTGCCACCGCGCCCCGGCAGCCGGTGAAAACTAGAGTTCTCAACAGGCCCGGCCCTACCTGGGCCCTCATCAAACCCTGTACACTCAAGACACTGCCCCCGCTGCCACCCTTAGATCTCCATATATGGAGCTGACCTGTTCTGACATTCCATATGTTGATCTGACCTCATCAAACCCTGTACACTCAAGACACACTCCATATATGGCCAGTACAGAATTCATTCCTTATGTTGATCTGACCCCCCATGCCAAAGCGCCAGCGCTCGCCTAGCAGTCTGCTGTCACCCAGGCGGATATGTTGATCTGACCCCCCATTCCAAAGCGCCAACGCTCGCCCAGCAGTCTGCTGTCACCCAGGCAGATGCGTGCACGCGACCTGTCCCTTATATTAGGGCGAGGTGTTGATCTGACCCCCCATTCCAAAGTGCCAGCGCTCGCCCAGCAGTCTGCTGTCACCCAGGCGGATGCGTGCACGCGACCTCCAGCGTCTTACTGGTTATAATCATTTTGAAATCTATTCTGTCTTTGACCAGTGGAGGTCATTGAGGACTGGTGTGATGTGGTCCCTGGTTCTGGTGAGCAGGCAGTATTGTACATACTGCAGAATTTTGGGAACCTTGTTGGTGACAGGCTATTGCAGTAGTCAAGTCTGGATGTGATGAAGGGCAAGGCATGAATGAGTGTCTCAGCAGCAGTGTGTGATAGGCTGGGACGGAGGCGGGCAATGTTACGAAGATTAAAGAAGGCAGTTTTTGTGATCTGGTTGACCTGGGACTGGAAGGAGAGGATGGGGATCCAGGATGACACCAAGGTTGCGAACATCGCTGGAGGGGGTGACAGTGGAGCCATCAATATTGAGGGAGATGTCATGAGTGGAGCGGGTTAGGGCCAATGATGAGGTTTTATTTCAGTTGAGTTTTAGAAAGTTTGTTTGCATCCATGTTTTCATGTCGGCCAGGCAGGAGGTGAAGGTGGAGTGGGTGATGGCAGTGATATGGTTGTGGAGGGGAGGAGTTGTGTGTCATCGGCATTACAGTGCAAACTGAGGCCGTGTCTGGGTGGCCAGCTGGTGGATACTGTTAATTTTGTCCTGAAAGCTTAAGAAAGTTAGGACGCGATTTCCAATTGACCCTATTTTCTCCTATACCAGTATGTTCTTTGCTTTAAAGTTCTAAGTTTTATGTTTTGTTTCCTGTAGTGTAAAGTGTCTTTGAGTACTAGCACTATGTACTGTAAAAGCACTATGTACTGTAAGTCTGATGTTTAATTATTATTACTCAGCTTCTAGAAAGGATGTAATGAAGGATACAGAGATGGAGGTACAACCACCAGCATCTTCCCCAAAACGGTTTGCAGTGGTTCCTCCCAAGCCTCAGTCCCCTGGTGAGTGTACAGAACGTATCAAATTTCAGCATGTGTTTGTGGCTTTGTTATATGCCATTGTGTTTGGTTTGTGTCACAATGGTGATAAATACAGTAGATCACTGAGCAACACCATGACCATCTTTGTTTTCCCTTACCAAATAATGATTGTCACCAGCACAAAGTATTGCCTGTCCTCTGTCTCCTCTTTCTCTCATTCTGTCAAGGTCTCTCATTGCTAATGTAATGATAGTCTGCTGTTGTCATAGAGACCATGCTAGCTGCCATGCTACTCTAGTGTCATAGAGACCATGCTAGCTGCCATGCTACTCTAGTGTCATAGAGCCCATGCTAGCTGCCATGCTACTCTAGTGTAGGGCTGTTGTCATAGAGACCATGCTAGCTGCCATGCTACTCTAGTGTAGGGCTGTTGTCATAGAGACCATGCTAGCTGCCATGCTACTCTAGTGTAGGGCATAGTTGGCTGCTGAAATGTTGCTGTTTTGGTCCCATTCACAAGTCAGCAATTTCTCCTTCTGTCAGAGACAAGACTATAATATATGAAATGATGATGTTTCTGTCCATATGTGTTACACAGTACAAGTTCATATTACAGGGAAATGTAATAGAAAATGTGAATGTAAAAGAGCTGATTACTAATCATATAAGAAAGACAAACGCATAAATGAATGTAAAAACAAAAACAAAAGAACTGATCTAGCTATATACATCTACCATCTCCACTCTCTCTGTCCTCTGTGTGTACACTATGTGTCTGTCATGATGACTGACTATACCTACTTTCCATGCTCTCTCCTCCTGTAGTCCGTGGGTCATCTGCGATGGGCCGTGGTACTGCTCGGACTGAAAGAACACGGGAGACAGAGCGCCTTCTGGTCCAGCAACTGCAGGAACGCTGTGAGGAGCAGACCAGGCAGCTCCACAACCTCCAGGCCCAGCTGAAGAAGGCCTCCGTTGGCCTAGAGGTTTTTGCCATCACCACACAGCACTTCTGTCAGAAGGTAGGCTACCCCAGATCGGACCTCATTTATATACTTCTCCATATGCCGTGTAGGAGTGCAACCGTTAATCAAACTAATCGATTTAATTGATTATAAAAAAATCACACCTGAAGTGAAGTGAGGGACGCTCTTATCGACATACATCATCATACATCATATACTGTAACTGTACAGTACATCACATTCTGTCCTCAGCCACTCCAATCATCACAAATGTCATTCCGGTCAATCACAATTTGTGTTGAATAGAAGAAGAGGGGAGCGCTGCCGTGGTCCGTTGTTTGTTGAACTGAATACAGGTGCTCGTTGGCGAGGTTAGATTATAACATAAAAGAAGAGGATCCAAGGCACTCTGTTCCAGTGAGGTGAAAAGGCTGTTTTTCACCTCACTGGAACAGAGTGCCTTGGATCCTATGGTGCCAAATTGTGGTTGTTTTTAAGCTTATATTTAAATTAAAATAATTCATGGATCGCCTTGGCTCATTTTGGTGCCCCCTCGGCACTGTGGTGCCCTACGCACAGTGCATGCTGTGTGTGTGCATAGTGGCGGTACTGATACTGACCATTTTACAGACATGATACTGACCATGATAATGACATGATACTGACCATTTTACAGACATGATACTGACTATGATAATGACATGATACTGACCATTTTACAGACATGATACTGACTATGATAATGAGATGATACTGACCATTTTTCAGACATGATACTGACCATGATAATGAGATGATACTGACAGTTTTACAGACATGACACTGACAATCACAATGTGGCGGTGGCGCATCAGCTCACTGATTTTCACTGAACTTTGTGCATGACACCGTAGTGTGAAGAAGTATAAAATAGGGCTTAAGTGGTTAACCAGACTAATCAATTTAGTTGATTTCTTTTTCTTTTTTTCAAATGTGGTTCTGGATTATTATTATTGATGATTCATGGAAAAACATAATTTGCACCCCTAGTCCCCTGGCCTACACCACACCTGTATTGTAACTGCTAATGTTGCTGTCAGTATTGCTGTGTTCATGAAGGCCAGCTGTTGCTTTGATACAGGACTGGGGAGCTTCCCAGCGCTTCTTAATGTTTTGCAAACAGTGTAGTATCAGAGAGATCTATCAGTGAGAGAGACAGTTGAGAGAACACAGGGCACATACAAAGGCTTTGTCTGCCGTCAGTGCAGCGATATAAAACAGTGCAATTTTGTGATGTACTGCATGTGGCTGTGTGTGTCAGGAATCAAGAGAGATTTATGCTGCTTGTACCTGCTTGTACCTCATTCATTCATGCAGGTACAAGCAGCAAAATGTGTGTCTGAAAGACAGGATGTTGTGTGTTGTTTCAAGATGGGACATTTGAGGAATAATTACGTTAGAATGAATTACACCAGCTATTATTATTATGTTTCCTTATGGTATGATATCATCTGACATTTTGCATTTTATAAAAGTCAAGATGCCATTGCTTAGGCTTGGTATCTATAGTTTATGGTACAGCTTGGTCCCATGACACAACCAAGCTCCCCTCTTATCTTTGTATTTAGTGTAACTAATCTCTCTCCCTGCTTTCTCATGAGAACTACTGCACCACCACCCTGAATGTTGTGTACTTCTCCCACAATCTCATGTATTACACTTCTGTCTTAAAACAAGCAAAGCAATTGTATTTATCTTATTTAACTTGATTGTATTCAGTATTGTCTCCCGTCACAAGTCAAACCTGGTGTGACAATACATATGTTACCTGGCGTGACAATATGTGTTAAGTTATGGGCTGATGCTGTGACTCATTGGAACACATAGGCAGTTATTTTCCATTAGCCATTATTTGACTTTTATTTACATTTCAATAGCTTTACATAAATTGTTTCATGTCTGAGTGTTGAGTAGCCATTTGCAATTCACGGTGGCTGTGTGAGCACATGTGTAATGTGCGCACATGATTGTACTGTATGCCTCCTTGTGTGATAAACCAGCTAATTGGCAACTTATTGATTACTTCCATCCTCCGTGTTTTGGTGACGAAAAAGCCCTGCACATGTGTATATGCATGCCAGCGCATGGTGTGTGTGTGTGTGTGTGTGTGTGTGTGTGTGTGTGTGTGTGTGTGTGTGTGTGTGTGCGTGTGCGTGCGTGTGCGTGTGTGTGTGCCGTGCATGAAATGGGGTAATGGAAGGGGTGGTTCAAGGCAGGGCAGGGTGTGTTTGTGTGGGGCTGGTAGTCTTTGTTCGAGCAGCGATGATGCTGGACGCATCAGGAAAAGAGAGGTGAGGCTCCCGTCCTTCTATCTCCCCTCCCCTCTCGCTTGCTTTCCTGGTTCCCTCCCCTCCTCTTTTTCTATACCCCTCATCTCTCCGTCTCTCTGTCACCGCCGCATCCAGCCTCAGGGATGCTGTCTGCCAGCTTAGTATGGGCCACTGCTGCTCTAAGCTACATCTCCAACGACTGCACTGCCTGGACCAAACGGTAAAGGCAGCATCCTCTGCCGACAGCTGAGGATTCCTTTGTGTGTGTGTGTGTGTGTGTGTGTGTGTGAGTGAGTGTGCATGTGATTGGAGGGAGGCGGTTGTCTTGCAGTGAGCATCTATGTGAGGTTTTCTGTCAACTGGTTTCCTACTAGCAGCTGGAGTGTCAGGGAGGCAGTGAGATTAGCTCTGCATTATTCTGCTGAGTCAAAGCTCTCTCTCTCTCTCTCTCTCTCTCTCTCTCTCTCTCTCTCTCTCTCTCTCTCTCTCTTACTGTACATTTTGCAGTGATATTAAATACCTTGCTATAGCTACTATGCTATTTAGCTTGTAGGTCTGCTTGTGTTGGTTCCTGGCAGACAAGCATACTGTTCATACATAGCATGTATGCTAGTGTGTAGTCCGTTCACTTCTGCATGTGTCTGTCCTGAGTGACTCCCTGCATCAGCTGTGTTTCTACTTTCTGAGGGAGAAAGTGTCACAATACTGATCTGATTTTGCTGCTCTTGTCTGAGCATGGAATGGGCATGTTTACATTTATATCACTTTTGGATTCATAGAAGTGTCCTGTATGTCTTAACTGCCATGTAATTTGGTTCTCAGGGCCAAACATGGCTCTATACAGTACATGGAAAGCTATTAGGGTCCCATTGGCCCTTGATTTGTGACCTGCTTGTAAGCTAGACATTTTTACAGATTTTATTTTATTATTATTATTATTTTTTTTACAGCTGATGTCCTTGAGAATGTAGAAGCTTGCTTGTGGAAGCCATGTTTATTCTGTTCACTAGCTGTGCTCAAGGAACTAAAACGGATTAAGTTGCCACAGAGATGGCTGAACATGAGATGGAAGAATTGTAATGCATGTCACGGCACTCCCTTGAGACAGTAGGCTGGGCTGGGGCAGGATATGGGTGGGGTGGGATTGGATGGGGGTCTCGGGTCTGGGCAGGACCAGGGGGGGTTTATATGCTGGGTGGCAGCCTGACGAATTACAAGTGAAACCTTTAGTGACCCTCCTCCACCCTCGGTGAGGTCACTGCAATATCTGCCTGATGACAGTATGTTACGAGCAAGACCTTTGAGAGGGGTAATTGCTGCATTTAGTGGATGTATATTACTCACGCTAAAATCCTCACTGTTAATTGATCTCTGAAAATAGACCAATTTTTAAACACAGAGATAATTGTATTGTGCTGGCTCGCACACATCACTGTCCATCATTTGTCCAATGAGAAGGAGGCACTCTGAGGAGGTCACGCTATGAACAGTCCCCAGTGGATACAGTGTAGGATACCATGGTGTAGGAAGCCACCCACTGACATTCTAATGCCTTGTTCTGTTACCAGTAAATCACATTGATTTGTGTAGTTAAATGGACACGTTGTCACTGCCGTTGTTTCAGGTTTTATGATAACCACTTTCTCTATGATGTGTATCATGGTCAATATCATGTCATTATCGTGTCAGTATCTGTATCATGGTCAGTATCATGTCTGTATCATGGTCAGTATCATGTCTGTATCATGTCTGTATCATGGTCTGTATCATGGTCAATATCATGACAGTATCATGGTTAGTATCATGTCAGTATCATGGTCAGCATCATGCCAGTGTCATGGTCAGTATCATGTCTGTATCATGGTCATAAGGCTGGCCGATATGGGCCAAATGGAAGATATCTCAGTAATATTAATTAACCAAATACCTTGATAGCGATGTTATTGTGACGATAATATCAATAATATTGTGAACCAACATGCTGTGCTTTCTGTGTGTCTGTGTTTTAGAGTGAGACTGCCATTGTGAAGGAGAGGGAACTGTCCCTGGAGCTCGCTAGAATCAGGGATGAAGTGGGTAAGTGGGATGTCCCTCTGCAGGACTTGTGTAATGCATAAACATTATACATATATTTCCATGAGGCACAGTGAGAACAAGCATCCCCTGAGTGCCCATCCCCTGTTGGTCATTTAAGTGGTATATCGTATGATGTCACAGTGTGGTGCACCATTGTCTGATGTCATGGTACGTACAGTAAAATCATCAGTGTTCATTTAACTTGAGTGTATAAATTGACCCAATCCTAGGAATCCTCAGATTTGTTATATAGTATTGTAATTATTTCAATGTGTGATATTACACTGTAAGTGTGATATTACACTGTATGCGCATCAACAACACAACACAACACTGGGTTTAAAGTCACAGAGTGTCTATATCAGGGTGCTCAGTTACAAATACAATGCCTATTGAGGACCCCTGTCTATTACATTGCTCCATTTCAACTCGTTGACACTTCCTTGACACACTCATCACAATAACACACAACTTTGGATCTCTGGTAAATCCAACGGCTGCTGTGCCTTGTGGTCCAGCCTTCAGTGTTGCACGCTGGGAGCATCTGCAGCGGGACAAGGAGGAGCTGGAGCAGCGTTTTGAGAGCCAGCTGCAGGGTCTGCGGGAACAGCAGCGGGTTGAGCTGGGGGCGCTGGAGGAGAGGCTGAGGGCCCAGCACACAGCAGAGACACAGCGCCTACAGGACCAGCAACACAGCGAGCTGGAGCAGCTACGCACCACGCAGCAGGAACAGGTGTGTGGAACAGGTGTGTGTGTGTGTGTGTGTGTGTGTGTGTGTGTGTGTGTGTGTGTGTGTGTGTGTGTGTGTGTGTGTGTGTGTGTGTGTGTGTGTGTGTGTGTGTGTGTGTGTGTGTGTGTGTGTGTGTGTGTGTGTGTGTGTGTGTGTGTGTGTGTGTGTGTGTGTGTGTGTGTGTGTGTGTGTGTGTGTGTGTGAGAGAGAGTGTTCGTAGCAGGCTGTCTGTGGAGGCACGTGAGCCGAGTCTGCTTTCTAGTCCACTATCCATTGATATCATGGTCCCAAGACACCTTTGTTTCATATAAAGTAGGTCAAGACCATAATCTTACAGAGATCCAACAATTCCCCCCTGAGCTTGGCAATGGTGACAAAGGAAAACTGTTTCTTTCTTTTCAAAATCTTTTTATTTCCGTTTTATAACAGTATGGGTGTCAAGTCACAGGTTCATAGAAAAAATAAAATATCAGATTTTAGTATCAGTGACTGAGGTAAACAAACATAGCCTACTGTATGAATCACAGAGATCGTGGGCAGACATAATGAAAAGACTGTTATTGTGCAAAACATGCCCCTTCAAGACAAAAGAAAAACATTTTCTCCCCTTCAAGTCCCAATTGAAAACTCCTGTTTAATGGGAAGAAACCTCAACCTTGAACGGTTGGGTTTACAGTGAGGGGTGAGATGGGAGAGAAGTGTCAAAGGACACTTTGACACTAAGCCAGCAGGAGCCACTGATAGAACCAGGAACCTACTAACCTCCTGAGCTACTGACGCCCTCCACATATATTGTTAATTACAGTACAGGTATGTTAGTTCCCATTATAACCATGGTGTTATTAGGGTGATACATTTTTTTAAGCTTTAAGTTATGATGGTGCCTGACCATTAATGGCCTTCTGAGGAGGAGGATTTCAAATTCAGTTCCTTATAAGTGCACATGTCATTGTCCCAGATTGAGGACATGAGCGAGAGCCATGAAGCCTCCTTGATGGAGATGGAGACAGCTCACAGTGACACTCTGGCCACCCTGCAAGAGGAACATGCCAGGACAGTAAAAAGTAAGCACTACATCCTCGACCATCATACCGACTGAAACCGTACTTGCAACCCGATCTTATTTTAATGATGTTTAGGACACAAGAAACACTTTCCTGTATGTAATGTAATGTGTAATGTGTTTTTAGATATGTTAGTATTTCAAAGTGCCTGTGATGTCACAGGCACTGATCTCACTTCCTTCCTGGACTACATGTTGTCTCGTCTCAGTAACACTGCATCCACACTGTAGCGTCAAAAATATGCCAAAAGCCGTGAGCGGCAGGCGTCTCTTCCTCGTCTTTAAATAGCTGGTGGATGGAAATGAAGCTCCACCCACACGGTAAAATGCCACGTCCACCAGCTGTCTAAAAACCAGGAAGAGACGCCTGTCGCTTGTGGCTTTTGGCATCTTCATGACGCTACAGTGTGGATGCAGTGTGTGACAGCCCTCCCCCTCTCCACAAGGAGGAGCAGTGCACCAAAGCATCATGGTCATTGTAGGAATTCAGCAATCTAGTCATTTATCTACTACAAAAATACTATTAAGATTGAATGACTGCAGTTTCTTCTTTCTTCTTCGTGAAATGTCAGTTTAATGAACTATTATCACCTTTTATGTCAGACCTGAAGATGGCTCATGAGCAGCAGAGGAAGAGTCTGCAAGAGGAGTTTGAGAAGCTCAGACTGTCACTGCAGGTACACACACACACACACACACACACACACACACACACACACACACACACACACACACACACACACACACACACACACACACACACACACACACACACACACACACACACACACACACACACACACACACACACACACACACACACACACACACACACACACACACACACAAACAAACAAACAAACAAACAAACAAACACACATGCATAAATATTCATATTTTTTATCTACAAGACACAACACTTCTTCTCTGACAGGTGGAAATCTTGTAGGCAAATGTCAAAAAACTGTATTTTTCAGTAAATGGAAAAAAGAAAGTGTGTTCAGTTTGAGAAGCTCAGACTGTCACTGCAGGTACACACACACACACACACACACACACACACACACACACACACACACACACACACACACACACACACACACACACACACACACACACACACACACACACACACACACACACACACACACACACACACACACACACACACACACACACACACAGAAAGCACTTTCAACCTGGCGTCCCTAACATTAACGTGAAGAATTTCCAACCTATTTCTATTCAAACATACATAGAGTAGATGCAGCATACAAGGCCACATGCCGATTCTGCTATTTTCACTACTTTGTGTGACACTGTCATACAACAAAGTATAAAACAGTACTGTATAAACAGTGCATCAATTTATGATTTTTGAGTGGTGTAAACCACTCCTACAACTGGCTTTTGTGTGCAGAAAAAAATGAGCATGGTTGCTATGTTCAAAATAATTTCTGACGTAATTAAATCACACCCGGGTGAACTGGATGACCGTAGCAACCATGGTCATTTTCTCTGCACAAAAAAAGCCAGTTGTGAAATCACATCCAGGTGTGATTTCATTACGTCAGATCAGAGCTGATCATGCTATATAAAACCTTACACCACTCAGTTCACACGGGTGTGATTTTTTTAATTAAATGATGAAATATGGAGCTATAAGGTTTACTGACAATATGATCAATTCTTCAGTTACTGAGTGTGTATATAACTAACAGGGTTATGTTGTGTGTTGGGTGAACAGGATCAAGTGGACACCTTGACATTTCAGAATCACTGCCTGCGAGACCGAGCCAAGCGCTTCGAGGAGGCTCTGCGAAAGAGCAGCGATGAACAGATAGTGGTAACATTTTAGGCTTCATTTATGTTGCACGCCAAAAATAACAGATCTACAAGCTCACAAGTTTGAGCTTGTACATCAGCTATTTCAGTGTCATGTTTTTTCCCTTTAGTAGCTAACCACAGAGGTTAGTTACTTTAGCTGGTGTTGCACTTAATAGCAAAGAGATAAATCCTCAGCACTAGTTTAACTAGTATACTAATTTTACTCTGCCGTATGATTAGTTTAGCAATTTTACTAAGCAATGATTGTTGATAGTAACATTTACTGGAGCTTTCCTCCCACGGTTTAACAGGATGCCCTGGCTCCATACCAACACATTGAGGAGGACCTGAAGAGTCTGAAGGATATTCTAGAGATGAAAAATCAGCAAATCCACCAACAGGAATTGAAGATCTCAGAACTCGAGAAAATGGTAGGCTCAAAATTGCTGCCTCCTATTTAATAAAAATCATACCTGTGTGAACTGAGTGGTGCAACTCCCCCCCCCCCCCCTCTCTCTCTCTCTCATTAGCAGGCAACAGTGCAGCACTATCTCTCTCTCTCTGTTTCTGGCACAACAGCGCCACTTTTGCCCCTACTGGTACTCGTCACACACAAACATAGGTTAACACGGACATTGCTGTTCCTTGGAGTGGTTGCACCACTCAAAAATATATGCTGTGCAAAATTGTGTATGTGAATAGGACAATAACTCTAACCACAAGTTACATTATTTGTAATCTGAAATGTGCTTTATGCATTTATAGATAATATGAAGAATTTAATGTTGTACCTTTACCCATGTGTTTTTGAGCAGGGCGAAAAGAATGCATACCTGGAGGAGCGAGTTCAGGTTTTACAGCAAGAAAATGAGGACATGAAGGCCCGGATAGATAACAACCTCGCTGTGTCTCGGTCAGTTCTGTTTAAGGGTTGCTAAATCTATTTCAAACTACAGTATGAAACCTTTGGATGTGGTTAAAAAAAATCTTCAGTAGGTTTCCAGGTTTGATTGATTGATTAAAATGTTTATTTCACAGTATGCAGAATGGGTACATTTCAAACGAAAGCACAAGTCAATACAAAAACTGTTCCTGTGGACAACACCATGATTAAGCATTACACTTGTTTACAAAAGGGTCCACCATATTCAACATTTAGAGACGTACAAATATACACTTCTATAAAAACAGGAAATCATCATATAAAGAATTACAGTAAAAAAGGGAAAAACAAGTACAGTATGGGGAAAAAGGGTGTGTGGGGGGAAACTCAGACTTCATTTACGGGGGCCAGTTTCGAATTGCAGCCGTCCGTAGGTGCTCTTTGAGACATTCACATGTCTTAATGGCTGTTGGTAGGGCGTTCCACAGGTAAAACATGCTATTTTGTATTGTGATTTTAAATTGTCTCTCATTACCCACTCCCTCTTCAGGCAACTGTCTGAGGAGAACGCCAACTTGCAAGTGCACGTGGAGAAGGAGAGCAACGAGAAGAAGCGCCTCAGCCGCAACAATGAGGAGCTGCTGTGGCGTCTACAGACGGGCGAGCTGAGCCCCCGCATGTCCCCCGCCTCCTCGCCCATGCACCGCGCCTCCCCTGGACCCGGCTCCTCTGCACGACCACACTCCTACCATCAATGAGGTGCACTGGAAACCACACACTTGTCTTTTATCTAACCAGCTCTTACTTTGATCTGACGTCTATCAATCATCGAGGCATTTAAAAACCTGTGGAAGCTCTGAATGTTTTTTTATTTTTTATCTCCAAATGTGTTGTCCCCCGTCATGAAAAAATGTGGATTGTTACACTATGTAGATGGCTAGATACTGTATACATCACTTTACCGACAGTTCCTCTGGAAGTTCCCCTCTTTATCTGAATGGTTTCTACAAATCTAACCCCATCTGATTTTTATCACGGATGGAAAGTGTTATTGACCAAGCCTGTACTTTCAAACCCCAAGAGAAGCTATCGTTTCAGAAAAAAAAGAAAGGATAAACTGTACGCTGCTCCTGTTCTAAGATTAATGTCCCACAACTCAAGGTAGGCGCTATGGTACATGAAGGACTCCAGCTGTGATACACTTCATCAGACTCAAGATCACACAGTCATGGTGCCTCCATCAGTTCCATGTTTGTGCCTCTATCTGCAGTAGTACATCCCCACATTGTCACCCAGGGCTCAGAATGGTGGATGTGTGAGACATTATAAAACATCAAATAAAAAACAATCTAAAGTGCAACAGTAACCACAAGAAGCGCCTTTGCTATACATTTTCTCCCACCAGCAATCTCTCTCAAGGCACAGGCAATATTTAACATCACACATGAACCAAACTACCTGCTGTAGCGTTCTGATTCATGTAAAGCTCTGATTGCTCTCTGTGGCACATGTACCCTTTTGTATGAACAGTATTAGTGTTGGATCAATTACTACCTGGTCACCTAATGGAACCTCAGTCGTTGGTTTCTTCTGAAACTGCAAAGCCAATGATCTCAACTGGCCCAAAATGTATGGTTACTAGATGGCAAATTCAAGTTGAATGAACTGCCAGACAGTAATGTAATCATATTCTTATTGTAACTACTGTTCTTGTATCTTAAGTTTTATTTTGCTTATAGTAAAGCATGCACTGTCTTCCAGTTAAAATCCTACTCCTATTGACGGTTTAGCAGCAGCCTGCAGTGTGGTGAGTAGAGAGGACAAACTTTAGGGCCGAAGCTTAATGCAACTTATCATCAACAAACGTGACCTCTCATTTGTAATAAAAACAGAGTAAAGCTCCAATGTAATTGAATGATACATTTCATTACGTAACGGCTAGTGTATTGTTGATTGACAAAGTAATTTTGTTTTTCAGGATTGCCTATTGTCTACACTCTACAGTTTATGTACTTTGTTTTACAGCACTAGTTATGTGACATGTTTAATAGCAAAGGCTATGATGTATTATAAAAGCAACACAGTACATTATGCACTGTCACAATCATCATCTGAAATTAATTTGCAATCCCAGAAAAAATACACTTTAAGGGCATTAAACAGTAAAGTGTAATAGTTTTAGTATCTGTACTTGAACCTTTGGCTACAAATCTAAAATATAGGACTGGTGTTAGACAGACAGTCCTATATGAGTATTGTGTGTTACAATACGAGTACAGTAATGTAACAAAGTGTTGCTCTTTTTCATGCCATCTTCAAGTGTACCTTATCATCTCTCAAAGACTGGCTGAAAACATTTCATTATTGCGGTTTGCAAAGCTTTATATGTTTGTTTGCATTGTAATTGGGGTTACAACACATCCAACAAACTTGAATGCAGATGTGTGTCCATAGAAGGCATTATGGCATCAAAACATTTGTGTTCGATTGTATCCACATGTGGCTTTGTTGGAAAATTCTTACTCACGGAAACTCAATTTGATATAAAAAGATATTGTATGTAACATGGTAATAGGATCATGGTGGGATTTTGCAAGCTGTTACCTCATCTCTCATATTGGAGAATAATCTCAGGTCTTGGAGAGAGTCATGACTCATCAAAGAAAAGCAACTGCCATCATTTTCTTTTTTTTATTCGTCAATGGTTACGTTATTGTACTTTATCAGCTGATGCTCATACAGTACTATACAGTATGTTTACATTATCCTCTTAGCTCAATTGTATGTAATGTGACATGACATCATATCCTTGTGTGGGACATTATTTGGATGTACAGTATTTTTAAAAGTATCTCTAAGAGCCTTTTGCTGTTAGTAATTACCAATAAAAAAATGTTTTAATAACTGCTAGATAATTATCAAAACACCCCCTTCCAAAACATACTTTCAACTCGGAAAATTACTGAACTAGACATTGATTAGCTTGATGTAATAGACTCACAATAGCCATGTTTCAACGGCAGTTTGTTTGCCAAGCTAAATGCATTTAGCTGTGTCTCTGGTGGCTTGAAATGTATTTGAAATGGTTTTACTCTCTATCAGGTATTCCAACTGCTGCACTGATTGCCTCTGTGTCCTGTGGACATGATCTTGTACTCATTTACTAAATGTTTGTTTGACACCAGATTAGGAGGTATTGTTTACAGTAAATCAATGGCTTAGCAGGTTTGGTGTACGTATCACACAGATGTTGATACGTTTTTGATTGTTACAGGGCTTATGTTGTAAAGATTGTAATTATTTCAGCATACCATTATGCTGTGCATAGATTACTATGAAAGCATGTCTTTAAGATTGTCTTGCATTGTTTTGTTTTTGTTTTTTATATATCTACGTACTGTATATAATTTCAGATGTTTCCCCCCCATAACTGCAACTGTAGCTTAGCTCGTTAAAATATTGTCGTCAGTGATAAGACACCAACATCTGTACTGTAAATGTTGCACTTTGAATTATTTATTAAACCTCAACAAGAAAATGTGTGTTTATAAAAGTAATAGGCTATATTATCTCGATATATATATCATTGCTCTATATTGCTAGCAAGGTTCTTTTTTTGTGATTATACAGACAAAAAAAGCATAAGCATCTTTCTGTGATTTTTTATGAGCAGTTATTAGATATTCAGTTGTAAAAAATAAATCACTATCTTTGATGATGAGAAAGATTATCACCTTTTACATAAATTTTAATTAACTGTAGATATACATCTGTGTCTGCTCTGAGGGGTAAAGGAAGAACCTCGTTACGTGTTGAGCTTGTATAATTTATGCCAGGGGTTCTCAACGTTTTTGGCCGGGGACCCCGGAAATGCTTTGGCAATGTCTCGGGACCCCCGCCCCGCCCCCTCCCGACCCCCAATATAAATTGACTGCTACAATAACCTTAAACCATTTTGGGCGGGAACCCCTTTTGGTGTTTTAAGCATTATGTTATAATTTAGCTATTGAAAAATAGCTAAATAGCAGATCTACAAGCAGATCTACAAGCTCATAGCGCGCCACCGAGTGGCGCGCTACGAGCTTGTAGGTCTGCTATTTTTGAAAAATCGTGTTTTTTTTTTTTAAATCTTTTTTTTTTGAAAATAATTTGGGGACCCCCTAAAATAATTTGGCGACCCCCCGAGGGGTCGCGACCCACGGGGTGAGAACCCCTGATTTATGCTATTTTCAGCACGCACCACCATCGTACAACAGAGTGTAACCTATTAACCACTTGAACCCCAGTATCCATAGGAGGATCATTAGCCGGAAATAGCAGATCTATACATCTTGTAGATTGGCTGTGTAGATGGAAAGAATACCGTAATACGGCCCACGTACAGAGCCAACTGAGGTCTGGTTTACTTCGTCTAGAAGGTTTAAGTGGTTACGCATCATTTTGTGCATTATTTCCTTTGCATGAAAGGCTGCAGGAGGTCTATAGGCAGAGGGAAAATGATGGTGGAGTTCTTCTCTGCTGCGATGGTGCCGAGGGTTTGCAGGTAGCGCAGCTGCAGACCGGAGGGGGACTCGGCAATCACTAGGGAGGCTTCTTTAAGTGCTCTAGCGGCGTTCATCTCTCCCTCAGCGGCAATAACCTACAACACAGATAAGAAACAGTGGGGATGACACTCATGTGGGTCGAATGCAGGGTAATTTGTAGACATGTTCAGACACAAGGTCACACCCACATTACTGATTTGTTAGTCATTTTCACAGCAGTCATTTCCACATGAAACAGTAGGCCTAAGTGCTGTTACCAATGATTCTAATTAAAGGTTGAGTTCAATTCAGATCAGGGTGCTATTGGGCATGTTTGTTCACAGGAAAGGCTCTTCTCTGCCAAATGGAATGGAACCTTTTTACTCTACTATTTCAGGTAAAGATCTATTTTACCTAGATCTATTCCCTTGTTTTTCCTCCTCACCTTGGCCCTGGCCTCCCTGGTGGCCTCTGCCTCTGCTGCCATGGCCCTTTGTAGCTGTTGTGGCAGCTTCACGTCCTTGATCTCCACACGCTCCACTTTAATCCCCCATGGATCAGTTGCTTCATCCAGGGATTCCTGCAGTCATCGTTTGAATAGGATACATGTCATGAGCAGTCTGGTTTTATTTGGGCTTTTATGCCTTCATTGATAAGACAGTAGTAGACTGACAGGAAATGGGGAGAGAGATGGGGAGTGACACGCAGCAAAGGTCGTCGGGATCAGGATTCGAACCCGCGACACGCTGTCAGGCTGACATTGCAGCCTAGGGTGGCTGGATCACCACGCCGGTGGCCTGGGCCAAATTTTTGATAGTTAGGAACCATATGAAGCGTTACAGGTCAACTCAGAGAGTGTAAAGAACCAATGCTTTAGATTCAGCACGTTTGTTCCCACCTTCATACTCCGTGAGATGCCCTCTCTATCAGACAACAGCTCTGCAAGGTTCTTGGTACCAAGAACGTTCCTTAGGGTGGTCTGTGCCAGCAACCGTGTAGATGAGTTGGCATTGGCCACATTTGTCACAGCAGAGATGGGACAATGAATCCGGAAGTACACCACACCATCCACGGACACTGTCACTGAGTCTTTGGTTAGGATCTGCAGAGGAATAGTGCCCGAGTTACACAGTGATGCTTTCTTTGACTGAGATCACTGTAGTCTAGTCTAGTGGTGTATAAAGTTTCTGAGTAACTTGTAATTCTTTGTGAAACATAAACGTCGAGAAAATCATTACCAATTGAGGAGGGATGTCAAAAGATACTGTTCTCAGATCCACTTTCACAAAGCTGTCGGTGCAGGGCAGGACGAAGAATATAATTTAGCTATTGAAAAATAGCAGATCTACAAGCTCATAGCGCGCCACCGAGTGGCGCGCTACGAGCTTGTAGGTCTGCTATTTTTGAAAAATCGTGATTTTTTTTTTTTTTTTTTAATCTTTTTTTTTTTTTTAAATAATTTGGGGACCCCCTAAAATAATTTGGTCTAGTGGTGTATAAAGTTTCTGAGTAACTTGTAATTCTTTGTGAAACATAAACGTCGAGAAAATCATTACCAATTGAGGAGGGATGTCAAAAGATACTGTTCTCAGATCCACTTTCACAAAGGTGTCGGTGCAGGGCAGGACGAAGAAAAGGCCTGCAAAAAGGAGTGCATCCCTTTACAACGGCCATGCAGGCTGAAACATATGGGGAATTAGTACTACAAGGTTATGTCCAAAAATATATTATTTACTATACTGCATTGCATCTTGATATTAATTTTCATATGTACGAATACTGCCAGAATCATTGGATGGTTTAGCATTGTTTACAAAAAATAAACAATACAAACACGTACAGATTAGATAATCAAATAGAAATATAGCTGCAAGCAGCAATATAACATCACTATTTTTGTTACGCTGATTAGCTGAAGGGGTTATGTCAACGCTGTACTCCTACAGCCAACCATGCATTAGCAGCGTCCAAACTCCGCACAAATGAATAGAAATGCGATTTCAAGGGGGAGTGGTTATCTCTGGCGTCATTCGCCAGGAGTGGATAGTGGATCATATAATTCATACAATCATATAATTGGGAGATCTAAAGGTCCTTGGACAAATCACTGTGAGCTTCAGTTCTTGACCCTTTTCCATGGCCCTCTACCATTTTGCCAAATTCTTTGGAAAGTGACAGCACAGAACTGCCAGAACTGAAAAAAGTGTCGGAAGAAGAAAATACGGTAGAAAAGCAATAGGGGCCTTCACCCCTTCAGGCTTAATCCCTAATTACAGTTGGAATGATCATATTTCAGATCAATGTTCTTATTTGAGCACAAATTTATTTCCAACGCGCATTTGGACTCCTCTAACTGGAGAAGCAATCCACATTGTACTGTATATTGTAAATGTAAACAATAGATTTAGCAGTGTACCTGGACCTTTGGGTTTCTTCTTGTCTGTAATCCGACCAAGCCTGAAAATAACAGCTCGTTCATACTCGTTCACTATCTAGAGGTCAGGGAGAGACAAAATGAGAAGAAGCGATTGAATTACAATTCAGGCTTTAATATAAAGCCTGAATTGTAATTCAATCGCTTCCAGACATATTATGTTGTGAACAATATGATTGTACAGTTTACTTCATAATACTCTACCTTAAGACACATGGATATTGACAACGGGAACGTTGCTACGATGAAGATCATCGATATAATTACTATAGTCCAACCAATACATCCCAGCGTACCAGAGTTTTTATCTGTACAGGAAGTAAAGAACAGCATGATGTCATCTTTGACTTTGCATATTCTCTGTAGCAACAACTGTACACACAGACGCTTTAAAATGCTCCCTCTCTCTCTGATGAACCATTCTCATCGCACAAGCAAATTAATTTATAAATCCCAGACAATTACCAACAACAATCTAATTTGTAATAATGCACAATAATGCATCTGGTCCTGACCTGTTGTCATGTTACTTTGATTACTTCTACGGTAGTTATAAAGAGTGATCACTGTTGAGAAAGGAAGTGTTGCTTGTCTGTCTGATATTGTCAAAGCTGTTGAACTGTCGATTCAACCCTCAACATTCCCTTATCCCACATCATCCTGGCATCATGATTATAACTATTATTAAGCAATACTTTGGGTTGTTTTACAACAGTCCAAGGCAAGCTGACAAGAATCATTATTTATTTTCGACATATCAGAAAGTGAGAAAAGAACGTTCACATACCTTCTATGTTCTCTGGGGAACTTATCTGAATCTTACCCTGCGTAACCATCTCTGCAGTGCTGGACGCTGTGGATAGCATTAGCGAGGATGTTTCAGGTGTGCTGCACCAAAGAAAACAGCGATGGGCTTATTTACCTGCACCTGTTCTCTCTCCCACAAGGGTGTGGTCTATCTGGTCTATCTCCGTCCCTCATGGTCTGCTGACGTCCACGAGAGACTGCATCAGGGATGCTCCCACTCGCTGGCATGTGACTCTTGTTTGGCTTGCCATCAACATGAATCGTAAATATTCTCTACATCGCTCTTTTATTAGAGAACTAATATTAAGTATAGTTTTACTTCCAAGACAGACATTTGATGAGTGCAGTTTATGAATAAACAATACATGGTATCTTGACACCAGGCTGTGGAAACATGATAGTCTCTTCAGACACAGGCTGATGGGATCATGTGTCGCAATTTCTCTCCCTGGTATTTTTCTCTGTTTAACCACTACCCTAGCATCCCTATGGGGATAGCGTTCAGTGAAAATAGCAGATCTATAAGCTTGTAGTTGTAGATTGCCTATTTTCGGCAAAGACTTTGAAGTAGATATTGACAGGACTCTTCACCAGTAGAATGATTCAATGATATGAAAGCCAGTCGGTAATGTATGTTCAATATAAAGGTGTCACGGTTCGAGACCAGAGAGGGTAGGACCCAAATGCAGGACGACAGTACTAATAATACTACAAAATAAAGGTACACAGTGCAAGATCAACCCTAACTGGAAATAAGAAACATGGAACACAATACTACAAAATCACAGGAAAACAGTAAAGTAAAAGACTAAATAACTAAAAACCAAAAAACACATGCAAAATGCAGAACCGGTCACGGAATGTGACAAAAGGTTTATTGCGTCCTGTTCTTCCTGTCCTGACGGACAGATCGGTGAACCAATCGGTGTGCGCAAATCTGAGCCGCGGCCCTCCCATCTAGGCCAGAAATGTCTAGCGTTAGCTCAGGCTAATGTTAAGCCAATCAGGATGGAATATGAAATATCGGACAGATCTGTGTTGCGCACATGACTATAGAGATACTGTGTAACGATTTGCAGGATTTTTGGACAAAATATGGAGGAGTAATATAAAAATAAATGTTTTACAAAAGTCGGCCTCCTGGTGGCGCTATAACAGGCCGTTCTGGAAGGTTTGGGGCAGAGGTTCATCGTTGGCATCTAGGGAGTGTGTGCAAAGGTTGGCATCGACCGGGTTAACGGTGCCGGAGATTAGCTGGTAACAGACGGACGGACACAATCACACACACACAATCACACACACACACACACACACACACACACACACACACACACACACACACACACACACACACACACGGAGTGCAAAACATACTCTCTCCCCATGCCTTCGGCCTGGTGGAGACAATAATAACCATCTGGAATACTAGGTCATATTAGGCACTAGGCCATAGTAGGTTATGGTAATGTTCTGCAAGTCATTGTTGTTTGGCCCTCAGTTAGACCATGGTGACCTAATGCAGATAGTTAATCCGTCTTTTATACGATAAGATATCTTCTTTTATCCACATTTAGTGTATAGTAAAAACAGGAGGGGGCTAGTATATAGCCCTTGTGAATCTAATCAAGTATCGGATTTGAAGTCTTTGAAATTATGTTGTATCATGATAATATTTTTTTACATTGGCACAAATCAATATTAGTTTAAAACTGAAATCAATGTTTTTATTGTGCTCATAGTGGAATTACATTAGTGTGACTCCTAAATAACTAAACCTGACCACATTATGAATGTCATTCATTATGACTATGAGCATACTACTATTTGTTCCTCTTAGTAATAGTAGACATAATAGTTGTTAGTGCTGTAGTAGTAATTGTGCTGTTATTGTTTTTTAATTACATAATTATTTGTGAAGTTGCTTGACTTGAAGTGATTGTCAGCATGCAGGATTGCGTGCTGCAGGTGGCAGGTGTCCATTGTCTTCTATATTCTAGAAGACAATGGACACCAATCTAGAACATAGAGATCTACTGACAGAGGTCACGTTATGTAATATCCTACCTCTACCATTTCTTTGCCTAATAGATTGATATATACATATACATAAAAATAAAATAACCACATTTCTATCCAAAAAGGTAAGGTACTGTAAAAGTATACAGTATGTGCGTATGACACGAGAACGCACAGTAACCATGTCCATGTCAGATAGTGTCCATACTGTACTGAACTAACAATGTGCTTTAATTCATACAATTGTATAGAAACAGTCACCATACCTTTGGGGGAATTTAAAGAACAGTATGTAGCCTATGAGAATGTACCATTGTACCCTCTAGTCTAAAAGTGCAGTTACTGCAGTCGACCCATTGTGAACAGACAAATGCATAGATCCAGCAGATAGATTCACCATGCAATTATTTTTGTTTGTTTTTAATTTGTAACATTTTTAATTAAGGTCATATCATTTTAAAACAGTACAGAGTAATACTGTAAATCTCAACTCACCTAATCCTTAACAGATAACATTGTATATGTACTAGTACTAGTATCACTACTAGTATCATTATACTAGTGTTGATTCATACAATCGCCTTTAGATGTCAGCCTATACTCCATAATTTGCCTCATAGAATCAGATGTGATGAGTTTTCCAAACACTGTCAGGACCCATTTGTGGGTCCCACATTTTTATTTTCATTTCAAAAGATTAAAAAAAATGTAAAATAAAATAAATAAAGGTCTTCATAAATTAAAATATAATTGAAACATTTTTCAAAAGAATTTCAGAAATTCATGTAAAAAGAAACCCAAGTTTTAAGAAGTAGTGAAAATAGCGGATCTACGCCCTGAGACGCATTGTGAGTTTGTAGATCTGTCATTTTGTCATTCAGTTTGGGTCCTGGGAAGACATCAAATGTCTCTTTTGTCTCTCGAACTAAAAAAAGCTTGGGAACTGGCCATGCCATACACACCTAACCTGACTCCGCCAGATGGGGCAGCAGAGAGTACATTGGGTTCACCAGTGTACTCTCTGCTGTCCCATCTGGCGGAGTCACGTTAATACACACCCCCAGATCTGTAAATACGTTTTTAAAGATAATTCTGCATTCTGCTATTGCTTATGATAATTATGCCCAATGCACGGGGGATTGTCAATATTTATTTCCAATAGTTTCTATTTATGACACTTCCTCCCTTTCTGTCCTTCCTGAGTTCTACGTGAAGGATTTAAAAATATAACACACATTTTCTTGAATGATTGGCATCTCAGCATGATAAACATGCAATTGCATTGGTTTAAGCTAGTGAGAAGCAATATTTTTAATACCGGTTCTGTTTTGTGCTGCTCTATTGCAGTTATGATTGTGTTTGCATATTGTTTGTCATCCAATATAGAACCGAGTTGATGATACTTTAAATCTGAACAGAATGGATTCAGGTTTTTCCTACACTCTACTGGGAGGGAAGAGGACAGAGTACTGTAGCGTACCAGGCTGGATAAAGAGGTTGAAGGCAGACTGATGATGTGAAGTTTCTTTATTAAATCAATGTGAAAACTAAAAACAAAGCACAAAACGTATAATCAATATAAGGCACACATAATCAATATAAGCAGACATAAACAAATACAATTTACAAATAAACCAATTAAAAAGGTATATATATCAAACCACAATACCACATAAGCAGACCACCAACTAAAACAATAAAATCCCACAACAATCCCACAAACAAATAACCATAAAAATTGACATTCACCTTGTTCCCTCTCCAGCTAGGTGCTAACTCATGATGTCCCTCGACCATGTCATTCTCCAGGAAAGTCACTAAAACCAATGAATCAATAATTAAAATCCGAAAGTTCCATTTCCATTTAATTTGTTATTTGATTTCTCTGCACTCACTTGATCCATTTGGTGTTCCATTTCATCCTGTTGACGAGGTTAGGCTTAGCTTTCAATCCTCTTTGTTTGAGGAGAGAAGCATTGTGAGGAACAAACATTTCCTCTGACTGATGTTGGGCTGTCTTTTATCTGTGTCAGTCTGGCTCAGGTGAGCGAGCAAGCTTCCTGTTGGCCCACATAGTCTTTCAAATTAAAAGCTTTTCCTCCATTTTGCTCCGGGGTCCGTTACAAGTACCATTCTGTTCCCTTCCCTCAAGGTAAGATCTTACCTAGTTAATAAAAACTCGGTTTCCGAGGCTAATAGACAAGCTGTCAAAACCAATTGCCCCCAGCTTGCCCAACAGTACGGATTGATTCAGTGTCGAACGATTTTTACACTGTACTTTCGTATGGCCTGCATGGCAGCGTCTACCTCACGCCTGATGTAATCCGTCAAGTAGCAAACATATATCAGTGGAATGGGGGAAGAGTCTATTGCATACTACAATATTCCTGCATCTTGGTTCTAACAACCACTAATGTGACAAACTTCACGCTCAACACTGCACTCCCTTCGAATGTATAGCCATACACAGTGGTTATACACACAATACAGTGCGTCACTCACGAATATAGACGTCACCGGCAAATAATGCAAAATTACATGAACGATACGTGTCACCCACGGCCGCAATGATGCAAATGATTGTCATTTATTTGCGAACAGTGCGTGTGACAGGCATCACATAATACGAATGACGTGATGTGTGTGTATGAAGGCGTCCCACAGAGGCTGAAGGCGCTGAGGTAAGGAGGTCACCATGGGTTCAGTGTGCTTTGCTTAGGTGGGAAGCTGGAAGGTGACATCCACCTTAGCCTCCTTAGCCAGCGACACAATGTCAGACAGCTTTACAACCATTTTAGCAGCTTCGTCCAAGCCATCACAGGCCAGGATCTTCAACTGGCTGTTAGAGAGCAGTACTTTGGCATTGTCCACATTTGTCCCTTGTAACCTCACAACAATGGGGATTCTCAGTTCTAGGTCGGTAACAGCCTTGATGATGCCCTGGGCGATGACATCACACCTCATGATGCCGCCAAAGATGTTGACCAGAATAGCCTGCACCTTCCTGTCAGAGGTGATGAGCTTGAAGGCATCGGTCACCTGCTGGGCTGTGGCTCCACCCCCTACATCCAGGAAGTTCGCTGGCATGCCACCATGCAGCTTAATGATGTCCATGGTAGCCATGGCCAGACCAGCTCCGTTTACTAAACAGCCGATGGTGCCATCCAGTGCAATGTAATTGAGGTCGGCGTTGGCCGCCTGTCGGTCGCGGGGGTCTTCCTGAGTCCAGTCTTGCATCTCAAATAATTTCTTCTGCCGGTATTTCGCATTGGGGTCAATGTTTATCTTAGCGTCCAGGCATATCACAATGCCAGAGGAGTGTTCTACCATGGGGTTGATTTCTAACATGGTGGCATCATACTTGATGAAGACATTGTACAGTTTGATTATGTTCTCTGCTGCGTCATTGATAAGTGCTTGAGGGAAGCCGATCTTCTGTGCAACCTTGACAGCCTGCTCCACCTTGATGCCCTCCACAATGTCAATAGGTTCCTTGAAAATGGCATCTGGATTCTCAGCTGCCACGTCTTCAATGTTCACCCCGCCCTGTGAACTACCGATCAACACAGGGCCCACCATGGAGGATGTCTGCTCCATGGTGATAGCAAAGTAGTACTCGCTGAGTGGGTACATGCGCTTGCAGATGAACACCTGGTTACAGATACGCCCCGCCTCTCCGGTCTGCTTGGTGTACAGCTTTCGACCAATCATCTGAGACGAGATATCACGGGCCTCTTCTGACGAGGAGACAATCTTGACTCCTCCCTTTAGGCCACCCTCAAAAGTACCCTTCCCCCTGCCACCAGCGAGCACTTGTGCTTTCACCACCAGATCCTTAGAACCTAACTGCTTGGCAACCTCATACGCCTCCTCTGAGGAGCTGGCTACCATGCCGGTGGGCACTGAGATGCCAGCCTGTTTCATCAGGCCGATGCTCCTGAACTCATGCAGGGAGAGGTTTCTCTTTTGCTGCTGAACGTGGGTGGGCCACTGTTGGTTGCCATGGCTATCAAACAGCAATGGAGAGCCACATAGCACCTTAGATGCAGTGTCAACTGTGGTTCTAGACCCTAAATGTCTCAGGCTAGATATCAAGTAACCACAAATCGGCAACATTGCCATATCTTCTTGCAGAGTGGTAAAATACTTGATATAATGCCATATTTCTGTCAATCTGTATGCCTTTGTCCCGTTTATGAACATATATGGAGTTTGGTGTCAGAAATACCTGAATATAGAGTACAGGGCAGTCTATGACATCATATTGATGACATCAGGCTACTGATATTGGGGATTTGTTCTTAATATTTCTTATTATAATGCTATGCAGACATATTATGTCTGATGGTCACATGCTCTGTGATAAACTCCAAATTTTCGGTTCTTAAAAAGGTCGGAAAGAATCGAGACCTACACCATTCTATTCTGCATGCTCTGAATAGTGTGTGTGTGTGTGTGTGTGTGTGGGGGGGGGGGGGGGGTGATAAATAAATCATTTGAAAATCATGCTTTTCGACCATGTCGTTTTGAATGGTTTTCGATGATTATAAACATATTTTTTGGAAAAAGTTTAAAGTTTAAAGTTTTTCAGAAAACGTATGTATGTCAGTATTTAGAAGGTGTTTTAGAATCTGCCTCAGTCCCTTGCAATGGCCACAAATAATTTTGGTTGAATTTTTGTTCTTGTGACGGAACGTTCCGCCAATTAGAATCCAACTGGCAACCGCTATTGGCAGAATGTTACGTCAGATAAGCTTTATTATTGAACCGGATCGCTGATTTCAGTTCTTGCTTACTGATGCATGTGTCCCAGCGGTGACATCAGGATGATCAGGGAAGGATGGTTTTCTACCTCTGGTGCTTTGAGGCAGGATTCCAGAGAAGAAGGGAAGGTGACGAAATACGGGAAAGGTTGCCTTTCTCCTAATGTATATGGAGACTGGGGTGGTCACTTTTCAATTTCACTCTCTGCCATATTACTTATTTTTAAGGGACACTTATCTTATATCCAGATTTTGTTGTGTGTATGCACAAACTTTGTCCTACACAAACATTAAATTCCCATTGACAATGAATGGACAATTTTACGTCATAATTTCTGAGCAAATAGACATCACTTCCCCTCACTTCACACGGGTGTGATTTTTATATTTTATAACGTATCTTAGATTATTCTAACCAGCAGCAAATAAGGCCTCAGGTATACTGTATGCTCTATATTTTTATATGATTTGATCTTTTTCAGGGTCACATCACATACAAGTGATTATGTCAATTCCTGATTGTCTCCACACTGCATGTAGTCCATCCCTGCTAACCCCTCGTGAGTGTGGGTGTACAGTATGTCTCCTCTGATCAAATGAAGTTGCTAGAAATCTTCTGTGCTCCTAATCAGTATCAGCCTGCTAGTGGTTAAAACATGGGGGCCACCAGGGGGCGCCATTTCGGCTAGTTTGAAAGTATAGGGGGATATACTGTATTAGCTATTTCACAAGGGGCCACAGTCAGAAGCTATGACTATGTGGAGGTCAACTGCATGGAAAAGCCTGGGAACTCCTGTCCAATACAACACTCCAATCTTCGTTCATGTGTTTGGCATACTCACTCAGGGCAAAACGTTCACTCACAACCCTGTCACTAGTGGTACCAGTTTGTAGCAAGACCAAAGTTCTGAAGAAGATGTAGCCCAAACAGTGACAACTTTGACAAAACCTGGAATGTCCTCTCTCATCTCATTCATATGAATTATGCATAATATTAATTCAGTAATACACATTTAATATAATTAAATTATGTCAAACTAATTAAGGGCTACGACTTTAGTTGTATCAAACAGCATATACAGTAATTATAACTTAAATGGCTTCTTTTTTGCCCCATGCTTAATTTTGATAATCAACTAATGTATTTATTTATAGAGGTGTAACGAATCCCTTATACATTTTAACACATATGATATGTATCACAATACATGGTTGATGATACGATACAACTACAAGGGCAATATAGGTTCATTCATGGCGATACGATTCAATGATTTTAAATCGACAATGATTTACAATCGATATTTAGCAAAGAAATTGAATCTGTGTGAAGCATGTATTAATATGGATATAAATAAGTAATTCTCTGGCAAATACATGGACATATATTTGAACACAGACAAACCCAAACCTTGACATGAAAACAGAGAATACACACATATCAATAGACCAAGTGTAGCGATATTGCATGGAAAAGTAATTAAACCCATCTTTTTCTTTTTTTCTTCTTAAAATTGCTTAAAAGAAAGTACTTGATACAATCGATTATTTGCATTGCAAAATGATTCGATACGATTATTTGAATTGCAAAACGATACGATATGATACAAAGTCAACCGCTATGATATGTTGGTGTTTACATATATAAATGAAAACCGATTTTTCGATGCAGTTACTATAAATGTTACACCCCTATATAATGTATTCTATACCTTAGGTTAGGTGCGACCCGTTACCCCTTATCCCTAAACTTATAGGCATTTTTTACTCTTTAGAAAAACATTTTAAAATAGTTGAAATATCTGTTCTACAAGCTCACCACGTGTGGTGTGGATCGTCTATTTTAAATTGTTTTTCAAGACAGTAAAAGAAATCACACCCGTAAGTGGTGCAACTCCGTGTGGGGGTCCCCCGGGGGGGGTTCCAGACCCACAGGAACGCACCCAGGGTGCCGGGCCGATTCCGGCGAGCCGCCCCACGTCCGAAACGGTTGAGAAATGACAGAGTTACCGTGTGGGGGTCCCTCTACTGTACTGTACTGTACTGTACTGTACTGTACTGTACTGTACTGTACTGTACTGTACTGTACTGTACTGTACTGTACTGGCACACCCGAAATCACCATATATACCATCAGAACCGGATTTACCTTGCTGAGGGCAAATATAGCCTACAAAACATTTTGAACTAGAAAAAGTGCCCCTCGGGGCACAGGTCTCCACCAAGCCAGGTCAGGTTGTGGCCTCCTGGTGGCGCTATAATAGGCCAATGTGAAAAGTGTGCCATTTCTTCATATGCCTTTGATGGCAATTGGATGATTTGAGGCATTTTTCATTGTGTTCCAAAAATGTGTTTTGCAGAAATCAACCTGTTGGTGGTGCTATAACAGGCCAATGTGAAAAGGGTGGGATATATTCCTCAGCCTAGTAAGAAAATGTGTGAAAGATTTCACGTAAATTGTATGCTGCGTTCATGATTTGAGGCTTTTGTTCAAAACGGGGCAATCTTGCAAACTTTGAAAGCCAATTATAGCCAATTAGGATGGAATATGAAATATCGGACAGATCCGACTTGAGCACATGACTATAGAGATACTGTGTAACGATTTGTGAGATTTTTGGACAGAATCTGGAGGAGTAATATAAAAAAATGTGTTTTACAAAAGTCGGCCTCCTGGTGGCGCTATAAAAGGCAGATGCGGAAAATGCAGGTCAAAGGTTTGTCCTTGGCCTCTAGGGAGTGTGCATGCAACGTTTCACGCAGATCGGTGCAGTTTTAGGTAAATAATGTGAAAAGCTGCCTCATGGTGGCGCTATAAAAATGTGGGGCAGAGGTTCATCGTTGGCATCCAGGGAGTGTGTGTGCAAAGTTTGGCATCGACCGGGTTAACGGTGCCGGAGATTAGCTGGTAACGGACGGACGGAAGGACGGACGGACGGACGGACACACGGACGTCGGACGGAGTGCAAAACATACTCTCTCCCCATGCCTTCGGCCTGGTGGAGACAATTATTTTAAAATTTGCTATATCAAGACAATTTCCAGCAGCACTCATTTCCCAATACAGAGGCAAATTCTACCCTCACAAATTCCCACAAAATAGCAGATTTAAAAGATCATAACACATTGTATTGCAACATTATGATGTGAGCTGCTATTGTTGCTATGAATTCTGTTGTTCCTTGACATTTATACTTGTCCTTTGGTGTGCCTTGGGCACAAAAGGTTAGAAAACACTGCTCTAAGGCAGGGGTTCTCAACGTTTTTGGCGGGGGACTCCCGGAAATGCTTTGGCCGTGTCTCGTGACCCCCGCCCCGCCCCCCTCCCCACCTCCAATACAAATGGACCTCTACAATAACCTTAATAATAGCGAAAATACATCATACATGAAACCAAATAATCATTAAGGAAAGTTTATGCAAACTCTTAATTTCCATTTTCCAGCCATTCAGTTGCAATATATATATAGATATATATTTTTTTGAGACCCCCCAAAATAATTTGGCGACCCCCCGGGGGATCGCGACCCACGGGTTGAGAACCCCTGCTCTAAGGAGTGCTGGACGGTCTTAGTGTGAGAGTCTGTGTTTGAAGATTTGATGTGGTCCCTCAGAAGTCCCAACATGGCATCCAGCAGGGCTCCTCTTCTGTTGGAAGGCCATGGAACAAAGTGCAACAGGCAAGTCTCTGATTATTGGTGATTGAATCAGACGTACTAGAGGAAGCTAGTACGCTTTGCAGAGATGTGTGTCTCACATTTGTTCCTCTAATCCCACCCTAATATCTGAAGGTATGGTGGTCATATGAGGCATGAAGCTGAACGTGCATCCACTTAAGTTGACTTTTTTCCTCTCTACCCCACCCTGCACCAATGACAGTCATGGGACAGGGAGGGTGTGTGTCATTGGGAAGCATGTGTATGTTTATGTTTGTGTGTGTGTGTGTGTGTGTGTGTGTGTGTGTGTGTGTGTGTGTGTGTGTGTGTGTGTGTGTGTGTGTGTGCGTGCGTGCGTGCGTGCGTGCGTGCGTGCGTGCGTGCGTGCGTGCGTGCGTGCGTGCCCTCATTTGTGTGACAGAGACATTACACAGCATTTTGGGCATAAAAGTATGATGTTGACTTAAACGTCAACATGAACCAATATCTTTAGTTATATATCTTTAGAACTAATGTCTTAGTTTAGCTGGTCTATAACGAGTGTTTATTGACCGCTAGCACACATCTGACCTGGTTATAATATCCAACCCAACCCATAGTTAGCCATCGATCCATTCAAACCCATTAGGCTACCATAGGTCAAAATGAGACAACATGTATTTCTAGATCTCATTTATTTACAACAGTACATTTTCAATGTTCATAATCGTCAATAGTATAGCATTTTTTATTTCGAAATGTCTCATTGTGCCATGATAGTAATGGCTTTGAATGTATGGCTTTGGAACCAGGCCATTAGTGGTTATTTGTTGTACCCTTGAATTTTGGGCATACCTTTGAATTCTGTTCAAAGAGCAGCCAACTTCAATAACACAATGTTAGAGAGAATCCTTCTTTTGCTAAAGCTAGCTGAAGTTTAAGCTTCTTCAGTCAAGGTGCCAAGCACACATGAAATAATGAAACAAATAAACAAACAACCATGCTGCATGCATGTATGTCTATACATAAATACTTCTCATGACAAAGGTGTCTTCATGCCTGCAGAGAGTTACTGTACATACAGTGCAAGAAGATACATCTTTTTGCGTAGAAACACACAGTGCCACTTATTAATAATGAGTCTTTAAGTTCTCATAGAAAATGAATTATGGTACATATCATTCTCTTTGTCGTAACATCATTATTTTCTTTGCTCATTGAATTTGTTCAAGGAGTTTTAGGACTCAAGTATCGATTTTCTGTTACAAAGTAATAGACACACACACACACACACACACACACACACACACACACACACACACACACACACACACACACACACACACACACACACACACACACACGTAGCCAAACATTAGTTGATGATTGATTATTTTAGATAATATCAAACCTTTCCAAACTTTTCCACACAGGTTTACAAATCAGTTTCCAATGTGCTTTCACAGCACCAGCTACAAAAGGGGAACTGTCTATTGGAGGGAGCATTATATAACATTTATACAGAATGGTTTTGTTTAATGCAAAAATGTTTTTAGCAAATAATTAAATTATAAACTGAGATCAAAAAGTAAACTTTAAACATATCAAAAGGGTTATTCATTGACATAAGTAACGTATCTATGTATGAGCTACATAATTTGATCTAGCATGGAATTTGTTTTATAAATTTGTAATTTCAACCTTTCATCTTGGCTTATGATTGAACACCCTCCTCTCCATACTGCACATTAATGTCTAATGTCAATTAAATCTAATCGATATTAAAATGAGCTTACAGTAACATAGCATTAGGTAAAAACACAAGCCGGTAGGCCTATTCCTAATTCCTAACCAAATGCCTAAATGCATTTTTTTTTACAGAACCTGCCCTTCAAACCACCACAAAAGGCATTGTCCTAATATGGTGACGGTATCATGCAGAGAACCACCAAAGATTACTTCACTGTTGGGTATTCCCCAAATCAATTCTCTTTATAAGGGAGCACCCTAATATGGTTGCCCCATGATACACATTGAGGATCTCCACCTAATAGGGGTGGGGTGATGAACTTCAGTTTTTGAACCATTTTTAGGTCAGTGGGACTCACACCAGATAAGGTGAACTGAACTTGACACTAAAAAATATAAACATACTCTATAAAGCCTGTTTTGAGTTATCACGCTTCTGGCACTGTACAATTATAGGCTACATGCTAAAATAAAAATTGCTGATGTACTGTATACATTTATAGAAACCATATGAAGGCACTGACTGCTCTGATATAAAGTAATAAGGCCCCAAGAGATGCTATTGTAAATGCTGCACATCAAACATGTGTAAAGCCAAACTAAACTAAAGTGAGGCTACTGCAATAAGCTTTATGGGCTGGAGTGTCATACTAAAAGCCCAGTCTCAGCCCAGTGTTTACTCTCAAAGTTCAGACTTTGAATGTTTACCAAAAAATGTACTGCCTAAAAGACACAGAGATGCAGGCCTGACAAAACAAACTAGACAAACAGACTAAAAATACACTATGCTCATAAGCAAACATGGACAGTCTGGTCCATGCTTTGATGTTCAGCTCACATTGCCATTCCCAACATCAATTTACAAATTTTCAGACTCTTAATTAATACAGAACTACTTACAAGTTTGAAATCAGAGTCATGAACCCTCATCAACAAACAATATGGTAAATGTAAGTAGAGTGCAAAGGGAACAATATTCGAGCCAAAGGCCACAATGTTCTAGATTTGATCCGGGGTATCGCCCAACGGAAAGCACTGGGTGGAGCTGATGGTAGGGGACTGTGGAGCTGATGGTAGGGGACTGTGGAGCTGATGGTAGGGGACTGTGGAGCTGATGGTAGGGGACTGTGGAGCTGATGGTAGGGGACTGTGGAGCTGATGGTAGGGGACTGTGGCGCTTCACCTTAGCAATCCATCTCCCAGGGGTTTAGCGCATAGGAAATAAGGTAGATACCCTCGTTCTCATATCAGCTAATACCAACAATAAGCCATTTCAACCTATTTACTTATATTAAGATAAGGTTGAAAATGGGTGTGCTTTAAGTTAGCTTTATCGACTATAAATATCTCATTAATTCTAAATGTGTTTTTAAATAATGTGTATCCAATTAAAATGGTAAATGGTGCATTTATATAGCGCCTTTATCCAAGGCGCTTTACAGAGATTGTGCATTACATTCACCCATTCACACACACATTCATACACCGATGGCAGCGGAAACCATGCAAGGCACCAACTAGCACATCGGGAGCAATTTGGGGTTCAGTGTCTTGCTCAAGGACACTTCGACAGTAACTCTGGGGGAGCCTGGGTTCGAACTGGCAACCTCACGGTTTCCATCCAGCCACTCTACCCCTGAGCCACCACCACCCCAATTACAAGTGTAGAGTAGACTAGACATGGTAAATTGAAGGCACATGTGTCACACAGATTAATATTGATGTAAGTAAAATGTATAAATACATGGCATTTTGAGGATGTCAGGCATACTTGTCGGTGTGTTTATGTTTGGTGCTGTAGTAACACAGTACACACTGTTGCATTGCAATTGAAACATGGTGGCTGTTTGTGTTTTGTGTGAAGTGGGCGACAGTGTGTCTGACTGACCTAGGGCACCAACATGTTCAGAAATGACCCAAGTCTGGTGGTGTTGTGTCAAGGCCCACCCAAGCCAAGAGCAAAACTATTACATAAAAGCAGTAATAGGTACCCACACGGACAGAATCATGTGTATCCCCTTAAGATTTATTTGCGTCATTAGAAGAGTGGTTGTACTGTACTATTGGGTGCTGTCATGGATATGTTGGCTACATTGACCTGTCACTAGTTTGCACGCTACCCAGCCTGTATCTCACAACAGAGAACCAAAAGGCATTTTGACAATACCATTGACTGTTGAAATGACTCACTATGACTGGATCGATCAAGTGTGGTGCTGCTTTTAATAATGTCCTGCGTCAGCTATGGCAACTATGCTCTGAAAAAATGTCTGGGCTGCTGCTGACTTCACGTTTTGTGTGGACAAAGGATCAAATTGTGTTATGAGTTTTGCTTGACACACCCTGGCAGTTGGGGTCAGGGACCGCAGACGACCGATTCTCCTGCCCTGTCTCTTTCATACAGAGGCCAGTCAGTTGGTAACACAATTAGGTCTACACCATCCACAGCAACTCGTGGCACATGATCTGGGCTTGTTAAATAAGCAGCTCTAATTATGAAACTAAGAGGGCGTATGTATTTTATTCTGCAGTTCAAATGAGTAAACTGCATTTTCCAAAGGATACTACATGCCAGTAAGGCTCAAATCTGTACTCTTCCATTGCAGAATCAATTTCCAAATTCACCACACTCATCATGAGCAGCTGCAACAATCTATCCTTTCTTTTGGTGCATTCTGCATTCTGGCTTGCCAAATCCACTATGGTTATGTAACACTTTCCCATTAGGGAGGTTTATGTGTTGGAAAAATAAATTATTCTTGACACTTGAGTATAGGTAGAAAAAAACAAACAAACAAACAGACCTATATCCAGTCTGACTACTTGAGCCTACTTGAATCTCAAGCCACTTTAAAAGTATTTTTTTCTTTAACGTTTTTGTGTTCTTTGGATGCATATAGCTTCTTTTTTGTTTTAAAGTTGGTTCCTTTAAGTGACTTTGGGTACTTAAAAGCGCTACATAAATCTGAGCTATTATTATTATTACTATAACCATTTGGGGATATCCCCAAATGGATATGATATGAGTGTATTGTGAGTACATTTCACCCAGGTGAAGGAGCGATAGATACGTTAACCTACTTACACCTTTGGCGCCAATTCCGTCCTCAAATTTTTATAGGGTTCGGAAATAGCGCACTGAGTGCACTATGCAATGCAAACTAATAATATGCGAGTGCGCTATGGTTCGGCGTGCCCATTTATAACAGGTGTCACCTGTGACACACCCATTATGCGATGCTCAGCCAATCACAGCGTAGAATTGCACACCTTCCAGCAAATCACTATTAAAACCATCGATAGAGAAGGAGCGATAGAGCTGTTAGCAGTGACCCGGTGGCCGTCGGGTTAGTTTGAGTGGCGTTGTCAATTTTGGCTGATCATGAGAAATAACTAATAGGCGCTAATAGGCTTGGAAACACCAAGTGTGCAGTGCTGCCAACACCCCTGGATCCTGCAGGAGTCTCCTGCATTGTCACTTCTGTTGTGTTTTATTGACTCATTTCTGGTATTGTATTTTGTGCCTATTTGATCTATGCTGTTTTATTATTATTATTATTGTTATTTCTCAGTATCAAACTCCCAAAATTCACCAGAGCACATTAACTTTATCTACTATTCTTGTAAAAGCCTGGTGACGCGAGGTTACTATGCTTGGGGGGTCTGGGCAGTGCATGCATACAATGCAATCATAGATGCTCACTTGGTGGTGGTTATTATTAAACATGGGTCTTACATTGCTTCAGTCATCAGATCAAATCAAATTCTGTAGGCCTACTGGTTTTAATGGCTGAAATAGCCATGGTTTACATGACGCTCGTACGCAGTACGACAATCATGTTTCAGGGCTGAAACTGTACCCATCATTTTCAATGCTAGTAAAGCGAGCCTGATAAAAGTATCAAACTCCCAAAATTCACCAGAACACAGGAAACTAGAAAAAGTGCCCCTCGGGGCACAGGTCGCCACTAGGCCAGGTCAGGTTGTGGCCTCCTGGTGGCGCTATAATAGGCCAATGTGAAAAGGGTGCACATTTCTTCTTACACCTTTGATGGCAATTGGATGATTTGAGGCATTTTGTTCCAAAAATGTGTTTTGCAAAAATCCACCTGTTGGTGGTGCTATAACAGGGAAATGTGAAAAGGGTCGGATATATTCCTCAGCCTAGTAGGAAAGTGCGTGAAACATTTCTCGTAAATTGCACGCTGCGTTCATGATTTGAGGCTTTTTGTTCAAAACGGGCCAATCCTGCAAACTTTGAAAGCCAATGTTAGCCAATTAGGAATGGAATATGAAATATCGGACAGATCCGTCTTGAGCACATGACTATAGAGATACTGTGATGTGTAACGATCTGCGGGATTTTTGGACATAATCTGGAGGAGTAATATAAAAAAATGTGTTTTACAAAAGTCGGCCTCTTGGTGGCGCTATAAAAGGCAGATGTGAAAAATACAGGTCAAATGCCTCTAGGGAGTGTGCGTGCAATGTTTCATGCGGATCAGTGCAGTTATAGGTAAAAAGGTGAAAAGCTGCCTCATGGTGGCGCTATAACAGGCCGTTGTGGAAAATGGGGCAGAGGTTTGTTGGCATCCAGGGAGTGTGTGTGCAAAGTTTGGCATCGACCGGGTTAACGGTGCTGGAGATTAGCTGTACGCAGACGGACGGACGCACGCACACGCACACGCATGCACACATGCATGCATGCACGCACACACGCACACACTGACGGACGGAGTGCAAAACATACTCTCTCCCTATGCCTTCGGCCTGGTGGAGAAAATTACTAAATAATTCAATGCTTGATTGATTGATTGATTGATTGAAGTATCTATTAACAGTTTGCAGAATTACAGTACGTACATTTCAAGCACAACTCAATACAAAAACTGTTAACTGTGGACAACACCATAAAGCATTACACTTGTTTACAATAGGGTAAACCATTTTCAATTAATCAGATTCAGAACATTTAGAGATATAACCAAAAACAGGAAATCATCATAAAAGGAGGTAAACTGGGAAAAAACATAAACAGCAGGGGAAGAGGGGTGGGGGGGGATTAAGATTTTATGGGGGCCAGTTGGTAGGGCGTTCCTTTTGGTGGCATTGGAGCAAAATTAATTTAGTCCCTTGTTGTGCCGAATCTGGGTTGCACATGGTTTGTTGAACTACTGGTGTTGTGGGTGTGGACTTCGTTGACATTAAGGAAGTATTTAGATAGGTATACTACATGGGTATCTTGGTGGTGTAGCGAATGTTGGACCAGACTCATTGCAAGATGTTGTACTCTGTCAACCCTAAACTATTCCAGCCTGTCAAAATGGGCAGGGGTGAGGTGGGTTCAGACTTGTTTTGGGAAGTCTGGAGCCTTGTTTTAAGGGCCTTTGAGGTGCTGTGGTACCCGTGCATGCATAGTCGAAGAAACCTTGTACTAGGGCTCCTGTTAGGGTCTTCAAGGTGTTTTTGTTGACCAGTGAGGAGATTTTTGGTTGATTTTTTTATTACGTTGGTGGCCATTTTATCACCGGAAAGATTTGCCTCCAGGATGGATCCTACTCCTAGGTAGGTACCATCTTTTCGTGTGATATTGTCACCCACTCGCTTGGGGAGTCCTAGTTTAAGATTTAGACTCTCGTAGATGGATGTATTTATCGATTCTGACATTTTAGGCTAGAGTCCCCCCGCCCCCTCAAAAAAACCCTCCTGGATTCTCAGTCCAATGTTGGCAGCCCTGATTGCTTATATGGACCAATTGGGTTTGTTGGGTTCACCGATACGTTCACTGACTCAAGCGAATACTTGAGTACAAGCGAATACTCAACTGAGTATTCACTAGTGTCTTTCGGAGCATCCATTCATGGAGCCAGCCTGGCTGCAGTGGCTGGCAGCATAGACAGACTGCTGCATCCTTCATGATCTCGGCCATTCGCCACAGCGACGGCAACTTTGTCACGTGAAGAGGTAGTGATAGGGCGGGCTTTAAACGACACATCAGCCAATCAGAGTCTCTGTTGTGCGGCTTCCCATTCGTCGATAAACATTGTGAGCTGTCTCACGGCGCTCACTCAGTGAGGCAGGCAGGCACGGTGTGAATGTGAGGCCGACTCATTAATGCATCTGGGGGGATTTTCCATAACATCGTATATTAGACACACACTATGGTGAACAAGCATTATTCTGATTTACGAGGAGGAGACCCACAACTGCTGCTGCTCTGACTCCTAGGTTGATTTCTCCGGGGGTGCAGCGTCAGCTGCTCGGGGAGCTAACGTTAGCTTAGGCTGCTACCGTTAGCTGTACATGTCCTCGTTTTTTTCTTCTGGCAACTGACTGACCTCCACCACAACAACAACGCAGACTAATAACACTGACTAGCTGATTTGGAGGTTTCCCTGTCGTCGTCGTCGTGACTCCCCCTTTGCCCGAGTGGAGTCCCGAGGACGGATCCTGAATAATGCTAAAGAATGAGTCAGAGAGACACCATGGTTTATCTGTTTGCTGGAGGGTAAGTGAAAATGTCAGACATATGCGACGGTTCAGCTAGCTAGCTGCTCTGCCTCTGCGACCAGGCTAGCTGCAGTGGCTAGCCAAGTGTTGAAGATGTGGTAGGCGATGACAATATTATTTAGATTATAATTATTACTTTAGCCACATACCTATGACTGTTGGGGTTACCTATGGTGGTAGTGTCTGATACAATAATATCACTGTGTCTAGCAATAGCAAACGTTTGTGAGTCGCAGAAGGTTGCGATATTAACCCAATTCACGAGCACGTAGTGTTTAGATCCAGTGTCACCACTCACTGAGGACTGGGAGGTGGGTGGGGGATGTTGTTGGTTGGTTGTAAGATCTTTGAAATTACGACTCAGTTTAATAACGACATTGGCTTTATTTGAGTCATTTAGTAGTATGTACAGCTGTTAAACAACATCTCTATTTAAGCTACCACGGTCGACTCGAGGTGGGCTTCGATCGGCTCTTATCGTGTACAATATAACTAAGCCATAGACAACCAAAACAAACACGCCCAGATTACAAAGATAACATGCCTGCATACAATTTTAGGCATATATCCAGTCGGGTCAATGTTTAGAGAAATGGCACGTGGTTGGTTTAGCGAGTCAGTACTGTAGTTTTATTTTGATTGCACTTGCACAAGACAAGGAGATTAAAAGTAGGCTAGTGAAAAAGTGAATGCTGTTAGGTTAATCATTTTACACAGAAAAAAAAAAGGTAAAAGGTAACAAAAAATAAACATTCCTCAACCCTTGCAGTTAATATTTTGTCAGGACATGTTTCCTAAATAATAAGGCAGCAGGTTCAGGAGGGAGCGGCAGTGGATGGGGGGGTGCTCATGGAATGAGGATAGTGTAAAGATGATGACTGACTCCTGCATTCAGTTACAAGCGAAGGAAAACACTAGTAAAATCATGCGAAATACATTGTGTCACTTGTTTTATGATTAGCACACTCATATCTGTTCTATATATTGTAACGACCCTGTGAAAGACCTCCAGCTCAGGGTGCTAAATGTTACAATATTAATGATTTTCTGTTTATCGTATTATGATAATAACCCTTTCAGCACTTCCTGTAAGGCTTTTTAGCTACAGTCCATGTTTCAGCTGTTTTATGTAGATTGAAAACATAACATTAGTGACACTCCAAGGTCCCCGATAATACAGTGTCAGTGAGTCAAAATCACTTGTATAGTATATACTATACTTGACAACAAGTGTTATTTATAAGTCCTGCTATTCATACTGTAAGACGAACCCATTGATCTCCATGGGGAAACTAACTAAAACGAAATTATTATGTAATTATGTTAAAGATAACACATTGGCATGCCGGTGGACAAAACTCTGTTGACAGGACTTTGCTGCCTCGACTACCACGGCTGCTTTACTACTGATTTAATATTAACCCCAAGTAAAGATAACTGTAGTCAGTTATTCTGTTGCTGCAGGTCAAGCCCAGCCCATTATGATCTTGTATTATAGTTTTTCTGGTTGTAGGTAAACTTCAGATCTTATCTTAGTGTTCTCCGTTATCTGCCTATCTTATCATGATACACCACTGGAAGAGGGTACTGCTTCTCTCTGTCATAAATCTATTATCTATTATATAATATGACAAAAAGGCAGTAGTATTGTCTTGTAAAGACAATGCAATATGCAAACAGAGAGCTTGTGTTCAATTATTTTATAGACCTTATTAATATGCTGTGTTTTAGCCCTAGAACGGCTTTTGTTGTTTCATACAGTACACAGTATTTCACATACATGAGCCATAGAACCGTCGCACTTACTTTCTGTTCGGGTTCCAAATTGGCGGCCTAAATGTGATAAATGCTCCGTTTGTACTCGCCCATTAAATAATTCCAAAGACGTGGAGTGAAATATCACCAATTGACCAGGGGGAAACAAAAGTTTGGGTCACACAATTGGCAGGTGCCTTGCGATAGGTGCTGGGTAATTAATCACACCACCTGCCAATTGTGTGACCCAAACTTTTGTGTTTCCCTGGTCAATTGCTAATGACGTCTGCGGTAAACAGGACGTATTCGTATAATCAGTCCATCGATCATTCCGGGCCCCTTTGCCCGGAGAGAAAGACGTCCGTGTGCATCTCTTGAAAAAGTGGTGATAATTGACTAAATACACGTTTTGTGCCAGAACTTTCACATGGATATAAAACTAGAGGACCATATTTCACTCCACGTCTTTGGAATTATTGAATGGGTGAGTACAAACGGAGCATTTATCACATTTAGGCCGCCAATTTCGAACCCGAACAGAAAGTAAGTACGACGGTTCTATGGCTCATGTATGTGAAATACTGTATACTGTATGAAACAACAAGAGCCGTCCTAGGGCTAGCTGTGTTTCAGCTTCACTGGGTTTGGCCAGTGGGCGAACCAGTGACCTTCTGATTACCAGACTCTCTTAAGCTAATAAATTGTGAATCTATTTCAGGAATTGGTCATTTGTGTACAATTGTCAGACTTGAAACAATTTGATGGTTTGTTTGGGTGTATGTAGTTGCCAGAGGTTGGGATGGGGGGGGGATTTTTTAGACAATGCACTGAGTGACATACCACTCAGTCACAGGGTCAATTTGTATGTGACTGTCAACTTAATAGAAGTGACTGATTGATCAAAACTACTGGGGCAGAATGTCTGCCCACTGCTCCTAATAGTTGAGGCAAAATTATGGTTATTTGTAAATGAATGTACCTGGCAACTAATACACCTAACTTACAGTTACTAACTTAGCAAGTTAGGAGCCATTTATCAGACGCGTGGTGTTGTACTAGGAAACAAAACATTCCTGACTGGATCTCTTGTTCCCATGCTGGGCCATTCTGCAGCCACGTGTCACAGATCTTTAGAATTCCAGAAACAACAATGTTGTACCATGTCGGTTAGTGATGGTCATTTGGGTAATGGCCAGACGCCATTTTTTTGGGGGGTAAATATGTACAGTTGGGAATGTTGATTACCTGCACATGGCATCATATTTGTTTCTTGGACACACCAACTGCATCATTATGTTATATGTTTTGTAACTTACTTATTTGAATGCAGCAACAGTCAACAGCTAAACACTGTTCAAATAGAGTTCGTCATCATCTGTCTTTCTGGAAATGTTTCTTTTCTACTGCCTTGTGTTTACTAATTGTCTCTTTATCAGCTATGGTTTCAGAGCTATGGTCTTCGTTTATGTCTAAACGAAGACATTCAAAATTAAAGTACAACTTTAACTGGGATTTATATAGAATACAAATCTGCCTAAACCTATCCGCAACCCCTGCCTTTAGAAGTTATGTACTGTAGATTTAGTAGCGGCTCTGGAGGACCCAGTAGAGAGGTTCATTGTCATAACCCCATCAAACACCTAAAGCCTGGCTGGTACATGAACTTTACTTGCGTGTCTGTAACTATTGCTGCAGTTTACAAACTTTGATAGCAAAAAAGGTGTACTGTGTCCTATATTAGAACCAAGCACGTGTAGTACACTTAATGAGCATCTTGTCTGAGAACTGCTGATCGTCATTAAAAAAAACAGAAAAAAAACGTTAAATTGTGTTGCATGCTCTGCTTGAGGAATAATTAAATATAACATTTGAGTAGTTCATATTCATAATTCATATTCTCTTCTAATTTATTTGAATTTCAACTGGATGGTGAATCATTTCCATGTACACACGGTTAACCGTGTACCTGCCCCAATGCCCCATGCCTAATGTCTGTATTGAAATCAGCACTCTCCACCCTCGTGCTCGCCTGTCTTGCATTCCCACCTTGCAAAGCTTTATTTATTTGCATCACTAGAGCGAGGAAAGTACACAATGACTCTTGTTCCATTCATTTAGACTTGAAGATGCATAGGCACACACACACACACACACACAGTATATGTATGCTGTCTAAATGTGCCAGTTTTCATAACTCTAACCCTGGCTTCCCTACAGTACGGTATGTCCGTTTTATAATGAAATGGCCAATTTATAAGCCATTTGGGGTTACATTTTGGGATGCTTGGCATGGAAAGGTTTGAAATCTACTGTGCTAATTGTCATATTCTCTGTTCAATGCATATTCTCCCCACCCACATCCTTCTGTTCTTACCATATCCCCCTCCCCCTTGTTGTCTCTGTCCCTCTGCCAGATGTGGAGGAACGGTAGGAGCCATATTGACATGTCCACTGGAAGTAGTGAAGACACGGCTGCAGTCGTCCTCCGTCACCTTCTATGTATCTGAGGTGCAGCTCAGCACGGTCAATGGAGCCAGTGTTGCCCGCATGTCCCCGCCTGGCCCCCTGCACTGCCTCAAGTGGGTACCTAAACAAACAAGGCTGATCACAGTGCCATTAATTACAATGTCCTGTAGTTAGTTTTGTCATTTAGTATGTTCATTTCGTCGTCGGCTGCCTTTAGCATGCATTTCAAGTTGTTTTTGTGTCTTTATGATCATTATTTAGCAAACTAAAAAAATATTTGCGTGTAACCAAAGCCAGAGTAACTATTCCTGATGCATAACGTGGCTGTTCCTCCCCCTTGGCTGACCAAGTCAGGGTTGGCTGCAGAGTTTGTGTTCCTTCTTCAGCATGAGCGATTGAGCGTTGTTGTTGGTTGTCCTGGAAGGTGTCCACCTGGAAAGGCCAACCAATCACTGAAACCTACTGCCACAACGATGCCCTCAGGGAAAGCTGCACACAGGGCACAAGCACATAGTGGTCAGCTTAGCCAAGCAGAACATTTTACAACTGTATTAGTGTATTCTCAAATGTGGTTTTATTTTCATTTATTTTATGAGCAAAAGCTCTCAGCCCTGTGAGTCCTTTATGGCTGGCCTGTCTGGGTCCTGATGGTGTGCTATAAAGAGGTCAAATCAGGACTATTCCACTATTTTCCACAAAATTCATAACAGTTCAACTAGCTTTACTTTAAGAAGTGGTAGTTGTTACTCTACCACTAGACATGCATTTTGTACTTTTGATTGATAAGTTGCTGTCTCCTCTTTATTCAATTCCTCATTTGGTCGTTGAAAGGACAGAAGATCGGTTAATTTATAATTTTTTACGTCACGTTTTTTTATACATTAGTATATTTCCACTCGAGGCATATTGGCTGTCCATCTTATTCTGAGCAGCTATAGATCACCTGCATGAAGTATAAAATTGGGATGCACTTGCAATGCACTTTCAGTTTATTGTGCCCATAAAGCATTTCTGTGATCACAGAGAGAGCAGTAGCTTGTGCAGAGAGGTAGCATGTATGCGTTCTATCAAGAGGGTCGGTTACAGTGAGCTGAGTTACAGTAAATAAAGTATGGGAAAACAGGATCTAATTGGGGGAAGAGCAGAATTGATCTCCTTGATTTCCTTCTCTCTGGCATGAATGACTGCTTAAAGGTAATGACAGTCTGGATTAGTGTTGACACAAGGTGTGATTCCATTAAGCCTTTGCGAAAAAAGTAAGCGCATGTTCATTAAGTCGAAAAAAGAAATTGTCAGTGTTTCCATTAAACTGATAAAATGCGCATATGAAATAATCATGAAATGAAGTTAATGAAATATGCAGTAGGTGGCACTGTTTTACCAGTTGAGTGAGGCTCATGTAAAATAGGCCTAATCCATGTTCACACCATTGATTTGATGCGCTTTCTGCGTGCTCTCAGTTTAAAGGATGGGACCCCATATACTGCGCTGTAATCTGATCCCTGGTCAGCGGCTGACCGTCAGCCAGTCTACAGCAGCTCGCCAGTGGGCATCTGCTGCTTTCACAGTATTGACACCTACAGTCAAAGAACGAACGTACAAAGAACGATTTGTTGTGTAATGCTTGTCTTAATATATTCGGGGCACATGTAGCCTATATGTCGTGGGACTCGATTGGAGCATACTGGTCATTTATACTGTAAATTGATTGATTGCAGCTGCAAACAGTTGTGAATAACTTGTTTCATCGGCTATAGCCTAGCCTACACGTTTTAGGTTGCTTATCTTATGCAATGAATATAAATATAATATAAGAATAGATGAAGCATATGCATGGATCGAAATCGAATAGCCTGCAGGGACCCAGGCAGCTAGGTTATATAAAGGTTTAGTTCATATGGGATCTTTGAACACACTACACAATTATTAATCGGTCGGGTAGTAGTAAATTGGGACCTTATATGTATCCACAACATCACTCTCTCTCCCTCTCTCGCCACCCTCCCACCGTTCACTCCACTGCCTCCCCATCCTGTTCAAAAGCAATATAATGCGAGTTCAATGCTTTCTAATTAAAAACCTTTTCTGCATGTGTTTCCATACACTATTTGCGCATTTCCCTTTTTTCGAAAAAGCCAAAACCGCCACCTTCAAGCGAAAAAGTGTTTTTGCGAAAAATGGAGACTTATTCGCATTTTGAGGTGTTTCCATCCAGGAGATTTTGCGCAAGAGCCTTAATGCGCAAAAAAACTGCTTTATGGAAACACACCTACAGAGACTATGAGATTATAAGAAACTAATACAAAGATAAATTAGCACACCTTCCTCCTGTAAGATGTAAACGAGCTCAAGGAAATGTACATGCTGTGTATAACCATATGAACCTCCTGGCTGAAGTAACTTTTCAGTTAGTTCTCTGAATAGCTCAAAATCTATTTATGCCTTTTCAGGAACTCCATGATTTGTGCAGTCGCATTGCATTGTTGAACAGAGGCGATGTATGTTTCTTCTGTCTTTTCTTGTTTTCATCTACCATAACATTTACCCTGGTCAGTAATGTATCAACTGTTCAAATCTGTGTGCCTGACATACAGTAAAACACATCATTTGATTTAGTTTTGCCGTGGGGAGTGCTAAGAGAAAGAACATGGATTGGGCTCAGTACAATCCTTCTCTGCCCTTGCAGGAACTTGGTTTGCATTATCTGACTTGTATGCAAGGAATGGCGACCTAAAGTGTAGGATAAGGTGACCTGTGTTTTCAAATAGCTTTAAATGGGACAACATCTTGGATAAGCTGACATGTGTTTTCAAATAGCTGACAATGGGACATCTTTGTCAATATCACATTGTTGCATGTTAAATACATCTAGTTGTCAGCGATATGGCCAGAATCCCACCTGTTTTAAAACATTTCATTCTACTTACACTTATGATGCTGCCAGAGAAGCCGTAGCTTATATTGTGCCTACCCTTTTTGATCTTACTTATATTACATTAATACAAATAACAACAAAACGAACAGCAAAATATTGATACAACAGGCAAGCAAAGGAATACATTTAATAGAATCGTATGGAGATGGAAATTATGCATTATAAGAGGTTTATGATGATTTATATTTTTCAACTATTTTTCAACATTTTCTTAAATTTATAGATTGAATTGCAACTTTTGTGTTCATTATCACAACCTGGCTGAGAGGTGTGGTGAGACACGACATGCAGTGGCGTGTCTCCAACACTAATTACTTATCAGAAACCAGCCAATCGGAATCAAGTATTGGGATTAACCGTTTTTTGAATGTTCCATTACTACCTCACGCTGACAAGTCTGATCTCTCTCTAGAAGCGTTAATATAACGAGATGCTTGGTTAAGTCCCAAATTAGGACGGAACATCTGTGTTCTGATCAAAACCATGGACAGTGCCATAGATTTAGAGAGAATGGCAAGATTTGTCAGTCCGTTAACAAGGAAGTGAACGGCTGCGCACATGCGCAAAACATGTCCGGGGGGCACTGAACAAGGTGTTGCCTAGCAACAGGAGTCAAAAAATGGATTACAGCGATCAAGTTCAAGTTAAATGGTGCGTTTATATAGCGCCTTTATCCAAGGTGCATTACATTCACTCATTCACACACGCATTCATATTTCATACACCGATGGCGGTGGAAACCATGCAAGGCACCAACCAGCACATCAGCAGCAACAGTCTTGCTTAAGGACACTTCAACGCTAACTCTGGGGGAGCCCGGGTTCGAACTGGCAACCTTGCGGTTACCATCCAGCCACTCTACCCCTGAGCCACCGCCGCCCGTTCTTTATTAATGTCCCCGGAGGGCAATTTGATTTGCAGCAGATCATAGAGTGCTAGGTACTAAACATCATCATCATCACAGTTTTTTACCTTCTTCCGGCAGCATTGACTGCTCGGATCGAGGCAGGGACATACAAGTATTTGTACCTGTGTTTTGTGGTCCTAGGGACACACAAGCCAAGGCCAGATGGCAGCAGCATATACTGTACTCTGAACTGAGTGGGTGGGCACTATTTGAGCAGATAGACAGGGCTTTTTTGAAGCTGTCTATTATAAAATAAATTAAGGCTCTCCAATTGGTTGCCAGTAATTTTAGAAGCAATTCTCCCAAGGGAATTTTTATCCTTGATAACGAGATTACTGTACCAACAGATACAGGAGAAAGAAATGACGATCCCATTTTATATCATTAAAAATGACCAAAAGACATGTATACACATCAAAGGCACATCCCGGTTTGATTAGAGAAGGCGTGTATACACGTTTTTAGCATCATAGGTGTTCCCTATACATACCTTATCCACCCGAGTGCAGGCATCTCAGCCCAGCCTTGGTAAAGGTTGATGTTGCCTCCGCAATGTTGGATAATATTATGTGGACAACAACACATGCTGGGTCATTTATTTATTAGAGCAGAAAGTTGTGCACATCAAATGACTCCAAATTAACAGTCCAAATCAAATTGTAGCAAATATTGCATTTACATACATGTATACATGCATACATGCATGCATACAAACATACATATACCTGACTCAGACTAAATATTGGCGTTTGGCGTAATGTTAAATTTTTTTAGACGGGTAGAGATGTGCATTGGCGATTATTTACCAAAGTATCTAATGTAACGTATAATTTATGAAAGTATATAATGTGAAGTCTAAAGTATAAAAACAGCAGTCTGTTCCAGTGCCAGTTCAGTGTGGGCTATTTGGCAGCGCTGCAGTATAACGGCTTTAGCTTGAGGTAGTTGGTCAGATGATGCTGTATAACCCCTTGTGAAGATACAGACAGATGACCATTTGGCACAAGTTTTTCACCCTTTCAGTCCTTTATCACTCCCTCCCAAATACATACTGGGAAAACGGGTACTGTATATGGAAATGTTCTGTATTTGTCCTACACCTACATACAGTACATGTGTGATCTGGCTTGCTTCACCTGCATGAGTTGGAGATGTGTTGCAATAGTAACAGTGAGTTTATAACTTTATATCTTCTACAGGTTGATCCTAGAGAAGGAGGGACCTCGCTCTCTCTTCAGGGGCTTGGGGCCTAACTTGGTGGGTGTGGCTCCCTCCAGGTAAGTGTATCAACATTTTCATCACCCTCTTAGCAATCTGCATCCAACTTATTGAATATATGTGGACTGCACAGCATGTCTTTGAAGGTGGTCAATAATCATGGTGTTGGAGGTTAGTAATACTGACAGGTTATAGACAGACCAAGGTCAATGGAGATATGCCCAGCGTCAAAGAATAGACTGTGCCGTGATAAACACATTTGTATTTTCTGCATTTTGATAAGCTTTCATAGAATAGATGATTACTGGACTACTGTCACTGTCTCCCTGACATAGGCTACACAAGGTCAACTGCTTTGTCCTATAGAGGGTATGACAGGCAATGTGGGACATGAGAGAAAGTGGAATAGTTGATAAGAGCATCTTTCTTTGTTATAAATGTTAGTCATCATGGCAGTGTCATCATTGTTGTCAGTTACAGGCATAAACCTTGTATGTCCATATTTCATCATATTTTTATGTTTTTAATAAGGCTGTCAAAATGATCGTGTTAACGGTGTTAATTAATTGCGTTAATTAATTAATAAATATAAATATTTTAACGCAATTAATGCATGTGCAGTCTTGACCCGCAGTGTTGTCCCTGAACATGTGTGAACGTCAGTCTCTTGACAGTTCACTTCGTACAACAGTGACCCAGATTTCCAGAGTCTTCTAGGCGAAAACCCAGCTTAAACACACCCTAAACAGGCCTGAATATGTAGCGGAAAAAACGCCAATCTGTCCCGACTCCTTACAGCAAATTAAACTTATCATGATGCGCGCAGCTCAGAGTCACAACTCTATGATGATGTGCACGCCGCTCACGCTCATCCAAGACACAGTACAACATGTCGTCATGTCCCGACCCAAAAATACTGAGGTAAACTTGATGTTTGATTAAACACAACGTGCCACGCTGCCACCAAAAACTAGCTTCCCATAGCATTATTTTTGCGTCGAGGAGCGCTGTGTAACGACACCTCGGCCAACAAAACACAGCTGTCAAGTGAAGCCTGACTTGTGCTTCGTCATACGATGTGTTGCATGCTGATGAGAATGATTGATCTGCAAGTTCACAACGTGTCGCATCCGGAACGCATTGTGAGCTTGTTGATCGGCTATTTGCAGGTACAAGGAAATATGCAAGATGTGAGACGTTTAGAAACATTTGCCTTCACAATAAAAGCAATTCAGCTTTCACAAGTTGAAAATAGCTATTATTACAGTATCAGCATATATGGGCATATTTCACATAGCCCATATATGACGAGACAGAAGCAAAGTGTAAAAAGATTAGGCCTACTGATTCACATTGCAAAAGGATGCAGGAAGAATGGGCCACCTAAACATTGGCACCTCAGTGTTAAATTGGCTTTTTTTTCCTCAAATGTAAAATAAATAAATAAGGAATTTATTTGTGTAATGGATGGACATTATTGTAAAAGTTGTCACTTTATTAATCCCAAAGGGATTTTGTTATTTGTTTTTTTGTTTTATTTATAAAAACAACATATTTGAAGATTTTTATTTACCAAAAACAATCAAGCAGCTCTACTCTGTGGTTCTATGGGCTTTTGACAATAGCTCGCAGCAACGTGTGTATATACACCTAAAACTAAAAAAAGAACTAAATAGTTTGAATAATGATTAATTAATTTTGAAGCTGTGATTAATCTGATAAAAACTAGGGCTGTCAAATGATTAAACATTTTAAACTTCTTTCATAAATGTAGTAATAATATAAGTATGATGGTGTCACTAGCAGATCTACAAGCTCACAATGTGTCAAGAGAAAAGAGTGCATTTCATTCACAGTACAGGCTGCAACTCGTATAGCTACATTAATTACATTCAGTCGCCTTTTTTGGGAGGGAATTCTGAAATGTAATAACGTTAATCATTCATGATATATTTGCCCATGTGGTATGATACTGGAATACCCTCGGGAGCAGAACGGTGCAACCACCAACTATAAGCTCTGCAGGGTGTTTGCTATGTGTGTGGAGCACACTCCATCTGATCTCCCAACGTAGTCTGTAATAGAGCGTCGCAGTCCCTTTCATGACGACGCCAGGCCCAGGAAATGATTCCCAATGCATTTTTCCCATAGACATTTCTATTAGTATTTATTTAAAGACGGTTACGCCAACTCGAGTCGTGACAACTCATGACAACAAACACAATATTTTGGACCAAATAATTACAAAGAAGAAAAACAACAAAGTGTTGTAACCTGCCGTTTTCTTCTTCTTTCTAATTATTTGTTCGGCCCAAAAAATGGTGTTTGTTGTCATGAGTTGTCACGACTCGAGTTGGCTTTGTCCGCGGCGTAAACGTCTTTAAATAAATACTTTTTGAAATGTCTATGAGGAAAATGAACAGAGAATCATTTCCTGGGCCATGGTAGGGGGCGGGACTGCGACGCTCTATAGTCAAGACAACTTAAACATGGTGTGTTCAGGATTGTAGCTAAATACCACTGGGGTCTTTGTTATGTGTTAGTCAAGTCAAGAGCGGTCCTGTCCTGTGTACACAGTAACCTTCTTTGGTCAGAACTGTTGGCATTGGTCTTGTGATAATTAGGAACATGGCAGCATCAGCAACATGGCATTAGGCATGTAAAACTGTCGGTTTTTAGAATTTAGTCATAGGCTGAAGCAGAGACGCCAGGAAGGGTGTTGGATATGAATAATAGATTCCCTAATTAGTGGAAATATAAACGGCGCTACAATATTATTAACTCTTTGAGATATTCATGGATTTCTATATAGTTTTTAGACTTCTCTATGGCAGAATGGCGTTTTTGAATGATTTATTGAAAATTCTCTGTTGTGAATGTGTGACAACGAAAGACCTTCAGAGAAAGCTTGACTTGTCTGCTTCCAGGAAAAAAATGAACTGAGTTGATAAAATGTTTACTTCTTGTGTTGGAAGCCATTTAAAAGAGCCTGCATTTACACTGTTTTCTGTTTCTAGGACAACAAAAAAAGTTATGACCAGTTGAAGTTTTATTTTCTAAAGAACTTTTTTTCTGCTGGGCGTACACACCCATGCCATATCTCATTTTAAAGGGTGAGTTGTCTAGTTCAATTAAAATAAAATAAAAAGTTTCTCACATGTACCACTGTAGATATTTTGCCATCTATAAATAGCATGGTCAGTCATGATCAATCTGACCTATCCAGCTAAAAGTCCCCCTAGCTCTGAAATGGAACATCATATAAACTCAATTCTTTTTTGGGGTAAAATTAGACATTCTAACGCACATTTTGATATATACCATGTTTACATAGTCTTACCAGTACCGTGTCTATTCATGCATGTATCTCAAAAACCTGTTGTGAAAAAACAGTTTGGATAAAAAACACATCCAAGGACATTGTTTTGATATGACTTTGTGCCCATGATATGTATCAAAATATAGACTTGAATGTATACTGTATTATAACAAAAAAATTGGGTTCTTACCATCTACCGTTACAGAGTAAATCACAGTTGAAACTCGCTTAGTCAAACCATAAACCTCAGAATAGTGAACAAAATAGCCATGACAGGTCTAACTCATTGTAAAAGCTTGTCTTTTATTTTTTATGACTACTAACATAATACAATTATAATAAATAATACAGAAAATAAATAGGCCTACATACAAAACAGTTGTCCCCAAACTCCCCAGTGTCCCCAAACCACTGCATTCCAGTTGTTCTTGACGGTGTGTGTGTGTGTGTAGGCTAAATTTAAAAAAAACAACTGAAATGAATGAATGCATCCGGTTCAGTGTCGGAGAACTCCATCGCAGTCTTGACTCTTCGTCTTCATCATCCTCCTCCTCCTCCTCCTCATCTGATGCCAGTTCTAAATATATAAAAATAAACATTTAGCTGTAGTCAGCCCGGCCAATAGCCAGTTGGGGGGGGGGGGGGACGTAGGCTATCTGACATCATCGTCATCATCATCATCACACGGAGACACACTAAACAATGTACAGTCATGACTGTATACAATATACAATGAATGCAATTATCATGCAAGCTCAGACGTCAATGAAACGTCATACAGATCTTATATAATACGCTACTGTTAGCTTCACTCCCCGTCCCCCCTCCGATCCTTGTAGCAAGGATCGAAGTAGCCCCATATGTGCCCTCTCCCTACGCTCATTCTGTAGCTCCCTACGCTCATTCTGTAGCTCCGAGATGAGCTACAGAATGAGCGTAGGGAGAGGGCACATATGGGGCTAGGATCGAAGCAACCACGCGTTGCTTCAGTAAACGATGCATGTTTGTTCTCCGTCTTTGTAGACAGTAAATAAAAGGAGCGAACATTACTCTAAAGATCAGATCGCCTATAAGGCACGCTACAATAGAAAATACTTGTACTGCCATGCGTGCATGCCTGCTACGATACATTTGTACTGCACCAACCGATCGACACCAACCCCCCCTCCAGCCATTATCCAGCACCAATGCACCGACCAACACCATTAGCCAGCACCTTTGGTGCTGGCTAATGGCTGGGGGCCATCGTGGTGAGTCATTCTGGCGTCATGATCTGACTAGTAGTAGTAATTATCCAAGCATCTATTTGTAGCGATCATCTTATGATTTCTGATCACTATAGAAGGGCATTTTCTACAATAAGATTACCTCAAAACATTCCGGGTTGATCGTCTTCTTCAATGGTTTCCCGGTATAGCTCATCGGACGACGATGGGGAGACAATGAAAAAAGGAGGGAGGGAGCAGCGAGTCTCGCTGTAAGCACTGGACCAGGGCTACTCCGCCTGGAGAAGGCGACTGGGACGCGTATGGATCAATACTACTACCACAAAACTCGCTCAAATAAATAGTACTGCTTTCAACTTTTTCTGCTAGAAAATCGCTCGGGCGAGACGGCAAAACAGGCAAAACAATGAAGACTCCCTCTGCCCCCACTGTTTACAGGGGTTGGGACCAGCTTCCAATGGCAACACGTACACGTGTGTCACGTGACACGGGTTTTCTGGGTAATGTAGTTGGAATATAAGCTCAGGAATTTAAACAGCGCTTCGGAGCATATTAATATGTTTAGATTCATCAAAAACTGTGAAGACGCCAATTGGCGTCATTGATCATTTACGGAATTCTGATGAAGACGCCAATTGGCGTCTTTCATCTTCTAAGGGTTAAAAGCTTTTCAAAGCTTCCTTAGCTTCATGAGCTGTGAATCAATCCAACTCATGAGGGAGGTTCTGCTCCATCTGCCTGATAGGAAATTAATACTCCACTCGCCAGGGTTTTAATACTGTTACATAATACTGACACTGAAGGGAGAAAAAAACATGAAACTAGCGTTTTTTTCTCTTTTTTTTTGGAATGACAACACCATAAGAGGATCAGAGAAGCACGTCTCACTCGTCATGCTGAACTGTGAGTGGGACAGGGCAGAACGAGTTACCAATTAAAATGCCCAGTCTGCTAATTTTGCACTAAAGCTATAGCTACTGAGTGCTAGCGCTAAGCGCAAGTCAAGTGTTTTGTTGACGGGCTAAAATAATTCTATGCTGATGCAGGCTCCCTGTAAGGCAGAAACCACCTGTGCTTCTTGAGGTGTGATGCAAGGCTTAAGATGGGCAGATGGGCACAGGCAAATACTGTTGTATAATATAACTGATGCGATTTTAGAATCCCGCTACAAAAAACACGGTACTACTGGGTCTCAAATGATGGCAACTAGTGACTTATGAGTGTATGTAATATGAAATATTAAATTACTACAATGTCTCAGGCATTTCCATTGTAGTAGTAATTAATACAGTAAGTAATAGTAATATATATCTGTGTATATAATATATACCCCCTAACCCCCTGTTTCTCAACCAATAGTCCACGGACTGCTAGTAGTCCATGGTATAATTGTCTCCACCAGGCCGAAGGCATGGGGAGAGAGTATGTTTTGCACTCCGTCCGTGTGTGTGTGCGTGTGTGCGTCCTTCCTTCCGTCCGTCTGTTACCAGCTAATCTCCGGCACTGTTAACCCGGTCGATGCCAAACTTTGCACACACACTCCCTGGATGCCAACGATGAACCTCTGCCCCAAATTTTCCAGAACGGCCTGTTATAGCGCCACCATGAGGCAGCTTTTCACATTTTTACCTAAAACTGCACCGATCTGCGTGAAACGTTGCATGCACACTCCCTAGAGGCTAAGGACAAACCTTTGACCTGCACTTTCCGCATCTGCCTTTTATAGCGCCACCAGGAGGCCGACTTTTGTAAAACACATTTTTGGATATTACTCCTCCAGATTCTGTCCAAAAATCTCACAAATCGTTACACAGTATCTCTATGGTCATGTGCTCAAGTCGGATCTGTCCGATATTTCATATTCCATCCTAATTAGCTATCATTGGCTTTCACACTTTGCAAGATTGCCCCGTTTTGAACAAAAGCCTCAAATCATGAACGCAGCATGCAATTTACGTGAAATCTTTCACACATTTTCTTACTAGGCTGAGGAATATATCCCACCCTTTTCACATTGGCCTGTTATAGCGCCACCAACAGGTTGATTTTTGCAAAACACATTTTTGGAACAAAATGCCTCAAATCATCCAATTGCCATCAAAGGCGTATGAAGAAATGGCACCCTTTTCACATTGGCCTATTATAGCGCCACCAGGAGGCCACAACCTGACCTGCCCTGGTGGAGACCTGTGCCCAGAAGGGCACTTTTTCTAGTTACGTCTGCACTGGTCGTCCATGGGGAAATGTTTTAAAATGGAAATTTAAAAACTTCCGGGTGGACCCGTGCTGCCCTCTAGTCCAGAGCTAAAAAAAGCTAGAGAACCACTGATCTATTCTAATCTCACAGTTAACCTAATTCCGTTCTCTTTACTTATCAACCTTCCATATTAAACTCATGATACTGATTGTATGAGTCGAGGTATATGCAGTATATTTCCTAATAATTATGACCCAACCAGGCAATCTGTACACTTACAATCTGTGAACTCCCTTTTTCTGTGGAATGTCTTCACCTCCAACTTCCAGTGTATTAGAACATGTTTTGGTCATATAAGGTCACCTGGTCATTTAGTTTCTCAACTAGTGGGAAAAATGAATACAATCTAAATGCATGATCAGGGATCACATGCAATTCCTTCATGGGACAACAGTGGTCCATGCAACAGTTGAAAACCTCTGAGGTAGATGAAAAATGAATTCTCATTGTTGGAAAAAATCTGGTCTTGTTTGACTCGAACCCTAACCCAAAGCGTAGCACGTCGGCATCACCTTGTAAGTAATCGTTGTACAATTTAGCCATAAAAGATGGTACATACTCCCAGTTGCTCATTTTCTTTATTAGGTTCAAACTGTGCCACAGTCACAAGCTGTGTAGAATAGTAGACACGTGTTGTATGTAACGGCATGTGTTGTCAACTTATGTTCTATCTTGATGTACTGCATTCAAACCACATCAGGTTAGTAGTCGCTAGGTGACCTATTTACTATGCATGTGCATAAAAATAAACTCTATCCAGAATGTTATGCTTGATTGTCATAGTTGCCCGTAGTCTAATACCAACACCAACAGACTATCCTATAGTCGTAATAGTCGTATAGTTGTGTAATTTATTTAATGCATCTTTCTATAATGTAGCAAGACTAATTAATGTCGCATTCACACCAGCATGCTATACTGCGATTAAAACGAACCCTGCTGCGTATTGTCGGAAAGTGCACGTTTGGCAGGTGTGAAGTCTCATTCGAATCCTGATCCGCAACAAAGAACCACATTCTACTTCGCCAAGAAACAGGGGTTTCACTTAGCTTCCAAGCACACCTGACTTCGATTCACTGCAGGTGTGAATGCAATCCGCAGCAAATAAAGGAAATGAAGCAAACTATGTGACGGATGAATGAGGAGTAAACACAGTTGGAGAAGGCATATTCATTTTACGCAGCACAAAGGAACAAAAGCCTGTACCCTGTGGGGAGTGGGGACTTTCTTCATCTCGATAAACTTGTAAACGTCGGAGGTCTGATTCATTTTGTGCTGCTGTCTGCGTTGTTCCTCCACATGCCCAAAAGAACAGTGCGTGCGTGCGGCCGTGCGCGCGCAACTGTGCACACAGAGAGAGACGTCTAGTCCCCGACACACTTTACCCTAATTTTACATCCTAACTATTACTCGAACTCTCGAAGTATAATTTTAACACCACAGATTTCACTGTATAGTTTATGAATTGAACACATTGATAAAGTTCCCTGCTGCGTTTCCAATTGCGGCCGCCCATTCGCATCGAGTCTACCGAATTAGAGGTGAGATGTGACCTAAGACTAATTAGCTATGACCCCCCCCCCCCCACACACACACACAGACTTTTTTTTTCCTTTTTTTTTTTTCTTTTTTTTTTTTTACAGTTTACATTACTGTTTTGTCTGTTAACCTATCCTCTCCTTTTTCACTTCCAACAGAGCCATTTACTTTGCTGCGTATTCCAGTGCCAAAGAGAGACTTAACGGTGTGTTGGAGCCCGACTCTAAGCAGGTGCACATGTTATCAGCTGGACTGGCAGGTAATCATATATTTCAGGCCTATGTTTTGGTTCAGTTTTCTTTTTTATGTTTATATTTTTTTCACATGGAATTCATGTAATTTGGCAGTAATATCCATTGTGCTAGACAGAATTGTTAGTAGAATTGAGTTTAGTAGCGGTAAGTAAAGAACAAAAAAACATGTTGGAATACCTACAATAACTACTTTGTATCATAATCCACTTGACTTGTGCTAGATTTCACTCATTGCACTCACTGATTAAGTTTAGCCTCTGGTCATCAATGTGAAGCTGCAGCCACATTTCACTCATAAATCTGTCAGCCTTACCTAATAGCAAGTGGCACTGGTTTTCAATTCTAAGGACCTTGTAAATGATTCACTGCTTAAAAGTTATCTTGGATCTTGTGGGATTGTCAATCTGATCCTTGTGGAACTGGAGCATGCTATACAGAGTGGTTTAGAATGTAGGCCAGCTAGGCTGTATCACCTACAGTACATGAGGAGTATGAATGCATGTGCATTGCATACAAACTGTGTGTATGTGTGTGTCAGTGAGAGAGAGAGAGACAGAATAATTTAGGTTAATGGTAACCATATCCAACTTTGAACAAACCATGACTCAGATCTTCCTGCTGCTAAATCCAAGGTCAATCTTGTTTTGCCAAAGGCCCTCTAGTGGCCAATGTCAGTAAAGCAGCCAAGTACTGAACCCTACAGATCAAGTGAGCTCAACTGAATAGCCTCTCTATTCTAAGAGCGATGAGTTGTTGACAGGGCAGTGATGAAGCCAGTCTGTTTGCCAAAGGCACATAGATGTGTGAGTGATACAGACAGTAGCAGAAAGCTGCCTTCTCCCATGGCTCAGAAACTTGACTTCATATGAATAGAAGTAGAATAGACCAGACCTCATATGAAGATATCCTCTGGAATAAAACGGACAAAACTCACTGTAGTGTCATAATTTATGTGCATTGTACAATCTGGCCAGGTTGATCTTGTGAGTTTAGCTATTTCATATTATACTTCATATTTCAAATGAAGAATGTGAAACGTAAACTCCTTAGGATGACTTTACAGCTTTACACTAAAGTACTTTATAAGCAATTTCACTGGCTCATAAATCTCAATCTTAAGTCAGCCCTTTTCTGTCTCTCTTTGTGTGAAACTGTCTTGGCCATAACTCAGGCACTGTCTGACCGATCGAGTTGGTGAAACGTGGTGTGTGTTGCTGATCAGAGGGATATTTGGTCGGACCTGTGCTTGTCCAGAACTGAAAATCCACAAATGTCTGACAATCTGTGTCCAAAGACATTGGCTTCCCTGAATGGCGAATCCAAACCGTCGGCTTCACGTATCAGCCAAGCTTTCAATAAAGTTATGATTTTTTTTAAATACCCAGGAGATCCCTTTGCTGGCATCGTAAACTAGGTACTGTACTGGATAATCTGATAAACGGGTACAACATGTTCTATGACAACAAGTACAATGGGTATTGCATAACCAGATATATGGCATGAATTCCCACCTTGCATCCAGTGTTAATTTGGTTGAGTAAGACTAAAAGAGTAAGATTTTGATATTTAGTCAAAACAATTGCAGATGACTGAAACTAAATGGTGCTATTCAAAAGATTTGTCTTTTGAATAAACTAAATCAGAATTTGCTGTCCAAATTAACACTGCTTGCATCGTTCACCCCACATGACAGAAATGAGAGCTCTTTGCTCAGGGTCTGCTATATAGGCCATGTGTAGTCTATGTGTACTGTATATACATATCCACACAGACCCAAAGCCAACCCTGAGTGCAGATCCACCGTTGAGGGCAGCACAGCAGTCCGTCCACTTAGTTTATTTGCAGCATATGAATTTTGCTTATGAACGTGCTTTATACTGAGAAACATTTCTTTCAGGACCAGTGCCATACGTATTAACAGCATTTAGTTCCTCCAGAGATAATATTATACAATCTGCTCTAGGTCTATGGATAAAAACTATTTGTCTTATGACACACTCTAGTGCAGTGCTTCTAAAACTTTATTGGCTTCAGTGCACCACAATGCAAGCATAATTATGTCATTAGTGGAACAGTAAGTTAGCATCAGCCCTCTGAGGTAAACTAAGGAGAAAAATTATGCTAATCTTGTAAATAAAAGTTGTAGGTTAAAATCTATCATTAAAAGAATTTCACAATTGTTCCACACTATGAGCACATAACGTAATTTGCATTTGCGCATGCATGGTGCAATAAAGAGGTTAGAGCATTCTCACACGGAACACTATTTTACAGATATGAAACACACACAGGCACACACAACAAATTCATGAACTAAACTGATTTTAAGATTATTTTTTTTTAAAGATCTTTTATCCATTTCTGTATTGTTACCAATACATTTTCAGATGTTATACTTGTATGATTTATATGATTAGAATATACTTATTAGATGGCAATGTTTTAAAATATATATATAATAGTCCGGTAAATTTTCACTTCAGAACGCCTGCTAGTGTTTGGGGATGATTCTGGATTCTGAAAGTGTGTATAGATTGAATTGCAGTTTGCTACATTGTCACTAAATTATATCCGTGTTACTCTGATAGGCTGCTGTACATCTGTGATAGTAGATTATCAAGTCATGCCGTGACACCCCCCCCCCCCCTCCCCTCCCCACCACCACCACCAAAAAACAGTTTGTTTGATTTCTTTAAATCACCTTTACTTACAACCCCCATGAGTTCCCTGGTCTGTCCTGTTCAGCAGGGAGCAGAATGGGGAGGGATAGCATGCTTGTCCGTGTTACGCCCTCCCGGTGAAACTCCTCACTGTCAACTTGAAAAGCAGCGGCTGGTAATTCCATGTGTATCGGAGGAGACATGTGGTTGTCTACACCAGTGGTTCCCAAACGTTTATTAAGGACCTAAAAGAGAGTTTGGCCGGGGCCAAAACTAGTGAAAATAGCAGCTCTACAAGTGCACTTTCGCACCGCCTTGCGAGCTTGTAGATTGGCTATTTTCAGTACTACTTAATTTCTTTTGTAATTTGTTTAAAATGTTTTAATTCTTTTTCTTTTTTTTATTCAAATTAAATGAGATTTTAACTTGAGTCGTGACCCATCAAAATTGGTCCGTGACCCACAAATGGGTCTCACCCACTGTTTGGGAAATGGTGGTCTAAACCCTGACAGGGACACAAGGGGAGAATTACCAAAGAATAAATTGGGAGACAGTTTAAAAAGATATATATATATTATTATTTTTATTTTTCTGAAGAACAGTTACTCAGCTCCAGTCTTCTGAAGTCTGTCTGAAATGGGGATGATATATATTTTTCCAATGCTTGGTTAGTGGGGTAAATCCTGTGGAAGATGGGGGGGGGGTGGGTGTGTGTGTGGGAAGTGAGTCGATTGCATGTCGCTCAGTGTGCTACACACCCGCCTGTGTCTGTTTTAGGCCTTTACTCTTACCGTAGCTCTCCTCTCGCAAGGGCATGAGACCCCCACACCACCAGGGGTCTCTAGCTGCATCTGTGAGGAGTAACTTGGGTCTGCGTGAGTACTCACCACAGATCTGTGCTTCTGTTTTTGTTTTTTTATTTCTCTCTTTCTCTCTCTCTCTCTCTCTCTGTCTCTCTGTCTGTCTGTGTCTCCTGTTTCTCTCTCAACTTTCTGTCTTATGCTCCCTTTCTCATCTAGGCCATTGGATAAGATGCACAGTTAATACACGTCTTTTGCACACACTGACAACATTTTGACAGTATTAATCTCTCCCCCTATAGCACACACATAAGGCTAACAATGAAAAGGGTTAGATCTCTCACTAAGCTGCCTTTATGACGTTTACATTGGATTTAAGCTAAATAAAAGTTCACATTCATACAATATATGCAACATAATGTACAATTGACACTTTGTTCATTTATTAACATGACTGCAGCTTATTAATGTGTGGGCCATCTTTGTTGTGCCGCTGGCAGCGAGGCACTTTAGACAGCCATGTTATTTGTTGGTTTAAAACCTTAATTCAACTGTTTTTTAACTGTCTCTCTCTCTCCACAGGGTTCACAGCTATCACAGCAACCAACCCCATTTGGCTGATAAAGACTCGCCTACAACTGGATGCCAGGTACACACAGCCAATCAGAGCAGCATGGTTACCAGTCACAGCCAGCCTAATATTTCAGTGCATTTCCCCATCGGTTTATGAATAATAATAATAACCAGATCAGTGGCCTTGTGGTTGAGTGTCCGCCCTGGGACTGGGAGGCTGGGGTTCAATCCCCAGTCGGGTCATACCAAAGACTCTAAAAATGGGACCCAGTGCCTCCCTGCTTGGCACTCAGCACCAAGGGTTGGATTGGGGGTAAGTCCCTGCGACATACTAGCGTCATGTCCAGGGGGTGTACTTGTACATCAAGCTGCCTCACGCTACAGAAACAGGAGATAGGCTCCTGCGCTATGGGCCTCATGGCTCGACAAGGCTACTTACTACTTACTTATGAATAATACATGGCAGCCTTTAACTTTCTGCCTGGTAGTGGAGATACGTTACCCTGGTCTATAGGGATTTTGAGTAGGCATCTTGTTTGGCCTTTTTCTCTAGAATTGTGTCTAAATATCAATGTGGCCACAGTGCCTTGTGGGTCACAGCCACACAAGGGAACAATTAAAGTGAAGTTGGTTTTGGCTTCTTTTGCCTTCCCTCTCTAAGTCCATCCTTCTTTCTTGTAGGAACCGAGGGGAGCGGCAAATGAATGCGTTTGAGTGCATTCGGCGCGTGTACAGGGCGGATGGCCTCCGAGGCTTCTACAGGGGCATGTCCGCATCCTATGCCGGTATCTCAGAGACTGTAATCCATTTTGTGATTTATGAGAGCATCAAACGACGACTCCTAGAGTCTAAGGCAGCACAGAACATGGATGAGGAAGATGAGGGGACCAGGGATCCATCCGACTTCGTGGGCATGATGCTCGCCGCGGCCACCTCGAAGACGTGTGCCACATCCATTGCTTATCCTCACGGTGAGAAAATATTTATTTTTATCATAAATGTGATGTGAATAGCCACAATAAACCCGACCGATACTGGATGTTTGAGGCAGATATTGTTAAACAATTAACTTGATTGTCCAAAATGACATCCGTTCACTGAAACATTTAACGCATTTACCATCTTGGCCAACCACGAGAAACACAAGATTTGATTAACAGTTCTACTGCGTAATCTGCGTTTCCCGCATTATAATCAAATATCCTACGCTGCCTGGATTGTTTTATTACCTTTAGATCATACGCTGAAGTATTTGTGCGTTTGATCCGTGAAAATCCGGTCCAAATACGTTCCTCAGTTTGTTTTTGTACGATCGCACCACCCGCCATCTTGCTACACCACAAGCCGGCTTCATAAAGCCACATACCATGAGGCTGTGTCTTCCGTTCACTTGCATTGGACTCAATTTCCCAGAAGCCCTAGCATAAGTTTCGATTTCCGGTTTTGAGATCAGCACACAAAGCTAACTCCCTCTGCTGCCTGGCAGAGGCGGACTTTTTTATTATTATTAATGCGATGCGATTTAGACACATAAAACAAATTGCGGGGTTGTCGTATTACGCAGCATCGGAACACTGGAGTAAACAATTCTCGGCCGTCAAACTGTTAATAAGCGTTAATCCAGCTTTAAAAATGTGTTTGTTACCTTTTTTAGCTTCCGTCGTTAACCTAAAACAGCCTATATGATAACCATCAGTGCGCACATGGTCATTAGTGGTTTTTGGTGCTCAGAATGGGATGAAGTACCATGAAGTATGTTGGGAGCTTAATAAAGCATTCATTTGAGGTCGCGCTAAGAATAATAATCTGCACAGCCTGGAGCGAGCCTAGCGCGGCAATGGAGGACAATCACTTCCGGGTCGGCCGGATGAGGGCTCTTCTTTACTTATTTCATTTCACTGGCACTGTCCTCACGATACCGCCTATGTTTTCGGGCAGGATTGTGTTAAGCATAAAAATAAAATAACTGATATGCCAGTATCGGGCAAAAGAATCGTCTGGCCTATTAAAAACAAGTCCGGTTCGCTCGCAAAGACCTCTAATATCAGAACGGCAGAGGTTGATGAATTCAGAAGGTTGAAATGCCAGAATAGACGGTGTTCATAAATATGTCAGACATGTAGTACTTGGGTTTGAGCTGTCCACAGTCCACGTGTCAGAATTTCAGCGCATAATTGTGCTTCTCTATACTAGTGCTATTTGCTTTTTCTGATGGAATGCAGCGTGTTTGTATTTGTATTTTGGATGGTGTCTTGCCCTGTGTCAGTACCAATTATCTCTGCTCTGAGCACAAATGACCGATCGTAGGTCCTGATCGAAGGCAAGACTGTCTCTGTTGACTTAAAGAGTAGATTTTAGTAACCTATGTGTGATACTTTAATAAATCTTTTTTGCGTTTTCCTCAAACTCAATCGGCTTTAGTTAGTGTTTTAACATTTGTAGAGGATCCAAGTTGATTGTTGCTGATAATTCTTTTTTTTTTCTTTTTTAAACATTTCCTGATAATTATAATATAATAATACATATTATAAATACGTACTTTTTATAAATGTAAAGAACAGTTCCTTGCATAGGAATTGGAGCAAGTGATCACGCATGACCTTTTCCCTGTTTCCTTCCTCTTGCAGAAGTGATTCGCACCAGGCTACGAGAGGAGGGCACCAAGTACCGCTCCTTCTTCCAGACTCTATTTGCAGTGCCCAAAGAGGAGGGCTTCCGTGCTCTGTACCGTGGCCTCACCACACACCTGGTCCGTCAGATCCCCAACACCGCCATCATGATGTGCACCTATGAGCTGGTGGTCTACCTCCTGAAGGGTTAATCCCCGCGCCTCCTGTTTTATGTGTTTATATAACCCTGCCCCTAAAACTGGAGAAAGAGAGAGACTGACAGAGAGAGAATGCCAGCCAGGACCGACGTGCAACAGATTGCCCCACACTAGGAACAGACAGGAGGCGGTGACTTCACATTCCTCACCGAAAGCTAAAGTGTAAATTTCAAACGGCGTAGCAGTTGTTTTAAATTATGTGGGCTTTTGTTTCTCTGATGGGTACAGGCGATCGGTAGGATCTTCACATTGATTTTGGAGATCTGGCCAACGGCCAGCCCCCGTCATTCTTTTTGAAAGTCTCATTTTTACATCCTGCTGCACTCCCATGGCTTCTCCTTGATGAGTTGCTTGAGGAAGCACATCGATGTACAGATGAGAGCATCTAAGTTATATTCTTACAAGCCGCGGCGCTAACAATACTAATAATTGAAGAGAAGTAGAGGGATTCTACTTAACTACATGTAGTGGATCTTAGAACCTCAGAGGCAGAAGGCGTGTCCTTTTAGATTACTGCGCAGCATTCCTCCCTTAAGCCTGTTTAATACTTAGTTGTGTCCCTGCGTCGCGCATGAAAATAGCTGATATACAAGCTCGCAACACACCATTGTGACATGTGGTGATATTGTAGATTGTAGCCATTTTTGGTGTGAGACACCGGTACATCATTAAGTATAAATCAGGCTTCATTGGACCCAAAGTTGTCCAGAATCCACACTTTATCAGTGTTCACTACTGTGTATGAGCAAAAATCTTATCATCTGGATTCTTGCTGTTGATGTATAGCAGTGGGTTCAGCGCTGTAGGCTTCATGTGGTGTATGCAGTATGCACAGAGGGAGGGAGCGGATGTGCCTTGTGTGAAAATGGGAACTGGAACTGTACAGAGACGCACAGTGGTTGTCCAAGAAAGGTGGGAGTTCTGGTCACTGTCACAATATGACAAGTGTATGGAGTAGCACACTGGTGTTAGGCAATACACATGGTCAGGAAACTTATGAACACGTTGAATACACACAGACAAAAGAAGTGGGTGGGAGTGTGTGTGTGTTTTTCTTTGGGGGTGGGAAGCCATGATAACTATAGGACCTGCTCCCAGTATCGATAAAGATCATATCAATAACATAAACTAGCAATGCATTACAGAAATCTGACATGGTAATTGTAATTGGTTTGTAGTGTGCATTTAGACAATACGTTAACGATATATACAGTGGTGGACAAAGTGTTCAACCTCAGTACTAAACTCAGACCAAGTATAGATTCTCCTGGCCAAATACTATTTAACTCAAGTGCAAATTAGAAGGAGCAACTTTAACTTGTAGTTTAGGTGCTGGAGTACGGTACTTGCTTTTAATAAGATTAAGTATTCAAATGTACATGCTTTTAAAAATACTTGCATTTTTTTTTCTTTTTAATATCAATGTAAGCCCAAAAATATCAAAGGTGAAAATAGGCGAACTACGAGCTCACAATGTCACATGTAAGCTTTCACTATAATTGAAATGGGGATTAAGTTGTTAATTATATTTTTTTCCCTTCATAGAAATGTAGTAGTCAAAACTACTTGAAGTCACTGTAGTGGAGTAAAAAGTATCCAAAAATATTCAAATAATCAAGTAACGTACAGATTTTAATACTTAAATTATAGTACTCAAGTAAATGTAGTTTGTTACTGTCCACCACTGTATCTATTGGGTGTGTGTGTGTGTGTGTGTGTGTGTGTGTGTGTGTCGGTCTGTCTGTCTGTCTGTGTGTGCGTGCGCGAGTGTGTGTGTGTGTGTGTGTGTGTATATATATATAATATCGGTATGCACACACCATAATATGGTTACAATATTGATATATTGCACAGCCCTAGACACCATTGTCTGCAGATTTTGTTAGACCTAACTTTCAAGACACCATGATATTGTCACAAATATGGGCATTTACATGCGTTTACATTTACTTGACACCAAAAGCATATTGTGATTGACCATATTCACACTTGGGCCATTTTGCTCTTATGTCATACTAGACAGCCCATAAAAATGACGGGAGTGAAATGGCTGCCGTGTGAATATGGTCAATGTGGTCAGAACTTCAGTTCTGACAGGGTAACGGTTGATTCTAACCTTTTCATCTCTAGTGTGCTTGTGTTGTGTGGATTGTCTGTGAGGTCTGACAACGGTACAGTGTCAACAGAATAACCCTAAGCAGAGTCTACCATTCTACATACTTGAATGTAAGCAGATATGATAAATAAACTTTACTAGACAAGGAAGTGAAACACCGACCAAAATTGTGAGGGGGAGAGAAAATAAAGAAATAACTGAATAAATACAATTATACGTTATAACGGAATTATAGTAATATTGATGAAGGCTATATTAATATACAGATGAAGTATGTCCACACAAAATGTGACTATGTCGTGTTTGTCTGCCCTTTATCGTGAAATGCAAACCATTTCTTTTGTTTTGGCCCTCACTAGTTGTTTTCTACTCTGAAAACAACTGTGTGGTTCTTTATGCACTTTTCCATTGGCTCTACAAACCTTTTTTTCATGTTGTCTTTCCTCAAGTTCAGAATTCAGGCTAGTTTTACAGGCGAGGACAATCCTCTATTGAGTTGACTCTGGAAAATTGTACACTTTAGCCTGCAAGGTGTGTTGGGGACGAAGAAATTGCAACAATTATGTTCTCTTTGGAGTGTACAGTATATGTGTGAAATGTGTACTGGAGACATTCGTATCCTGTTTTGTCGGTTTCCTCACCCCATGCTGTATGTTTCGCTGCAACGTGTTTTTCGATAAAAAGAAATATGGCTGCATTTAAAATAATTTCCAAACTAAGATGAATAATTTTTGAACCATAGTATTTTTGTTTTAGCTTATTTTGATTTGAATGTTTTGTTTATGATGTCCTTGCCTTGGAATTTAACGATGCTTGCTCTCCACCCATTGGTTTTTATTTAATTGGTTTTGCTTTGGTTTTGTGTTCTTTTTAAACCGTTAAACACGTGTTTTGTTGTCACAGCATCCAGCCTTGTAACCATGGAGATGCCCTCACCAATGACCTTTCCTCACATGACATTGACATGAGCACAAAGAGGCTTTCCCAATCTGTAGCTTCACTGTTTGCATTTCAATCACAGGCTGTAATGTCTACTCGATATTGCACAGGCTGCAATGTTGACTCGATATAGCACGTGTTGACTGAAACCTCTCACATTAACAGCCCAACCCCATTACTTTTCGATGATAACTTCTTAACTCTTCATTATATTTGAGTGTAAGTGTGCAACAGTATGCTTTTCCAACCCTTATTTGGAACATTTGGGGAAATTATGGCAGGCTTTAATAGAGATCTCTTCTATGTGCAGCTCAGACATGCTAACTTAACTCTGTGCCATTCAACATATTGAGCCTGTAGACCAACTGCTTTAGTCTGGCTATACAAGGGCCTTGGACATTATAAAGAGTCCCAGTGAAGTGATCAAAAATCCTTTTTACTGTTAACTTATATCTGTGCAAATGATGGATGCATTAGACCAGTGGTTCTCAAAGTGGGTTCCAGGAACTCGGGGTTCCTTGAGTGTTCTAAATAGACTTACAAGTCTGTAACTCTGATGGTATACAAATGGAACCAGATGGAGCCTAATGGTTCCATTTGTTTACTGTTAGAGTAAGGGTGGTCTTTAAAAGTTTGAGAACCACAGCATTAGCCAGATAGCCTCATTGTAAATTCATTGTTAACCAATATTTTATTGATGAGTCTGGACAATACCGTTTACGCTGCAGCTGATGTAGTGCTTGGGGCTCTACGTCCATGGGTGTTTGTGTTGCTGCTAGTAATGACTTGTGTCCTCAGTCACGGTGCTGGCTACACTCCCATGGACCTGAGACTGGTTCACACAGTATGCAAATGGTGAGTCCACTTGTTTGCACCTAGAGTACTTTAGCCATTTAAACTAGTTGTTTCCATCTGTCACCTGTATGAACGTTGTTTGTCCCAGGACACATTCACAACTCTCATGGTTATTGTCTTGCCTCTGAATGTTTGCATTGTTTCAGTGTGTATGTTTGTGTGTGTGTGTGTGTGCGCGCGTGTGCGTACTTCAGTTGCCTCATACTGTATGTCAATCAGTTATTTTTGTCTGCGTGTGTGATACCATAGGAGGATGCACTCAGTTGAACAACCGCTAACAGTGTTTTATTTTACTTTTATAATACATCGTTTTCCCATCCCTCTCCCCCTCATGGTAACTTTGGTGAGGCTACTGGAAGTGTGTCTCATGCTATGCATTCTGTCACCCCTATTTTTTGTAAAACAAAATTCAATAAAATGGAAAGAGTGCAGATATGTTAAGGCGCCAAGCTGTCTTGTCTTGTTTAAAATAAATTGTGATCATTAAACTTAATACCACCAGGAGGCAGTATTGGCCAGAGTAGACTTGTACCTTGATTGCCTCATTATCAGGTAGAGACAGAAGACATGGTGATGGTGGTCTGCCCACTTGACCACATTCTTTCCAGAGTCCAGACCAAACCGTGATGTAATGAAAAGCAGACTTTAATGTATGAACACACCTCACAAAGCGCAGATGTGAACCTCTTAGCACTGGAGACAATGTTATACTGAGGTCAAACTATTGATGCTGGCCTTTTAAGCACAACCCAGAATGGCACACAATCACACTAGTGTGAAGTAAGGGGCACGTGTTTTATTTAATTCACTTACACTTTCGATTACTTGACTGAGTTTTTGGAAAATGAAGCATGATTTTGACTTTTTGAAGCCTGCACAAATATGATGTAAATTTGTGGGAACAGCCTGGCATTCTGATTGGCCAGTATGAGTTGATGCATGATGATGTACGATAAGAGCGCCCCTCACTTCACACGGGTGTGATTTGTTTTACTATATACGTTATGAGACATGATTGCAGTGTTATCATTGTATACATCTAAACCAGTCACAATATGTATTCATATTGGCCACATGACGTTTCAACTGTGGCAACGCACCAACCAAAAACCAGCAGAGGAAGAGATCCTCAAACGGCGTTGGAGATGGATAGGCCATACTCTTGGTAAACTAGCCTCAAACACCACAAGACAGGGCAGATTCACACTGAGACCGTTTGATTCAAACTGTTCCCGAATACGATTGACTGGTCCCGCTGGTCATGATTCACATTGGCCTTGATTCTTCCGCATCCGAGTACACTTCATTCAACTGTATTCAGTGCTTTCAAATTGCAGCGATCCGTATCTGAGTACACTTTATTCGGTCCCGAGAATACCTCCATGTGGTCCCGGGAACGGTTGGGTGATCCACTCCCAGGAACGGTACGCAGCATTCACACTACCACAACATCTGCCAAGTGGTCCAGAAAGGGAAAAGAAAGAAAGGTCGGCCATGAAAAACCTGACGCCAAAAGACCTGGAGGCAGATGCCAAGAATATGGGCCACACTTGGGCCCTTATTTATCAACGCGGTGTCACCAGGTGTACACCCAACTTTGGGTGTACACCGCGTTGATAAATAAGGGCCATGGTGTTATAAGTTGTCCATGTACAGTACATCTAGGTCTGTGTACTTGAACTTGAGATACAGTGTACTTGACATGATTATCATGTCTCTCGTAGCCTATCTATAAAGTATGCTACAGTACAGGCAGTACACAATACATATCAAGTACACTGTATCTCTCAAGTACACAGACTTAGATGTACTGTACATGGACAACGTATAACACTTGGGGACAGCTGGAGGTGTTGGCTCAGGACCGAGATGCTTGGAAAACTCTTGTAGACGGCCTAAGCCTAGAAGGGGTAATATGGTGTAAGTAAGTAAAGTGCATGACGTTTCACGTTGTCAATGTTAGTTTAACTGCAGTATCAATCCATCCAACCATCTTCAGCCACTTATCCGTTGGGTCGTGGGGACAACTGCTCCACTAGAGAGCTCCAAACTTCCCTCTCCAGAGCAACATTAGTAACTTCCTCCTGGGGAGGAAGTTCCAAGGCCAGTTTGGAGATAATATAATCCCTCCATCTGATCCTTGGTCTGCCCCGAGGTCTCCTCCCACTAGGACATGCATCAAAGACCTCTGTCGGGAGACGCTCGAGATGCATCCTAACCAGATGCCCGAACCACCTAAGCTGGCTCCTTTCCAAGCGAAGAAGCAGTGACTACTCTGAGGCTCTCTCACGTGACTGAACGTCTCACCCTATCTCTAAGGGAGATGAGATGCCGGCCACCCGTTTGAGAAAACTCATTTCATGACCCACATTTCATGACCATAGGTGAGAGTAGGAACAAAGATAGCTCGGTAGACAGAGAGCTTTGCCTTCAGGCTCAACTCTCTTTTCGTCACAACATTGCGGTACAGCGACTGCAATAGCACCCCTGCGTTATCATCCATTGAGCCCAATGTTACCTAATGTGCAAAAAAAGGGAAACTAGAGAAAGTGCCCTTCTGGGCACAGGTCTCCACCAGGAGGATAGGACTGTGTGAGATGTTTGGCAAAATGTTTAGGATTAATATAAACATGTTTTTGAGGCATTTTGTTCCAAAAATGTGTTTTGCAAAAATCAACCTGTTGGTGGCGCTATAACAGGCCAATGTGAAAAGTGTGGGATATATTCCTCAGCCTAGTAAGAAAATGTGTGAAAGATTTCACGTAAATTGCATGCTGCGTTCATGATTTGAGGCTTTTGTTCAAAACAGGGCAATCTTGCAAACTGTGAAAGCTAATTATAGCCAATTAGGATGGAATATGAAATATCGGACAGATCCGACTTGAGCACATGACCATAGAGATAGTGTGTAACGATTTGTGAGATTTTTGTACAGAATCTGGAGGAGTAATAGCAAAAAATGTGTTTTACAAAAGTCGGCCTCCTGGTGGCGCTATAAAAGGCAGATGCGGTTTGTCCTTGGCCTCTAGGGAGTGTGCATGCAATGTTTTACGCAGATCGGTGCAGTTTTAGGTAAAACATGTGAAAAGCTGCCTCATGGTGGCGCTATAACAGGCCGTTCTGGAAAATGTGGGGCAGAGGTTCATCGTTGGCATCCAGGGAGTGTGTGTGCAAAGTTTGGCATCGACCGGGTTAACGGTGCCGGAGATTAGCTGGTAACGGACGGACGGAAGGACACACACACACACGGACGGACACACGGACGGACACACACACACACACACGGACGGAGTGCAAAACATACTCTCTCCCCATGCCTTCGGCCTGGTGGAGACAAAAAAGAAAGATTTTCGATTCTGTATCGGGACATAACTCGAACGGTGCTGAGTCAACAGAAGTGGACTTCGCAATGTTCGGTACAGCAACTAGCTCGCCTTAGCTCGCTCGGTGGTACCTCTCGTGGCTCAAGTCCGCTTCTGACGGCACGCCTCTGAGCTGATTCGAACCCAGAGCGTTGGGGCTGAAACTGTAATGATGGCTGCTGTTCAATGTGACACCCCATGACAGAACATGCCGTAACATTGGGCTCAATGGGCTCCTGGAAGGTCAGTAGGGACCTGGCTAGCTATTACACGGCTACTTAATTAATAAATTGACCCAAAAGACAATATAACAAGGTATTTCCTTGCTTACGGTAATGAAAGTATTGCATAAAGCGTCGTGCAGGCCACCTGCCCAGCTGCAGCACAGTCAGAAAACAAGGAAGTGAGTTGATCAAATACTGGTAAAAATCTATTTTATGTTACTGAATCGTCTTTCTCGCTTCAAATGTTTTCAAAAACCTTTTTGAGAGCAATGTTTAGCTATAAATGACATGGTATGCCATGTATCCCACATTAGCAACATTACCCCAAATAAGACCACAGGCATTTCATGTGAGTATCTATAGGGGCAGATGCCCAAAGGTACTGCTGCACATGCTAGCAACATTGCAATGGGCTTCTTGTAATATCACAAAGTGCCTAGCCTTGCTCTGATTATTGTTTATTTTTGACTAAATGAAACGACAGCATAAAAAAAGATGTAGCTGGCAGGCTGAGTCCTTGTTCACCTTTGGCTTGGGGGGAAATGGCATAGAAGGGAAATCAGTGTATTGATTTGGGTTTAACAGGCCTTGGTGGACCTTTCTTAGGCTGTGGTGTTTTTGGTCTTCTGTCTAAAAGCTGGGGGGAAAAACTCAGCCAGAAACTTTTCTTTGTTACTTGCTGTTGTCAGCTTTTTTGTCCCAACCTGCCGTTCCTCTTACTTCTAATTGCTCTTATCCTCTCTCTCTCTCTCTCTCTCATATTTTCCTCTTCCAGGTGACTCAATGATTGGCTGAGCACTTGAGCAGCAAACTGCATTCTAATGGATCCAGCTTTGATTTTAACCGCTTAAACGCTATACTTTAAGTTGCCTGGGGACCCCCAGCGATCCATACTAGTTCCCTGGTGTTTAATCTCTCATAGGCAATATTCAAACTCACAACGGGAAAGTTTAGTGTGGCTTCGGATATCTATACCGCTGTAACCGCCCACAATGTGGTCTGACAGAAACCACAGCCACAACATATGGTATCCATACATGTACGGCGGCGTGCAAGCACACACATGCACAACACATAGCCTACTCATAAAACAGACAAGCAAACTCAACTTCAGCTTTGTCTGAACCCCCATGGGTGTCTGAAACTGAAATGTACAGTGTGGGTATGTGTGGGGGGGACTTTCTCTCTTTCTTTCTTTCCCATGCACAAACATACACACAGATCACCCACACACAAGAGAGGCAAAGTGAAAGGGAGTTCAGCCAGTTGGAGACAATGTGCTCCTCTTGAGGAACTGAAAACCTCATGGTGGCTTGGAGACATTGTTTGACTGGCGAATACAGCGTTCAATTATATGCAGTATGCAGTGTCATGAGAGAAAGATCCACAGAGTGCAGGAAGCTGTGTGTGTGTGTGTGTGTGTGTGTGTGTGTGTGTGTGTGTGTGTGTGTGTGTGTGTGTGTGTGTGTGTGTGTGTGTGTGTGTGTGTGTGTGTGTGTGTGTGTGTGTGTGTGCGTGTGCGTGTGCGTGCGTGCGCATGCGAGAGAGAGAAGAATGAAAGAGAAGACATAATGAAAGGCAGACTAAGAGACAACGGGAACCAGATGATGAAACATGGGTGTCTGAGGGTTTGTGGAAGTTTCAGGCGGTTCTGAGAGACCGCCACTCATGGCAACTGTCTCTGAGGTTTGTGCCAAAAGACAGACAGACAGATGGGCACACACATGCACTCAAGGCCACACACACACACACACACACACACACACACAGACGCGTACATAGACACACACACACACACACACACACACACACACACACACACACACACTCACTCACTCGCACACACAGATTGACTCCCACCAACATATGTGCATGGCACTTGCACAAATTCACACATGCACTGCACACACTCGCAGTATGAACTATGAAGGTTGTGACTCATCTCCATTTGGAAGAGTGCTTGTATTGTGTGAATTATGATTATGTCTCTGACTTTATGAGGAACACACAGAAAGCGTTCTGTGGTGATAGATACAGTATAGAGGACAGAAAGTGGGAGACATTAATCATAATCAAGTCATAAAATGAAGGAAATAAGAATGCTGACTAGGAATATTTACTCCTTATGGTCAAGTTGCACCTGACACCCTAGCTACACACGCACGCACGCACACACACACACACACACACGCACGCACGCACGCACGCACGCACGCACGCACGCACGCACGCACACACACACGCATGCCAAGGATGTATAACTAAAATAATATGTTATTCTGGGAATAGACAATGTGTGGGAGCAGGCACACAATGTTCTCTCAAAACAGTTGGGTTCTTAATCTACAATACTAATAAGCCTATTAGGCTATTTAGGCACGTGCAGGGATGGAGCTTTTGGTGCGTGCGTGCGTATATATACTGTATGGCCAACATATGACCAACATCCATGGCCCTTAATATAACTATTATATATTTGAATGTTTACATGGCAATGAGAATGTATTGCTGTGACATGGGCCAAGTCATTGTGGAAAATCTTGCTCCATTAGCAAATGACATCCACTCACTGTACTATTTCTGATGTGAAATGGCACAACTTACAAGGGACCCCCCCACAAAAGACCACCCCGAAAATCGCTGCGTGCACATGTGCCCTTTTCTGGGGTTTGGCTTTGGGCACCTGCCCCCTCACTGCACTGCATTCTCACTCCCAATATATATTTTAAGCCTGTCCCGAAGGGCCGTTGGTCCCTTATTGTTTTTGTCTGTTTTTTCTATACCATAAAAAAAAACATTGTTAAATAAATAAAAACACATGATGACGTATTTGTTAGTTTAGGCTAATTGTGTTATTTATGCAGGCTCAGTGCACAGCATGTCATCCTATACACTACAGGTCTCCGTCTCCCTTCAAACTCGTTAGCTAATGAGTTAGAGCTAATAATCCAATTTAGTGGCATATGGCCCACGACGTATACAGGCGGGGGGGGGGGGGGTAGTAGTTCTACAAGGGAAAGGGCACACTAAAAAAGAGGGACAGTCAAGTGGCTTCCACGCTCGTGTCTCCATCACCTAGTGCTGATCCCGTCCCTCTAGCAGCGACGTGGCCAATCAGCGCGTCTCCTACACACACAGACACACGCACGCACAGTCACACACACACGAACGTCTGTGGCTGAGGGAACAAAGAGAGCCGACCGACGGGAAAATCCTGCTCAGGCACACATACCATAAACAACACGTCTCCAAAAGCAATGTTATCTGTCTAGCGCGCTCTTTTTTCTTTTTCTGCTCTTATTTAGCGGACTTTGTAATAAGTAGGCTACTGCACACGTCGCTACACAAATTCCTTCGACGAAAACAAACAAACAAACAAGTCTGCCCCGACTGTTTTGAGCGAGAAAGAGGAAACTTGGCGTCGTGAGATATTTGTCGGCCGAGACAAGCTCCTTGGTTGATACATTGGTGCACATGACTGTACTGTAAGTATCTCGCATCTTGAATTATTTGACTGTCTTTGTTGCCGACAATACACATAATAATCACCTTATTACATTCTGTTACATGCTGCCTGTACCGTTAAACGCCAAACTTGTGTTTACAACTTTGCCTACCTGTGTTTCTGTGTCATTATATATACTGATGTGGCTCTTTTATGTTAGAGACCCAGAAGCCAATGTTACAAGCAAACTTTTAAGTTGATCTGGGCTACTGTCGTAACATGAGAAACCACCAAGAAGAAACCGGAATACCTTTTATATAAACAAGAACACTTTCCTGCATTTGAACATTTCTTTCAATGGTTTGTTGCTGGTTAACTGTGTGGTCGGTATCCCTTTCACTCTCAGGATCTAGGCTACTTTTTAATGGGAAACTTTGCAACACTATGGATTGTTTTGTGCCCACTGCCCAGGCACGTGAGCAAACACAACATGTGTGGATATAGGATGCTGTTCCCGTTTGAATCGATCTCTGTTTGCATGCTATTCAAAGGCTAAATGTTTTGCCTGTAACCACACACCATCTGCCTTGCCCTCCAGGGCCCTGACAGGCTACTGTCCAGATCAAGTGTTCAGTGAGGGATTCTGTGTGGGCGGGTGAAGCACAGCAGATGGTAAGATGGAAGGGATAGCTGGCAGATATAATGGCTAATTGTTTGTCTTTTCTGTGGTTGAGAGAGAATATGTTTAATCTAGCCAAGGTGTTGCTTTGTTCTTCTGAATTACCCGCAGAAACAAGTTGAGAGTTGGCTTGAATTTCCACACAGGGACCACCTACATTCTAAACACCTATTGTTCCCCTATGGCCTATGCCCTTACTCAGTTACTCTCTAAACTATTACCATCTGGCTTTTGACCCCATAACCTCGATGACATCACTTAACCTCTGACCACATCTCTGACCTTGGTGGATGGACTGTGTGCTTTTTTAAAACGATGCCTCCATCAGTTTTAATTGGCTAGTTTTAATTGGCTTCCTTTGGCTAAGTAGAAGTGATGTGCGCCTGCTTGAGCCAGTCTGTTTATGTCATGTAGTGTACACATAATGCTAGCGTCATCATGTGCATTTTGGAAACAGGGCTATTCCGTCCATCATGGCATGCCAAATTTAGATGACAGTGGGGCCATCGGCTGCTCGGAGCGGGAACTCGCTCACTGTGGCGTACTCTGCAAAGGGTACAGCCAATCATCAGCCAATGTTTGTGTTCACAAAACTGGGCATAGGAGGGGCTAGCGCCCCTAAAAAAATATAGATGCCTCATTGGCCGCTGCAGTAGTTCATTGGAGCCATGTGTGTCAACGTGAGGGCAGAAGTGCGGAAGGCACGCTACGCCACGCTGCCAATCAAGTGACTACTGGCCAATCACAGCACGTTATTTTCCGAACGTCCACCCTGTGACGTGACGCACTCAGAAGCTTCTGCAAAGTACTAATCTCGTGTTGCCAGACTGTTGCCTCTCGCAATAGTTGTCTGGCTAGTGGCTACGCGAGACTAGTGAAGCACCAGCATGGAAGCTTGCCCTCACTTGAGTACACACGCCCCAGAGCTGAAGGAGGCGTATGTCTACCTTTCTATGTCTCTGGTTGGGTCAACATCAATACCGAAGGCCACATGGGGTGGGGTCGCCAGCACTACCCAGGGCCATGTATGGGGCTGGTGTCAACAACAATGCCCAGGGCCATGTATGGGGCTTGTGTCAACAGCATGCTGGAGAGTACAGAGTTCAGTACCAATTTATCAGCTTCTTTGTGTCATCACTTCCAATTTCACTTGTTTATCCTGTATGAGTTCTCTCCTGATTAGACAAAATGTGTATCCTGAGCTGAAATTACATTTTCTGTTGTACTAAAGAGCTAAAGAGACCCCTGAGACTGAACAAACACTAGAAAAGTGTGGTTGCCGCAATCGCTTACATAGGCCCCTCCCACTAATTTTGCTAGCCAATTACAATGTCAAGTCACCCATGTGAGGGGATTTATCCCACAAAAATCATGTTTTTGCAACAAACGGTTACATTTTTCGCTTTTGCGGCGCCTCCTATGGATGAAAATAGAATTGCTTTTGGCTCTGTGTTGATTCACCACTGCCAATGGTTTAGGTGTTTCTGGGCATTACAGTTGGGACTGCGTATGGCATGCATTAATCTTGATCTGTTTGTGACTCTCACTGAAGGGGGCTTCATTAGAGTGTTCTTTGGTCCTGGACATCCAGACAGTGATAGAGTAGTCAATTTGCCACAACACACCGTTTGCAATAGTGAGAATTTAATAAAGATGTGCCCATTGCAGTTACAGTATAAGGTAGGGAACGCACACCTAGTGTATTGTTCAATGGTGTGGTTTTGTTACATCCCTTTGCTTCATTCCTGCACAGCTAAAACGACAAGAACAGTGTTAAACACTACAGGTTAGAATTGAGTGCCTATTTAATTTGTTTAGAGTGGTGATCACAGAGGGAGTAAATATTAATTATTTATATTAATATTACATCTATTTTGTAGATGTTTTTCCGGGCCAGTAGGACTTTAATGTCGACCTAGTCTCGTGTGGCCAGAACGTTTCCTCCTGCAATTTTCAAATGCTACCGTCATACAGTCTGGACTCTTATCTGGAGCAACGGAAGCTCTATCATGAGTAAAATATAAAGCGGAAGTAAGCCTCCTCCCCACTTCCGTTTTACAGTAAAAAATGTATCCTAATATAAATAGAAAACATCTGCACATATAGCTTGCTGCTCAGCAGAAATGGAAATACAAAAATAAAATGTTAAACATCTACAGTATAATCGGTTTGTGTGCCTCTGCCTCAGCTCACGGCTTCACGTTGCGGCAGAGTCAGAGTATGGGTTTTATGCCGGCCGTTCAGACTATGGCTTTTATGGGTAATAACAATTTAGGCATTTATCAGACGCTCAATCCAGAGCGATTTACATTAAGCAAGAACAAAAAAAGCATGGCAATACATCACATACATAAAAAGTAGTTAAGTTATCATGAATCATACGTAAACTAAGAACGTAACAGTGGAATATCAATATAATGGAACTATGCATGTATACTTTATAGTGCTATGTCTACATAAAAATGCTATCTGAGTCTACATAAAAATGTTGCGGCTAGGGCAAGTGCTACAGGCCATGATGGAGTCATGCTATCTGAGACTACAGCGGAAGGTTGGGAGTGAGGCTGCAGTTCTGATTGTAATGGGAAGTGCATTCCATAGTTTTGGAGCCAGAAGGGAGAAGAGTTTGGGACGTGTGGAGCGTTATCCCAGTGTTTTTAGTGACGGTACTTCCAGCTTCCCTGCGTTGGCTGATCTGAGTGTACGAGAGGGTTTGTAGGGTTCGATCATACTTGCAAGATATGCGGGAGCCATACGTTTGGTTGCTTTGAATGCCAGCATCAGAGTTTTGTATTCTGTGCAGGCAGCGACCGGGAGCCAATGAAGGGAGCAGAGAAGGGGGGAGACGTGAGAATTTTTGATGAAGACCAAGCGAGCGGCGGCATTTTGGATCAGTTGGAGAGGCTTAAGTGTGCATGCCGGTAGGCCAGTAAGGAGGGAGTTACAATAGTCTCCCATTGGCTAGAGGCAGCCTAGAGACGAGGCAGCCAATCATGAAAAAGTGTCCACTATGGTCTCTACTAGAGGTAGTAGTGAATGTAGGCCAGGATGCTTTTCAAGCACCTGGCTAAAAAAAAAACAGCTATAAAAACAAAACTACTCCACCAGTGTTGGGTTGACCTGAAACACTACTAGGCGGTGATGTAGGGTAATTGTGTGTGCAGTGTTAAAAGCAGAAAAGTCCATGAATACAACAATGCATTTATTTTACACAGCACTGGTGTCGGGGCAACTGGCCTGTTGTCATTCAGATCCTTGGCATGTGTGATTTTGGGGAATGGCATTATGGTGGATTCCTTCCATCGGGTTTTGTGTTATTTGACATGCTCAGTGTCCTAGCTAACAAACACAGTATAACATAAGATCTCTCTACATATGTCAGTAAATGAAGATCACTCAAATGTATTTTTTGGCATGGGTGCACTTCTTTTCAGTTGTGCTGTAGGCCTACTGTGCTTGGGCAGTAACAGAATTATGTGGTCAGAAGAACAACAGTAGGAATATCGGCTGTTCGCCAGTTCGTTTGACAGCTCTGTCTTCTATTAGCATCTAGTGTGAAATCAGGCCGGGTACTAAATGACAGTGATCTGGGAGAACTTATTCATCAGTTCATACTAGTGCTTGCTGCTTGAAGAACTGTCTCTCACTGTTGCCCACTGTTGAATGCCATACGATTCTACGAAGCCCATCCCATCAACTCCAGTCTCTGTCAAAGTGTATGTTAAAACCATGAAAATATCTATGTCATAGTCATAGCCATGTCCCCAGAGAGCCATAGCCATGTCTCTGTAAAACAGAGAAGACTAGTTTGCCGGTAGTCTGAGTCGAAACTCAGGAGTGTGGAAACTGTGGAAAGCTGCTCAGTCTTGTTCTGTAGTGATCGGATGTCTGACAGGGTGATGGCAGGTAGTCAGCTGCCCCTTCTCCCATGCTGGGCAAGACCTACGCTGTAGACGGTATCATTTTTGGGGGGCGGAAGTTGCAGGATGCTTGCGGAAGTACCGCTCAAGGAAATTATGTTGACACTTTACAAATCCGTTTACATTCTCTGTGAATGAAACAAGTGTTGTGATTGGTCGAAAAAATATCGTATCCGGGGGAAATAAATCTGACGGATGTTCCGGTCCGAACTTCCGCCGAGGCTTTTCTCTTTGCAGATGAGTACGGCTGGGACCGAGGCTACCCTTCTCCTCAGTTTGTTCTGTATCCCTCCTTTAGACCCTTTTCCCTGACTTCGTTTTCGCTCTTGTCAGTCTTGTGTATGCATGGCCTTGAAGTAAATCCAAAGCTATCTGATTAGGGAGGAGGGATACCAGTTTCCAGGTGCATTGTGCCTGAGCAAGATTTATGTGACATAAAACAAAACATACAATAAAATGCCACAATGCCACTTCACGTTGAGCTATGTCGGAAGTCACTCGACAGAGTTGCGCACCCACTATACTGGGTCTCACTGCCTCCATATAACACTGCCTGAGAGAATACAATATTATAAGACAGGCACAATGTATGCATCACAAGTTAGAAATTGATTCAAACACTTCATGGAGGTATAATTGGATCACTTGGGCACATACTGTATTGCTATGACAGCTCTACTTTGGTATATTTGGGTAAATGATGATGACAAATGATTGTGGTGTTGCTCCCTGGCCTCTATTATGTCAAGCATCATTCACTGGCACGGAAATAATCAAGAGGCTCTCCTTTTCAGTCTTCTCATTTTCTGCCATTTTTGTCATTCTCTTGTTTCCCTATCCAGTGCTCAAAAATCGATGTAGTTGATTTTTTTCTTTCTCGAATTGTTCATCAATGTTGTGATAGATAAAAATGAGTCATCCATGATCAAAAGTAAACCAGAGCATTTGAAGACGGGCTGCACTTTTAATCTTGAGTTAAGAGTCACCTACTGTCTCTTGAAGAGGAAGGCTACTGTATCTGACAGATATGACATCTGCACAAATAATACTTTGGCGAATGAGATTTTCTTTTTAATGAGAATATTCAAATCTCTCCGGTCGATGTCCCTGCAGCCATGGTAGCCGACAGGGTTCACTCGCTCCTTTAGCCCTGCCCCCTCCAAATGACCTTCTGCCTGTCTCTCTTTTCCGCTTGTGACAAATATGATGAATGCTTTTCCATCTGTAAACATGGTCTCATGCTACTGTATCAGGTATGGCAATCCCCATGGAGGAGACACACCTAACCTCCCTTGATCGCCCTTTGTTCCGCCTGCTCGTTTTTGTGAGAACACATTCGCTGTAGAGAGTGTGCATCCAGTAATTCTTATTCGTGCCCAGTCATGCCCCTTCCCCTGTTTCTCTCACTCTTCTCTCTCTCTCTCTCTCTCTCTCTCTCTCTCTCTCACACACACACACACACACACACACACACACACACACACACACACACACACACACACACACACACACACACTCCAACTCAGGCCTGTTTCACTAGGGGTGCTGTGTTTTGCCAGTGTGCATATGTGTGTGATGCTGACTCAGGAAGAATGTTAATGTTGTAAAATCCCATTAAGAGTGATGTGGCGTGGTGCGGGGGCCGGGCAGGGGTGTTCAGGGACAGTACGGTTGTTTAAAGGGCCAGTCGTGCCCTCATGTTTCCCACCATGTAATAGAATGTAATCACTTGCGCGCTTTGAATTAAATTGAATCGTCTCCTCCTTTACGCCTTTCCAGGCATGCTCCCCCACTGATTGTTAAAATGACTTTGGAGTTGTTAAACTGTGAAGGAATGATTGCATTAGGGAAGATTTCATTATTGAAATAAAAAAAAGCGTATAAAGTTTGCTATGCTTTACTGCTGCGGAACGGCATTCATCTTGTATTGTGTTGTATCAAGCGCAATTTAACAGATTTCATTGGACAATTAAACACATTGGAACAATATGCAAAACGTTTGCCTACAGGACCTTTTGTGAGTAGAGACAGGTGGTGTATGGTAGCTATTTTGTGCCTGGATCCCAATGAATCAGGTGTGTGACGCAAAAGCGGTGCTAAGCTTGACAGGTTGTTAATTGAGCGACGCCCACCCACACTGTCTGGTGCAGCTTGGCTGCAGCAGCTGTCAGCCTATCTGCACTGATTAGATTCAATAGCAGATATTTTCCTTCTTTAAAGAGGTTTTTCCTCTAATATGCTCCGCTAATTGAACGGCCACCTTTCCCCCAGTTTATTCCACGGTCACACTTTGTATTATAACAGTATAGTTTATGGCACTCATACGCTGGGGCTGCCTGGGGGGCTCCATGGGAGTGATGCGGTAGCCACATAGTGGAGATTGGATTCTCACCCTGGCCCTTCTGGAGTGATGATGAATGCATCTCCCGATGGACGTTAAAATGGAGAGGAAGAGAGCGGGCCCAGCAGTGACTGGAATCGTTTATCTCTCTCGCCACCGATCTGATCTGTGGAAAACGCGTGCGTGAGGAGCTACTGGAAGTGAGTGACTTCCACCCACACATGTTTCTGTACTGGACTGGTGCCTGTAAGGTGCACTGAAACATTGCTTCCTGTACAGTGTGATTACACATAATGAATCAAATTGTTTGTTGGATTATTCATAGCATTCCCTGTTCCCTCTTGCCTCCATTGTTTATTTATTTCCTAGTAGAATAAGTATTTATTTGCTTGATTTCATGTACCTGGTTGGCTTGATTATACCCGAGTGTGCATTATTACAATTGTATTTTATTGTGATTAGGCCTATCTGTTGTTGGATCAGTGGAGTGGCTCAGTGATGTTTATCCAGATGGGCAGTGTGAACTCACGGCTACTTCCTCCATATGTCAACAGCAAGGACAGGACAGGCAAATAGTTCTACTGACAGTTTTGCATGAATTCCAGACAATACACACTGAATGATCTATGGCAGAGGTTTCAAACTTTAGGTCACAGGCTGCATTGGGCTATCATAAATGCAATTCAATCCGGGTTGGACCTGATGTGCATCATGTAAGGTACAAGGTTGTGACAAGTAAATAGACTACCAGAAATCATGGATTCATCGTCTGTGACTGAAAAATAGTAAAATACGAGGTAAGGGAGGAGAAAATGTTATGCATTTGACCCAGATGAGGATGGAGGAGAATGGGTGGACAGTAGTGATCAATAATTCTAGGGTAGTAAGAAGATGAGAGCAGGGCCTGACAGCGAAGGGAGAACTTGATTGCCTCTTCTTACTGCAATTACATTAATCGAGCAGTTAGTAGGACTGTAGTCATTATCTCAAGTACTTAACTAGGATGAAGGGGCATGGTAGATGGCTGTGCCTGTGACGGTGACAATTGTTGTTTCGGGATGTAGCAGAATGTACTTGAATACAGCCTATTTATTTATTGTGATGGAAATACACAGAACTCATTGCTATAGACGAATTCAAAAACGGGTCTCATGGTCGCAGCTTACGTATTTCCTGTAGGTGGACTCGACGTAGCTCCGGGTTTAAACCCTCACCAGGCGCATCTCTTCTAATACAGTGAACGTTAGAGTGACTGATGTTAGTCTGCCTCAAACATTACTCTTTTACCTGCTTTTTACTAACACTAACATTACAAAGATGCCCAGAACATCGAGATGAACCTGTGTAGTTTATGGCTGCTCCAACAGTAGTGGCAAACTGGCAACATTAAAAAAAAGAAAAAAGCGGAATATCCACCGCGGTAGCTGAGACCAGAGCCATTGAGTAATGGTTGAGACGAAGCAGTGAAAGGTCCTGAAAGATGCATAACGTCAGTCTTACCCAATCTTTCTGTTTTATGAACACAAGGCTGCTGTACTTTATACCTCATACTAAGCATTTAAAGTTTTTTAATTCGTCTATAGGAATGGAGCACAAATCGTATGTTGTTCTCAATTGTCCACCATTTTAGGTGTGGCTGTGTTTCCATCCTTGGTAAATGAAAATGTTAAATCAAATCCCCCTCTCGTTTGTGCTTGTCATTGGGATCAAGAGGTCACCTCACTACATCACTGTTGCTACTAAATCACTAGCCTGAAAGTACCCAAGCTTTTCTTGGCATAGAGTGGCGAATCAAACTAGCGCTGGAAACAGATGCCGGCTCTCTATTGGTTCACCAACCTATGTGCCCCTCTCTTTCCCTCCCCTCCCCGGTAGAACACAGCAGAGAACACTGTCCGTGACACCACCATATTTGGAGGGACGCCCCTCTGCACTCGGGCCGGATTTACACTACTAGGAGCCCCCTGCACTGTTATTGTGTAGGGAAATACAAGGTTCACTCCCATTCCTATGCCACATTTCCTGGCTTCCAGGCTTTTTTTTGTTCACCTACTAGAGACTGTAGTAGACACTTCTTCATGATTGTCTGCTTACCTCTAGGCTGCCTCTAAGACAATGGGAGACTTACCCATAAAACCCATAGTCTGAACGGCATAAAACCCATACTCTGAACAGTGCCGAATCAACCTCTTCGAGGGGACCTGGCGCTACACCAAATCAAAAGGCCCCATGTGATTCGTGTGCACGTAACACAATCAAGAACGCCAGTTTTTGCGTTTGCGCGCCCAGTGAATGAACGCGCGTCCGTTCAGCACTGAGCACATGGCCGGGATTCGCCGCTGCTCCCATAGAGTTATACTGGGTCATAGAGTTTCGAATCTATTAGGTCAGGAAACGCAGACCCTTTAAAAGTCCTGAGGGTTAAGCACAGTGTGATGAGTGGCTATGTACATAGTCTTGTGTTAGTCACTCTGAGGTCATTGTAAATCAACTATGGGCATTTGTCTTTGTCATTGCATGAGGTTGGTTCCCGAAGGCCAAGGGTATGACACATTTCTTGGTGATCATTGATTCATCCCCCCCGTGCATGCGTGTGATAACCTTTTGCTTGTGCTGATTGATCAGATACTGCTATGTTCAGTTATCAGTTATCTGTTATTTTTATCTTTGTCTTTTCTTTATCGCAAATACAGCCTGGGTATGTGTTAAAGGGACATTCAACCTACTGTAACCCAGCCAGGATGTTGCTGTGATTCAATCAGTTGGTGCGCTGACCTTAAATGCCTAATCACAAAGTCCTGCATGTGTTTAAATGCTTCTCACGATTGGTGTCATATGTCATCCCCCCTCTCTCTCTACCCCCTTCTCTTGTCTCTCCGACCACTCTACTAGCTGATGGAGCAGACATTACTTGTATAATACTAGCCTGATCAGGCCATTGGACTCAACCCACCCTTATCACCGCTCCAGGAAGTGGAACACTTGTCCCAGACCCGACGGACCAGATATAATGCTTCGTATCTGCACACACAGCTTGTAAATCATCAGCTGTGTAGCTGACAGTAATGCTGAGATAGAAAATTCTCTCCACCGTCCACTGACATTTAGCATGGTCTCGCGTATGTCCATGCTCATGCGCGAGAGCACACGTACATCCCATCCTAGTTCCACTTTCAGCTTTCCCCTGTGTTAAGCCATTGTTAGACACCCACAGCACCAGCATGAATAATTGAACTGTCTTCTGTGTTGGGTGTTGTGTGAGCAGTGAGTCCATTGCTTGGATGACGTTCCACAGCTCTGTGTTGGGTGTTGTGTGCTACATTGAGTCCATTGCTTGGATGACGTTCCACAGCTCTGTGTTGGGTGTTGTGTGCTACAGTGAGTCCATTGCTTGGATGACGTTCCACAGCTCTGTGTTGGCCTGTTGGGTGTTGTGTGAGCAGTGAGTCCATTGCTTGGATGACGTTCCACAGCTCTGTGTTGGGTGTTGTGTGCTACAGTGAGTCCATTGCTTGGATGACGTTCCACAGCTCTGTGTTGGGTGTTGTGTGCTACAGTGAGTCCATTGCTTGGATGACGTTCCACAGCTCTGTTGCTTGCTGAGTCTCCAGCTTGCCACAGCTTCAGCAGCACAGGGGATCTTTGCTCACAGCAGCGAGTCACAAGCTAAAACACTTAGCAAAACAGTGGGTCGGGACCCTTTGTGGGTCATGGACCAATGTTTATGGGTCACGACTAATTTTCTTTAACTACATTTAAAAAGATTTTTTTTTACGTATATAGAAAAAAAGTCAAGTACTTTTAAAACAAACAAACAAATCTAAGAAATTCCATAAATAAAAACAATAATTAAGAAGTAGTGAAAATAGACAATCTACAAGCTCGCAACGCGGTGCAAAGTGACGCGTTGTGTGCTTGTAGATCTGCTATTCTCACTAGTTTGGGTCCCAGGCAAATGTCTAATCCATCTTTTGGGTCTCGACTTGAAAAGTTTGCGAACCACTGAGCTAAAACATGCTGTTATTTCTTTAAGAGGCTGAAATGTGATGGGAAACTCTTAGATTTAATTCCAGTCCAAACATTGAGATCCATCCGTATGCTGAGTGACAGTTGCCCGTCCTTCTCAGCAGTTGAGATCTCCTGAGGGTTGTCTTCATGACGCAGAGCAGTCCTGGGGCGTTTGGGGGAGGGAGGATCAAAGGCACGCACATAATGGAACTGACACTTTGTCACGGTAGCTTCCGTCGGAATCCGTCCTCGCCCCTTCAGAATTACGTTTTAGACTTTTAATCAAGACTTAAAGCGATCTATACATTATCTAACGGGAGGCACGCTGCGTATGGTAATGAGTGACTACTTGATCACGTTGAGCCAGTTTAGCTGCTGAAGTGACATGGCACTTTACATACTACTATCCAGTTAGGCTCATGAAATGTCATCAGAGTCTACATGCAGTGCAAAGGCATTCAGGTAATTTCTGATCATAGCCATTGCACTACACTCCCCATTACCAGTTCCATGTGGAGGAATGAGCCTTTATGTCTTGCCTCATGCTCTCTAGACTCACTGTAAGTCGTTAACTGTATTCTTCATCAGGAATGAGCCTTTATGTCTTGCCTCATGCTCTCTAGACTCACTGTAAGTCCTTAACTGTATTCTTCTTGCCTCATGCTCTCTAGACTCACTGTAAGTCCTTAACTGTATTCTTCTTGCCTCATGCTTTCTAGACTCACTGTAAGTCGTTAACTGTATTCTTCTTGCCTCATGCTCTCTAGACTCACTGTAAGTCCTTAACTGTATTCTTCTTGCCTCATGCTCTCTAGACTCACTGTAAGTCCTTAACTGTATTCTTCTTGCCTCATGCTCTCTAGACTCACTGTAAGTCCTTAACTGTATTCTTCATCAGGAATGAGCCTTTATGTCTTGCCTCATGCTCTCTAGACTCACTGTAAGTCCTTAACTGTATTCTTCATCAGGAATGAGCCTTTATGTCTTGCCTCATGCTCTCTAGACTCACTGTAAGTCCTTAACTGTATTCTTCATCAGGAATGAGCCTTTATGTCTTGCCTCATGCTCTCTAGACTCACTGTAAGTCGTTAACTGTATTCTTCATCAGGAATGAGCCTTTATGTCTTGCCTCATGCTCTCTAGACTCACTGTAAGTCCTTAACTGTATTCTTCATCAGGAATGAGCCTTTATGTCTTGCCTCATGCTCTCTAGACTCACTGTAAGTCGTTAACTGTATTCTTCATCAGTTCAGTTGTTTCCATTTCAGGCAAGGCAGACATGCTGCCAGTTTACTAATAAGTTTGACCTGCCATGTCTATCTGGTTCTGGTCCTATAATTCAAGTGCTTATCAATGGCAAATGGGTTAATTATGTCTTCCCTTGATAATATGAAACTAGTTTGCACTGAAGAGAATAAGCCACATTCCTGCCCTGTAGGGAAAAGGAGATAATCAAACAATAAGATATTGTGAGCAACATAGCCTACCCATGACGTTGTCCTGTCTTTGTGTTTGCTTAACCTTAACCCAAATGCAGCATCAGTCTCAGGGGCTTTAAAGGAATAAACACAGTCTGTTCCACATGAGTTCGTAAATGGGGGGTACATTTGAATAGGTAGTGAGCCTGTGTTAACATTGGTCTAGTCTCCAGCATTTGTGGTCTGGATTGAATTAAGTGGCACTCTTTTAAAGGACCACTTCACCACTTTTCAACCTATCTTCATATAATTGGTCCTCACTAATAATCATGATAAAATACAACCATTTCTTTCCTACTCAGTCTGTGTCTCACAGGAGGGCTGTGGGCAGTTCAGAAAACCGTCCACCAGTGACATCATCGACGGGGAATCCAAGCTAATAGAAACTGCAGGCTTTCAAGTCCTGAAAAGTTGCAATGCGAAAATGGAAGCCATCGTTCTCTTGTTTAAAAAAAAAATCTGCCTAACGATTATGTCACTGGTGGACGGTTTACACAGACTGAGTAGAAAAAAATGGTGCCATTTTATCCTGATTATTAGAGAGGACCTATTATATGAAGATAGGTTGAAAAGTGGTGAAGTGGTCCTTTAATGAAACATATTGCAACACATGGGGTATCATGATCCATGTGGGATGATTGAAAATGTATGTGAATAAACACAACCTCAATCTCAAGAATTCCACAGTGGCCCTGGCCACATATCAGTCAATATAGTCAAAGCAGTCATCATACTTTGGTAGGGACCTCTCCATTGTAGAGCCAATTCTGTATTAGGCTGCAGATCTGTTTACTAGCTGTAGATGGATTGTTGGGCACAGGCTGCAATGTTTGTGCTCAGAGTTTCAGAGCGTCTGCTCCACTGCTCTGGCAATGACACCATGTCTGGAGGTGTGGCTGAACTCGGCACTGTGTATTCTTGGAGCTGATTTACAGCTTTTAGCTCTGGGGGTTGCACACGGAGGGTGAATGGAGGGTGGTAGAGGGAGCGATGCACCCAAGGCTCCTGGCTAGGTGATTTATCTGTGCTCCACATTGCCGTGACGCGAGCCTCTTTAGACTAGAATTTAATGACTGAGCCTAGTAGCCTACGGACGCTCTATTCAGCCAGCGCTCATATACCACTCCAATTCTCCAGGGGATGTGATTGGCTTCCTGGGAATGTTTTGGAGAATTGAGAGTGAGAGATGGAGATTGAGGAGAGAGAGGGTTGATGGGACAGAAAGGGAAAGAGAGGCTATTGTGTCTCCTGTGGTTCCTAGTGATGAATGGTTTACCCTTTCTCCCCTCCAACCATCATTAAATATGTCAAATCATTAAAACGGCACTACTCTATAAGTCCCCCTTCGCTGCATCCCTCCCAAACCACTTCTTGCAGAGTAGAGTCGGACAGAAATATTGATTTGGCCAATATAGTTGCCATTATTGTTCAGCAATTTTTTGTCGATATACTGTAGGTATCCGCAATTTTGCAGCCAATTTGTCCCAATTTGTCAACCTCTTTCAACCTTGGGTAGCTATTTTGGGCATGTCCGATTTTGCGTGTGTGACAGTTGCCCGTCCTTTTGTGTGTATTTATATTTGCTTGTTCATTGTATAATTCATGTTCTTTTCATATTAATTAATATATTATTAATCTAGCAAAAGGTTATTTGTTTATTTTTGTTAAATGTTCTCAAACAGGAACTTTAATCAAAATAGATTAAAACTATAAAATGTGCTCCTCAGAGCACAGGTCTCCGCCAGGTCAGGTAGGTTATTGTAAGTGCTCCTCAGAGCACAGGTCTCCGCCAGGTCAGGTAGGTTATTGTAAGTGCTCCTCAGAGCACAGTTCTCCGCCAGGTCAGGTAGGTTACTGTAAGTGCTCCTCGGAGCACAGTTCTCCGCCAGGTCAGGTAGGTTACTGTAAGTGCTCCTCAGAGCACAGTTCTCCGCCAGGTCAGGTAGGTTACTGTAAGTGCTCCTCAGAGCACAGTTCTCCGCCAGGTCAGGTAGGTTATTGTAAGTGCTTTTCAGAGCACAGGTCTCTGCCAGGTCAGGTAGGTTACTGTAAGTGCTCCTCGGAGCACAGTTCTCCGCCAGGTCAGGTAGGTTATTGTAAGTGCTCTTCAGAGCACAGGTCTCCGCCAGGTCAGGTATAGGTTATTCTAAGTGCTCTTCAGAGCACAGGTCTCCGCCAGGTCAGGTAGGTTATTGTAAGTGCTCCTCAGCACAGTTCTCCGCCAGGTCAGGTAGGTTATTGTAAGTGCTCTTCAGAGCACAGGTCTCTGCCAGGTCAGGTAGGTTACTGTAAGTGCTCTTCAGAGCACAGGTCTCCGCCAGGTCAGGTAGGTTACTGTAAGCACACTTTTCTCTAGTTGAATCAATGGAATGCATGAACAAGAGCTTCTGACTAAATAACTACATTGGATCTACTGGAACACAGTCTCCTTTTTCCATTTCCTGAAATGTAACCGTTTTGGACATACAAGGTTTACACCTGAGACCAAGAGCGACAATATGATCTATATTTCCACAGCGAAATAAAAAATCTATTTGATAAGAGACCCTGCCTTCCCTTACATAAGAGAGACTCTGTCTTTGAGGCTAACCTACAAGTGATCACTGTCCCTGAATCTATATACTTTTCTGTGTTCATTTTTGAGTGGTGCAAACCACTCCAACAACCAGCTTTGTCTGTATGTTTGTGTACCTGTGTCCGTGTACCTGTGTACATGTCCGTGCACAAGTGAGCATGGTTTTGTCTGTATGTTTGTGTACGTGTCCGTGCACAGGTGAGCATGGTTACCATGGTCACTGACATTACGTCAGACCACAGCTGATCAGGCTATATAAGACCTTGCACCACTCAGTTCACACAGGTGTGATTTTTTTTCTGACTTATGCCAGTGACATGGGCTGTCTCTTCTGTGGTCAATCAAACATCTCAAATGGCCGTGCGTAGAGAGTGTGCCTATTGATTCACGTCTCGGCCACCTTGACCCAAGCTTCCCCACTCCATTCTCAGTGACAAGGGCACACAAGGGCACACATGTGTCGGAAGCTAGAGGAGAGACAGGTGGCCAGGAGAGTGGTGCATACAGTAAAGTGTATATAGAAAAAGTCTTCATTGTAAATGTAAGCTGTTCATCCTGTTGCCTTGTCTGTCATGGAACTCATGATCAGGGACTGGATCAGGAGTAATGACTTTGTAGGCCTGAGGCAAGGGCATCGTGAAATGTTCCATAGTTGACTATGCGTCCATCCAGACCCTGGGGCGAATGGCAAACTCAATGTCCAATAGCTTCAATCCACCAAGCCTCAGGCCAAGTTCAAAATAATATAATTGGTTGAAAATGCCAGTCGTACTCACATCTGTCTGGACTTTATTTTATTTATTTATTTTATCTTCCTGGCCTACGGCACTTATCTTAAGTGTCAAGGCAGCTCAACAAAGAACCTTAGGTTGCCATGGAGATGTTGCAGATGAAAATGTACATTTTAGATGCAAGTGATGGCTCCTGAAAGGTTATTGAAGTGTTTTTATTTTTATTTATTTATTATTTATTAATTATGGATTCAGCTTCAGACTCCTTTTTTATTAAAATCTATTTTATGTAATTTCTTCTGCACTTATACAAGACAAGTCACAAGTCACAGATCGTCTAGGATGACATTGAACGAGTCATTAGTTTATAATGCATCCAGCAAGACCAGCATCGCTAGTATTATTTTTACTGGTTCTTGGCGTCCCCATCGCCTGGCAACGTTTTGCTTCCGCATTGGGACATCATTGAATATTTTCCCTCTGTCCACTGTATCTTTAGCGACGATCTTTAGCCACGTTTTTCTCGGAATTGAAGCTCAGATTGAGGTGATCATACAGAACATCAATCTTTTCGAAGCTCAATAAAAAATCCCCGCTACCTCGCGGTACTGTGACCTAGCGCTTCTGATGAAAGTGAAAGTATCTAGCGAGTGCCCCGGAAATGATTGTTACTTCTGGTTCACCAAATCAGCTGGTGGCTCTTCAAAATAAGGACTTACGGCTGAAAAGCGTGGCGTGTGAGAGGTAAACTTGACAATAAACGCGGCAGGAAAATGAGTTTTTGATGGGAGACACGGGAGTCGAACTTGATGACACCATCAAAGCATTCGATGGCCCATAACGGTGTGCGCTTCATTTCTTCCATGTCCAAGTTCATCAATCATCTTTTTCCAGCTCTAGGGGTCCTTTTATACAGCGTACTTTCTGATGGACATTTTTAACAATTATGATGCCTAGGATGTCCACACAAGTCGTATAAAATAAAACCGCGGGGTGCCTGGGACGCGTGGACACGTCTTAAGGTCTTTTTTATCGATATAAAACGGGATCGCTAAAATCCATATTTTGACAGCTGCTGGGAAACGCCTTGCTCAGCTCTCCCGGACCTGTTTAGCTGCACGCACAGCCATTCACCTCCTGGTTTACTGTCCGAAAAACTTCCTCATTTACTCTGAATCTACGCTGCCTCCGCGCAGATTGATCATAACACTGATGTTCTGTTCTGACTTCATCATGCATTGATGCTCGTTCAGAATAGTAATGCTTCTAAAGAGAGATCAGTTTTACAACGGCGATGTAGTAAAGGAAGATTTCACCTCCTTGGACAGAGGTTATTTTATTTCTGAGATGGTGATAAACATGCTTGTTTGGACAGAAATTGTATTCTAAAAGTCTTATTAAAATGAAAACGTACTATGTGGTCATCACCTTTATATCTCCTGGAGGCATTTAATTAACGGCAATTAATTTTGCAACCTTGTTGTGGTCAACTTGTTGTGGTCAATACCTTTTAATTTGTATCTTTTACATCGAAATCCAAAAGGCATGTAAGGTGAATCCTCTTGTGGGGGAGTAAGAACCAGGCTGTGGAGGCATTATGCTCACTGGATGTCATATACAGGATGATTCTTGGATATAAAATGTAGGGATGCCGCCAATTAATCGATTTTTTTAATTAATCGTGGGAGTCTCAAATTGATTTTAATATTTCATAATCGAATAGCCAAAAGATAGGCTAATATTACTGTTCAGTAAAGCTGCATGATATATCGAACATGTACCTTCATCAGAGTGGAGAATATAGAAATCAAGTTGAGCCACTCTTCTCTGCCCCTCTCTCTCTCTCTCTCACACACACACACACACACACACACACACACACACACACACACACACACACTCAACGATCGATCATTAAGTGCTTGTCAGACAGACAATCAGCTGAAGAAAAAAATAATAATACAAATAAAATGGGGTGGGGGGGGGGTCGATTAATAATCGGGGGAGAGCTGTCGATGAATCGATTTGGCTGAAGGTCAGTTTGTGGCATCCCTAATGAAATGTATCAATGTCTGGTTAAAAGTTAAAACACCATCAGTTTAAGGGCAGATTCACACTATGGTCCCAGGTGCGCCCAGGGACCACTTAGGACCACTTAGATGTTGTAGTAGTGTGAATGTTGCGTACTGTTCCCCGGAGCGGATCACACAACCGTTCCTGGGACTGCATGGAGGTAGCAGGGCCGGATTAACACCTCTGAGGGCCCCTGGGCACTGAAGCTCGAAGGGCCCCCCTTCACGCGCGCGCAACATTTTTGCTGTTTTGGAGCCGTTTTGGGGCAGTTTTATGCCGTTATATTGGCCTATTTCCGGTCGCCTACCCCCCCCAGAGTGACAGCCAATCTAGCGCATTCCAACAATAAAACACTAATCTTTTTAGACACCATTTATTTCATTCGGATTAGCAGGGAAATCTTCTGTTGAAAAAAAGATATATATTTTTTTCTTTTCTTTTTTTTTGAGGGGCCCCTGGTGCCCAAGGGCCCCTGGGCACGTGCCCAAAGTGCCCATATGGTAGATCCGGCCCTGGGAGGTAGTCTCGGAAGCGATTGAAGTGTATTCAGATACGGATCGATGCAATGTGAAAGCGTTGAATACAGTAGAATGAAGTGTACTCTGGTGCGGAAATATCAAGGCCAATGTGAATCATGGCCAGCGGGGACCAGGCAATCGTATTTGGGAACAGTTTGAATCAAACAGACTCGGTGTGAATCTGCCCTTAATTGACTGAGCCTTTTTTTTGTCCAAACCAGGGGCCATAATTTGTTCTTACGGCAGGCAGGGTCCAAATAAATGAAGTGTGTGTTTTGTGATTTTTAATTAAGTATTGGAGACGAGAGAGTTGTCATTTTACACTAAAATATATATTTTTTTGTAAATGGCATAAATAGATTAATATGAACACATGTTTCAAATTAATGCATTTTTCATGGATGCCAAAGATACGACATAAGTGAAGCCCACAAAATTGTTTAATCAGTTCCTCTTCGGTTTGATGGACAATTTAACCGGCAAATGGCCAGATGAGCGTTCATTCATGCTTCATCAATGTTTGAAGGGCTGAGGACTTAACATTTGATGAGCATTAACATTGCAACACCTCATAAATACTCACAAGAGCAGAGCAGAGGTCTTCCCCATTCTTCCATCTTTCTTCTTATTGTTTTCTCTCGAAATCCTTGTCCTCACTTGTTCTTTGAAGTTACCTTGAAGTTTGTCCTGAACTGAACCTGTGGCAATAAAACGTCATTCAGCATGCCTTCAGCCAACACAGCGTGGTTCTCTAATTCATAATTCAGTATGCATAATTCAGTATGCACTATCAGAGATCATGACCTGTGGTTCTGCCAGGGAATGTTAGTGTTTCAGCTCATCACCATGCCCCACCTATGGCGATTGCACCTACCATTTCTAACTGTTATATTCTCATTATTGTCCATAGCAAGCACATGCCATGCATACACATTATCATGTCAAATGAATGGAATCTCCCATGTCGTCATGTAACTAACTCTCACCCTGTTGCTTTTGATATCTTTACAGGAAGTGGGTGGACTTTGGGCACTGACCTGTGACTTGTTGGACTGGCAGAGATGCATTTTTATCAGGACAGCAGCTCTCAGATGGATTAACAGGTGAGCTCGCTGCCTCACAGCCAACCTGTCTCATGCACTATTCATTTGATACTTAGAACACTGTCTCCATTGTATGTTGGAGGTTTTGTTCTTTTTTTATTGGTCATTCCAACTTCATTTGAACTGCCAAGGTGACCATAATGGGGGATATGGGAGCTGATATATGTGGTGATTGAATGATTGTTTTCTATTCGACAGAGATGGAATGGATAGCAGCCACAGAGAAGTGGCTTGCCTATTATATGTTTGAAAATGACAATGAAATAGCTGACCGATGAAGCAAATGGTTTATTCTTGGTGCCGATGACTGACTGAGTGGCTAATGAGACATTTTCGATGTTTGGCCTCAATTCTATGACCTAATGCCGGGAAACCTGATCAGACTATTTAGCATTTACCTGCAGGCATGGGAAATGGATCCAAGGTTGGTGCTGAATATTTCAGCAGGGCTCTGCCCAAATTCAGCCGAGAAAGCTTACACAAGGGTTGGCCAAGGTTTTCAACCTGTGGAATAGGGTGGTACGGTTTCATACGTTTTTATGAAATTTTGGCGGTCTCATCGGCCAAACCGTGTCACGTGACATGTGTGTTGGGTGCCCGTGATTATTGTTTACGGTAGCAGTAGAGCGAATGACAGTGTCAAATAACAGCTGGAGACAGGTCTCAAACCAAGTAATGCAACACTCCCACTATGGGAAGACTGGTCTCAAACTAAGTATTGCGACACCCCCACTATGGGAAGACTATGGATTTCTAGTAAGGTTGGGTGATATGCCAAAATATTCCTTATCAGCCACTGTCAGCTGCAAACTCTGCGATCACGCTTGAAAATGAAATGTGAGAACAGCTCCGCTCCCAAGCTGGAGTTCTACCTTGCTGTACAGCGGACCGCGTGCAGACAATAGCAGTTCTACAAGCTTACAGCGCATCACGCTGTAATCTTGTAGGTCTGCTATTTTAGGAGCACAGCCCTGTCCTACCACAACATATAGGGGGAGGGCGTAGTGACGTGTTCGGTAGGATTTTGGCTTATTTGGGAGACATCTTCCTGCCTACATGTAGGCTAATAGGATGCTAGGCTACTTGGCTGCCAGTCTGTAGTTCGTATGTTTGCTTAATTGTCAGTGACGCTGGTGTGTATACTGTCACTGCAGTACACCATCTTCCATCTCTCTATCTTTGACTTGTCACAACTCTTCTACTCTATGGCTCTGGATCGACAGTGGTATTATTATTATTCGCCGTTAGAAAATGTGCGGGTGTTCTGATCTGATGTAATGTTTACATCTTACTTGACAAGAAGACATGTGGACATATCCTTATGGAACCATGCAGTGAGAGAGAGGGAACAACACCACGAGAGTGACAAGTGATCAGTCAAACATGTGCTCTCCGCAGTGAATACATAAATAAATAGTGTTATGTTGTGCCGTGTCCGTGACCACGACGTGGATCTGTCTGTATGCGATCTGAACATTATTATTTTGATTACACTGTCATGCTTGTTTGAGGACAGGTAGAGAGCAGAGCATTTATGTGTTTGGGAATGTTGCTGAAGGTTATGTTATTTTGTAACACTGTATGGTTTTGTAAGAAACCATACAGTGTGTATTTAATTATTTGATATCTCTGACAGTCAATGCACTGCAAGGCTACAATGGAAGCATAATTCTGACGGCCCGCGGTGGAATGGACAAGTTAGGGTATAAAAACGGACAGGGCATATGTCTCCACACTGAGGCTGGAAAATGTAGCCTAGCAGCCTACTACTAGGCTACTAGCTAGCCTACTAGACTACCGGTAGGCAGGAATTAGGAAAATGGCGACCAGAAAATGTCGTTCTGAGTGAAACTCCTCCCTACGCCCCCCCACAATACATTCAGCTTGGCTGTATCACACGTGTAGAGCGAGGTTGACTGTAGTGTGTGACTGTCCCGAGGCTAGTCATAAAATTAACAGAAGAGAGGTGACAAAAGTCTTTCTGCTGCCATATGCTCTCGTCTCCCAGTCAAAGTGTTAAGTGTAAGATACTTATGTAATGCGTAAAATCACTGCGATCCACGAGCAGATCAGAAGTGTGTTATTCAGAGTGGAGCGGAACAACACTACGGCAGGCACAGAGGGACAATTTTGATTCTAGACTGTGGCTAAAAGGCGAAACATGACAGACAATACACTACAACGGGGAAAGGGGCCATCTTGTGGCGATAGACTGTAATAGCAGTTTCTGATTACAAAATCCATCATCCAGCCATAATTTCGACCAATAATGTGGCCGCATGGCCACATTATAATTAATTCAACGGTAAAACTGAGTACCACAGTTCTTTGGGGGACATAAACCGCGGTTTAAAAATGTGGAAACCACCCAACCTCACTGTGGAAGATGTACAATGGAGGACCGACTAAAAGTGCCAAATGTACTTGCTGCCAGCCACCCCTATTGTTCAATTAAGTATCTTAAGATATTTTTTTTGGGGAGGGGGGCACGGTGGCACAGCTAGAAGGTCCTGGGTTCGATTCCCGCTGGGGACGCTGTGGGTGCTGGGGGCATGCTCCCTCCTCCACGTCATCAGTACCCATACCCGAGGCGGGGTTGGCGAAAGGGCCCTTCAGGTGAAAAGAAGCAGCTTGGACTAGTACTCATGCATAGAAGGAAGCATGAGGTCAGTCCGCTGCCCCCCCAGGTTGGCAGAGGAAGTGCAGCGCCCAGGATTACATTAGATAATTGACACTGGGTGAAAAAAATGGGTTGCAAAATCATGGGATAAAAATTTAAATTTAAAGAAAAGAAAAAGAGGGAAAAAAAGATATTTGTTGGGGCTTTTTGGGGGGGAAGACACGCAGCAAAGGTCGTCGGGATCGGAACTCGAACCTGCGACACGCTGTCAGGCTTGTCAGGATTACCAGCCTAGGTGCTTGGACCGCTCGGCCAGCCCCGGCCTCAAATAAGTATCTCTGTGTGGCTCAACGCATGCGGTAATGTGTCATTGTTTCGACCGCTCATTAGTCCGACCCATTTCTAACCCTATCCCAAACCCTAACCCACTGACTAATGCGCAGTCCCCACTGCATGCTGGGAAGTCCATTGTACTCTACAATATTATGTGCAAGCAGAGTTAGTATCTTGAATATTGATAACTGCAAACTATTTTGTCCATGTTGTCTGAGGGAGCACACGTATAAACCAAAAGATCGACTACCAAAAATTGTTTTTTCTGAACAGAGAACAGAGTTGATACACTGATGTTTAACATAGTAAAATCATAGTGAAGTAGAGGGGTGGGGGAGCTAAACTACTACAAAATATGGCTCCATGTGTTGATACAATGTTGTGGTTTCAAAACTTAAACAACAGCCTGTAAAATTGGATCTATCAATCAGTATGAAAGATAGCAGTGGCAATATGAAGGCTACATATGTCTGACAGCACTGTATTCTGTATAATGGATGGAAGAGGAAACATCAGTTTGTGACGGTTATAATTTATCCTTCACTGATTTTATGATTAGCTTTTGTATGTGATTCATGTATGTAACAGATGTTTTTGTGTGCATGACTGGTTCAAACTCAGGAAAACTAGGCCACCACATACAACACGTAAGCCTGTTGCACTTCCAGTAGTGCTACTTCTGCTAACCACTGGCTCAGCACAACAAGAAGCTCATTGTGCGGGTGCGTGCGTGCGGGTGCACGTGCGCGCGTGCGACGCACACTGACTCCAGCCAGGTGAACATGGCAGCCCTACAACCATGATTTTCCTATCTAGATCCATCTAGTTAGGATGCACTCAGTGGCCCCACTCAAGGTCTTTGGTTTCCCTGTCAGCCTCTCTATTGTTGCGCCTAATAGATCAGAAGAAAACACCATCAGTGCCTGTAGTTATTGACCTGGTTAATTACAGATTTTTACATGTATTCGGTGCTGAAGAATGGTAGGAATTATCTGCGGTTTGTTCCAGCTCACATGTGAGCCGCCCATATATAATCAGTTACGAATCTGTGATCCATGGGTAGTCTTGTGTAGAGATCTCTGCCTGCTGATTTATCTGAAGAAATCTAAATTCAATATATGGGCTAGAACAGCAGCGGTAACCTACTGTATGCCTACTGATTTGGAAACCAAACCGGATGTCATCCCATATGAAGGACCGCCCTAAAGTCTTTGCGTTGGTTCTGCCATGCTGTTATTTTGTTTGTTTTCAGACAGTTTTTAGCTCCTACATTGAATTTGATGTCACCGGACATATCAGTAGGCAGAGATCTCTGACTACATGAGACAAGACCGTAGATTCAGTATCTGTGAGTGTGACTGTGCATTCTTCTGAAGGTATGACACGGAGTCAGAGAAAAGCAGCCAATAGCCTCTAATGCCAATTTTCCAGGCTCATGCAGTAGCTATGCTCAAATAAAAATATAATGGACTGGTGCTACCAGGCTTCTGACTCGCTGTCTAAGAATGTCAGGAGAGCATGCTACAAACTGATAACATTTGAACCTCAAATATTTGGCACAAAGTTGTACTCCAACTAGGGCAGGAGACTAGTTCAATTCCACTGGTGAAGTCCCCCAAAAAGTGTAAATCATAAAATGTTACTAACTATTGTGTCAGCTAAATATTTTAGTATGATATAAAGAGCCTTGCCAAATACTTAGCTACTGGTTCTGACAGTTCAATATTTAGCTTATGGCCTGATTTACAGTACACGATGAGACCTGAGACCAGATTCTACAAATGTTTTCTAAATCATGGCAGTTTTCTGAAAAACCTGTTTCTATATCAGTTGTTCTCAAACTATTTAATGTCATGACCCTCAAAATAATATGTAATTGGCCACCAACCCCCAACTTCACCCACCACCACCACCACCACCTTTGCTGGTCAGACTCTTTGATCCCTGCATCACAAACTCCTGTTTGTATGTGAGAAAGAGAAGCAGAGAGAGTGAAATGTTGATGAATCGGATTCCATTTCTAAAGCTGAGGTGGTTGAATTTTCATCAGCTTATAGGGTGTCTGATTTATAGCTTGTTGTGACTTTACTTTAAAGTTTTGAGAGAGAGGGAAATTGTCTTGGGCACAGTGATGTAGCTTCACCTGAAAAAACATCACACACATAACGGCACATTGATTTAGGCTGGAACAAAGGATGGCTTCAAGCGGTTTGATTTACACTCCTAGTCTTTCTTCCAAATCCCTATTACCTTCATAGCGCCTATTGTGTGCATACTGGAACACCTGCAGTGCTTTTCAGTTGCACTGATACATTGCCAAATGATGCTCTATAGCATTGTCCGGTAGAACATCATGAACACTGTATACGTGTATAACAAATAATTAATTAATTATAAATATTACACAGTTCTGACCAAAAAGTAAAGAACGTGTTTATAGAAAAACAGGAGGAAAACAGAAACTAAGTTTTTTTTAACTTCAAAATCTATAATAATAAAAAATCATAATACATGATGACATGTATTATGTATTATTTATATATATATATATATATATATATATATATATATATATATATGCGCTCCATAATGCAATACAAGATCAGAACACATCTATATACTCATTTATTGTCTTGTTTTAAAAAGAAAGACATAGATTGAACTACACATCCTCAATTCCTTTATAACAGCATTTCCCTTAGCCCTTTCAGAGATACACAATGTTGTTTGGTATTAGTTCTTGCCCATGTTGTTTCGAACATGCCTGCATTTCTACGTTCATATTTGGTGTCTTTGGTCTCAAACCAAACGTCTCAATACGACCTCAAGTTGTGTCAGTCACGTTTAAACTGTGACACTGCCTCTGAAACTTTTGACTATCAGTCAAGACTTCGGACCAGGTAAAAATGTCTGTTTTTCCACATGTTGCAGTCTTTTGAGGCTGCAATGTGCTTTCCTGAATGTAGGTGATGCCACACAACATTGTTTTCCTAATCTCTGACAGCGTCGCATTGACTTTTACTTAGTGTGAACTGTTGGTTAAAAAGCAGAAAACAAAAATCTAATCAGGGTAGTAACACTCATATACTTCAGTTCAGATTCTCTAAAAGCAGGTATTGCATAGTCTTAAACGCTAACTGAAATTAAGAAATCAAATTTGAGCGTAAGCATTTGTGTTCTCAAGGTAGTTAGTTAGTTAGTTACTTTATTGACACAAATGTATAAAACATTGGGTCCAAACAATAATAAAAAAAACCATGAATCAAAAACTTTAAAAGGTACAATACATTAAAATATACAATACACAATACAGAATCCCTTTACAACAGGAGCTTTCTATTGCTCCACAAGTGACAGGCAGGCATGTAGCATACGCAAAGTCTCTCTGTTAGTGCCCACAAAGAGTGAGCTCAAATCAATACCCTCATGTCCATATTTCACTCTGATATCTTGTGTGAGGGGACACACCAGTATGTGCTGTTCGTTTTGTATACCAGTCTCACATTGGCTGTTAAGGTGGTATGCGGCTCCATCTTCCCATTTCCACACGCACTATGAGCGGACAACCGAAACCGTGTAAAGGTTATCCTCAAATAGTCCTCAATGTAAGGTGCACTGCTGGTGCTGGTATAGAGTGGATGAATAAATAGATCTGGGTTGATGGCTTGGTATGTCTTATATCTTCTCTTTGGATTGTAATTTATGAATCATGTCCCTTCGGTCACTCTCAATATGATCTTGTTTTTCCATTATCTCAGATAAATGAGAATACATGAAGTGCAAAATACTATGGATGGTGCATGTCTCTTCAGTGCTGGACTTATGCTTATGGGCAAATGACTAGTTGGCTTGACTATGTTCTTGAGCAGGGGCACACAGACACTGTATGTGTGTATACCTATCTTCTTGAGGAGGGGGCACTCACCAGTTTCAATTGAAACAGGCCTCTACCCTCAGGGGGGCCTCCAACTGACCATCAGGTGTCAGTCAACCCCCGCCACCCTTGGCCCTCTCTCTCTAGCTGCCTTGTTCTCTCCCACAATGTTAAGTTACACATATATCCTGTTAATAACCTGTGTAAATGCGGCATTGGGAGGTAAAGGGGAGACACTTTATTGTGAAGGGACGACAGGATGAGGAGAGGTGTTGTTGCTGCGTAATAAACCTTTTGTATCAATACGCCTGTATCAACAGAATAATTATGCCATAGGTATATATGGGGGCCTCATTTGGTCTTGAAACGGGCCTCTAGATTCCTATGGCCGCCGGTGCCTCGTGCACCGTTGGTCCCCGAGTACCCACACCCACACCCCTGGGGCACACATATACTGTATGTGTGTATACCGTACTGTACCTAATATGTGATCTCCTGCATGGGTGTCTTTTGCACAGTACCTACTTGTACTTACTGATGCTGGGGACAAGAGAGCACATGCCTTTTCTGTTTTCTCCCTTCTTCATTCACGTCGCAAAAATGATATAAATGCAGACATGAACATAACCACAAAGACTCACAGTAGACCTAATTTTATTGAGTGTGTGTGTGGCTCTGACCTGCTCCTTTGTTCTGTGCGGAGGTCATTTAGCTTCCCGCTGCGCTGGCCTATCCAAACACCAGGCCACGTCAATACAAGGCTGCCCAGTGGCTGGCAGGCAGCGGCTTACAGTGTGGGCAGGGCTGTTTCAATGCATTCTGAAAGTGGTGAGTGTGCAGTTTTGTTTTTTCCGTTTTTGTTTTTACTGGCACGGTGAAAGCTGAAGCCTGTTTTTCTTGCTTGACTTAATTCAGGAGCGATATTGTGTTTTTGTAGGTATGTGGAATGTGTGGCGCACGCGTGTGTGCGTGCGTGCGTTCGTGCGTGTGTGTGGTGGTGGCGGCGGCGGAGGAAGAGGGGGAGGGCTCTATGTCTCCCAGGAGAGAAAGATGAGAGTGGAAGAAGCAGAGATAGATGGGTGGAGAGAGGAGACAGAAGGGGGATGGTGGCAGAGCTACGGAGGGATGTAATATGAGAAGGCGGGTTGAAGTGTACTGTCATAATAACCCAGCTCATCATATTAAAACAGGAGTACCATCTTTAATAGATTTGGTGTGCAAATTGCTGGTATTGCTGGAAAAAAAATGCTATTTCCAGCAAAATGTGCCATTAATTGCACTGTTCCTGTTCCATAGACTAGATGTTTTTTGTTGTCTGTTGTCGAAATGCTTACTTGGTAGAAACCACTGATGTCTGCAAGGGACTGTAGCACCCACTCAAGATTATGGCTTGGTGATGCAAGGTATCGATTGTTTTTGACATTGCGATGCTCTCTTTAAATGTGACCACACTAAAAGGCTGTCTGTGTCCCGGCCCTCACCTTCCTCTTTCTGTCACTTTCTGTCCTTTTCTTCTTCCCTTGTCTCAGTCCAAGGCAGCGGAGAAAAGAGGGAACAGTTATGAGCCCCCTCAGTCGAGCTGTGAATCTGCAGATTCAACACTCGCGTCCATGCACTCTCCTAATGTCTCTCGCTCACTCCTCTCGTTTCTCTGGAAGCGTAGAGCGAGAGTGGGTGGTTTTTGTAATCCTTGGGAAAGACTTTCAGCATGCGCCTCACTCACTCTGCCCTCCCCCTCTCTCTCTCGCTCTCTCTCTCTCTGTGTGTCTCTATCTCACTCTCTCTTTCCTTCTCTTCCCTCTCTCCAGCGGTTGTTTTCCTACCTCAGCTGGGGGACTGGAGCCAGGCTGTTTCCCCGTCCTCGCGTCACGAACAGGAACTCACCGACACGCAGACACACACACACACACACACACACACACACACACACACACACCGTTTTTTGTCGCTCCTGCCCCTGTCCTGCACTCTTCAGGCTGCTCTGCGCGCTCCCGCCTCATTTTGGACGAGGCTGTTGGAGAGTTCCACTCCTCCACTTGGTTGCTGTGTGTTCACATCGCTGTGTGAAAGAGACTAGAGCTGCCTGCTTGTCTAGGGAGCTGCTTTCATGGTAAGACATATAATGTCTCTTCTCCCAGCTCCCAGACTCCTTCCCTATATCTCAGCCCTTGATTATGTCTGTCTCCTCGCTCTCGCTCTCTCTCTCTCTCCGTATCTCTCTCACACTCTCTCTTTCCCCTCCTTCTCTCTTCTTTATTTGGTGAAGACTGTGGTACTGTTTGTCATACTGAGAATTCGTGTGTGTGTGTGTGTGTGTGTGTGTGTGTGTGTGTGTGTGTGTGTGTGTGTGTGTGTGTGTGTGTGTGTGTGTGTGTGTGTGTGTGTGTGTGTGTGTGTGTGTGTGTGTGTGTGTGTGTGTGTGTGTGTGTGTGTGTGTGTGTGTGTGTGTGTGTGTGTGTGTGTGTGTGTGTGTGTGTGTGTGTGTGTGTGTGTGTGTGTGTCAGCTTTTTTCCCAGCTGTGTAACTCAGAGGGTGTTTTATTATAGGTCTTAAACTTTTCTTTTATATATATATAGCTTATGTTTAATCTGATATATAGTTATGATATGTATGTAATTGGTAGTATTTTCCTCCTAAACAGTGCCACGCTATGCCGTCCCAACACTCATGAAGGCTGACAATTTCTGTCGGTGTGTCAATAGTATATCACGCGTGATTTCAGTCGGTGAAGAAAGCTAACCGAATGTTCCCATATGTATCACCAGTTCACCACAACTATGCAGACATAAGGAACAACTAAAATAAAACAAAGGCCTTTTGAAGGAGTGTCATTCATCTTAACCCTGTAACACACAGCGTTGTCGTTAACATATTTGCATATAAATACCCCCCACACGGGCTGAAATTCACACAAATTAAAAATCTCTGGACAATTTTGAACAATTTTTGAACCTATGACCTTTGACCTTTTTACATTTCCTCTGATAAGTCCTAGTAGTAAAAAGTAGTAGTAAGGTTGAAATCTCTTTTTTGCAAGTAGAAATTAATCCGGGTGTTACAGGGATATGCTTGTGCTATCTTCATAACGATTACAACTGAGGGGACCTTTCAATTATTTAATTGACTTATTTATTTTGGTGTTGTGAGAACCTGAATATGAAGAAGGGGCCTTCCTTCCTTCCTTTGGTTGCGTCTGTAGCCAGCCACTCTGTCTCCCCAACATGAGGACTCCTCGTCTTGTGGTATAGTGTTTCACTTTGGCCGAGTGGTCGGCTGGCTTGGAGGAGTCAGATATGATTAGAAGTGCACCAGCAGCTCTGTATTGTGTTTCACCTCTTCTACGGTAGGCTAGTTCAGTCCTGACTCCTAATTACACATCTCAAATTGACCTAGCATATGAGGTCGTTGAAGTTGTATAACTGTGAATTTATTTTAGACTTGTGTGTGTATGTGTGTCTGTGTTCTTGATTTTGTAGTTGTTTTGTACAGGTGCCATCAAAACAGCACTGTTCAGATTGTCGAGGAATTCATCCTCGACAATCTGATTGTTGCGTATTATGTCATCTATTTTTACTTCCTTTGTTTTCTCAGTTATGCCTAGCACTGCCCTAAGACAGTATAGTGACTGTTTCTCCAGCTCTTTGTCTGACCTAATCAATCAACAGACCCTCATGCAACATGTTTGTTCCTAGCTGTAGCTGTGGGAAGGTATAAACACTGTTGTTCAATGAGCCAGACTGGGCTTCCATTGCATTGACAGGTCATGTACGTTTTGGCTCCTTACTCGAGTAAAATGACTTATACTTCTGAAGTTCTGAAATCTTGCCGTGCCTCATTGTGTATAATATGTTCCAACTAAGCATCCACTACAAATTCTGCTTTCACAATATGCATGCTAAATCTCCACCGACTGTTAAATAGCCTGTGTCATTGATGGCACAATCCAAACCCATACTTTGCTTCCACACCCCATCATTCTACCGCATACAGTATCATTGTGTTTTCCTAATGGTTCAATACAGTCAAACCTGCGGGCGATCCTGGCTCCAATAGGAGCTCTATCGATCCCTGCTGGTAGCCAATGAGCCGAAACTCGGACAACACAAGATGCTAATGGGATTCCATTTACAGTAGGCTCCGCAGTGGCTGATGGACAGCACCTCCTGGGGAAGAGCTGTATAAGGACAGAGAAGGAACAGAAGGAGGAAGGCTGTGGGGAGTTGAGAGGAGGAAAGGATGGAGTGGAGAAGAGGGCATAAGAAGAGGTTACTGTATACTGTTTTACAAAACAAATGTATGCTAATTCTGTGCCAAGAAAATGAGGCAGTGCTTTGGATTAGACCACCGTCTGTTCCTTGGGCTTGCCAGTCGATGTATTCTGTTAACACCCCCATCGCCCAGGACGAAGTTCTTTGTCCTTTCTATTAGTAACGCCCGACGCCCAAGACGAAGTTTTATCCAAAAGACGAAGTTTATTGATATGAAAACGGATCGCATCGCTCCACAGCCTGGGAGCGATGCGACAGCCAGTGAGACGTCATCGAAAATGTTCCCCCCCTGTTTAGCCGACGACAACGAAAATCTTAAAACGTTAATAACTCGCGATCTAAATCATCCCGTCTAATTATAAAAAAAGATCCTGTGTTAGACGGCCCTCCGTTGTCCAGTGTGTGTGTGTGCGTGTGTGCGTGCGTGCGTGCGTGCGTTCGTGCGTTACAAAACAGACGGGGAACATTTCTGTTAATATGGATTGTATGGTATATATTGTTCCTATGATAATCATCTATAAATGAAATGCACATCAAAAGCATGATAGTGCCCCCTTTAGGGGACATTATCCCACCTTTTCATCTTGTGTCTCACCGTAACACTGACAATAGACCTGGACTCCTAAAAGCCCATCAGGTTGACTTTGGCAGCCTGTGTGAGAGGACTACATATGTGCGGTGCCATGTCATCATTGCCCTCAGCTGATGTTCTAACATCTGAGCTGTGTGTGTGTGTGTGTGTGTGTGTGTGTGTGTGTGTGTGTGTGTGTGTGTGTGTGTGTGTGTGTGTGTGTGTGTGTGTGTGTGTGTGTGTGTGTGTGTGTGTGTGACTTCAAAGCCCTCACACACCAATGTGTGCTTGGCTTGCGTAGCCTGGAGCTGTGTGTGGGTGTGTGTTTGCATTGGACTGGCGCAGAGCGTTTGATATGTTAACAATGGTCGTCACGGTACCAGTGGCCTTCATCATATGATGGCCTCTCGCCCTCTAACAGATAACACATTTATACTGCTTGTGTATGTGTGTGTTTATATTATATAGAACAGTCTGCTCTCAGAGGGGGAGAAAATCAGTGGGGAGGAATTAAAATTTCATGGAGAAAAGAGTCAAACGGAACAGTGGGGGTGGTTCTGTCAGTTTTGAGTGATTTCCACAAACTGACCCTGAGTAAGCCCTGCAGTGGCTGGTGGACAGTAGCTGGAAGAGCTGTTGGGGGAGAGAAAGGTCAGAAGCAAAGGAAAGATGGAAGCAGAATCATTCAGACCGACATATCAGACATTATGTCAGTATCGCCAATGGTGCAGCCGATTTGTCCCATCATTCAGAACGACATATCGGACATTATTTCAGTATCGGCATTGTGCAGCCAACTTTATTTACCACTTTCAACCTGGTGTCCCTATTTTAGGCATGTCATTGTAGGCAAATATCTTCCGAAATAGAAGATCTACAATCTCATATGCGCTTCGTTACAAAGTCACGGTGCAAAGTCGCATTGTCGGCTTGTAGATTGGCATATTTTAAATATAATTTGTGGTTTTCAGTGGTCTAGGACTAGGAATTTTGGGATTGACATAAAACTTTAACTAAATTTTCACTCTGTGAAGAGAGGTTTCTAGTCATTTGCGCTTTCTAGTCATTTGCACTAACTGATCCTGACCTTTATTCTGAGAATCTGTCTATTTCCCTGTCCTTTAACACCAAACTATTTTGGTGTTTTTTCCATCAGCCTTCCTCATTATCATCAAACAACTGTCCTGATTTTTCCTTTCCCTGTAAAGTTCAGGTCCTATCTCTCCTCTTCCATTTCTACTTCTCAAGTTCCTCCTTTTCTGTACCTTGTACCTTTCTGTATCTTGCTTTGGGCTCCTCAGAGAGCTTCACCACCAGCCATGCCCCTGTGTGTTGAAACTTCCTACATTAATCTCTTGACCCCCTCAGGATTCTCTAGCCTTCGACATTAATCTTCTCTCTTTCTGCTACTCCTCTGTGTTTGGCAAAGCGAACAGAGAGTCAGACTGGTTGAAACTCTTTGTAAACACCAGATGGTGTGTGTGTACCTTGCTGTCCTCTGAGTTTAGGGATGTGTGTTTTATCACGTGTAGACTGCGCAGGCACGCACGTGCACAGTACACGCGCATGTGTTTGCGGCTTTACTTGTGGTAATGGTCTAAGAAGTGATGTGCTTCGAGAGATACACTTGTGTGACTGATTCACAACAAATCGGTGCATCTGCATTGGACTGGATTTGTTCTTATCCTAGTTGGTGGTTGGTTTGCAAACTCCTCTGTATGGATCTTGCATCAGCTATAGATCGATTGGTCTCTGATTGTAGGACTTGTCTGAAACACCATGCTGCTTCTTCTTCTTTCCCATCACTTGCTCTCTATCTCCTCATCAAGGGTCTTTCTCTTTGGCTTGTCATGTAATTGTCTTATCTGTCCATGCAGTGTTTTCCCTTGAGGGCAGTGAATCAGTTGTGTTTGTGCTGTGTACTGAGTGCCTGTGTATATGTATATAAGCAATTTGTGTTGGATTCATGACGCACGCATACACACATGCACCCACACCCGTACACAGGGCATTGGTGACTGAGCCCATGCGCCACTGTGAGCACAATCTCTTTGTCCCTCAGTACATTATGCTGCAAGATAAATAGTCCCTTCATTCTCTTCCAAATGGCAGGGTACATCATTCATGGCTGTAAATAATGGAAACTAAAACCTTTTCATTTGTAGTGGCCATGAGAGACTTGTAGTGTGTGTGTGTGGACTGCAATTTGTCTCAGCTGTGTTGGGGATGTAACCCCTGTTTGTAATCACCTTATCATTCCGTCTGCTTCTTAATTGCTTTCACTCACTCCCCTTTCTCTAACTTTCACTGTTCAATTTTGATATGGACCACATATTTGGAAGAAAAAAAAACTCCCAGATAACTGCAGGTCTGCTGCAACTCTTTTAAAGACAGTGAAATTAAAAATACGTTTTTCACACTTTTAGAGCATATCCGTGGTCATCATATGGGCAATTGGGAATACCTAACGATAGAAGCCAAAACAATTTCGAAAATGTACATGTTTGTGTAGCCTATTTTTGAGTGGTGCAACCACTCCTGCTATAGACTGCTATGTGGGTCCCTGGCTGGCTGTGTCCCTGGCTGGCTGGCTGTGTCCGAGCACAAAATGTCACTGTTGCACAGCCTAATATACACACACATATTAACTGTATATGATGATTTCGGGTATTACAGTACAGTACAGTAGAGGGACCCCCACACGGTAACTCTGTCATTTCTCAACCATTTCGGACGCGGCGTGGCTCGCCGGAACCGCCGGCCCCATGGGCACGTTCCTGGGAGTCTGGATGTTCCGGGGACCCCCTGGGGACCCCCATACGGTAACTCTGTCATTTCTGGACCGTTTCGGACGCGGGGCGGCTTGACGGAACCAGACCCCCACACGGAGTTGCACCACTCACTTCACACGGGTGTGATTTTATATCAAAAGTCCATAAAAAGACAATGTTAACACTTGCTAGACTGCTATACCCGAGTTTCCCGAGATAATTGATTGAGTCTTTCCCTGCTAAACACGACTTTCCCGAGTTTTTTTTGTTTTGTTTTATTGAGCCTGGAGGGCACTTTTGATAATGAGACATCATACGTTTTCCACGGCTTCTTTGTGAAGCGTCACACGTTTGGATCACGTGACCAGAAAAAAATAGAAAAGTCGCAATTTTGAAAAATTGCAAAGTGGTTGCCACAATCGCTTACATAGGCCCCTCCCACAAATTTAGTCTCCCTGTGGCTGTATGGGGCCAGTGGAAAGTCCCCACAATGAATTCCTATACGACGACGCAGCGCAATACGACTGATTAGGGATCAGGGATTATCTTCCGACACTAGGACAGTCGCATGCGCTGTTTTATAGCACCCGTGGGTGGAATGGAACAATGAAAACATGCTGTGTGATGATGTAACGCGGCCCGAAGAATCTTGATTTCATTCAACTGTTTGACTGTTCGATTCCCATTGCTGCACGTTCCTTCAAACATAACTACTCTAGTTTTTAATCTCATCCATACAGTGTACTCATTTTAAACTTAATCAGCAGTACGCTAAAATATGTATCTACAGTAAAAACGTTATAAATAAGCCACGTAATAGCAAACATGCTTTGCTGCAGCTGGCCATCTGTCTCTCACTTGTAAACAAACTGTGTAGCGGAGCTACTAACATTCCATAGCTTGAAGGGATGCGATGCTCTAATTGGTTCAGAAACGTACAGGCTTCCGTTTCAGACTGAAACTTTTTTAACTATACAGTAAGTGGCTGTGATAAACACATGTCTTTGAGCTGTGCTCATACTGTTTCCACTGTTATTTAATTGGAGATCACAATAATCTCCATTGTTGTCTATGGCAATGAAGTGATTTTCCCTAGAAATGCTCTGAATGGCCTGTTTTGAAATGCTCTGAATGGCCTGTTCGAATGGCCTCTAATCCTCTCTTCTTGCAGCTAATGAATTATCATAGATTTGGACCTTTCGGAGCTGACCAGTACATTTACACGATAGTGCTGTGGAGGGAGGCAGAGACGGTGTGAACACAAACCAGACCTAAATATGAAAAATGCAACAATTTGGTTCTTGATCCGACCAGAGCTTTTTAGAGGTCTTTAGAAGGCTGTTGTGCAGAGTGCTGCGCCTATCGATTTCTGTTCTGCCAGTTGGCTGCAGACGTGGTCCAGCAGATGAGGTCACTCACGGACAAGGTTTCCAGCAGACATGAAGGTCACGTGCTCATTCTGCAGCCAGTCATCAAAAGGTCGTCCAAAGTGACTCACTTAGGACATTTCTGTATAGGCTCCCTGGTTACAGCCAGTGGCCAAAAAACCTTTGTTTGCAGCTGAGTCTAGTCAGGTTACGCTCTTAAAATTTCAGTTTTATTTCTACTTCTCACACACACACACACACAACCAGCTCACCATCTTTTTCAGCATGTCCCCTCTGGCAGCTGGTACAGGTCACTAGGAGGCAGGACACAACGCCTTAAGCTGGGCTTCTCACCCAGAGCCCTATAGTTGATCAATACATAGAGTTGTCTACTTTATGTTCTTTCCTTTTTCACTTATGACCTTTTTGTTCGCACTGGTGTATGTGGTACAAAAAGAAAACGCCAAAAGCTAAATAGCAGAAAATGGTGTGCTGTGCTCCAGAGTGAAAATAAGCATGGCAGGAGAATTCCATTCCCTAGGTTTTCATCACAATAAACGCAATAAACCCAGATGCTGTGTCACATTGCCCAAATATATTGTCATCCCAAATATGGACATACCTGATGTCTGTGTAAATCGGCTTGTCACATGCCCAAATCAACTTTGTTAGGCAGCAGTTGTATGCCCATACTTCAAGCGCAAATCAATGATTTATTTTGGGAATGAGATCACATACGTAGACTAGATATATGGAGATCTCCAATGACAGGGCTGAGAGACAGGCGGAAAGGGAGGGAGGGAGAACGTATTTTATCCACGCAATAACTAACCAATGCTGGCTACCAGAATCTCAACATGCTGATTGACGCAGCAGCTTCACGTTCCATTGTCGGCGCAATAACCCTGCAGCAATGGCGGCCAAACGGATAACTTATGATTGTACTACAATATAGATCTAATATACAATAACATAACCTTTGTTTTTGTTTTTTCTATGCTCCATGCTAAAAGAAAAGCACTCTCTGCTGCTGTTACCAATATGGAATCATGATGGCATGTGAGATCCCAGTGACTCAGTGTGTTGGCATGATACAGCGAGTCAACTTTGTGACTCTAAATGTGCGAGCCCTCCCCCATCCTAGTGTGGGTTCAGTCAGTGGGACTCTAAATGTGCGAGCCTTCCCCCATCCTAGTGTGGGTTCAGTCAGTGGGACTCTAAATGTGCGAGCCCTCCCCCATCCTAGTGTGGGTTCAGTCAGTGGGTGTACGAGTCCCCGGCTTTACACGTTGGGTCAGAGACACTTCAACTGTACTGTTCTCTCCTTCTTCACATGCCGTCTCTTCCTGGGAAACTGACTGGGAGTGAGAGGGCATGACATAAGGGGGGTGGGGGGTTGATTTTTGAAGAGCAGATTTATTTGGAACAGCTGGTTCTGAGTCTTGTACAGAAGCAGAGGTGTCACATGTGGGCTTGCCTTGCAAGGTGCACATTTCTGAAAGACTAGGCCTACATCTTGCCAGACTATGCTCACAGAAAGTGAGGAGTATAAATGTCCCTATATAGATTCCCTGTATGACAGAAAGATGGACTGAAAGGTTGCTTAAAAAACAAGAGCACAGAGCGAGAGAGAGATGGGTTGGGGGGGGGGGGGGGGGTAGTTGTAAAGTAGTTTGGTGGTCAAGAGAGGAGAAGGCAGAACCGTATGGGCAGACGACTTGTAGTTATTTCCATTGTGGTGTAGCATGTTCTTGGCTGTCTACTGAATGTGTTAATGTGTGGTTGGCAGAGATGCCTCCATTTGCTTATGTTTGGTGCCTAGTTTGTAAAGCAGTTTTCACTGTATCCAGTGACAGAAATACATTTGTACACATGCCTTTGGGGAGGGTGTGTGTGGGTTGGTAACTGAGGAGGTAGTGAGGAATGTGTTCTGTCTTCAGAAGCGTGCATGAGGAGTTCATCCTCCCCTTTCTCTCCCTTCTCATCTTCCCTCTTTTCCGGAGCCTTATGGAAGCTGCTGCAGAATTAGCCAAGGGCGTTCTCACTCTCTCTTGTTAACTCCATTGGATTAAGGGGAAGAATCCCTTGGCCGAGGAGCTAAGCTTTTTTTTAAATAAAGTATTAGCCTCCTAATTGCTTCTTGAATGTTCACTGAGTTTTTACAACGTACACATTGTACATTTTTGTATTGCCAATAACGTCTGTACTCATGTACCTGTTCATTTATCAAATTATTGCTAATCTTAATAGCCACGTTTAAAATAATTTACCTGCTGACAGTAAAAGCCGACAGCATGCAGCCAGCTTTGTGATTATCCACTTGTAATGAACTGATGAAAATAGCCAACATCACTGCTTGCAGCAAGAGCAAATTGATCACCTATGATTTACTGCACAGTGCAACCTACGGTTGGGTAAATTCTAATTACGGTATACATGTATGTGATGTTTTCTTTTTCTTTTTTCTTTTGTTTCAGGAGCCTTCTTTCTGTGGTAGAGACCTTGTGAGTGTGACAGCGTCTCTCCGGGTAGGACACCCCTAGTGGCCACAGAGTCCATGAGGTAGCGGTGGAACCTACCCCTCCATCATCACCCTTGCTTCACCTCTCCCCCTGTCCCTCCCCTCCATCCATCCCTGCTGAAACTGCCCAGCCATGGGCCAGAAGATCTCTGGTAGCATCAAGTCGGTGGATGTGCGGGGTGAGCCCTCGTACCGGCCAGTACGGCGCGAGCTGCGTGGCCCGGACTTCTGCCGCCCCCCCAGGCTGGACCTGCTGTTGGACATGCCCCCGGCCAGCCCAGAGACACAGCTGCGCCACGCCTGGAACCCAGACGACCGCTCGCTCAACGTCTTTGTTAAGGAGGACGACAAGCTGACGTTCCACCGCCACCCTGTGGCACAGAGCACAGACTGCATACGGGGCAGGGTGGGCTACACCCGGGGCCTCCATGTGTGGAAGATCCACTGGCCAGCCAGGCAAAGAGGCACTCACGCCGTAGTTGGCGTGGCCTCTGCTGAGGCCCCTTTACACTCGGTAGGCTACACGGCCCTAGTGGGCTCGGACTCTGAATCCTGGGGCTGGGACCTGGGCCGGAACAGACTCTACCATGACGGGAAAAACCGGCCTGCTTCCACCTCGCCGCCCACCTACCCCTGTTTCCTAGAGGCAGACGAGTCGTTTGTGCTGCCGGACTCTCTGACGGTGATCCTTGATATGGACGAGGGCACTCTGAGCTTTATGGTGGATGGACAGTATCTGGGCGTGGCCTTTAGGGGGTTAAAGGGCAAGAGGCTGTACCCCGTCGTCAGTGCCGTGTGGGGACACTGTGAGGTCTCTATCCGCTACGTTAACGGACTAGATCGTAAGTAAAACACACCTGACATGTCAGCTTACAAACCTAGCTAGTTGCACTGTAATGATGTATGAGCTGAATTGGAAGAGAACTGGGAAAAGGAGAGTTATTTTCTGCAGTTTGTCTGCATCTTGCGTTCTCTTGTTCAGTCGTGTCCATTTGGGTTGAGCAAAGATTTTGTTTTATATTTCAAAATGGTGCTTTTTAGAGGTCTTTTTTAGAGGCCTGTGCTTGTGTAATGTATAAATGCTGGATGCAAACACGCTACAGATCGAATTGTTATGTGCCGTATCGTGTCCCAGGCTTACAAACCAAATGGCTTACAGAGAAAACCTCTTTATTTTATTCAAACTTGGCAAGTTCTGTGCACTAGTTTCCCCCCATCCCCCAACCTTTTTCTTGTCTGAGGATGTCTATTCAATATTCTTCCAATGAACTCCTCATTCTCATTCCAGGGATTTCCACCTAATCCCTGTTGAAGTTTAGCATACTCCCTCATCAACAGAACTCTGCATGCAACTTCATGAAAAATACCCTGGTATAGCAAATTTTGCATTCACTGAACTCTTGTACAGCTGTATTTGCCACAGGACTAGGTACACATATTGGGCTTCATTCCGGGGGCGATAAAGGCATGATATTAACTATAAATGACTTGCAACGTATGCATGTGTTTTTATGCAGCGTTGCAGACGAGAAGGGGCAGATGTCGGCATGTCATTCTTTCACAATGTTTTTCTTTTTTATGATGGCATTTCTTCACAACAGAACAATGTGTTTGGGGGTTTGCTGCTCATATGTAGAAGTGCTGAGGCAAGGCTGTGCGTTTCCCCAGGGCAGATAACTGCTGAATCGGCCCAAAGTTCAACAACACAGCCATGGTTAGTACCAGGCGAGGGGTATTGAGGCAATGAGATGTAGAAATGAAGGGTGAGGAGGAGATGTTTTTGGTTCTATCGTCCGTGTACTAGAACTAGAGTTCTCAATGGGCCTGGAAATACCCAGACACGCAAGCATAGTGAGATCCTGGATGGGCCAGAAGTGCAGCTCACCTTTATCTCTGTTGAGCTTGAGGTGGTAGGAAAACATCCACTGTGAGATGTAAGCCAGGCATGCAGCGATGTGCTCATCGCCCGAACTACTTAGCATAAAGTGTCAGCGTGAAACCGAGCCCTGTTGGGCTTGTGCTGAAACTCTACTGTGTAAACACATGCTTGAAGACATAGCCCGTGTCTAACTCTACCGTGTAACACATGCTTGAAGACATAGCCAGTGTCTAACTCTACCGTGTAACACATGCTTGAAGACATAGCCAGTGTCTAACTCTACCGTGTAACACATGCTTGAAGACATAGCCAGTGTCTAACTCTACCGTGTAACACATGCTTGAAGACATAGCCAGTGTCTAACTCTACCGTGTAACACATGCTTGAAGACATAGCCAGTGTCTAACTCTACCGTGTAACACATGCTTGAAGACATAGCCAGTGTCTAACTCTACCGTGTAACACATGCTTGAAGACATAGCCAGTGTCTAACTCTACCGTGTAACACATGCTTGAAGACATAGCCAGTGTCTAACTCTACCGTGTAACACATGCTTGAAGACATAGCCAGTGTCTAACTCTACCGTGTAAACACGTGCTTGAAGACATAGCCAGTGTCTAACTCTACCGTGTAAACACGTGCTTGAAGACATAGCCAGTGTCTAACTCTACCGTGTAACACATGCTTGAAGACATAGCCAGTGTCTAACTCTACCGTGTAACACATGCTTGAAGACATAGCCAGTGTCTAACTCTACCGTGTAACACATGCTTGAAGACATAGCCAGTGTCTAACTCTACCGTGTAACGCATGCAATATAGTCTGGGAACCCATTCGGTATAAAAGGGGGAGAAAAGTGTGCAACGCCTCTTTTATGGGAAAGAAACAGGAACTTGGTTTGGCCCCTCCCCTTTCTTAGTCCACTTCCTCCCGGGTGCTTCTGTGTTTATTCCCACTAACAACAGCAGTGGTGACAGGTTTTGCTGTTGGCAATTGCAATCAACCAATCTCAGCTGGAGCCAGCAGATCACTAAACCATACTAAGAAGACTCCATGGGCAGTATTATGCATGTCCAGGTCTTATTACTTAACTTAAGACCTGGAGGCGTGATCAATGCCATTTGGCTATTCTGAGTGGCCAAACAGCATTGACCACGTATCTAGGTCTTAAGTTAAGTAATAAGACCTGGCACTTAAGACACGCATAATACTGTGTTTTCCAGATAGGTGAAAAATAGATTGTAGCGCAGACTACAAGGGAGCCAGTCGGCAAGGATTTCATCCTGAAAGTTTAGTCGCTTCGACCACTGAGCAAGATGCAATGGCTATTAAGAATCCCCATTAGCTGGTGTCATAGCAACCGGCTAGTCTTCCTGGGGTCCACGTAAAAAACACACAGTTTCAAATAAACAAATTCAGTTGCAAATACTAAATAAACTAAAATAAATGACAAATAATTGTTTGTCAAATGTATAAGATTTAGGTTAAACATGCTTGAGAATAAAGCAGTGCCTGAATGGATATCATATAGGCCCTAAGCAGTGAGAGTGAGGAAGCAAGAGATGCAAATTGCATGCTGTAATTTATTTTATACCATATTTTCTGTGCCCTGCATTGATCTATAAAAAGCCCACAGTGACAGTGGTTGCAGCCTTGTTTACTCAGGAAGCTGCTTTAACGTTTTCCAACGTTTCTCCAGTAGCATGCCGTGTCTCTGCTCTGGCACAGTGAAAATAGCAGAACCAGCTGATCTACAAGCTCAAGCTATGAGCTTGTATATTTTCGCTGAATGTTCACTTAATTTTGCCTATAATGTTCACCCTATCATGATACTCTACGTATACTGGGGACTTAACCGACATCCAAGCCACTTAGAACATTGCATTGACTCGTATTACACTGTGATTTGACTTCTTGTATTTCTTAGGTTAGTTTGCAACTCACATATCCAAGGAAAGGCAGAGATCAGGACGTCGTGTACAGTAGTTGGAATGAATTTATTGGCAAAAGTCCAAGTCTCTATTTTTATATATAAAAAAAAAAAAGAAAGATCTTCCCCCTGAGCTTCTCCGTTTCTCCCTAGACCTCCGGAGTCTGTTACATTATATCATCATTTCTGCTGGTGGTGTCATTGAATAATAGAACACCACCTTGATCACGTTGTTGTTTAAAGAGAGAGGGAGGAAAAAAGGTTACATTCAGGGGGTGTACAAGACATAAAGAGAGAGGGAGGAAAAAAGGTTACATTCAGGGGGTGTACAAGACATAAAGAGAGAGGGAGGAAAAAAGGTTACATTCAGGGGGTGTACAAGACATAAAGAGAGAGGGAGGAAAAAAGGTTACATTCAGGGGGTGTACAAGACATAAAGAGAGAGGGAGGAAAAAAGGTTACATTCAGGGGGTGTACAAGACATAAAGAGAGGGAGGAAAAAAGGTTACATTCAGGGGGTGTACAAGACATCATATATAGAGAGAGGGAGGAAAAAAGGTTACATTCAGGGGGTGTACAAGACATCATATATAGAGAGAGGGAGGAAAAAAGGTTACATTCAGGGGGTGTACAAGACATCATATATAGAGAGAGGGAGGAAAAAAGGTTACATTCAGGGGGTGTACAAGACATCATATATAGAGAGAGGGAGGAAAAAAGGTTACATTCAGGGGGTGTACAAGACATCATATATAGAGAGAGGGAGGAAAAAAGGTTACATTCAGGGGGTGTACAAGACATCATATATAGAGAGAGGGAGGAAAAAAGGTTACATTCAGGGGGTGTACAAGACATCATATAGAGAGAGGGAGGAAAAAAGGTTACATTCAGGGGGTGTACAAGACATCATATATAGAGAGAGGGAGGAAAAAAGGTTACATTCAGGGGGTGTACAAGACATCATATATTTGACCATGGGATAGTCTGAAGTCTCTTTAAAGGACCAATGGAAATAAGACTTCAGGCTTGTTGTGTGTGATTGTGACACGTGTGCATCTGTATGTTGTTTTGTTGCATACTGTGTGTGTGTGTGTGTGTGTGTGTGTGTGTGTGTGTGTGTGTGTGTGTGTGTGTGTGTGTGTGTGTGTGTGTGTGTGTGTGTGTGTGTGTGTGTGTGTGTGTGTGTGTGTGTGTGTGTGTGTGTGTGTGTGTGTGTGTGTGTGTGTGTGTGTGTGTGTTACAATTAGTAGTTTTTCTGGCTCAAACAAGTGCTCTTATTTTCCTGTCGACTGTGATGTCACAGTCAGCAAATCCTATATGACATAGGAATCTGCCAGCAGATGTCATCGTTTTGCCCGTTTTCATTGCAGCTCAAAAGGCTTCACAGACTGTGTTTAAAGGTAGCAGCTCTGTTTTATATGTGCAGTAGGTCTATGTCAGATGTCCACTCGGTACAGAATACAGATAGTGCTGGAAACACAATGGCTACTGATTAGCAGTCCTTACTCCTTAGGGTGGTAAGCTTCTTTTATCGCAGCAGTTCACAAATCTTGCTGCTGTGTTCGCACATTGTATTGTATTTCTCCCAGTAGGTATGGGAGTTATCTAACCTTCAACAATTGCTTCTAGATACGTATGTGAGAACATCCCAATTGTTCCATTTTACAGAAATATGTATTCATACACTCCCGTGGCCTGTCACCTTAAGTCCACGGGCCATGTGCGTGATGACGCAGCGCGCTCCCGTGCGTGAGGTTATAAAAAACCTGATATAACCTACAGTTTTTTGTTGTTGCCATTGGTCATGTTTTCAAACTCACTTTGGGTGTATGTAATCGGTTGGAACTTGGAAGTATGTGTCTCTGATGTATTGGTATAGTGGGCAAGTTGTTAGAAAGTGTAGCTCTGTTAACACCCGAACGCCCGGGGTTATTCAATCCATTAAATCAGAGCGCCCAGCTATTTATAGCAGTGGAGCACATTTAGCGACGAACCGGATACTATCCCGGATGTAGCTGAAGTAGCTTGATGTAGCCAAAACACTCCCGAGGCGAACGACAACGGGAGGTAAGAGGTATGATTAATTATAACGTGACTAGCGACGGGACCGCGATGGGTCGTCTAACACATAAGCTTTGCTTAGAATTGGACGGAATGATTTAGATCAAGAGTTAAAGATTTTCGATCTCATCCGCTAAAATGGGGGGGAACATTTTCGATGACGTCCCACCGGAAAATAACATGTTGTGCAACAGACGCTCCCAGCCTGTGGAGCGATGCGATCGGTTTTGATATCAATAATCTCCGTCCTTTTGATCAATCTCCTTGCTGAGTGCTGGGAGTTACTAATTGATTGAACGGAGAACTCCGTCCTTGCTACTCAGGGTGTTAACAGTGGGTGCATACATACATAGTCTGTCTTCCCTTGGGACTCGAGCAGGGTCTGTGGAGGCCTTTCTCTATTGCAAGGCTGTGTACCTAGCCAAGGCTGTCCTTAGGCCCTGTTTAGACGACAACGGTCTCTAGAGAAAATGGCAAAATAAAATATGAGATGTTCCTTCCGTTTAGACGGCAAAAGCATTTTCGGGGGTTGAAAACGCAAAGAAGTGAAAACCCCATCCACAGTGGAAATCTTGGAAAATGCTCTACTCCACCTCGCATCTCCATGTAAACAGGCAATGGAAACCGAAAACGTGTGACATCATCGGCATCGCTCACGTCGCGTATGCTATTACAGTACATTGTGTAAACAAACAGCTGTGATGGGAAGTAGAATGGAAGAGGTTCTACGCATGCGTGACTGCTCTATCTGGCACACTACATCGTTTTCAATCACTGTTGCGGCTCCGTTTAAACGCATAAAAAAAAAGTGAGAATGCAATGGCACTTTGTCGTTTTCTGTTCTGATCGTAGCCTTAGTTTTTTGGGGGTCATTCAGTGCTCAGGTATTCTGCCGATATATTCTCTATTTAGGGCTGAATAGAAAAAATTATTTCCTTTTCCATCTGGTAGCTTTGCTTGTGTTTGTCCCTGAACCAGTCCCTGTAGGTTTTCTCTGTTTGAGGGCTTTCTTGTGGAGCGTGTCTGGGTTGCTTTCTGTTAAGTGGTTATAACATGTAAATGCTCTATTCTTAACTTTGAAAATGAGTGGGTATCACTATCATCCTAAATCTGTCCATGTAACATAACATATTCCCATGTGGAACCCAAGATCCACATGATTCAAAGTTTTATTTTATTTGATCTAGTGTCTCACACAGTCAATTATGTGACATCAATACACTCATCTGACAGACACAAGGCAGCCAGTTCATTCACTGGCTGTGCATTTGTGTTGCACATTACAAGCATGAAGCTGGTGGGTAAAGAAATGTAGGTTAGAGTTCTCTCCCTTCCTCTTCCTACAAATTGTCTCTACCCTTTTGTTTTAGTATCTGTTGTATTGTAAGCATCTTTATAGGCTAAATGAGCCTTGAAAAGTGTACAAATCGTTTTCTTTTTTTGTGTCCCGTTAAACTAATGAAGCTTGGAGGAAGGAGGCAGAAAACACCATAATGCTCTGATCTAGTGTTCCTAGAGTCACAAGCAAGAAATCGCTTCTACTGCCCTTTCCCACCCTCTCGTTATCTCCCCAAGGTCTCATCATACAGAATTCTGTGTGATTCTTTGTTGTGATACCCGTATTGCCTCACTAAATAATGACATGTTTCCCAGTATGCACAGTATGTGGAATCAATTGAGCCTGGATGCTGTGGATGTTCCAAGGCATAGGGCATATCCCTGTATGATATAGTCATATGCCATCATGTTGCAGTAATGATGCATAATCTCCATCTGAAGAATGAAAGTATCAGTATGCATGCTTGAAGATGTCACTGGCACCCTTTTCCACAACTCTGCATTCTACACTTCCTCTTGAAGCTACTGGAATGGTTCTAACTTCTAATGTATGTAACACATATATATGTATCTCCCCCTCGCTGCATCTCTGCATTGTCCCTTAACACTTTGCGTTAATGCAGCTCTCTTATCCTTCTTGCTCTTTCTATCACTCAACACTTTAGTCCTCTGGCTCGCAGTCTCCCCAGATGCCTGACAGCTTAACTCCTCTTGAGGCATACCATACCTCCTTTCAATTTTTATGTACCACGCTGTCTTTGGTAAAGCCTGTAGTGTGAATACAAAATTATGGTTTGCCCAGACAAACTGGTTTACATCTAAACAAGGCCAGCAAGAGAGGATGCATTTATACTTTTATTATGATTATTATTATTTTTAATCAGTGGCTCACCTACTTTCTTTCTACTATCTTTCTGCAATCATAGCAACCCCCCCCCCAACCCGCACCCCACCCTTCATCCAATTTATTTGGGACAAAAATAAATTGGGCAAATCCCCTTCAGAGCATACACGCCTAATTGTGGCAGTTAGTTTCCGTGGGAACAGTTTAGCTTAGTGTTGTGTTGTGTCTGTGAAGAGGAGAGTGTTTCGTGTTTGCTGGGTGGGCAGCATTCTTGCTATTGTGTGTCTGGGGCCTTGCCACAGGAACGGTCTTATTTGTCCCCGTCTACGACTGTGATATGACTAAAGACAGATGCTCCAACTTTTAGTACTAGTCAGTCATTGTATTGACTTATGAACATTTTATTATTTTTATTAATCATACAGGTGAGATGGGTTCACAATAGATGCCAGCATTGGGGGGGGGGGGGGGGGGGGGGGTGCACGTGTGCGTGTGCGCATGCACGTGTGTGCGCGTGGGAATTAGTGCAGTGTAGTGTGAGATTGGTCCTCAATATAAACTGTCCTGGGGAGCCTGTCTGCCCCGAGTGGAGGAGGACAGGGAACCTCCTTAGAGAACAGTGGCCAGCCAATTGGAGCAGACTGTGTTCCTGTCTGCCCCCCACTGTCCCAGTGCTGCCAGGTAATGGTGAGTCAGATATTATCCTGCTCCCAACTCTACACACACATACTGTATACACACCCCCTGCCCCCCCTCCTTTGAGTTGGTTCGCTGAGCAATTGCATTCCACCACAAGTGGACGATTCAATTTGGACACTAGAATTTCCAATTATAGTGGAGAGTGATGTCTTGCCCTCCTCCCCTACTCCCTCCTTTATCCTTTATGTCACGTTATTTTTGCACTCATTCTGTCCATCTCCAAATATATTCTCCCCACAACCCTCTCTGTGCGCTCCCTGATACGCACTCTGGGACCACGATGCGGGGCTGCTTTGGAGACACGCTGACATCTTAACTAGGTCACATGCAACACCGATACACTGGTATGCTAATCAATTAGGTAAGAAAAGTTTGAAATCAACAATCCTGCCATCGCCTTCCACTCTCTTCTCGGAGGGTGGAGCAGCTGCCAGAGAGGAGGCAAGTACTGAGTTCAAACGGAGAAGGGGGAGGATGTGAAATGGGACCTTTTGAATCCCACATTTTCAAACGAGACAGAAGTGGGTCTTGTTTATATTGCACACACACACACACACACACACACACACACACACACACACACACACACACACACACACACACACAGACTTATTGGACCACATGCCTCTCATGGTGTCTGTGTGAAGTGGCCTGTGCATGCGTCAGAGATGGGCCCGTCACCTGTCCCACCTCAGTGAGAGCAGACTCACCGACGCTCTGCTGTCCCAAATTCACCTCCATTCCTTCATCCTCTCCTCTCCTTCATTCCCTCCTCATGAATTAGATTGTGTGTGCGTGTGTGTCACTCCATCTGCCTGTCCGGGACGCGAGTTACTAATTCCTGTGCCAGTTGCCGTGGGCTCCCCACCTAGCCTGGCTAATAAGCCAGACCGAATCAGCCGTTGGCAAAAAAATAATTGCCTGCCGGCGGATTACAGTCTAGAAAGGCTCAATTGTACGCCCATTTCCTACACCAGAGAACTGGTGTGGCCAATCGGGACACGGTATGCAATATGGGCGGGCTTTGGTACAGTGACGTTCAATGCTTGAGACCTTTGACTGACAGTAGCTCTGACTAATTGCGTCAAAGAGAAAATGTTTGAACCCGCCCCCCGGGAAACAAGATCCAGTGTGATTTGAGCCTGGCTTATTAGCCAGGCTACTCCCCACCCGCCTCCTCGTTCTCGACGGGATGACAGCGTGAACTGCTAGCGGGGAGAGAAGGAAATTAATCCGCCGCATGACAGGCAGCTGAGCCAGGCAACGCTGAAGCGCTAAATAATTATAATATAGATATAGGTGTTTGTAAAGCGTTATACTATTTGTTATACTATTAGTATAGAGCCAAAGTCCTGACGCAATCGCTCATCCCCTGGTTCACTGAAGTTTCTCTCTATGGAGAATAACATTGGGTCATCTTAAATCGTCTCATATAATAATTGTGGTCCAAAATAAACAAACCGTATCGGCGAAATTGTTGGGGAGGTGTCTCTGTATCGTTTACAGTCAGTCATTCATATTTGATACAGTCTGTTGTGTGGTCGCGGCCAGATGAGCGGGGAGGCGGGTGGGCACGGGGGAGCCCATGGCAACTGGCATGGGAATTAGTCACTTTGCTTCTTCCTGTTTCGGGGCTCCTTGTAGACCAGCAGCTCATCAAACACTCATTCATCCTTAACCAGATCGTGGCGGTGGTAGACCACACTCTGTCTGGCCTTAAGTGTGCAATAAACCTGTCACAAGCTGTCCTCTGACCATCACAGCAGGCAGAGTGCTGGAGAACAGGCCGAGAAGGGAAGGGAAGAGTGATGGATGGACAGCTCCATCACTGGGCGCAGGCAGAGAAAATGACTGTTGGCTTGCTTCCTACTCTGAAGCACCTCCAGCGCATTAACGAGGAAATCTGTCTTGTTCAGTATATCGAAGTTGAAAAAGTAAATCAAGGTCTTTCCATGTGGGGATTCTGGGGAACATGCAAGGCTGTGCTGAATTTATGACCCGTTTGCATTTTCATAATCCTAATGCACTGAAGGACACACTTTGGATTTTGATATTTGACACGCACACGCACCCGCACACGCACCCGCACACGCACATGCACACTCGCATGCACATACACTCCGGTTCTGTTACAAGTCATGGCTGGAAATATGTATTAACTGACAAGATACAAGAAGCATAAAGTTGATTAAACCATTGCAGGGAGTGCTTTCTTGACAATGTTGGATTCATTATTCCAGTGCCTGTTGTACATATGGTGAGTGTTAACAGTTGTAATGACTAATTAATGACACTCATTTCACAATATCAAACACTGCATAGTGTTTAAATTAAATTACCCCGCTTAGTCACGCAATCGCATGTTTTTCCTCTCTCACAAAACAGGCACACACACACACACACACACACACACTGGGCATGTAGACGTACGTTGCTGGAATTTGGAAGAAGTAGCAGGATTTTGGCAGAAATACCGCTCAAGAAAATGACGTTGACGCTTTACAAATCCGTTTTTATTCTCCGTGTATGAAACAAGTGTTGTGATTGGTCAAAAAATATCTTATCCGGGGGAAATACATCTGACTGATGTTCCTCCGCCCTGACACTTCCGGCTATGCACTCTCTGCCTTAGGTTGTGACCAGGCTTTTCTCTTCGGAGATAAGTAAGGCTGGGACCGAGGCTACACACACGCACGCTCATGCACACTCTGAAAGCCACACACCATTTTGTAGTATTGTACTATCGGGTCCTAATTGGGTCAGTTGAGTGACAGCTGATGCTCTTTCTGCTCAGACTTTCACCACTGTTTGACAGGACCACTTATCGCCCACATCAACCCCAAACGTGGAGAGCCAGCTAGTGTCAGCACAATACAGGCCTGGAATTTTGTATTATTATTATTATTATTATTACTGAGACGTGCCCGTCGGCTACCGGCCTACTTGAGAACGATGCAACTTCTGACAAGCTCTGACATAGTTGTAATGGTGACCATTTTTTCACAAGTCATCCTTTGGAGTGAATTCAATGGGAGTTAATTGTATGCCACGGCGGTTGTTGTGCTATAGAGTAGACCGAGGTTCTCATGTCAGTAGAAAAGATAAGTACCCTATTGGCCTGAATATAAGATGTTTTTTTCCAAAGGAAATATCCTAAAGTGTTGTATTATAATCGGGGACTAGACTATTTGACATTCAATGTTCTTCTTTTCCACAAATGTGTCTTGAAAAATGGGGTGTCATCTTATAATCATAATACGGTACTTTACCACCAATTGAGAACTGACTGATACTGATTATTATGTGAATCTCGTGCACTCGCCCTTCATCTGGCCAGCCTGTGATGTCAGTGACTCCAAATTTGAAGTATAAAATATACCAGTATGTGATGATCTCTGGACACACGTATAGACTGCAAGACTCCTGACAGGCCAAAATAAGTGGAGAGTGATATTTGTACTGTGTGGCGACGCATCTCAAAATCATCGCTCGACCGATCAGTGCCAAGCTTTTTGTTTACAGTAGGTCATGCAGTTATTTTCACGTTATGTTTTATATTTTGTGACGTATTTAACTTTTATATTTTATAATGGTAATCAGGCTAAACTCTTCGTATATTATGGAGTCAGATGTCATAAATACATCATGGATGACTCTCATGAAGTCTGAGATCCACATGGGAACAACGCTGTCATTAGACCCTGTCTTGTTCACTTAACACACACCCGGGCACGCACACACACAGGCAGATCATGCGTGACATCACACAAAGAGGTGTGAGGAGCTGGTTGTCATGGTAACCACTCCTATTGGAGGCTACAGGGGGCTGTGTAGGCGAGGGGAGTCTGATTGATGGGAGCTGTTAGACTATCGCTAGATGCATCCATCTCTGGGCTTCTCTGCGCCTCGCAGGCCCTATGTGAAGTTGTAAACACCAGCTCCTCACTCAAGGCCTTCTGTTCATGAGGGAGACGGAGAGGGTGAGCTCACAGGGTCAGGAAAATACTCTTGATGATTTTGTGTGTGTGTGTGTGTGTGTGTGTGTGTGTGTGTGTGTGTGTGTGTGTGTGTGTGTGTGTGTGTGTGTGTGTGTGTGTGTGTGTGTGTGTGTGTGTGTGTGTGTGTGTGTGTGTGTGTGTGTGTGTGTGTGTGTGTGTGTGTGTGTGTGTGTGTGTGTGTGTGTGTGTGTGTGTGTGTGTGTGTGTGTGTGTGTGTGTGTGTGTGAGAGAATTGTGGGGGTTCATTTTGTTGCAATGTGTGTACCTCCTTCACAGCTGGTGTGTATAATGTTGTGTGAGATTTTGAAGCAGATGGTGCTTCCAGGGGGGGCATCAACACCTATTTAACCCTTGAATCCCTGTATTCTTAGCCCACAGCTATATACATGGCTTGGTCCTTTTCCCTCTACACCAGATCGCTTCACTGAAAATACTGTTGCAGGAACTTTCGCCTGTTATGACAAGCGGCGTCGAATGTTATCAGAGGATTTAATCTCAGTCATCATCCCTTATCAAAACCTCAGCCAGTATGGACATTTCCACATATTGATGTTGTTGTCAACCATTGTCCGATGTGGCGTTGGTCGCGTTGTCCGACTATTACTAACCCTAACTCTAGCCCTAACCCTAACCTCAGTCTTAACCGGCCATGTAAGTCCCCTAACCTCAAATCACTCTTAACTGGCCATGTAAGTCTCCTAACCTCAAATCAGTCTTAACCGGCCATGTAAGTCAGTTTCACCATGTTTTCATTTTGGCAGCAGTAATTTCACTTCCGCATTTGCAAGTCACCTACTCGTGGTAGGCAGTATGTGGAAATGTTTGCTTATTTTAACCGAATGTTTGCATATGGTACTTTTGCAGAGCGTTCACCTAGTTTTGACATGCAAGGCTAGAACAGGGACGCTATAGGTTTCATGTCTTTACCAATCCTAACATTGTGTCTCTCTTGGTGTGCTTCACAGCTGAGCCCCTGCCCCTCATGGACCTCTGCAGACGAGTGGCACGCCTGACGCTGGGGAGGGAACGCATCCACCACATCGACACACTCCCCTTGCCGCAGACCCTCAAAAACTACCTCCAGTACCAGTGACCACCACGTCAACAACACGCACGCACGCACGCATGGAGACGCCAAGGCCACGGCCGAGCTCCAACAACAACCTTGTCAAACCCACGGGGTGTCTGCTGAGGATGTTTAACGATGGAGATGGTGGTTGTAAATGAGGAAGAGTTCTGCTGTCAAAGCCCTTCTGTTAACACCAGAGGGAATTCTACTGTTTAGGACCTCTATCTCCTAGTGTTATCTTTATTGTTTTATTTTTTACTTTTGTTTGCTCACTGCTGTCTTTTTCCTCGATGGGCAGAACAAAATGGACATATGGACTTATGTACAGACTTACATACGGACGGATAGATGTATAGAAGAGAGAGAGAAGGAGATTAAATATTGCAATCCTGTCTCCCAACATGTGCATCGATTCCAAGTCAGTTTCAGAGTGAGTGAGCTGTTGGAACTGCGGAGAGAGGGAGTGCTTTTGTTCAGTTTGTACATACATTCCATCCACCCTCAACAGGCTCTGTTGTCGAGTCTGTTGAACATGTCGGTATCTATATATTCCTATTTATACCCAACCAACCACACAGCAGGCACTGCAGAGACCCAACAGTCGCTTGGAGCCATAGGAGACGGAGAGAACATACACTTTGAACATATACATGTGCATAATGTGCATGCATCGACTCATCAACACAGTACAGAGTGTGGGTGTTGGGAGAGTGTGCCTGGGATTGTATACACGCATAACACCCCTCAGCATGTGTTGTAAGATCACAAGAAAGCTGCTGACATGCAGGAACCAAAAAGAAGAAAAAATTAAATCCTACAGACACATGAAACCTAGCGTCCCTATACTGGGGATGAACATCCTGCGGAAATAAGCAGATCTACAATCTCACAATGTGTTGAAGTTGTAGATCTTCTATTTTAGAAACAGTCAGATCAGTATAATATAGAATCCCTGTCAACTAACTAGGGTTTAAGTGGTTTTAACCATAGACATGATATACATAGACACTGCTTTGGCCACTGTGTCGTATGTCAACGTAGCCAACATATTTCCTGGGGCAACTTGCCTTAACTCCACCGCAAGACATTTGCCTGCAGCCTGCGTCGTACATTACCTGAGACTACAATGTTTCTTTTATAACCCTAACTGTTACTAGCTACGTAAGATAATGTGTTTTGATATGAAAACCCACATTTTAAATATAACCAGGAATCCTATATCATAACATAAGTACATGGCTAGCATTTGTAACAAACCAAACCGCTTGAAAATCAGCTGAAAATTCAGCGACTTATGATTTTAATTGTGGAGTTACCGCCTGCTTCAATAGAGGGTACGTGCATGCAAAAAGTGATTGGCAAAGTGAGTTTAACGTTGTTTAACGTAATTTAATGCAATCAGATGGGGCTTTTCTGTTTGGATGTATGGGCTGTCAAGGCCAGACAGTCGTTTTTTTGCCATCAGTAGGTGTTCCAGCATAACTTCCGGGTATGATGATGATATCACGTGCATACCCTCTATAGACATACATGGGGTGTACATGCATTAGGAGGCACGGCTTGCCCCTCTTCATATGGCAGGCCCGTCGATGCATCGTTCCAATGAACATAAGCGGCCAATGAGGTATCTATGACTATTATAACTATGGTAGCCAAGCCCAAAATCTACGTCCTTCCCTCCAGTCCCCTCTCACGCATTCTCTGATTCATGCCTGCATGTGGGTACAACATGTTATTGTCTCAGCTCCTCTATAATGCTGATTGAGATTGACTTGAAAGCAATGCCGCTTTGACTTGCTATTGTGCCTGCTCTGAGATCCTACAACAAAAATACACCTCTGTTAGAGCAGGAGATGGGTTTAGTTAAAGAATGAATTAAAAGTGCTGTAAGTTTTCTTTTCTTTTTTTTTTTAAAGTAGCTCTATTTCCCATAGCAAGCATTAGGGGCTTCAACAAGGGGTCAGAGTTACTACACAGGGCTTCCGAATGTTTGTGTGATTTGATTTATTTTTACATCAACCACTTGAACCTTACCATCTGTATTCTGAAGACAACTTTAGACAAAATACTAAAATAGCATATCTACAAGCTCCCAATTGCGCTGCGAGACGTTGTGAGCTCGCAGATCGGCTGTTTTCGGCAAAGAGGTTTGGTGTAGAGGGGAAAATAATAAGTATTGAGGGTTTTAAGTGGTTAAATATCTGAAAATACACATTAAGTAGCCTGGCTCCAGACCATAGAAGACCCCACCTACTCTTTGAGTGGCCTGACAAGCTTCACGCTTCAGTCTGACAATCAGGCTACACATTAACATGAATCCAACATATTAATAGAAAAACATTCAATTACACAACACTGATTATAGTGCTGTCAAACAAGTCTATGAAAACACTATTTTATACAATATCTAGTGGGGGTCCCCGCTTCATCCCTCTTTCAGCTAGTAGGTTACATTGAAGACCCCTGCATCAAAGTGTTTGTCCAATAACACTTGTTTATATTAAACAGGAAAACAAGAAGAAAAAGGAAATCTGGTCGGAATACCAATTTGATCCAATCAGGAGAAAGAACTTGTACAGGATACAGGCTAAACAAGTCCAATTGGATGTGATGAAACACATATATGAGTAGACAACATTGGAGAACAAGCTGCATGATCTTTGGGGGGGGGGGGGGGGTTCTCTCTCCTGATTGGATGAAATTTGTTGTTTACTAAAGAGCTAGAGAGACGGGAAGACCCCTGTTACGGAAAAACATTTAGCAGTGATCGGAACATAGAGCTAGAACTTTCTAAAAAGTAACTTTTTTTTTAACCAGAGATTTTAACTTACAGCACCTTGAATCTTCTGCGTTCTCTGTTTTATCTTTTTATCTTCTTTCACAAACATTCTGGTTTTTATGGTTTTGTGATTTTTATTTTTACTTTTTATTTTTCTACAGATTTGAGATTTGTCCACAGGACAGGAAGTGAGTTTAGTGGGACATGATGTCTTGCTGGAATAGGTGGAGGAATGTGCTGCAATGAGCATATTTTTAAATGTGAATAAAAAACATTTCAAACCAAACCCTGGATCGCCTTGTTCAATGGTTTTTTTCTTTAAATGGTTATGCTTTCTACAGTGCATCTTTTTCCCATTGTTGTAAGCTGCTCCAGGAGACAGGCAGACAGAGGCAACAGAGTGCTCATGTTAGCCAGAAGAGCACCAAGTTCTATCACTCTGCAGTAGGTGAGTACTAGAAGCTTTTCCCGTGGAGGTGCTTGCTAATATTGCCAGGAGAGTACCAAATTGGCTTCCTCTCCTGCTATCTCAACCTTTTCAAATGTCACAGGCAGAGACTGAGTTACGGAAAGAGTGTCCCTAAGGGCCGATTCATACTCCTATTTTAGAGCTGAATAAAAGTCGGTTCGGCGCTGTAGAGCCTACAATGTGATGTCATTTGAGGTTTTTTTTTTTTAGGTTTTTTTCCCTTTTTTAAATGGATGAAGACGTGTACACAGAATCATGTGGTCAGTGTCATCATGTTTCAGTACATGTGCTTGTGTGAGCGTGCCACCAGCTGGTTGCTTCCATATCAACCACACAGTCTCTCTGACAGTCTCTATAGTTACACACAATGGTTATTTGTGCCCCTGGCATGTCTCCTTAAATAGCGCCATTGTTGTTTTGATGCTATAGGCCTGCATGTAAACACACTCAGGACAGTATTAGTGAATATCCTTAAAAGACGACTTCACCATTTCAACCTACTGTATATCTTCATATAATTGTTCCTCACTAATCTTCATGATAAAATAGCACTTTTTTCTACTGTCTCTTTTTTATTTATTTATTATTAATTCATTTTTAGATTTAGATTTGTATTATCGCGAGAACGATGACTTCCATTATCACATTGTAACTTTTCAGGAATGGAAAGCCTGCAGTTTCTATAGCTTGGATTCATACAAGCATGGATTCCCCATCGATTTTCTACAGCCCTATATGAGACACAGACAGAGTAGATTATTATTATTATTATTATTATTATATATATTATATATTATTTACATTTAGAGGACCAATATATGAAGATAGCAGATAGGTTGAAAAGTGGTGAAGTCATCCTTTAAATGGAGCTTGCTGAGATGAAAAGGAAAGCTGCTCCACTATTTACTCTGTTGTGTTTGTTTGGACATTTCCTGGCTCATTGCATATGTATGGCGCTTTATACAATATGTACCACCTTACCTTTAGGGGCTTATAGTAACTGTAGCTCAAATTCAGAACCGGTATCACTGCTGACATCTTCTGGTGGCCTGGTGTTAGTACAACAATACCTCTGCTCCTTTTGGATGACTAGACCTGTGCCCTTCACCAGCAGTCCCATCCCTGACCATGTGGACTAGGGTCCCACATCTGGGGATTACGGAGAACACGTGCGGCGATGCAGTGTCTTTCGACAGACCATAGACAATGACAAGATTCCAAGGTCATACACAAGAGTGTCTCTGACAGACACCTAGCACAAAGAACACTGGGCAGTATTATGCGTGTCTTAAGTACCAGGTCTTTTAAGACCTGGAGGCGTGGTCAATGCCATTTGGCTATTTTGAGTGGCCAAACAGCATTGGCCACACCTCCAGGTCTTAAGTTAAGTCATAAGACCTGGTACTTAAGACACTCAAAATACAGCCCTGTGTCTTTCCGGGGGCATCAGACAAAGCAATAGGTTTTGACAACCCTACGGACCATGCTACAAGGTCCATTCCTGCCGGGCTGCCGCCCGTCTGAAAGATCTGGCCACCTTTGCAGTCACAAAGGAAATGGACCTCCAGTAGGCCAAACATCCCACCAGGAGCTGTGGTGCTTATAAGGGATTGTCAGTCCAAGAACAATGACTGGCCTTTAGGAGTCATAAATCTTTCTCAGGCTTGTCGCTGAACTAATACTACTGCTCTTCTGTCTTCTCTGACGAGTATGTCTTTCTTAGGTCACATTCCCAGCCGTTACTACTTGCCTAATACTTCGGTAGACTCGATGCGAATGGGCGGAGAAGTTGGGATTCTTGCATATTTCATTTTCTGCATGCGGTTTGCTTTCACACTGCGCTGTCATCCGCAGCAGGGACCTTTATCAATGTGCTCAATTCATAAACTATAGCCTACACAGTGAAATCTATGGTGTTAAAATTATACTCATAAGAACGTGCATGACGTGCCGTCGGGGACTGGACCTCTCTCTCTCTCTGTCTCTCTCTCTCTCTCTGGTGCAGCGTTCCTTTGGGCATAGAGGCACAGCGCGCACTGAGCACAGACAGAAAGCCTGGTGAGGCGAGGTTTAATCAATGAAGGGTGGCTCCACTACCTGCGTTAATTGCCCGGTTCGTTTTTTTTTACGCGCGTCACACGCGCCCGGTGGAGCCCCGCCGTCATAGTCCATGGGCTAGAGCCCTATTTCTGGGATATGGGTACCACTAAAAGGGACAAAGGTTGCATATGATTTTTGTATTGCTACATGTCTGTATTTCATGAAATGATATGATAGCAATCTCAAAATGGCAGCTGATTACTTGTTTTCAGCCCTTATATCTGGTATGATGAAAGAAATCGGTACATAGTGAATGGCATAACTTGGCAACTAATGGGCCGATTTGGATGATTCTGCTATCAAAGTATAGGTTTTCTGGGGTGCTGAGTTGATTTATGAGATGACTGAAGCAATTCAAGTTCATTCAAAGGTTGAAGGTCAATGTCAAGGTCATTTTCGATCCAAAATGTTAACAAAACTGGCATATCCTGGCCTTGACTTTTATGTTGACCTTGATCTCAATAATACGTATAAAATAAAATAAAAATGTGTAGCAAATAAACAACAAGCTCAATAGTTTTCGTTTTTTTTTTTAAAAACTGCCAAATGTATTTTGCCATCTGTTCTCCCCTTGCCAAGGCCTTTTCAGTCAGGTCCATATTTTAAGGCAAAGATTAGCCCAGCCTGCGATGTCTTTATAATTCACCCGAAATGTAACCCCAAGCTAATCAGATGATAATAATTCCGGAGACCTTTCTGAATTCATAGATCTAAATATTCTGTGGGTCTTGAAAGATTAGTAAAAATGCTGGCAGTGTGTGCAGACTGTTCTAGAGAAACAGTTAATGAGTTCATATTGAATTATGCACCTCTTCCTCATCAGAACTGTCCTGTTCAACTGTAGGCATTGAATCTTCCTCAGGTGCTTGGTTTGTACAGTTCTGGAGTTCGCAGAGGTCTGTACATTTCAACACATTGCTGAGACAACTGCAGTTAGGAAGCTTGCATAGACGTGCACATTTACAAGCCAAAAACTCAAGGGCTACATCTGGTGCAGGGGCTGTGCGCATCCAGTGAATTGCTAACTGTCCACCATCAACAGTTGTCCATCCACTTTGTATGGGATCTGGTGCAGATGGGCGAGTCTGCAGCAGCAGAGAGCATCTCCATATTCGAGTCTGGTAATTGGCACGGATGGCATGGAGAAATAGACATTCTCTACATGGTAGGAGTTGACTGGAATCAGCCTCCCCTCTCCTGGCACAAAAAATAGCGGATCTGGTTCACGTCACTGGAGGTGGTCCCAGACAGGTTCCAGCTACAAGTGAACTGCTGCAGTTGATCAAAGAGCTCTGTTGAAACATCCCAAGTCTGGCCAAGTTGTTTGAATGTCTCCTGAAATTCTGGATTTTTCTTCAATAATCTCAGTGCATTGAGTTTTCCACGACCAGCAATTAAAGGCACTCACAGTGTCACATCCTGTAAATGGGTGTAGCGTGACCATATCACAAAGGCTTTCTCCCAAAGCTTGTCTATGTCCACAAACCGTGTGCGGTTTAATGTACCTGCACTTCTGATAGATATGATAAGGGATGTGTTTTTGGAAGGCTAAATAGAGAACCATTACATCAGTATCTCCAGAAGTAACATAATACAGTGTGTGTGTGTGTGTGTGTGTGTGTGTGTGTGTGTGTGTGTGTGTGTGTGTGTGTGTGTGTGTGTGTGTGTGTGTGTGTGTGTGTGTGTGTGTGTGTGTGTGTGTGTGTGTGTGTGTGTGTGTGATCTCTAAGTTATGTGATCCTCATTTACATGTTTATTTTTTATTATTTTTTATGGAGGGACAGACAGTAGGCTGACAGGAAATGGGGAGAGAGATGGGGGGAAGACATGCAGTAAAGGCCGTCGGGATCGGGAGTCGAACCCGCGGCACACTGCCAGACTGGATTACCAGCCAAAGTGCCTGGACCATTGAGCCATGGCCCAGGCCCATTTACATGTTTATTACATGTTTTCCTGAGTTGGGTTGTGTGCTGGGGTACAACCTTGAGTTTGAGAGTTCCTGACTCTTCAAAGTAATGTCTAAATGGTTTCTACATCCTCATAAACAAATAAAGAGGTATCACTCATGATTCTATGTAGCCTACCCTGTTTCAGAGAGGCAGCCATTGTGTATTTGCCCCGTATACCAGAAGTATAATTCAGCATGTCTGTTGTTTTATTATGATGTTGGTCATGTCCATCCATGGTACAAACATCAGAAATGTGCATAAAAGTGAATAATCACTTTAGACAACAATGAATTATGTGGTTTTGACACCTTAGGTGACCTTCACACCAGAAAGCGATAGCTAAACTCAGTTGGAGACGGAGAAGGCATATTTTACGCAGCGATAGACGTGGTCGAATGAGGAGACCCGGCGCCCTGGTCAAAATGAGGACGAGTACATTTATCAATTGCTTAAGGAAACGCATAAAAACACTGCAGTGTAGCCTACAGAATATTCTGTCTGTCTGTGCGTAAACATGGAGTGCTGTCACTGTGTGGGCACTGGGGAGTAGGGACTTTCATCTCGATAAACATTGTGTGCTGCTGTCTGTTCTCAGTGCGCTCAGCGCTGTGCCTCCATGCCCAAAAGAACAGTGCGTGGCTGCATGCGTATAGTGAGAGAGAGAGAGCGAGGGAGAGGTCCAGTCCCCGACGGCACGACACATGCACGTTATGAGTATAATTTTAACACCATAGATTTCACTGTGTAGGCTAGTTTATGAATGGAACACATTGATAAAGGTTCCCCCTGCTGCGTTTCCAATTGCTGCGGATGACAGCAGTGTGAAGGCAAACCGCAGCATATTAAATATGCAAGAATCCCAACTTCTCCGCCCATTCGCATCGAGTCTACCGAAGTATTAGGTGAGAATGTGACCTTAGTCTTCTTCATTCAAAGTGAACTGTTAAATGGTTGAAATATGGTATCTGGGGATACCACGTTTTTCGTAAATAGATGTCCCCCACCCCCACATATAAGTAAAAGAGCCCATAAACATGAAATGCCATAGGCTTTATTGGGTTTTTAAATCATATAGCAGCAGATACTGTACTTTTCTGTGATTTTTTTCAGCAAACTGTTAATAAAGTCAATCAATCAATCAATCAAAAATCCTGGAGGAGCAGGAGACAACTGGCCAAGTGTGCATGCATTGCCATGCTTTGTCCAGTAGATGACGCAGCGAGCTTGACCATGCAGAGAAGCTACACTGGAGCCAGTGACGTTGTGTACAGTCACATCAGCCAGCCAGGCTGAGCCAGCGCTCTGTCTGTCTGTCAGCAGTCGGCAGTAAGCGGAGAAGAGAGGAAGAAGCACTCTGGCTGGTGGTTTCTGTGACTGACTGACTGACTGGGATTCCTTCAGGTAAGATGATCAATGATGGTGGTGTTGTGACAATGATTCTCTCGTCAGTGTCGTGCATGCGTTTACACTGTGGTTATTTGCATGTATTCTGCAATGGCAACTGCTGTATCTTTTTGTTACTATTGCTAACTAGCCTGCTAGCATTCATCATGCAGCATTGCAACTTTCTGTAGTGTACATGTGTAATTAAGCCTGCATAAAGAAGTAACGGTTACGGGATAGGCTCGCAATAAAGTTAGAACAACTTACAATAACATAAGGGTCCCTTTGCGGCATTCCTTTTGTATTTTCACTTCACAATAACGTTGCGCGAGAAACGTTAACTTATTTAGTTAATGTTGACAAGATTAGCTAACTGGCTATAACTGGTTAAATGGCAACCACTAACCAGTGTGGGTAGCTTTTCTTTTATCTTTAATGTAGGGTGAATTAATGGGTTGTGCGTGTTTTGAACTGTTTTCTGTAAAGGTTTGATTGGATGTGAGGCTGAGCTACTGTGCGCTTTTCTGCCTGAACACTCAAGCACCCATTCATCAGCGCTGGGTGTATTTATAGACAGTGTGTCGTGTCTATAATGGTAGGGTTTATTGTGTAGGTCTACAGTAATAGGCTGCTGCAGGACGTCTCATTTCCCTCCTCCATGTCTGCTGAGTTTCCAGTTGCCTGTCTTTGCATGGACCACGCATGAATGGAATAGTGCCAATGAGTGGAATGGACTAGTGGAAGAAAAAGGGTCTGGACTCTGGAGACTGGCACTATAATTGTACTGTAGCCTATGAGAGAGAGACACACACAGAGAGAGAGAGATAGAGAGAGAGAGAGAGAGACGGAGACAGAGACTATGTGAATGATGGTTCTGCATCCTCTGCAATGTCGTGATTATTACACCAGGACCACCTGAGAGATGTCAGATGTTACATTCGGGAAGCCAATCATTGACTACTTGCGATCGCTAATACTATTCCTTAAGCTGCCATGCCATTACAACTATTAATGTGACACCTGTTTTATTATATTTACGGTGATATTTTCTTACTAGCAGGTAAGCTGCGTTATCAGCCTGTGGTCATCAGTGTCAGGGTTGTATTATTGCTTTTTAACAATGGAACAGTATAGTGAGTTTACATAACAAAGCTGCAAATATGAATTTCAATTATATGATTATACGTTGTTCCTGTTTGTCACCTCATTATTTAACCTAAGTTGATATTTTCTCCAGACTGCGGGAATGAGGCATGGTGTGGATGGCTGACGGACAGGGACGTGGACCTATCACGTGACAGGATGCTGGCTCGGAACCGCTTCATCCTCCTGGTGGTGGTGGGGGCGGTGCTGGCCATCGTCAGCCTCAGTCTGCAGTTCTGTAAGTTGGCCGTGTGGGCTTTTATCATGCAGTCCTCTTCAGGTTACGAGTTACCACCAATTATACACATTTTCCATTATTATTTTTTGAGGGGCACTAGCTAGCAGCCCACAAAACATAATAATACAAAATGTGGATAAAAACGGGGGGGGGGGGGGGGGGGGGCTTTGTGTGTGTCCCCCGTGATGTCATGTAGCAGCCAAGTCTAAGGACCTTTTTCTATGACGTAGTGGGTGCCCTTTTTGAGGGGCGCTAGCCCTATATTCAGATATTAGTGTAGATTTCCGTCCTACACAAACATTAAATTCCCATTGACAATAAATGGAGAATTTTACGTCATAGTGTCTGAGCAAATCGGCATAGTGTCTATTGGTGTCCTACACAAACATTAAATTCCCATTGACAATGAATGGAGAATGTTATGTCATAGTGTCTGAGCACATAGGCATAGTGTCTATTTTACGTCATGATGATATACGATGATTAGAATGCCCCACACTTCACACGGGTGTGATTTTTATTATTATAACAGTTTTTTGTCATTGTCAGTCTTCCTGCATACATGTGGCTGTTTACAGTATATGATCACACATGCATATCCTATCCTCTCACCCTTTTCCTCTCCATTCACACCCAAACAAAGCCCAATTCCCCATAGATGTTCTCGTTCTGTAAATATCCCCCACTACCACTGTGCACCAGGATGCTCCACAATCAGGGAGGTTGTGGGACACAAGACAGCCTGGTATGAAGTCAGTATAGTTCTACACAATGGTGGCCTCCTTTGTATAGAACTGGATGTGGCCTTTTCCATTAAGTCATTACCCAGCATCTCCTGCAGGAATTGTCTAGACAGTGTGTCCCTGCTAGCCACTTTGAATGCAAGGAAACTGGACCGCTCAATATGTGGAGCCAGCCTCCCTGGCACTGCATGCAGATCTCAAGCCTCTAAGGCATTATTAGGGGAGAGAAAAACATCAGATGAGGAAGCAGGCCACGGCTGTAGTGGAAATTTGATGAAATTTGTATTTTGTTGAAAAATGAAAGATAGGATTGTACACACACACACACACACACACACACACACACACACACACACACACACACACACACACACACACACACACACACACACACACACACACAGATTCACCATGTAATCCAAGCTTGGAGGAGCAGGAGACAACTGGCGTTAAACAACAGGATGTTAAATTCGCTCTCTGCCCACACCACGTGTTTTGTTTAAATGCCAAGCAGTACAGGGCTATGGTTTGAAAGAGAGAGAAAGCAAGTTGTTTCTCACTCGTCTATAGTGTGAGCTTGCACCTTTTGGCTATTATGGTCAATGCCTGTGTGAAAAGTGGGAGTGATTGGTGCAGGCAGTGAGGAGATACGGCAGTGTTTCTGACACACATTCAGACATTTGGTTAATTATAGTATGATTATAGTATGATGATGAAGGGTAACCCAGAACCTTCCAGAACCTGTTAAGTTCAGTTTTGTTTTTTGAGGGGCGCTATAGCCCCCCCTATAAACAGCTTTTGTCCCCTCACGTCTCATATTTGCCATTGACAATGAAAGGAGAAATTAGGTCATATGTGCCTCAAATATGATGTAAATTTGTGGCAACACAAACATTAAATCGGCTAACCAATCACATAAATTCAGTTGTTCATGAGATGATGTATGATGATGATGTATAATAAGAGCGCCCCTCACTTCACACTTTTGTTAATGTTTCCATAATTCAGAACCATCCCTGAAGGGGGATGAAAGTAATAAAAAAACCTTGTAGATGTGCTATTTTTTAAACATTTTGAAAGTTTAAGTTGTGAGTTCTACTGTAGGTTCCCAGAACATAGGCTTAGATGCTTAGTACTGCCTCCTGAGCAGAGTCCAAATTAGGTTCTGAGAACCTTATCTGAATCCAAGCCGTGGCATATGGAATCAAATCCAGAAATATGTTTCACGGCACAGTTAACCCAATTTGTGCCCAAGACGTCTCCAGACGTCCTGGGAATTATAGTTTTTGTAGTTGTAGATTTGACAATTTCATTTATTTTGTGACAAATTAGGAACAATTTTGATATATACATTGAAAAGGCCTTAAAAGGCAAAGCAAAATGGTGAATGTAGCAAGGCAATGTACCTGCAACTCTGTATGAATAAAGAAAGACTGCCAGGAAGTGAGAGAAGCGTAAAAAACGAACTAAACTGAAGTTGTCTCATTCCTTCCCTGTTTATTCAGATGAATCTGCAGATACAAATAAAAGTGTTTACTGAGTCTTACCACTAGGGCCTATAACATTAGCTATTCCTCACTATCAGCCTCTGTGCCTTCTAATCTTCCTCTTCGGCAACATTGAGAGGCAATGAAAGAGGTTACAATGAATTAAATCCACTCTCCCGCTGATTTAAATGGGTGTGGGACTTAACATGCAAACTGTGTACGTTGATAAAAAGAGAGAGTTAGTTCCTCTTTTTCTCTGTGTATGTACGTTGTTGCATTCCTGTAGATCTCTTTACGGTTTCCCAATCTAAAGGACTGCAAACTGATTAAAAGGAACCTCTGCCCTGTTGTGTTGTTGAGTGGTGCAACCACTCCTATAGACAGCTATGTGTGTCCCTGTCTGGCTGTGTCCGTCCCTGGCTGCCTGCCTGGGTCCGTCTGAGTCTGGCTCCGTCCGAGCACGAAAATAGCGTTTGGCTGGTATTCACACGCAGCCTAACACACACAAACACATATTAACTGTATATATGATGATTTCGGGTGTGACAGTACAGTACAGTACAGTACAGTACAGTACAGTACAGTACAGTACAGTACAGTACAGTACAAACAGTACAGGGGACCCCCACACGGTAACTCTGTCATTTCTCGCCCAAACCGGCCCGGCACCCTGGGCGCGTTCCTGTGGGTCTGGAACTTCCGGGGACCCCCCGGGGACCCCCACACGGAGTTGCATCACTCACTTCACACGGGTGTGATTCTTTTATTCTGATAATCTCAGTACACCAGTGTGTACCATGGTCTGCCATGAGACAAGTCCAGGTGTGCCTTGGGATTTATGTGTCAACTACACATTATTATTGCAATATATTGATATACAAATATGTTATGAATATTTGTATTTATTTACTATATCAGTACTTTGTGCTCATTTCCCAATGCAGAAGCATATTCTATACTCTGAAAATAAACATTTTAACCAGATTCCTATTTTGGGCACGTCATTATAGGAGAACATTTTATTTGTATTTCTTTTCCCCATAAACGGATTGACAAACTCACAGCGTGGTGCGATGCAACTATTTTTGTTATGAATATAGATGTGCCTTGAGATTCTGACTTGACCATTGGTGTGCCTCGGGTCACAAAAAGTTTGAAAACCACTGCACTACACTATCAACTGGCATGCTCATTATTTGAGCAGTACTGCTGTCATATTTAATTTTTAGCGCATTCTCTGTCTTCCTCTCACATACACAAATACAGAGATCTTGAGCCATTATCCAGTAAACCCACAGGCAGTTGCATGTGGGACAGTTCATGTTTAATAGATAAGCTCTTGCTTTTTCCACCTCTTAAATCTTCTGCAGTGCCCTCTTCCTATTCTCCAAAACTCCCATCATCTTTACTCCCTTCTCTTCAATTATCCCTATCTAAATGTCTTCCTGTCATCTCAGTTTGAAAAATATAAATACATAAGATTTTGTTGACACTGTTTGACCACTACCATGCAAGACAGACAGACAGACAGACAGTGACAGAGTGTGATGTATGATGCAGTGAATGTTGCTCTCTCGCTTCCTGCAGAGCCTAAAAGTGAAACTGCGGCAGTTGTGGACTTGACTGTAGTGGCATCATGATGATCACCACATACTGACTGACATGTGGGGGCTCGCACAGCAAACCTGCTGACAGAGCACAAATGGTAATGAGAGTCAGGGAAGGAAAGGATAAATGGGAAAGAGTGTGTTGAGTGAGATGAGAACCCATAAGATTGTAATGCCATATGAATATGTAATCAAGAAACTATTTTGAGATGAATAACGATGGGGCAGGGGAAAGTGACTGAGGTGTGAGGAGAATGCTCAACTTATGGTTGGTGGGTGAATTTCGCAATAAGGAGGGGCTATCGTGGTGGGATGAGAGAGGGAAGGATAAAGGGAAATGGGCCGAGAAAATAATGGGAACATACAGATGATACAGTGTTGAAAAGCAGTGAGAGAACTAGGATGGAACAAAAGATGTGGCAGAGAGAGAGAGAGAGAGAGAGAGAGAGAGAGAGAGGTCGACACACTCTGCCCCTGTGCCCTTGTTCTGAGCAGGTGAGTTATGAGTCTGTCAGACACAGATACACTGCAGGGAATAGTCAGTGAAGAGGCTGAATTATAGATAGAGGACTCAGGATGGGGTCTGAGGCCCTTAGAGGATGGGGTCTGAGACCCTAAGCTAATTTAGGACTAGCGGCTACTGGTCAGATCACTTGTTGTGTCCAATCCAATTTTATTTATAGAGCATGTTTAAAACAACAAAGTTGACCAAAGTGCTGTACAATTAGGCAAAGCAGTAATAAAACATAATACAATACAGTAATAAAAACATATACAATAAAATCAAACACTCAGGAGTACACATTATTCACGGTTTAAAAGCCAGGGAATAGAAATGAGTTTTAAGATGTGTTTAGGAAGCTGGTTCCACAGTTTAGGAGCCATGACTGAAAAGGCTCAGTGCCCTCTTCTCTCACACCTTGCCTTGGGGATGACAAGGAGCATTTGATTGGCTGACCTCAGTGATCGAGATGGAACATAGGGTTTTAGGAGATCTGAAACATAAACTGGCGCTGATCCATTTAAAGATTTAAAAACAAACAATAAAATGGATTCTAAAACGTACTGGGAGCCAGTGGAGTGCAGCTAAAACGGGAGTGATATGTTCATATTTCCGGGTTCCTGTTAAAAGTCGTGCGGCGGCATTCTGAACAAGTTGAAGGCGGGATAGTAGTCAAGGCGAGTTGTAATAAAAGCGTGTATCACTCGCTCTAGGTCCTTAAAAGATAAAACTGATTTGATTTGTGATAAAAGCCTCAAATGATAAAAACTAGATCTAACGGGTCGGGTCATGCCACACGTTTAAAGTTGCTCATCGACACCCTGCCAGACTGTTCTGCTGATTGCGCTGTGCTGTGCCTGCGTGTGAATAATGTTCTAGTAACAACTATATTTAAAACCGTGGCATTCCAACTATGTTTGGAATAGCTGTAATGTTGTACGTCTACAACACCAAGAAAAAGACACTGGATTATGTTCCGCATGTAGTTTGTTAACACTTTAGAGCTGAACAGAGCTAGGAGGCTTGTCAACACATTTAACACATTTTATGTTTACCCATGTCCTGCTGATAATTAAAGATCAGGAAGCAGGCAAAGCCATAGACTAGTATACGGTATAAACAAGATAGATTTGATACGATGTACGATGTTCTGACATTAATTCGAGCTCCCGCAAACGATATCAATGCATCGGTCGCTAAAACACAGCCGTGACCCCTAGTAGAACATGGGCGGTTAACACTTCCGGTTCAAAATACCATTACACAGCTTTTCTTTTTTTCTTATTTTGTGCATTTCACTGGCACTGGCCACTACCGCCCCTATGGTAACTGGTTCAAAGTGTTAAGGGTTCATTGACTGCCATATACTTGTCATTTAAGTCCAAGGCTCAGAGCGCCATTCACGAGTCACTAGTCATTTGGTGTTTTCAGTGGTTTACGATAGAGGCTGCTCTTCTGCTATATTTGTGAATGATTACACCCGGAAATCACATTGCCGGGTGTACATTTTCAAGTCGGTTTAGAATAATATTATGTTGTTGTTTTTTAGCAAAAACAAGCTACATTCAACTGCCTATAACTATGGAACAGAGGGTCGCAATTACATCTTTTTTTTTCTCCAATGGAAGCAGAGAGACTCCTTCGTATTTTGTGATCTCGATCTTGAAAAGTTAGTAAAAGCGGTCGAAATAAGTCCAGCAATAGACAATGTTTTAACTCTGGCAGAGTTAAAACCCATAAATCCACTTGACGTCTTGACTTGTTAGCTCATCACTAGCAAAATACTCTGAAAACAAACACACGTTTTATGTATTCCTTTTCAGTTTGTAGCTAATGACTAGCAAAATACCCGGAATGCAAACACAGGTTCTAAAACAGATCAGTCCTTGATCCTCATTGGCTGAGGCACTTGTCGTGCCTATATCCCTAGTGTTAAAGGGATAGTTCAGATTTTTTTAATTTAAGCTGTATGAAATACTTGCCGTTAATGTAGTGGTTGCAACTGTATTAATTGATTGCCAGAGTCCCATGGTGGGAGTTCTGCTCTGGTTTTGGTGAAATATGAAGTAGTTCCGGTCATTTTGTGGGGGGCACAGGGGGCCACGCATTAAAAGTAAATGATTCCACAAAACTAACGTCATTTGTATTGTTGACCTATTTCTAAAATATTAGTGCAACTTTCGTTCATTCTTTTACCCCTGTATCACACGGAGCTATGTTTTTTGTGTCCATATCACTATGCCCAAAACTATCCCTTTAAGATCCACGCTAAAGCTCAGCCTTTTGTGAATCATTGCTTTATTGTATGTATGGCTTGTCTTTGTTCTATGGATTTATTACCATTAGCTATTTTGTTTTTCATATGGCAGGGTAAGAGAAGCAAAGTTTTTGTCCTGTATATGTGCAAGGTTTACAAATCTCTTTAAAATGCTGCAGATACCGCCACACTGACCGATCGGTGCGCTCCAGTACCTTCCATTTATTTGCAGGGATTACTTTCTTGTAGAAACTACCTGTAGTCACTATATGAAAACGTTAGGCGCACCAATGCAACCAACCAACTAGTCTAGAGAGGAGCCCTGTCATGACTAGTGAATACCTTGAAAGGAAACACAATTTATATCTATGTCTTGTTTTTGTCACATGGCTTGTTGCCCAAGACCAGTCAATGCTTTGCATCAACTTGTTGATGTGGCAGTGCAAAACCTAATATTATGATGTGACTTAATTTAGCCTGTCTGTAATTACTCACCTAGGCCTACACCCTATAATTCCACCATACAAATGGTATGTCTTAGTTCAGTACCCTCATTGTTGTGTGTAGATAGCTCTGACCTAGAATGAAAGAGCCTTTGACCAACACAAGAAAAGTGGAGAAAAAAAAGAAACAATTTTAAATGTGGCCATTTTCTGATGGATTGTTTTTCTGGCATAATGTAATCCTTCCATGTCTTATAAAAGCTTTCTGTATGGTCAGTGGCTGTGGGTTTACTCTCTCACTCCCAGTAACAGCTAGCTGCTGTTTGCCTTGTTAGCTGCTGCCAACAGTAGTAATTAAATGTGTGAGTTGAGAAGACTCTGCCTCTTCTCTTTTTGTCTATTAGCTGTGTTTGTCAAGGCACACAATTGTTCATAGGGAAATATCAACATGTTTTATAAGTAGCACAGGGAGAAGTGTGTGCGTGGGTGCCTCTCTGTGTGTGTGTGTGTGTGTGTGTGTGTGTGTGTGTGTGTGTGTGTGTGTGTGTGTGTGTGTGTGTGTGTGTGTGTGTGTGTGTGTGTGTGTGTGTGTGTGTGTGTGTGTGTGTGTGTGTGTGTGTGTGTGTGTGTGTGGAGACGAGACGAGACGAGACGAGAGGAACCACTTAAAGCATAGCATTCTTGCCAACAGGAATTCAGTAATAGTGTGGAAATAATGACTTGTGCTACTAAGGTTGTGTAGCTGACAGATGGTGAGCTGCAATTGGTTTTGTACCCATCTCTCCCTTACACCCACGGCCTGTTAGCATTATACTTTGCCAGATGCCTTTTCCTCCCATGGTGCAGGCAGTACACAGCACTGTAGTGCCAAGTTGGTTGGAACCCACCTGTTAAATTCTGAGCCAAATCACACATACTACATCTGCATGTTTACACCCGAGTAGACTCTGATATTGTGCCTGCAATAAATGTATTGGTGTGCATTTCTGAGGCATCATCATCTTTCCTCAATGCTACTGCAGTTGAGCTGTGCCTGTCAGTCACGTACTGACTCTCAGTGATTGTGTGTTGGTACTGGCAGCCGAAGAGGAGTCAGGTTTAGGATCTGTGGTTTCCTGAAGAGGCATTGTGAGTGGATTGACTATATTTAGTTTCTGTGTGGGTGTGTACGTTCTGGAGGAGTAGGTATAGTATATTCTAGAACAGATGCTAGTTATGTTATTTAGGCAGAGTATGTTATGTTATTTAGGCAGAGTCTATTTAACATGAGAGTCTACATAACACTGAACTGACATTCAGTTCTTTCTTTTTTTTTTAATGTTGCCAATACTGTTGGAGCAGCCATAAACTAAACAGGTTCATCTCGATGTTCTGGGTATCTTTGTAATGTTAGTGTTAGTAAAAAGCTGGTAAAAGAGTAACGTTTGAGGCAGACTAACATCAGTCACTCTACCGTTCACTGTAGTAGAAGAGGTGCACCTGGTGAGGGTTTAAACCCTGCAGCTATGTCGAGTCCGCCTACAGGAAATACGTAAGCTGCGACCATGAGACCCGTTTCTGAATTCGTCTCTATACCAACAGCTGGTGCTGCTTGGTGGACCTTCCCATGAGCAGCTACTGGGAAGAGAGGCATTGGACCTGGCCTTCTAGCGGTGTGTCCATCCACTGTCGGAACAACATTGGGTGGATTTTGGGCCCATGGGATTACGCTACCGGGAACGATATGACACCGGGCGGCAATGCAGGAGTGGACTGGGAAATTGTTTCCTCTGGTGGTCCAGCCTGAGACATACCCGCGGACTGGTTGTTGGAGGGGGTTTCGAACTTAGGATGCATGCCTACACTACTTGTGCCCATGGAATGCTGGGTGACATGACATTCTTGTTGTATCGCAAAATATTCCTTGATTTTGTGGATGTAACTTTGCTGCACCTGAACTATTTATGTCCTTGTATGCAATTTCCTCTGTGTGGACATAAATAAATTGTTAAAGTGTGTGTGTGTGTGTGTGTGTGTGTGTGTGTGTGTGTGTGTGTGTGTGTGTGTGTGTGTGTGTGTGTGTGTGTGTGTGTGTGTGTGTGTGTGTGTGTGTGTGTGTGTGTGTGTGTGTGTGTGTGTGTGTGTGTGTGTGTGTGTGTGTGTGTGTGTGCGCGCAAGCGTGCGCATGTGCGCTCTCGCTAGTGTTAGGGCAACCCAGTTACAAAAGCCCCTTTGTGTCGGCAACCATGACTGAGTTGGCCTGGTGGACCGTCTGCGCAGGCGTGTGTGTGAGAGACAGTGTGTTGGTTAGCAAGGGGACAGGTTGTGGCAGTGAATGGGCTCCAGTGTGTGGCAGGGACTCGAGCAACTGAGCACTCATCAGAATGTTCTCCCTCGTCTCCGCTCGCCTTCTCCTCTTCCTCGTCACCGGTGAGTCTTCTATACCCACACCACATATACGGTGAAACCCAAAACCGCTCCAGGAAGGCTGCCACTTTGTGTACAAAAACCTCGGGAACGCCTACAGGCGGTGTGGTTTGTCTTCGCTGAATTCACTGATGCTTTAGTTTGCTGTTTATCAGTGGTTGACTGTTATGTAAAGCTTATGTCCTTGTGGCTTCGTTATTGGTAAAAATCAAACCACTAGTGCTGCAACTATCGATTATTTTCTTAGCTTTTACTTTTAAAATTAAACAAACAATCAAGCATGTATTTGGTTAAACAAATCAATATGAAAAATGTATTGAATTTACAAATTAGTCCAATTAATTGATTCAGCCCTTTTGAACTTAACGGTCCATTTATGCTATAGACATGCCCTTGAGCATAGGGTGGCAGACAGACGTGATGATAACTAAACAATGATTATGTTCATATGATACCATCACCATTATGCACACTTGTAACTTTCACCAGGAAATAAATAAATAAATAAGAATCAAATGGTTCCAAAAAAGTTCAAATGGCAGACTATGACCTTTTGGATCGGCTATTTTCGGCAAATGTTCCTCCCAGGGGCACACAGGGATGCTAGGGTTCAAGTTTTGTTTTTTAAGTCATATCACCAAGCACGACATGCACATCACAGCGTCATTGTTGAACAGCATCGAGGTATAAGGTCTAATTTTAGTATTATGAAGGTGATGATCATTATAGAGACTACATGAGAAGAATGAGCAACAGTTCTGCCAGCCCTGGACATGTCAGAAACCACTGCCCACTGAAACAACACTGTGGACTTTATGAGCTCAGCTGGACTCTGAGGAGATGGAACATTTTGTGTGTGTGTGTGTGTGTGTGTGTGTGTGTGTGTGTGTGTGTGTGTGTGTGTGTGTGTGTGTGTGTGTGTGTGTGTGTGTGTGTGTGTGTGTGTGTGTGTGTGTGTGTGTGTGTGTGTGTGTGTGTGTGTGTGTGTGTGTGTGTGTGTGTGTGTGTGTGTGTGTGTGTGTGTGGGGGGGGGGGGGGGGGGGGGGTTCAGTGTCAGTTTGTGTGTAAGTGTCAATGGAAACTGTCTAATGTGCGCATGTGTGAGCTTTTGTACTCTGAAGAAAATAGTAGAAAATGACGACGCAAGTCGCATAGCAAGACCTCACTAGTTTAGAGTTGGGGTTTAGTTTAAGGGTATGTTTAATTTTAAACATTAAACTGGATATTGTACTATTGGCACAAGTGTTCTATTCTAACTAGTTACTTTCATAATTTAGTAACTAAAAGTAATTAGTTACTTTTTCAGACTAGTAAATATATCTATAACTAATTACCTTTTAAAAGTAACTTGAACAACACTGACTTTCATCAGAGTGGAGAATAGAAATGGCGGCTGTGGCTCAGGAGGTCGAGCAGGTCGTCCAATGATCCCTGGGTCGGCGGTTCGAATCCCGGTCCTCCTGTCCACATGTCGAAGTGTCCTTGGGCAAGACACTGAACCCTACATTGCCTCCAATAAGTTGGTCGGTGTGAGCTTGCAACCATTGGTGTGTGAATGTGGAAAGTGAGGACGCTGGCATCGACTGTGCGCCACTTCACCTCCCAATGTATGAATGAATGAACCATTGTAAAGCACTTTGAGCACTTGGAAAAGCGCTATAAAAATGCAATTCATTATTAAGTATAAATCAAGTTGAGCAAAGCTACTCTTCTCTGCCCCTCTCTCTCACACACACAACACACACAGTTAATGATGGCTCGTTCTGTGTGCCTGCCAGACAGACAATTAGCTCAAATGAAGGCAGCTGTACTGTGTGTGTGTGTGTGTGTGTGCGTGCGTGCGTGCGTGTGTGCGTGCGTGGCTCTCACACACACACACACACACTCAGTCTATGCATGCTAGAGAGACAGCATTTCATAGAACTACGTGTGATTTGTTCAGAGAGTTTTGTAAATGTCTGAAAGGTTGTCATAGAAATGAAAGACCATTCTGCACTGTGTTTTCTGAAGGTGCCTTGCTCCCTTTCTCATTGCAAAGGGATGTGATATTTGCCCAGTCCACTGCCTGCTTTCAGAGTGTGTGTGTGTGTGCGTGCGTGCGCGTGCATGCGTGTCATTGTAATAGTTCCGACACCTCTTCCTCTCATTAGACCATTTCTCTGCATGTCTCTGGTGTCCAAGGCAACAGTGCTACTGCTAATGGTGATGGGATGAGGAGAACAGAGTTGTTGGTATGGAGAATGGAGATTAACTGGCACTGTGTGTACTGTGTGTACACTGTGTGTACTGTGTGTACACTGTGTGTTGCTGTCATTTTCATGAACACACCTTTTACACACGTTTTAAACCTCATACATTATTAATTTGGTCATGTACAGTAGGTTGACAGGAGGTCGCCTGGATCGGGACTCGAACCCACCACACGCTGTCAGGCTTTTACACTGTCAGGATTACCAGTGCCCGGACCGCTAGGCTGGCCCGGGCCTGGTCATGACAAGTCTTCATCTCTCTTGGGCTGTCACGAAATCAAATTGAAGTTGACGATTGTCACTCAAATAATTGTGATTAACAATTTAATTGTGTGTTTGGAATTGAATATATGAATACAAATGTAATTCCTGTTTGCCTTTTAGGCTTCATAATAAAAAGAAATGCACAGGACACATATGATAAATAACTTAAATATACAAAGAAAAGTATTGACATATTTGTTGTTATATCTATTATACATTTGAAAAGGTGTGCCCAAACCAGGAAAAGGGACCCAAAGTCACCAGCTACTACGTCACTGACACGCTGCAACACGCTGCAACACACACTGCAACAACACACTAACACGTCACAGACTTACCCTCCGCGTCGATCCACGGCTATCTCCTCATGTCGCGCCGCACGCCCACACTCAACACCACCCGCGTAAAAATTGTCATTGCACTGCCACTAAAGCCGCCTCCCGTCCACACTCGCAAACAATATCAATATCAATAATCAACACAAACACGCCACAAGCACCGACACCCCCGCCTAATTTGTTGCCACGTCTATGAAAACAAGCACAGAAAAAATGCCATTCAACACGCTACTTACACACACTACCACTCGCTTACAATACGTGGACCTGGCAACACTACATTCCCTCTCCCATTTGCTCAAAGCCCACCACGTGACCCACACACACACATACCAAAAGTAGAACAAGAAGAACTACACACCGCACACACTGATTCTAACTTGGACAGTTACAATAATGCAAACACGACCGCGTCGACACCTGGCGTGGTACAAGCGGGACAAACCGAGGCGCATATATGGATACGAACAACAACACCAACACTACACGCACACGCGCGCGCTGCAACAACAAACAGCTACGTACAGTGTGTGTGTGTGTGTGTGTGTGTGCGTGCGTGCGTGCGCGCGCGCGCGGGGGGGGGGGGTTTGGATCGCCTCGCGATGCAGCGCAAATGGCACTACACTACACAGGGCTCGACAGTGCGACTAGGTACTCGCATTTGCGACTTAAAATATCACCGTGCGAGTTGTAACATTCACTTTGTAGCACCGGTGCGACTACACAATCCGATCTTTAAAGCTAAAAGTTGCGCAGTTTACATCCAAAAGAATGTGTCACTCTCTCGGTTCTGCACCGCTGCTGGAGAAGTATAGCACTGTCGAAGGCAGCGCAACTAATCCCCCCCCCCCCCCCACACACACCCCAGCGAGGGAGGAGAGAGAAGAGAGAGAGAGAGAGAGAGAGCACACACGTCTTCACCCCAGCGAGGGAGGGACACAGAGAGAAAGGGAGAGAGATAGAGAAAGACACAGCTTTCCAGTCCTTACATTTTTTCTCACATTGTTTTCTTAACTTTGTGACTGACCAATGACAAGCCGATTGTATTGTCTGCAAAGGAACTATGTGTCTGTCACAAATAAAAGTTCTGTCCTGCAAGCCCATGTCATGTCAACACAGACAAGGCAGCTGTGCGTGCGGTGAGTCCTGCAAATTATATTGACCCAATATTATTTTGTACAACCTAGCAAAGCATAAGATATGATGGTTTGGAGAATAGGCTGGTCTCTCTTTTTACAACACATAAGCCATTGCATACAGGTTCTCAACCTTTTTAATTTCAAGGACCCCCATAACTCTGACAGTAAAACCAAATGGACCCATAAGAGTCCCATTTGATTCCATTTGTACACTCTCAGAGTTACAGACCTGTAGGGTCCACTTGGTTCCATTTGTACACTCTCAGAGTTACAGACCTATAATGGGTCCATTTGGAACCCCCTCAAGGAACCATGAGGGTCCCTGGATCACACCTTTGAGAGCCACTGCTTTAAATAAATACATAACTAATATAGAGCATATTTGATCAATTTATTGTTAGGCTATAGATTATTTTGACATCTGAATTTAACAGAACCGCCCACGCACGACACATGCACATGCACGACGTGCACGCGCATGTGCACATCCACATGCACGCGCGCATGTGTCCTCTTTTTGGTAATTCAGAATATGGTATGCCTACACAGTTAAAATAATGCAAACACGAACATTGCGCGAACGACTGCGTCGACACCTGGCGTGGAACAAACGGGACGAACCGAGGCGCATATATGGATAAGAACAACAACACTACACGCGCGCGCGCGCACGCGCTGCAACACAAAACAGCTGCATAAAACGCGTGTCACTGTGGACTTCTGTATCTGTGGACTTCTGTATCGCAACGCGGGGCAACGCAACTCTGGGATGAGCGGGCCGAAGGCCCGCGAAATTCTAGTGTTATACATGTAAATTAGGGGTGCACCGATGTATTGGCCGACAATCGGTAGGGGCCGATATGTGCCTTGTTAACTGTGAAAGTCAAGTTTTTTACCGATGGCAGTGGCCGATGGTCTGCTCTGCAGGCAAATCCGGTAATACACCCGTGTACGGAGATGTATAGAGCTGTGTGCATATTCCCCCTCCCCTCACAGGCTCACACACAGGCAGCAGGCACCGTTTCAACTCAAGACAGAACAGACTTTTTTTCTTTTTCTTTTCAGTTTACCAAACTATAATCCACAAGTTAGTGACAGTGTGAGTGCTATAGTGAATACCCTTGCGCAGTGCCAGGTAATTAACACCAGCTGCAAACGATCAACGGTCTTTAATTGTGTGATTAACATCCCCAAAAATAATCATTCGTGCCTACTCAGCCTATATGCACAAGCGATTGTTTTAATTCAAAGTGGTATTTATTCTGTGAAATGTTTATTGTCATCCTGTGTATCTATAGTGTTGCGTCCACATGCAGCGTGTTGTGAGCTTACTATTTTGAGTGGCCTATTTTCGGTGCGCACTCACCATGAATCCAAGCAGAGGTCCTCACAAGACACCGCCACCACAGTCCTCAGCACAATGGCCCGTTGCGCAAAAAGTTGAGATCTAACTTGTGCCATACTCGGCCAATCCTCAACCGATTGTTATAATTCCAAATGGTCTATACTCCATGAAGTAAATATTTTCAAATTTTCGCGGGTGTATAATTCATAGAGTCAGAGAAAGGAGAGAGATGGACTGGTAGGGTAAGCACTAAGCCCTGTTAACCATGCAGCCTATATTTCATGAGCTGTGGTGGCTTGTTAGGCCTGCACTCTCTCAATTAGGGATTTTCCCAGCGGTTAATTTCACTGATGTGTACAACCTTTATTCAAATAGTTGCAAATGTATTCATTACAAAACGGAGCACATGTATTTTTGATCTATAAGGCCAAACCTCATTTGAAAGAATATATTCAGAGTATATGACAGCCTTTTAAATTCATAATATTAAATCCAAAAGACTTTGCCTGCTATGTATGTTTATCATACCTTCATACCTACCTATCATTTAATTTTGCACTAAAAACATGCTCGACAGGAACTGTGCAGACCGGTGCAAAAATAAATAACGGCCTATACGCAATGCAAATAGCAGCCTAGTTCCTTATAAACGCCTGGGGTCCAAATCGATTTTGCATATTAACAGCCCGGGCTACCATTTGGAAAAATCCGGTGTACAAACATCGGTGACTATCGGCTATCGGCTAGATTGTTGTTTTTTTTAACATCGGTATCGGTATCGGCCAAGAATTTCCACATCGGTGCACCCCTAATGTAAATAGCAGAAATTGCTGATCTACAAGCTTCGTGACACTCTGTAAGGTTGTATAACTGCTATTTCTGCTATTTTCATTATTTAAAAATTTGTGTGAACTGTGTGAACAGTTTTAAAACATGGAAACAAAACGATTATAGGGACTGCCCATAACTCCGACATCCCATTACTCCGACTACGTGGCTTCACGTGCGGTTAGGGACAGGGTCAGTAATGTGTGAGTCGGACCAACACACCCTCAAAATAATTAAATGAGACGTCGGATTAATGACACACGACCACAATTATGACGATTATGCAAAAATAATTGCAATCATATCAAATAATTGATTACTGTTAGACGATTATGTAATAATAGTGACAGGCCTAAATTTCTCTCCTCTGTTTTCCGCCTCCAGTGAACCTGATCCCCACCACTCCCATGGGGGAGGAGCAGAGGGGGCTTGGTGTTGTAAGACAGGGGAAGAGCAGGAAGAGGGTGATCCCCGTCCCCCACACTGAGCCCCCAGAGCCTGACCCCGTCGCTGAGGCCTACGGCTACTGTAACACCCCCAACCGCACCGAGCAGGCCTGGGAGGGTGAGTCTACTCTACTGCATGGATACGCACAGATGGACGTGCACACACGTTTGTTACTATACTTGTGAGGGTATCAACATTTTACGACAGCCATTTTATGAATGCCATTTGTAAAAAAAAAAAAAATCACACCCGTGTGAACTGAGTGGTGTAAGGTTTTATATAGCATGATCAGCTGTGGTCTGACGTAATGTCTGACGTAATGAAATCATTATTATTATATAAGGTAAGGTATTATATAGCCTGATCAGCTCTGATCTGACGTAATGAAATCACACCTGGATGTGATTTCACAACTGGCTTTTTTTGTGCAGAGAAAATGACCACGGTTGCTACGGTCATCCAGTTCACCCGGGTGTGATTTAATTACGTCAGAAATTATTTTGAACATAGCAACCATGGTCATTTTTTTATGCACACAAAAGCCAGTTGTAGGAGTGGTTTACACCACTCAAAAACGCCCGATTCAGACTGCACAAATTCAGCCCCATTTCAGCCTGGTTTTACCACCAGCGTCAATGAACGACACAAGTGGCTCTTTTCCTCTTGTAGTGTGACATGTCTGACTGTATCGATGACCCACAACACTACGTAACATGTTTAATGTTTGTAATGTTTTTTACAATAATGATTTGATGCTTGGATAATAAAGGCAGCAATGTTCCGATTTCTAGTGCTGTGATGAATCTCTCGTTAGCCAGCAGTTCAACCTGTCACACATGCTGGAGGTCAGCTGTGGTTTATAGCCAGGTCAAGGAACGTTTCCTGCCAGCCTCCTAACCCTAACAGCAATGAGAGATCGTAGCATTGCATGTCCAACAGATGTGTGAGAGAGGCATAAACTCAAGTCTAGTCCATACCATTCAGGGATATGAGCATCCCGTGGCCATGTCACGGACACACACCAGCACGCACAACCCACCGTGGCTTCGGGTGCAGATGCAGGTCTGCTCCAGTGTTAACACACACACGGTTTGGTGTTAACACACACAGGCTTCTCACACCCGATCTCGCCAAGATCCCACCAGTAGCTGCCTGATTGGACTGGCCCAGATGGAGGCTGTAGTATACCAACTATAGTGAATCAATACTGCCCCCATCTGGCAGAGTCAGGTTATGATATAGCATGTTGACATGTTATATTCATATGGTGTATGCAATCATTAACAATACAGATCTGTGATCAGATAAAGGTACCCCGTCTCCTCTACTAGGTCACAGTCCAGCAGACTACAGGCTGCTCTCAGTGCAGGTGATGATTCGTCATGGAGACCGCTACCCCCTCTACTACATTCCCAAGACCAAACGGCCTGCCATCGACTGCACACTGTCCCCGAACAGGTACACACACACACACACACACACACACACACACACAATGGCGCACGCACACATTGATACACCATGATCAATGTGCACATTTCAAACCACATCACGTTCAGTAATCATGTTTTTCACTTTTTGACAAAATGCTATAGTTAAAAACATTGGTAACTAGAAAAAGTGCCCTTCTGGGCACAGGTCTCCACCAGGAGGATAGGACTGTGTGAGATGTTTGGCAAAATGTTTAGGATTAATATAAACATGTTTTTGAGGCATTTTGTTCCAAAAATGTGTTTTGCAAAAATCAACCTGTTGGTGGCGCTATAACAGGCCAATGTGAAAAGGGTGGGATATATTCCTCAGCCTAGTAAGAAAATGTGTGAAAGATTTCACGTAAATTGCATGCTGCGTTCATGATTTGAGGCTTTTGTTCAAAACGGGGCAATCTTGCAAACTGTGAAAGCTAATTATAGCCAATTAGGATGGAATATGAAATATCGGACAGATCCGACTTGAGCACATGACCATAGAGATAGTGTGTAACGATTTGTGAGATTTTTGGACAGAATCTGGAGGAGTAATATCAAAAAATGTGTTTTACAAAAGTCGGCCTCCTGGTGGCGCTATAAAAGGCAGATGCGGAAAATGCAGGTCAACGGTTTGTCCTTGGCCTCTAGGGAGTGTGCATGCAACGTTTCACGCAGATCGGTGCAGTTTTAGGTAAAACATGTGAAAAGCTGCCTCATGGTGGCGCTATAACAGGCCGTTCTGGAAAATGTGGGGCAGAGGTTCATCGTTGGCATCCAGGGAGTGTGTGTGCAAAGTGTGGCATCGACCGGGTTAACGGTGCCGGAGATTAGCTGGTAACGGACGGACGGAAGGACACACACACACACGGACACACGGACGGACACACACACGGACGGAGTGCAAAACATACTCTCTCCCCATGCCTTCGGCCTGGTGGAGACAAGGTTAACGGTGCCGGAGATTAGCTGGTAACGGACGGACGGAAGGACACACACACACACGGACACACGGACGGACACACACACGGACGGAGTGCAAAACATACTCTCTCCCCATGCCTTCGGCCTGGTGGAGACAATAATCGGTGGTCTTGGACTCTCAGAAGCCAGGATCGACATCAGACCCAAAAACCTGGGATCGGTCGGGCTCTAGTCTGTTGTGTCCTTTCCGTTCTTGATGAGCTCAGGCAGATGAAAACCAAGCAACGACACAATAAATATTCTAAGTGGTAGCAGAAGGATATACCGTAGTGACTCCATAACAGAGATAAAACAGTATACGACACAGACAAAACCAAGATGCATAGTCCATCCATCCATCCATCCATCTTCAACCGCTTATCCGTAGTCGGGTCGCGGGGGCAACAGCTCCACCAGAGTGCTCCAGACTTCCCTCTCCAGAGCAACATTAGTGACTTCCTCCTGGGGGATTCCGAGACGTTCCAAGGCCCGTGAGTCGATGTATTTCCTCCAACTGCGCCTTGGTCTGCCCCGGGGTCTCCTCCCAGTGGGACGTGCGTCGAGGACCTCACTAGGGAGGCGCCCGAGAGGCATCCTAACCAGATGCCCGAACCACCTCAGCTGACTCCTTTCCAGGCATAGTCATGCATAGTCAAGTCATGATATCATAGCACAGACAAATGTGATGAAATGTGTAATTTTCAATGTAACTAGACAGAGGAGTCTGGACGGTTTTATTACAGCACTGCATTGTCTTGCAGAGT